>NW_023458560.1:68048757-68117880 GCF_013731165.1 Rhagoletis pomonella
TTTGAGACTACTACAAGTGCAATTTATTAAACCTGGCGTTGATTTTTTGATTTTTTTTTGCTAACGGTCTCCCGCGTTTTATTTCATACGAAATGCATGCTTATATGGCAGAAGTGCAAAAATCTGTCACCAAAAAAAAAAAACAATTCTCAAATAACAACGGGATTTTTTAGCACTTCATTAGACTAAAACTGTATGGGTTATAAAACTGCATACCCAAAAATGTTCTGAAGATTCAGAGTAAAAAGTTGAAATTTTGATGAAAATTTTTTGAATTTTCCTAAATTTTGTATTAAGTTTGAAACAGTGATTTGTATGGTTCTGATTAAAGTTTGGACGGTATTTTTATAGAAAAATAACAAACAAAAAATTTAGCTCAAAAAACATTACGAATATTCCAAAAAAAAAAATTAAACACGTAGTCATTTGTTTGAGTCACTGTATATTTGTGTAGGAGTAAAACACATAGTATACATATATGTATAGCACATATGTATGAGTCTGTGTCGAAAAACCCCTAACAACTTAACGGCTGTTAGCTGCCAACCACACACACGCACGCACGCAAAGGTAACTCAATTTATACGAATGTATGCATGCGCGCTCGAGGTGATTGTGCGCCATTGCACATTTAACTGGGCTGTCTGTTTGTCGTAGTCTGTCTGTAAAATTGAATTTATCCCAGCTTTGCGAAATATTTTCGGCCAGAAGCATTTTCAGAACTGCAGAACTAACGATGTTTATACGTATGTATGTATGTATATAAATATGTGTGTTATAAATGTAAAAATATTTTGCATACATTTGTATATGTAAATATGGATAAATGCTCATGTGTGTTGTTGCATGCAATTTCACCTCTAACTTTTTTTGTTGTTATTACCGTTGTCACAGCAAAAAAATCATTTTTAACGCAATTTCTTCGAAATTTTCAATATTGCAAACATTTCCTGCCTAGTCAGACAAAAAAAAATGCACCAATCCGTTTAGGGGCGCAGACATTTGCATATGTACGTACCTAAATGCGAAACAAGAAAATAATAACAGTAAACGAGTATCTAACTGCAAATAGATATGACATCTATAATATTATTTTGCTATATCTATTATCTATAATATTATCTTACGATAGTTTTCCAACATAAACGTTTGCGCATCATAAAAAATAACGCTGGAAATATTTTTTCACATATCATTTATAAATACATACAGACATACCCTGCAAACCATTTTTTCAGAGTATTCTGCATTGTAAAGAAATTTTAAAGAATTTGCTAAGATTTTATTCGATTTTTTGCCGAATTTTCTAAAATGAAATAAATTACGCACACTTCCATTCTTTTACGAAATTTCGGAAGAAAATCTGTGAAGCAACGAAAATAACGCTGCTATGTGAAGAATATCTTTCAGAATTTTTCCAGAATTTTCTTTATTTTTCGTACAGAAATTTCTTTACGAGTTCGTGTCAACCCCTTCATATGATTTTCTTTGAAAATTCGTAAAAAAATCGTTACAGAAATCAGATACTCCTAACGATTTCCTTAAGATTTCGGGAACTTTGGTTTGCAGGGTAAGTATATACATACTATATATGGAACGATGTTCATATTTGTATAGAAAAAACTTTTGAGGTCATATAATTACAGGCCATATGAAACTCTTGTTAGCGATTAATTTAATTATAATATCAAAATTTGATTTTTCCAAACTTGGTTCAATAATAAATAATTTTCGCCGCTAAAAATACTCCTTTTATTTTATTTAAGGTTAATTAACAAGAAAATTAGAAATTTTTTTATGGAAAAGCGTTTTTGTTTACACTGGCTGTAAAAACTGCCTTTAAAAATTCGATTAATCGATTATTTCTCATTAATTGCAGTTAATTGCAATTCATTTTTTTTTTGGCTTGTGATTAATCCATTATTTTATTTTTTGCCATCGTTAGTCGTATGTTATGGATCTGTATACCGTTTCTAGAGATCAGTTCATTTTCCCATGATATTTTAATTTTTAATTTTGCATTGTGAATAAAAAAAAGTCAAAATTTAACATAGAAAACGTTACTCATACGCCACATACGACTATGTACGAGTATGCCCTGTAAATACATGGCGTATGAGTAACATTCTCTCCTGCTTATATTTCATCCAAAAAACTCATTACGAATTTTCATTTGACCATTAACAACTTTTTAATTATCAAACGATTTTCTTCGTTAGTAGTTAGTAGTGGTTAAAGAAAAAGGTTTGAATATAAATGAAAAATTACAAAAAATCTTGTATTTTTTTTAATTTTTCTGGTGTTAAAATTTGATTTTTTCTTTATAAAAATGAAAATATACATATATAGGTATTTGGTAAAATAACCAAATCTAGAGAAACTGAATACAGATTCCTAGTCGACGAACCAAAGTTAAGTTAAGGTTATGTAATTTTTTTTTTTACCGAAAAAATGTTATTTCAACTTTTCTTCATATATTAGAATAACAATTCGAGCCCTAACCGCCAAAATAACGTAAGCGACATTTTTTTCGAAATTTTCTTTTTGATGCAGAAATATTCCTAGAGCATCTAGATGCATTTCTGCATCAAAAAGAAAACTTTGAAAAAAATGTCGCTTACGTTATTTTGGCGGTTAGGGCTCGAATTGTTCCACATCATCAGGAAATATGGGCTCTATTTTATGTACTTAATTAATAAATAATTTCGTAGAAAAACCCCTACTTCCAGAACATGACGATTCCATCAGTCAATCCCCGATTGGCATTAGCAAATCCGCCCTCTGTCATAAAAATATTGCAAGACTTTCTTCAGGATTTCAGAACTGCAGGAGAAGCTATGCAATTTCTAAATTTAGGTAAGCAAATTCATGACTGTAGTTCAATATAAAGAAAAAAATAAAATTAAAATAAATAAGTTAACGCAAAACTAGGAACTTAAGAGGAGAAAAACATTCACCAAGGTCTTAGTTGCTGAAAAAATGGAACCAAGTCTCCAAGCCTATAGCACTGCTTGCACAACCCTAAATCCTCGCTACTTAACTTCTGCTGCAAGTCAAACAGTACAAGCGAATGTTAAAATAACAGTTTTCATGCTGACTGCCTTTAAAGTGTGCAAGCAGTTTTCGACCATTACGATATTATGCGTCAATTAAAATGCAAATTAGCTACAGAACACTAGGACGCTGAGTTACGCTTAAATAAATAAATTTATAATATACATACATACATACATGCATACTTGCCTTGGATCGCCAACTCAGTTGACAAACGTAGACACTTGCAACTGTATAAATTGTATAAAGATAACTTTTGGTCACACCGAAACTACGCTTAGCTGATGAACTTGAGCATTTCGTAAGACTTATGCCTTATCAGTTAAGTGTGTGTGTAGCTTGTACATAAGTATTTATGGGCAAGCAGGGACCAACCAACAGCTTTTATTCAAATGAAATTACAAATTCAAGTGTCATGTTGCCTAACACGAGGGGAGTTATACAAATACAAGTATACATTAGACCGTTTCATAACACCCCTGAGTCTGAAGTAATTTTGCAAAGAAATTTTGAAACATATTTTTTTTTTTTTTGGGCCGAACGTGGAATTCGCCTTTTTACATTTTTCGTCATACAAAGTCGAATTTCAAAGCATGATATGTCGATGTTCTTGTGTCGATGAGAACATTTTTTTTGTTACAAATTTCATTGACCTCAAGTACCCCGTTCTACTACTTACCCAGCTGATCGCAGTTCTTACCATCCTAATGTGCCACCTTAAGGTCAGTAAATTAAAGCTCACCAAAAATCATTAAAGTTTTGCTAAGAAGTTATTTCGATTGTTCCAGTAGAAATATTTTAAAAATGCGACCCTTAGCTTCTGTCGAAAAAGAAAATTGTTTCGGTATTGCCTTGCAAAACTAATTTAGACTCAGAGTTGTATTGCGAGCTTTTTTTTGTTTGCTTGTAAGGTGGTACGGTTTTATATTTGTAAATAGATACATACGTATATGACGTATTACACCCAAAGACAGGAAAGTTAACATACAGGATTTTTTTTTAAAGGACTTTGAAATTTGAAAAATATGATTGCTTCAAAAAATTATTAAAAAAAATTGGTATGGTATCAGATTAATAAGAAAATTTGTAAAATTAAAGCAGATTAAACTTTTTGGTGCAATACGACGAGTAGGTATTGAAAATGTCCTTTTAAAATTGCATACTTGAAATTTGGAAATAATTGTTTTTGAAAAAATTATATGTTAAAGACTAATACACACTCGACCACATCTTCGCATATCGTTCTTCGAAATTTATAAACTTAAATAAATAAAATTAATTGAAATTGCATTTTCATTTATATTCTTCCCAGTGAACCAAAAAGTTTTAATTTTTTGAAATTCTAGAGAATTTTATCTTTTGTTTGATACCCATACTGGCAGATTTTTTATGGCAGTGGATTTTTTAAATAATTTTTGGAATTAATCATATCTCCGAGACTACAAAGTCCTTTTCAAAAATCCTGACGTCAGAGCGAAAAACTAAAAACGCGGTTTTACTATATATTTTTTTTTGTTTTTTTTTTGTGGTTCACAGTTTCGTGAGTATATTGATTGCTTTGTGTATTTCCAACTATTTTGTTTTTTGTCACACGGTGTTATATTCAAAGAAATATTTCGGAAAAATTTCATAATTTACGTGAAAATTGCGCGAAATAAAAAGTGCCAAATTTGGTGTCATTATATTTTATACAAAAGATTTCGTGTAAAAAAAGTACATTGTAAATTCTAATATTCTAGTATTGCAACTTAAAAATATCTCTTTGGAATATGTTTTTAAAAGTCACAAAATATTTATATATCCGAGGAGTTGCAGTAAAAAAAATTGTATGACTGTAATTTAGATGGAAAATTATTAATTTTTTCGTTTAAAATACACTCATACTTTTACACCTTTACTGCCGCCCTCCTATTTATATGTATAAGTAAATTAAACTTTCAGAATACCCGCATATATTAAAATCTATCACATTTTGAGCGCTGATTGCGATGCGTTCACTTCTTTGGTGGCACCATACTATCAAAACTGCCAATAATATTACCAGGTGGATTGTAATTACAAACAACATACGTAGTATCGCCTCTGAAAGCATAGAAAATAAATGTTGCATGAATTATATTTATAGTTAGAAATTACCCCTGGCTCACCTTGTCGCAATGCCCACGCCCAACTGTCGACTCTCCCGCCACACCACTTGTGTGAAATGTCCTGTTCCCGGCTTATAATTTGGTTTGGAGAAATCATAGTAGCGTATCTCGTCGTACCAACGTTGTACTGGCGTTGAGCCATTAACCTCCATGCCAAAACATGTATACAAATTTTCGCCGTAGGTGTGCACTTGTCGATGTTCCAGGCGGCCTGTACCAGCCAAGTGCTGTGGCAGTAGAGAGATTTTATTATAATGTGTATGAAAAATTACAAACGACTAACTTGTAACAAATTCAAACTAAGAGGCAAAATAGGGCCCGAATCACGAATGAAACTTGATTCGAAAATTCATTTTGAGATTACGGCACTCGATGAGGGGTGCGCCTTTTCAATATAAATTTCATTGGATAGTAAACAGCCGTACTTTTTTCATTAGATTCGAAACGATTAATCATTCGTTCACTGATGACGTCATTTGGGCTCAAGTTGTTTACGGCTCCGGCAATTCTTATAAATCCTAATCGGATTTCTGCTAATGACAGCCCTATTCTATTTACTAAAACAATATTTTGCATAGAAATTTAGTTTAATTTTTTTAACCACCATTTCGGTGTTGAAAAATTTAACGGTAAGTCTGCTTTCCCTGGACCATCTATTCTCTAGACGTTCGCTTAATTTCGTCGCCATAAACTTTGACTTGACAGCCTGTATTCTGCAATAACAGAATACTTTTATTTACTGTAAGGTTGAAGAGAAGAACGGAGAGGAGCATTTCCTGAGGGATACTTCTATGCTTCGAGTTTCTCAATGGATGTTCAAGAATATGTCTAGCATTTCGCAACTTTTGGTCAGTCGGATGTTTTAATAGAACCTTCGGTAATCGGTATCCCTCAGAGATTTGCTCAATATCTCGACAGAAGTTCTTTCAAGATGATGCGCTTCGGGCTAGTTTTACGGACTTCTTGAAAGTTTTTTAGGCATTCTTATATGCTTTGCCAAAAAGCATTTTACCGAACATAGTTATGTATTTCCTGGTTCCACCACAAGGACTCTGCTTTTAGCTTTTGAACGAATTTCGTTTCTGTTCCTCTATATTATATGCTTGTCGAAGCCAACTCCATACATATAATTTTGGAACATTATATTTATATGGATACATTAAGTTTCAGTTTCCGATAATGCATAAACCCAATGGCCCCTAATTTGTCTCTCCCAAGCTAACACCAAGCGTTCTTACTACAAAAAGTCGCACTCACCTTGGCCCATTGTTGAGCATAACGACTCAGTTCCTTACTAAGCGACAGCGGTGGACAGTTCTGATGTTGTGCTCGAAATCGGTTGTGCGCATCCAAGCATTCTTGCTGAAAATCTGAAGCAAAATCAGAAGTAGCACTCCCACTGCAAAAAAGCAAAATTTTTTATTATTAACTGATAAATTAAGTTAGAAATAGTAGCTTTTTTTAGTGGCAAATAACTTTTCTTTCCCATATACTTTTTTGTTTGTTCTCCTCTTTTCCTATTATTTCATTTTGCAGTTATTTTTATACCCGATATTTTATAGTCTGCGTCCTTCTTTTATTTTTATTTGGCAATTAAGCCGTAAGTTGGTTTAGGCTGAGACCTAAATCTTCGTCTTTGCCTGCGCGATTTATAAGAAGACTAGCAGACCCGGCGAACTTCGTCCCGCCAAAAAAAAATTGTTTTTTTGATTGAAACCTTTTGGTCCAAGATTTTTACCAACAATTCACGTGCACGATTTCCAGTGATGCATTTACATATGTATCTACTAATACTACGGTTTGGTGATTGTCAGAAGGCATATTTCCAGTGCCGTCTTAAATAACCTAGCAGAAGTGTATGTTCGCGAAGAAGGTTTCTCAGAATTCTCCAATGATCTGACGTTTCATAGTGCGGTTAACTGCACAACGAAATAAATTTGAAGAACTTTTTACTCTTCACTCCCCGGCGGCAACAATTATCCGGTTCGATGGTGAATCTGTCCTTGAAACTGTGTAGTATAGTTGGTGGCTGAGTATCGTTGTTCTACAGAAATCCTATATAAAAAGGCTTATTTTAGACAAAATACCTTAAATGTCTTATAAAGGAGCGCAATGGTTCTGGCGGTTGATTTAATGGTGGTCATTTGAGATAGACCCCTGGAAAACTCAATCCTGTTGTCTCCGAATGAAGCTTTAACACGCAGTAATATTGGCAATTCCATTGGGCCAATCGGAGCATACGTGAGTTCGACATACTCGGCGGTACGAGGCGTCGATGTAATGGCACTTTTACTGACTTGATGATTTTTAGTAATAACTCGACTCCAGCGCCACCCGGCGGTTTTTTTACTACCCTTACCCTTACCAATACATATCTCGAATATGAGTCAAATTGGGTGACAAATACGAATTTTAGTAAAAACTGGACTCCCGGGCCACTTGGCGTTTCAGCATGTTTGAAAGGCGCCACGCTCCATTTTCAAATCACTCCAATTTTCTCTAAGAGTATGAGATTGATTCCATACATCACCATCCCAGGCTCAAATACTCTATCAAGAGCACTTCCAGAGTTATGCAGTATGAAAAATACGGTTTATATAGGAGATACCACGCCACCTTCACTTATCGACATAAAATATACTTTACATCCGATTCTCATACCAACCAAATATACACAAAAAATGCATAAAGATCGGTCGAGCCGTTTCGGAGGACTTCGACCACAAACACCGTGACACGATATTTTTACCTATACCGGGTACCTGCTAGCAAAAGCTATTCTAGTACATACTGGACCCTAAATCTATGAAGTCGGTCACAGAACTACTAGTGAAGTGCGTTACAGTATGCCAGGTCCCTTCGTGTACTAGCCGGAGACAAAAAAGTTCCCCGTTCAACGCCAGACAATCTCCTTTCGTCTCCTTTAATTTTGAAAAAGCCGTGCTGAAAAAGGCAGCTGATTTTATAATTTATAATATAGGATTCAAAAATTTGCGTAGAAGAAAGTGGGCCTTTCTAAAACTTGATGTTGTATCAAACGGCTCGGAAAAGGCCTAGTCTAGATGATAAGTAATTTTTTTGTGAGGCGCTCCTCTAAAGCCGATAAAAAGGTTTAGATCTTCTAGATCGCAAGTATTTAGACATGTGAGGAGCTTCGTTCCTGTACATTTCTCTAAGTTATTCTAATCTCTAGTTCTCTTTCACCTATTTGGTTTCATTAGGGCATTCGTGATAGTGACCATTGCGGAACTAGGTCGAGACCAGTAAGGGCTGTGTTCGGGGCTAGTTCTTGACTTTTTGGGACCCATTTCGGGACTAGTTCGGCAGCAGTTTGGGACTAATTCAGGTCTAGTTCGGACCCAGTTCGGTAATAGTTCAGGACACATATGTTTACACAGCTAATTTTTTGGAGTACCTGGCACTCGTGCCCTTTTTTATTTGGCGGCGCAGTAGCCGCCTAAAAATTATTTTTTTAATTTATTAAATTACAAGTCATTTCGTCCTTCACTACTATCTGGGGCCTATTCGGGAACTTAAGTGAAACTAAGTATTTACAACTTACTCTCTTAAGCGGTAGCAGTGTGAAAGATTTCAGAACTGGCGGTTTTGACTCTAATCGTGATACCGATCTCATCCGACCTAGGTATATCTAAATATAAGAGCACGTGTGTCCTATTGCACGACAGTGTGCGCAGGCGTATCTCGCAATAAAATCTTCAAAATAGTAGTCAGTAGGACCTTAGCCTATATCTAAGGCTGTTAAATTAATTTTAATATACTTTTGGGCAACCCAGAGAAATCTAAAGAGGACTAGATCGTTGTTATTTTAAACCGAGCATTAAATTAAAAAAATCAACTACGATTAATTAGCGCTACCCAGCAACTACGACGGCAGACAGCGAGTGAGCTAAAGTGACCACATCTCAACACTTTACCTTGGTACAGGTCCACTATCGTAGTATACGTGCGCAGGTATCGCAGCTTGCGGTTGCGGTTGCAGCAGAAATGTGGCTTCGCGCATGCGTGGCGACGACGAGCCTACTAAAGTCCGCTCAGCAACAGTCTCCATGTGTCCGCTCCAATTGGGCGCGCCACTTGCCGCAACTAAACTGCGATTCGATGTCAATCGCTGTGGCGATCTCGCGTACACCGTAGTGGCTTGCAGTTGCAGTGCTCGTGTCACACCATTGTTGCTGGGCGTAGAGGCGGCGGCGATACGCATTTGCATGCTCGCCGTTGTTGCTGGTAGATAAGTAGCGGTGGCGGCTGTTGATGCAGCTGCATAAGCGGCCAATGCTTCATCCTTTTCTTTGCAAGCCCTACAATTGCACGACGCTTCTTTGATGCGTACTGGTGGCGGTGGAAGGTGGAAGGAGGTAGGTTGGGCAGAAGTGCTTGCCGATGCGCCGTAGCGAAAATGCATAGTAGATGATGTGGTCCTAGGTGCGCCAAATTCTCTATCTATTCTATCCGACGGTTGGCGCTGCACTTCGTACGCTTCAGGTCGATCTACGCCAGGCACAACGATGCGCGGTCCCATGTTGTGCTCGCTTACATCTCTGGACACATCGTGTGTCCTCGGCGGTGTATCGTGCCGACATGTGGCGGGCGAGTGTGGTCGATACTGTGCGCGACGATGTGTACTGCCAACGGATCCCATTTTTTTTTTCAGCAACAACTGGTTCGCATTCGAAACTTTTACCGGCCTACGAAGACGCCCTGCAATCGCGTGTTATGCCGCAGCGCCGCACCGCTACTGTGTTGCAATGGTAACACAAACTATTTAATTTTCTTTACAATTTACTTCTTTCGAATGGAGCAATTTTGATTACACTTTTTTCTCAATTTTCTTTTCAACGAAAATATTTGCTTGACACTGAAAGTGTCAACGCTTGGATTATAACAAAAACTTGAAAAAAAAAAATTAAAAATAAATACCTAAAATTTCAAAATAACTGTTTCTTGCATTGCGTGGCAAAGTGGTGTTTGCTTAACGGTCGACGTTGTTGCTCTTCTTGCAAATGATCACACGCGTCGCTATCAGATGACATTTCGATGGACTCAAACAGACATTCGTATGGGAACGACACATTGGTGGTGCATCATAGGTTCCTTGCTCGTCTACCATTGGTGAAGCTCCTCGTTGACAGCCACGGCACCTGGATCGCCGCCGCCGCCTTTGTGTGCAGCGCTCTTGTGTTCTGTGGTGCGTCACTTGACAATCTGGATTACAACTGCAATCACATGACTCCCTGCTCTGATAAGCACTGGAATTCGGCGTATCTACGCTAGTGGCACGTCGTCGCCGTGGGTGGCTGTTTTTATTGCCCATTGCATGCACTGTCGATGGTTCAACACCATTAAGTCTCAAGTTTGGGCTTGCACATTAGTCACTTTGCTTGCGAATAGTGGATATATTTTTTTTGCTATACGTTGCACATAATTTTGTGAAATAACAAACACAATTTTTTTTTAAGACGTTACAAATTGACGGATACCAAACTGAAATATATCAATTTTTTGAGAATATTCCATATGTAACGCAGGGTTGTAAGAACTGATTCATGAAATATTGGTAAAAAAAGGCCATAGCTAAATACTTTAATCTTCTTCTCAATATATGGCGCTATAACTGCTTATAAGATTGAGTCAAAACCAAAAGAGATTTCGCCATTGGTACCATTGAAGGTTCTTTTCACCGGAGCATCCATCATTCATACGCGCGAGTAAATGAGTTTTACAGAGACCGAATGAAATGAACCACCCGACCAAGAAACATATCGAGCCATAACCGCCAAAATAACGTAAGCGACATTTTATTCAAAATTTTTGTTTTGATGCAGAAATGCATCTAGACGCTCTAGGAATATTTTTGCATCAAAAATAAAATTTTGAAAAAAATTTCGCTTACGTTATTTTGGCGGTTAGGGCTCGATATGTTCGCAGATGTTCCAATAATCCTAAGCGAAACAGAAATTATTCAGCCCTATCATGAGTTTCATTAGTCCGAATTCTACTCAAAACTACAAACTAGAAGTTCAGAAAATGTTTCATATTATTTTGCGAATCTGGCAGTATGTAAGTTCAATATCGTTCATGGAAATATTTATGTCGAATATACAGCATCGTTCATATCAATAGCACCCCATTTCAAAGTCATATTGTTTGCCACTTGCGTTTATTCATTTTTTGTTAAGAACTTTCAATTAAAATACAGCTCATTATCTAATATCATGTCCCCACCGGAGCTAACCACGTAGTTATGGCTATTGAGTTGGTTATCCCGATAACCCACTTGATTTAGCGTAGTTTCGCCATATAAAAATGACAGCACTTAACCATTTCACTGAGATGGTTAAAAGCTAACCAACTCGAAACCACGTCGAAAGTCTGATACAACCCTGTGTTTTCCCGCCATCTGTGGGTCATTAGCGTTAAAATGTAAAGAATTCGTTCCCTACTAGTGTTTGGACTCAACTAAGATCAGATTAGATTTACTCCAGTTTTTGAAAAAATTTGAAATCTACTCCTCTACTCCGCTGGACCTCAAATCTATTCCGTTTTCTTCATTCATGTTATGCCCCTCTTGGGGCCGTTTTTTGAGTGTTCACCACCGGTTTCAGTAAAAAAATTTAAAAGTAGCCAAATCTCACTGTTAAAAAGTAACTCTTTCATAGGAATGCGTCAATAAAGTAACTTCGTTATTGTTTGATGTATGGCTGTACAAATTGGCGGATGCGGAACTTTACTTAGCTTGTTAAAAAATATATGTAGAATGAAATTTATATAAAGTAGAAAAGGTTTGCTTTTTAAAAAATTAAGTGTTAGATACTATACTATACTATATAGAAAATGCTAAAAATTACCTAAATTTGTAACATATTATCCTTACATTGCCCCGCGTTCTTATTTTGCATGAATAGAAAATATTTTAGTCAAACAATTAATGTCAGAAACAAAAATAAAAAATTCAATCTAGTACGGATTATTTGTTTTTGCTCCGATTTTTGCAGTAATTTAGTTCTGAATCGATTTTTTGAGGTCCGAACACTGTTCTTTACATTTGTACTGTTTTATAAACCTCAAACCGCAGTGTGGACAGCAATAGTTAGTGATGTGGTTATGTTCGATTTGAGATGGTTAACTTTTTGGTGGGGACATGGTATAACAAAGCCCATAAAAACCCAAGTTTAAAGCTTTGTAGAAAGCTGAAAAAAAAATTATCTAAAAATGTTCACCCTAATTTCAAACTTTTTTCTCAGAAGTGTTAGAATTATTTTGAGTTTGCAGTTTTATAGCCCAAACAATTTAAATGGCATATTGTGCACTAAAAATTACCGTTGATTTTTTAGAATTTTTTTCGCATTTTCTTCCAAAAACACAATTCACCCGAAAATTTTTCATCCGCCTATAATAAACACATGAAAACCAAACGAGAAAACCGCAACACCAGCGGCAAAAGAAATTCTAAAAAAAAATCAACGGTAATTTTTAATCACTTGACACTTGCACATTATTAGACCAAAATTTAATGCGCTATAAAACTGTTTACTCAAAAAAATTCTAACACTTGTGAGAAAAAAGTTTTAAATTTTGGATGAAAATCTGTTGCATTTTTTTTTTTTGTAGTTTTCTACAAATTTTTAAACTTGGCTTTATATGGGTTTTGTTAGATAATGAAATGTACTTTAATTGAAAATTATTAAAAATAAATAAATAAACATAAGTGAAATTGGGTGCTATTGTTAAGACCGATACCGTTTCGGTAAAAATTGGAATCTCATCGCTAGCTTGAAACCATGCGAGATTTCCAGACGTTTCTGTGTAACAATCAAAGCCTCCTTGTTTAAGCACAACTTTCTAGGCATTAAACAAATTTCTACAAATAATTTAATTCACTTTTCCATTTTTGATTTAGGAAATTCACATTTAAAAAATTTTGAGTTTTGCAATTTTTAGGAACTTGGCAGTTAGCACTTAAAAACAATTTATATATTTTAGCAAATTATTAAACCCACCAGCACCAACGGAACATTTTTTCAACACCAACTACTTCAGCAGTAACACTTTCCGCGAATCAAAACGATAAACTGAATGGAGAATTGCAAAATCACCGGATACGTAGCGCAGCTGGTTAGCAGGCCGGAGCATGATAACGGACCAAAATAAAAACCAATATATAGTAATTGCCAACAATACACATACATATTTATGTGCTGTATGTAGATACGAGTATAAGAAAATACCAACCTTGCTCGTAGTTGAAAACGCGATAAGAAGAAATGTTTACTTATTTACTTTTTAATCATTTAGTTTTATTGCATTTGTACATATGTATGTATGTATGTATGTACGTACATAGTGAAGTAGTAATAATACACTCTTTGAAAAGCAGAACTACTACGACACTTTCATGTGTCACCGTTAAATGTTGGCACGTCATTAAATATAAATTTGATAACTCGAAAGATAACAAACAAAAAGCGGCGGGTGTGCTCTGGCCGCTATTTACTCACAAAACGCACAATAGAAATATTTTAATTGTTTGCTATTGTAGTTGTTGTTGTTGTTTTATTGTTTGTTTACTTTTGTTATTGTACTTGTGCAATGCGAATATGACAATGAAATTGAAAACGAAAACGAAAACGCTCCCAAATCAATCAATTATTGTTGAACATAAAGTAGCACTTGTACGAGTACCTATTCAATTGATGATACGAGTAGTAAATGGTTACATACATACACACCCGAATGCTAAAGAATGGGCCATCGATTATTGTTTGTATGCGACGCTTTAGTCAAAAAACAATTAGGCATTCAAACAATGCTAACATTATTACACACCTTCCAAATATGCCTGGATATGTGACTAGGCTAATATGGGTAGGCCTTTTTTTTAATAAATAATAAATTAATAAATATATATATTAGACTGCATCACTCCCCATACCAAAAAAAACTCGGTACTGTGTTTCCATTGGAATTATAAAATCTATTACATTTTAAGACGCCCGCCCACCAAAATATTTCGGAAAAATATTAAGATTTACGTGAGCTGGACCGATTTGAAAATATGTACCTCCAAAAATGGAGTTTTTATAAATAAAAATAGTTTCTTAAAGATTTTTTTTTGAATCCCCTCAAATGACAAAACGGTTTAAGCTTAAAAAATTTGCAAAAAAAATATTTTAAAAAAATTTAAAAAAATGTTGAGCGGAATCGTAATAATCAGATTTTTGATGCTGTTTTTTTTACTTTTTTCAAAGATTGATATACGAAAAACTTAAATAACTGAACCTAAAATCTTCCGATTTAGACTTGTGAGGTGTCATTGGAAAGCAATTTTTTTTTTGGTGATGCAGTCTAATATACATACATACATATTTTTTTATTATGGGTCAGCTAATTCGTTTCTCATTTTCAAAAAAAAAACTTAAGTATTTTGTTATTTAATCAGCATTTTTATTGATGGAAAAGAGTGAATTTTTTTATGAATGTCCATATCTATGCGCCGCACAGTGGGGGAGCCCCATATAAAATAGGCAAAAACAACAAATTGTGTTCCACTTTTGCTGTAATTGGTTACCTGTAGTATTTTTGCTTAGGAATAAAGAAATCTGAAAAATCGTTTTTCTAATTAAATACTACTTTGAATTTAAAAAGAGGTGGCAACTCCCTTTAAAAATATTTTTGAAATAAAGCAATGTTAAACGTCTCCTGTTTGATACTTTTAGTTAAATACTGTTAGTTAAATTGATTTTCATTTTTTGAACTGGTGGCAACGCTCTTAAAGAATTTGTTCGATATAAATTGTTTTTAACCCCTTTCGTTGGCCACCAATATTGTTGTGATACATTATTTAACTTACTTATCAAAGGACTTTAATAATATACTCACAACACTCACTCACTTTCACATTTATTTGTATAATAAATTATCAAGTAAAGGTTTTTTTACAAGCTTTAAGCTTTTATTAAGTTTCGCCTTTGTGTAATCAAATCTTTCAATCAACTTTTAACCAACTTCTCGATGAGCTAAAGACTTCAAACTTGGTTCAGAACCCGATGATAATGCACTATGAAATATGAATTAATCCGCTAGGTGGAGCGGGTGTAGAGATATTTAAAAGCCCGGTTTTATGGTCCAACATAGTTCGCATTTAGAATGAGTATTACTTACATGAAACGGATTTATTTCATACTGCGAACCTATTATACTTAAATGGAAAGAAATAACGCCAAAAAAATATTTAGCCTTTAGGTGGAGCCAGGTCAGTTTTTCTTTTTTTACCAACCACTAATAAAAGCTTGACTTAAACTTTTTTTTTTGCATTACTTGTTATCTTTCATGTTAGAAATTTAGCGTTCATCAGGGCTCTCACGAACCTATATAGAGTTAAGCTGAGCTGATTTTAGAGTTAGAAGTACTACAAAATATCTACTGCCTAATTATATATTCTGTGGTTTTCTTTTTTTGGCACACACCTTATTTGTTTAATGATAAATGAAATTTCGTCATCGCTCGAATGTGGCAAAGAATACAAAACAAAAAAAAACAACAATTGCTTTTAAAATTTAATATTAAGGCTTGTGTGAACGTGACTCCTCATTACGTAGATACAAATGACTCACAAAAAGTTTCAAACGAAATCGGAAGCAAAAGCATTTGTCGGCTTTTCTTATCTAGTAGTACTAGGTAATTGGAGAAAATTCTTAATAAATGATTTATTTATCATGCGATATACGAGTACATAAGAATGTACACTACACCGTACCACCTTGCAAACCAACAAAAAAAAAATCACGTACACCCCTGTGAGGAAGGTATTCTGCAAGGCAATTCCGAAAAAAGCTTTTGGTTTTTTTTGCCTAAACCTAGGGGTCGCCTTTTTACATTTTTCGGTGACACCTGCATTCGGGAGTATTTTTTTTTTTTTTTAACAGTTCTACCGGAATAATAAGTTAAGGGAGTTTTGATGAGTTTCAATTTACTGAAATTAGGATGGTACGTTAGGGTGATAAGAACTAAGATCTGGTGGATATGTACCAAGACTTGAGGTCAGCGAACTTTGGAACAAACTAAATTTTTGCCTTTTGCAACAGCTTGACATTTTCATCATAAAGTAATGCAGTTGGGAAGTTATCTGTCCTATATTGCTTCATGAATTGAAATACGTAGTTCAATTCTAAACTCAGATCGTTCGCTTTTGCTCACCGTACAGGTTTGAAGTGTTCAATACCATCGGCATGCACTTCCATCCGACCTGAATATTTGGGTCAACTGTGAATGTAACAACCTTAATGGCTTTCGGCGAAGTGTGTAACTGAAATTCGTTGAAAGCAAGGTTTCCTCATCGAAAAGCTGGAACCACGCCAGCTGTTAGCTGTTTTCCTTACTGCACTTATTACCACGGAGCCATAGATGTGCTCCCAAACTCAACATATTGTCCATCCAGAGGGTAGTCACCTGACTCTTTCCTACATCTTCCATATATATGTGCATGGATTGCCAATTTACTTAAAGTCGAGTTCCTTATCTAGAACTGATATATAATTTATTTTATTTTTATGCTTGTACCTTTAAGATAGCTCGTAATTTTTAAACTCGGCACCGGCATAGGCATCGGCCGATTCTTTCCCCATAAGCCGATTAATAGGCATCGGCATCGGTATCTGAAAAAAATTGGAATCGGTCGGAGTCTAGCTTTTACTGTCGATTGTTTTCATGTTTTATGAACTTCAATACTTAATTCAGCATAACTTCGATGCTTGAAAAATCGATTTGTTACGTCGATGTCGCAGCCTTAAATCAAGTACCAAGCAAGACTTGCAGGGATGGTTTCTCCAACTCATCTTAACTTAGTTTAGCTATTTTCTGGACTTAGTCAAGAATAAGCTGATTAAAAAGTAGGCTAACTTTTGGCTTAGGTTAGACTAGATGGTGAAAATGAATAAGTCTGTGGCATTGAAAATAAGTCCAAGTTCATTTTTACCATCTAGGCTAACCTAAGCCAAAAGTTAGCCTACTTTTTAATCAGCATATTCTTTACTAAGTTAAGTTGAGATGGAGAAATCAGTCCTCAGAGATTAAGAGCAACATGTGTTTTGCCCACTCAGTCTCTGATGGCGGCTTCTATGGATGGGAGTGCTATAACTAGTAGTGGGCCGAGTGATGTCTGATCTGAGGGCTGTCTAGTCAGAGGAAATGGTCAAATTTCTCATTACCAGGCTTTCCAGCATATTTTAGTTGATACTTGCATTGCCGATCAAATTTTTAACTATTTAGTTAAAGGGCTGGCCATTGCCTTTAGTGCAGCTTGGCTGTCTTCCACGTATTCCACGGCCGAGTTCCAAAGTATCAAGACATTTTCTCAAAGGCGAAGTTTATACTGGTTCTGGTACAGATCCTGACGTTTTGGCGCCATCATTTAAGATTCTACAATGAAGATTAAGCCAGGCGTCAGCAACAGGAAATCCAACACCCAAATACATACTTTACTTCGGAAGGGATGTGTATAGTGACTCCTTTAAGAGCAGGGGGACAAGGCCGACCAAAAATAAGTTTGACCAGCAGATAATCAATTACCAAGCACCAGAGCACACCACCTTAAGGACAACCCCTATGAACTCCGCATCTGATATGTTGACCCCCTTCTGCCCTTCTCTTCTTCTGTATATGTATGTATATGTATATCTACTTATTAAGTTGTATAAAGGAATTCGAAATCAAATACCGTCGATCGATATTAATAACAGCAACATGATAACTTCATAAAATTTTAAAGCGATTAAAATGGATTTGCCGAGTCAAGCGATATAGAAGTAAGTAACCCCTCTCATTTACTCGCCGGCGGTGTCATTAACCAACTCAAATGAAATTTCATTGCTTGTGACTGACTGTGATTGCGAAACACACCACCACGTCCATTAATATTGCTCTATTACCCAAAGCCACATACAAACACAATTACAAACGCAGATACAAGTAGGTGGAAGTTGGGTATCCCACAGCCATTTAGTAACAAACATTAATATTTAGAACCAGCAGTTAACACATCCATAAGTAAGTATGAATTTTACATTTACGTGCACATTTCGATGGGGATTAGCAGGTACCTACGAGCAAGCATGTATGTAGTAGGAGTACATAAGATGTGTGTGTATGTAGATGTAACGCAAATGAAATTCCAACGCAATTACAAATATCACAAAGTGAAAATAACTGCAAGGATATGTGGCAATAAGCGATTTGCGCAGACATCGGGATGAGAATGGAAAGGAGTGTGGTATGCGGATTTGTATGCACAAGAGTAGATATTTTAATATATTTATGTATGTAAAACGCACACAACTTACATAAATTTGTATGTAGTAGTCTGAACAAACAAATTTAAAATGGAAAACTTGTCGAAGCGCATAAAGGTACCCACATTGCTCCCGATGCTGCTATTTTCGCAGCTCTTGCTGCTGATTTTCATTGCTGATGGAAATTGTTGTGGCAGCCAGCCAGCCAGACAGACAGACAGACACGTAGACTAGTAGACGTTATGTGGCTTATACATATGTATGTATGTATGTACGAGAATGTACCCTTACAGCAGTGAGCGCGCACGTTTTTTTCCCCTGCGTGTATGTAAATTCACGTTCACCGAAATATGAACACGTGCGCGAAATCATCGCAAACTTCAGGCAAAGCAATGCCAACGCGTTGAAAAGTCGACGCTTCAACGAAAACGAAGTTGAATTAAGTTGTGCAATGGAAAAGATGAAATATGAAAAATCTGCGATAGCTGCGCGAAATAACACAGTTGCAAGAAGAATGAAAAAAAATATATTGAAAATTATACACAACCCGAAGGTATGTAAACATGTGTGTTTTTGGCAGACTTACAATGGTGCCCCTTGTATACGTATGTAAATCACGTTCAGTATTTGTTTTTAACGGATTTCCTAAAAAGAGAAGCTAAGCTTTTCATTTAACCTTTTGTAGCCAGGAAAATAGGTTTGGAATATCAAGTAAAAAATTTTAGTATGCCAAATTGTCACCACTACCATTACACATTACCATTACCATTACCATTACGATTACCATTACCATTATCGTTACCATTTACTCCATTACTTTAACCATTAGCTTTACCATTACGTCTACCACTCCCATTACCATTGCCATCGCAAATTCCATTGCAATTCCATTACCATTATTATTACAATCACCATTACCATTATCAATACCAATTCCATTACTACTACAACTACCATTACCACTACCATTTACTCCATTACCTTAACCATTACTATTAAGAGTACAATTACTATTACCAATAATATTACCATTATCGTTACAAATACTATTATCATTCCACTAGACCAACCAGAATCCTATGGACCCATCAGCCCTACGTCCGCTCTAGTCCTTTCTGCTAAAAACCAGGCAAAGAGTCGTAGACAGACCGACATATATAGTTTTTTTTTACAGAAAAACTTTGCCTAAAAAGAGTAATCTTCCAGAAATATCTACCGCCCACGCACTTCACGAACTCACACGGGGAATTGGCAAATCCAAAGCGAACAAATAAATAGGCAACTGTTTCGAGAGCAGTGAAGTCGACTGTAACATATTATGCTGTATAGAGATCATCCTCAAATCCAGAACCATTGCATCCACTTGAAGACAGGAAAGTGTCAGATTTTTAGCTTCGAAAGTATGCTCACAGTGTGGTGTTTCTTCCCTCGTCCTATTATATTTTGAGTGACAAGAGCTTTGATGTACAGAGCAAAAGACAACGGATTGAATGGTGAGAAACTGAGGCACCAGACCTACTTACTAGTGCAATGAAGACAACACCCACCGGAGATCTCGAGACACTTTTAGATCTGACACACCTACACATATCGTAACCAAATAGAACCAGCGTGTGTAATGACGATCCAGGTGCCGAAGCAGGGGTCAAAACGGTTTAAATGTAAACGCTAAGAACAAAACTTTCCCCGGAAAAGAGACAAATCGCTTTAACGAACGATAAAAGGTCCACTTCACTAGAGTGTGTAGTAAAGTTTATTGAAGGCAAACTTCCATTTAATCTGTCGCGGCTCTCTTTGGTAATTCCGGAAGACCCAATTTGGTATGATGGATGATTGATACCGTTGATAGACCCATCCTTACATATTCCGTGAGATATATTCTGCGCCCCTCTGGTGGAAAAAGACGGAAGTCAAGTCCATGCAAACCAAGCTTAGCAAACTTTAACATCTGCGTCAGCATAGCTAGACCAAAAGGAATGACTTTGTATTAGTTTTGTAGATCTATGCTTTCCCAGGTAACTTAAATGTATTTTTCCCTAAGAGAACCAACTGGAGCACAGAACAGCCTTAACCACGGAAGAATAGCTACATTTAGTATACTGATGGCTCCAATAATGGCCACGGTTTTGGAGCAGGAGTCGTACATATACAACCCATATGGCAAGCTCTATCTTTCATTGAACTAATAAGATGTCGGGCGGCAAACAAACTCATCAACTACATACACTTTGACAGCTGGGTAGGGGCTGAAAATGCTCAAAGTCAACTCAAATATGTGTGCGACTGCCTTCAGCTTTTAGTACACATCGCGTCCAGGAACCTGGTTAGCCTAATTTTCGTAGCGAAGGTCCACAGAGTTATATGCAATGAATTATGTGATGTTATCATCATAAAGCGGGCTGTACAGAGATTCACAGACCCAGGATACTTCATCGAGACGACATGGAGCTCCGTGAGATATATATCTGTATGAAGAAGGAAGCGCAAGATTACTGAGAAAATATGCCAGATTAAATTCTTGATCCTGGAAATATCAACAAGGAGCACAAAGGCACTCCCTCACCTTACCAGGCGCGAAGAGTACAAATCCTTACAGGCTTTCTTACTGTGCACTGCAGAGTAATGAACCTGGGATTGGTTTACTCTGACCAGTGTGGCTTGTGTGATGAGGAGCAGGAAACAGCAGAGCCATTGTAAAGCCCTTACTAGGTCTAGACTATGATTCTTAAAACCACCGTCCCTAAACGCACATGAACGACATGGGATTCAACCAAGGGACATATTTAGTAAAGCTTCTTAGCAATACGTGGATCAAAGGAGAGTTGTAACCAAATAGAAGTTTGCTACAATGGATTATCCCTGATCGTAGTAACCCAGCGTCCTACTCGCTTCTTTAAGCTTTAGTCTAATCTACTAATCTAACCATTACCATTATCATGAGAGGTTGTTTTTTAACAATTTTTACATCAATGTTGCCTGTAGCAGCTGGCACGGATATTCTTGCTATGTTGCTGTTAATTTTAACTAAAGTTTGTTCGCGTTTTTGTAATTCTTGTGCTTGTACTTTTGACGTGGTAATCATGCTAATATTCCTTACTCATGCAAGCTGTGGTGGTTTGCTGAATTCTATGGCTTACTCTGATGGTGTTGTGTCAGTCGCGCTCATGTAGTTGTATCACCAGCGCAGCGTGTTTACTGCTTTTTTTTACTTTGATAACTTTGCTAACGCATTTGCACGCACACAGTATGTATGTATGTATGTATGCAATTATGGCGGAATATTGCTTCTCATAACTGGAAAAACTAATTACTACGCCGTTGGCGTTGATACACGACTTGTTAGATAACTCGCTAATGCTGAAAAGTTAAGCTACCGCTCAGTACTATACATACATACATAAGTTGAGGAGGACAACAAGAATCTGTTATATCGATCAAGCGATGAATGGATGAATGAAGGAAAACCATTCAAGGTATATACTTCATAGTAAAGATATCTCTGCTTCTCTTCAGATGACTTTAAAGAATAATACCCAATTGTTTATTTAACCATCTGCTAATATTAACTATTTTTTATGGGTCCCCATTAAATTTTTTGGCGTTTTCGGTGACCAATAACAAATAATTAATATTAAATAATTGTTAAATAAACAACTGGGTACTATTCTTTGACGTTTTGTATGTTTGTAAAGGCGTTTTTTGTAAAAAGCTACTGGAATCGCTGTCACCTGCTTAAAACCCAAATTTAATTTTAATTAAGGGGATTATGTTGGTAACTGAAATATGTATTAAAATATGGATGCCAGACGAACGGGGTTTAAAAGGGGTTCTATAAAAATTTAATTCAAATTATTTAATAGTTTAAATGAATTACCAATCGAAATACTTTTGAAAAGCCTTCATTTCCTAACTACACGAATAAGGGTTGCCATCTGTTTAAAAAGTCGAATTCAACTTGAATTAAGAGAATTGGTTATTTGAAATATTTTCCACATTATGGGCATCAGGCAAACGTTGTAGTTTGAAAATATTTTGGAAAGGGTTGCCACCTGTTTTAAAAGTCGAATTCAGTTAGACTTTACACATGTTATAGGAAATACTAAAGTATGAGTAACAACCGGAAGAGTGTTAAAAAATCTTTTTTATTAACATCAATACTTTCGGCGTGTTTGTTGGCAACCCTAACTGCTTAAAAAGTTAAATTCAGCTTATTTAATAGGTTAAAGGGATTATTCAAATAAGGGTATCAATAGAAGACGTTTTGAAAGTGTCTCATTTCTTAACTACATGGAGAAGGGTTGCCACCGATTTTAAAAATAAAATTCAACTTTAATTAAGCGACTTTCGAAGAGGATTAGAAAAAGAAAACTGTTAAAATCTCTATGTTTATTCATTTTTATTGCAATAAATTGCACCTAATATAACAAGTAGAAACTTCATACACTCAGGGAATAAGGTGAGTGAAAACTAGTATGTATGTATATTAGGGTGCTTTTTTCACGACTATTTTTTTTCAGTCCCACCTCGAAGTTTTGTGGGAAATACTAAAAAATCCCTGAAAATTTCTCGTTTTCTCGCGGTGCAAAGATTTCTCGTTTAAACTACACGTAAGCTTTGATTTTTTTCTTCCAAATTCTATAGCTCAAAGGCATTTTATGTTATAATCTCGGTCAAAGAGGGAGCTTCTTCAGAATTGAATGCTCTACAAAAGTGCCCATTGAGGCGTAACCCCAACTCCCACCAGCGAGGTAGTACGGGTCACTAAACCCAATTTTTTCACGAAATTCTCGTTTTTTTGTCGCTATCGCATAAATAATAAGAGCTACAGTAAAAATGTGAATTACAAGCTTGTAGGAAACTTAATTTCCCACAAAAAAGTTCTAGATCGCCAAATCGCTAACAACGATATTTCTTGAGATATAGGCCTTTGAAATTGATCATTGATTTCTACAATTTAGCTCAATAATCCACACTACCTCAAAGAAATATTAAAAATAAGGGCGCAAATTTTAAGGGATTTTATTTTTAGGTATTTCCCATAAAATTTCGAGGTGTGAGTGAAAAAAAAATAGTCGCGAAGGAAGAGCACCCTAGTGTAAATATACATATATGAGATAAATGCATATGTACATATGTATGTCGCCAACTGCTATTACTTTGTAACCATTTTCCCTAAATGCCACCACCTACTTGACGTGATTTATACTTTCTAATTATCTGCCGAGTGATAAACGTGCGCTTGCTACACCAAAATTAACTACCAACAGCAAAGCCGAAGAGGGTGCCAACAATAATTTGCCATTGAGTAGGTGGTCCGTATGTACATACATACATACATAAGTGGCACAACAGAAAACCACCCACGAATTTGGGGTTTCTACACAATGCTGTTGTTGTTGTTGTTGTTGTTGTCATTTTAATTGTATGTCGCCGCTCATGAAGCACAAATATTTACCTAAAAACCCACAAAACTAACGGCCGAACAAATTTAATCTAATTTAAAGTGTTGCCAAAGTAAACTAAATTGAAAGAGAATCTCTAAAAGAAAGCTGAGCGAAAAAAATCATAATGAAAAAAATTGAAAAAAAAACCGCACAAAATATAATGAGCGAGTACAAAAGTGCAAATGCCAACAATTAACAATGGCAACACTACTTATGTCTGTATGTATGTATGTGTGTGTATGCATTGACAGCGTGCAACAAAAACAATTGACCGCAATTACAAGCAATGTAGCTCTGGTCAGCGAACATTGTCAAGTGACATTAATGTCACACGCTGCTGCAATAACAACAACGAAGCATCATTAAGCAACAACAAAAACAAACAAAAAAACAAACAGCAGCAAGAATATAAAAGCAGGCATGAGCGCAAAAAGGGCAGCTCCCTCGAGGGGTGGCCAAAAAAATAAAAAAAAATTATAAAAAAGCCAAAGCTCGTGGGTGTATTTGTGCTTGTGTGCGTGTATTTGTTTTTATTTGCGCTGGCAAAGACACTCTTGTGCCACATTAATTTCGCCTGTGGCAACACATTTGGTGCACATTTCACTTTTGCCGCACTCGCCATTTGAACATCTTTTTTTTTTTAATGCTGTTTGTTTTTACTTATTTCACTATCTATGTATCTATGTATGTATGTATATTTTTTGTCTTTCTTTTTGGCTTTTATTTTGTATGTTAACACCATTTTTGTTGTTGCTGCATCGCATTATGTCGCTGCGTTGCGCTCGCCGCCAAATTGCATCATCAACGACAATTCCGTCCGACGTTTTGCTTGAATTTAGCCTTTCTTTCGCATTTAGTGATTTTCGTTGTCGTTTCTTTGGCGGTTGCAATAAAAAACATCAACAACAACAACCACTGTGCGGGCATGTTAAACGTTTTAAGCAGCATTTTAGCACATTTTAAAACGATTCAGCACGTTGTCACCCACGCTGCATCGCCGTCTCTCTCTCTCTCTCCCTCTCTCTCTTTCACTTTTTAAGCTAGCGTTTGTTGAAGCCAGCAAAACTCATTATGTTGGTGCCAAAAAATAAGAAGAAGAAGAAGAAGAAGAAAAAGAAACAGAATTTAGTTTGAGCATATGCATAGAAAGCAGAAGTGTCAATTTGAAAAGAAAGCGAATGCCACCAATGGAATGATAGTAAAAACACTTGAAGCGTTATGACACAAAACCCCCGTTAAAATGTGCTATAATTCTTGGGGTGAAAAATGCATTTTTCGCGTTAATTTTATGCAAAGATTTCTTGAAACGAAAAGAGAGAAATAATCCAAGAATGCTTTTTTGTAACTAAGACTAAAGAGAGTGAAACGCTTGACGAAGCTTGTACTATTTACCAGGATATATATACAAGGTTTCACCATTAAATACACCAAATCTGGCGAACATTGAATTCCGAACAGTGAATTTATGAAATATCTGTGGCTCACACAGCATAAAAAACTGAACTGGTCACAGAAGTCGTGTGTGCGTTTGCGGAAATCGGCGATGCTCTATCTTTTAATAGTATTACTACTTCCGGTTTCAACCGAAAGTGGGTTAAACTGACCGAAAGTCCATTTTTTTAATTAGGCATACCTGTTCTAAATACGGACTCGGATTCTTAGGATAAAATTGCGTGACTTTTGTTTGAAACTTTTTTCTCGGAAGCGACTTTTTCAACCTCTAAATGACCTTCGAACTTCAAATAGTTCAGGACTTTTTAAATAAGTTAAAATGTTTTTATCGGAAAACGAAAAAATATGAATTTCCAATTCGGAGATGCTCTATCTTTAGGTCCTGTTACCGAGTTTTAGGAATTTTTTCGGTACATAGTCGAATTCGAGGGGTTAATAGAATAGCGGTTGGGTTTTGTCAACGACCATAATTATTCGAAAAATATTAAAAAATATTTACTGAAAGAAAACAACTAGTCGAAATATCAAAAATGAACGGATAGTCGACTAATTGTTTGTGAGCTGTGAGCGGTTAGTTAAAAAAGTCGAAAGGAAATGGTTAGTCGATTAAGTGAGGTCGAATATTTTTTAAAACAACATTTGCTATTCGACCGTGTCACTTTTCAAGATCGTGCTACATTTCTCGACAAAAACGTCTTAGACAATGCATTGTCTTCAGTTTTGCATAAAGAAAAATATTTCATCGCGAAATTGCATTTAAATGAAAACTTAAAAAAGATATACTAAAAAGTCAAATAACAACTCGTTCTCATATAACCGCAATACTATAAGGTTTTTAAAGAGTATTTTTTATGCACATTTATATCACTTTCTTGATGTATATAATAATTTTAGAATAAATTTCAAGTGTGCCAATAAAAATTGTAATAATGGAATTTTAGTTTCTCAAATCATAGTCATCTTTTAGTCAATGTAAATTTTTTTTATTTGGTGGCACATTAGTTTTATTATACTAGACTCGTTTTTTTTTGCCAAGAAGAACATTCTCAGCGTCTAATTTTAACATTTTGCAGTATTTTAAATTATTAAAATTTAAAAAACCTTAAAATATAAGAAAACTGATATTCTGCATGCTGCCGTTTTTTTTTCTTAATGTGGTGGCACGCTCCCGAAACTTCACAGATATATTGTATTTGATGCCAACGTCCATTGCCTTTAATAAGAATATTTTATTTGAAAACTTCCCAAAGTTATTTTAAAAAAACAATTATGATTTTTTTTTTGGTGACGAATAGAAAAATTAATAATTTCGCTACTTTTTCGCCTGAAAAAACGTTTTAAGGCTAAAATTGTTCAAATACTTGATTTTTTTTTTACTTTTTTTCTGGAACTGAAATTTATGCAAGAACAACGCTTTAGCTTTTTTTTGTGAGATTTGCTCATATAATATGGAAATAAAAAACAATAAAAATTTGTAAAATTGCAAATGGTGACAGTTCCATAAATATTAATTACATGCAATAAAAAAAACACATAAAAATTGATGAAGCCGTCGCATGCAAAGTGAATGGTAACAAAACAAAAAAAAAAAAAAACTATACTATACTTCAAATAAACAAATTTTTCAGTTGCACGAATTCACATTATTTATCATTCAATTATTCAGTTGTAATATCAGTTTGAGTGATAGTAAATACGAATTTGATTTACATAGCTTGCTTATTTTGCATCAGCTATGCAAACATTTTTAATTTCCAGTTTGATAAGTACATATGTATGTTTTTCTCTTTTAGAAAACAAAAGGATTTTTATTTTTTTATTTCAAAGGCGTGCAGCCAAAAACAGATTTTTATTTGATCACAAAAAAAAATGTTCATCTCTCTACATAATTCTTGCTCGTTTTACTATGTCATTTGCATCACTTTCAAATTACCACACACAATGCATGCAGATTATTCAACGCAAATTAAAAAGAAAAAAAACATATATATATAAAATGCCGGATCAGATTTCAGCGTAAAATCTATTAAAAGTTACGCCATAAATATTCTAATTAAAAGTGACATAGCTACAGCATTGCCATTATATTATTTCATCTAACAGCAAAAACGAGCCAATTGGCAATGCAATGTACAACAAAAAAAAAGTTTACTACGCCAAAAAATTTTCCATAATTAAATGCATTGAATTTTCGGTTATTTTTGCAAAGTCGTGCATACACACACTTATGTTTACATATACAATATAATATGTGCAAATGTATTTGTGCTTTAAATTCAATTAGAGCACAAAAAGTTGTACAATTACTAACTGCATAACCACCAACACATTGCCCAAAGCGACATCAAATATTTATTTTTTGCCCACAAAAACATACTTTCGCAATAAAATACTGCATGCTGGAAAATTTGCCAAGATTTTGTGTAAATATTTTAATCATATTTGTGGGTTTCCAAGAAATTTAATAACATTCACTGCTAAGCCGAAACCAAAGTAATTTACACGCTTAAATTGTGTTAGCATAAATAAGCACTAAAATGCATATAAGTACATTTTGCATACATATGTATGCCTACGTATGTATATACGTTGAAATTCACATAGCGCGGTATATACATTAGGGTGGAGCGAAAACAAAAAAATTTAGAATACCCTTGAATTTTTTTTTGGAAATCGGTTAATAATTTCTGCTTTCCTTTTTTGTTTAAAATTTTGAGATTTTGGTAAATTCTAAACAAATAATGCACCTATTTTCTCAATATGATATTTTTAATAATAAATAAATTTCAAAAATTTTTATTGAGCTTCAGGCCGTTTTTTATGAAAAATCATTGTGAAAAATTCAGCGTACGCA
Organism: Rhagoletis pomonella; assembly: GCF_013731165.1. NCBI lineage: Eukaryota > Metazoa > Arthropoda > Insecta > Diptera > Tephritidae > Rhagoletis > Rhagoletis pomonella. Next base: position 68,077,013 of record NW_023458560.1, read on the forward strand.
GTTTTGTAGGCCATTAAATTTGCTATAATAAAGTTAAAGTTTATAGTGATTACAAAACATCGCCGATTTTTGGCACTATTTTTGGTGATGAGGTTACACATTTTTTCCATATATGTAATGTGTATATTCACACTTTGCTCGTTATCTCGCTAAAAATTATTGTTCAATAGTATATTTTATTGTTGTAAACTGAATACAAAAATACAACTACATAACCAGATAAACAGTTAGACACCTACAAACTATGTTCGACATTGCTTTTATATGGAGAAAATGAGCAACACCCTCAACACAAAAAAAATTTAATCAGGGGTAAGTCTTAGCTACTTCAAACCGCACTTTATTAGTCGATAATTTAATGGCCTAAAAAACTATATGCCTAGAATTTTTTCCAAGAACGATTTTCATAAATTTCGTTTTTTGTTTAGAATTTACAAATATGTATCTCAAAAATTGTTATCAAAAAAGGGAAACAGATAAAATTATAAATTTTATTGACCAAAGGTAGCGCATCCCCGCTACTGGAATTTCGAAGTGCAAATTTTTTTTTTTTTTTTTATCCACCCTAATGTACATATTCCTGTTTAAAAACTGCATTTTATAAATGGTTGGCTAAAAATGTACAGAGGCGTACTTAGGAAGTTAGCTTGAATTAAGAGGTAACAAAACGACTGTTATTTAATTTCGCTAAAGGCCATTTTGGACAAAAGAAAGTTCACTTCATCTAGGAACATGAAGAAATTATTCTTCCAGCTATCACTAGCCCAAATTTCCAGAGATATTATACCACGGGCAACAGTATTTGAGAAAGGATAGAGAATAGAGTTGTGTAGCAGAGTCCTTGAGCGCCACCATTCTGGAAAAACGCCTTCTCCACCGAGCGATAAGGGCAAGGGTCTGTTTGAGCCTGACTTAGCTTATGTCTCAGTGGGTTTTGGGGCCGCGGTAGTAGCGGTACCGGAGGGCAGCCAAGAATTAAGGACGGGACCTAATACCCAGTTCTTTAATTGTAAAAGCTACGGCCATATCTCAGCGGAGTGCGAGGAAGGCCGTAAAGTGCTGCGGTTGTGGGGACCAGGAAGTGGGACTGCTAAGATTACCCAGCGCAGCCGGGGGCCAAGTGGTCGGCAGAGCCAGAACCCGTTCAGGTCGGAAGTTAGGTCTCAAGCGAGGTCAAGTCCAGCAGATCGGTGGGTCTATTAGGGCGAGTTAGTAATCCTGCTAACTCCCAGCTGACTAAAGAAGGTTAGCGTTTTTCTGTTATCGTAAGTTTTGGAGACGGACGACTTCGATAATCGTCCGTTTTTGGATATAAAATTTGTTGGCGTTGTTGCATTGTGGAATATTTTGAGTTCATAGGGTACTAGGGTGCATTCCACGAACACTTTCTTGGGAGTGACTTTGTCGGATGGAGGCCATATTTCCGAGTTGATAATCGGGGCGCAAGGCACATCGGTCCTCCTAGCATACCTTATTGTTCCCGGTTTACCTCAAGGTTTTATCCTTTGGGTAGATTTATGGATCGCCCGGGATGAGATGGTCGTTTTCTCATTTGGAAGAGGAACCGTTGGCTGTGATAGTAGACCACACCGAGTGAGGTAATGAGAGGTTGGGGCTTAGAGAATACAGTGGCTTGGACATATACCTAGGGCTAGGTACAACTCACCTTGTCGAGTATAGGATTAGGATTAGGGTTAGGGCAGGGGTTAAACCTATCAGGGAGCATTATTAGTCAGTTTCTCTCGCCATACAGTCGCGTATGGACGAGGAGCAGAAAGATATGCTCGACAAGGGTATCATCGAGAAGTCGCTTAGTCTTGGGACGAAAGAAAGATGCGTCTTATGGGATATGTGTTGAATAATTGCACGGAGAAAGATATTATTTCGACGGGCGATTATTTTCTAAACTTTGGTGGTTCTCGGGCGATAAATAGAACCAAACGAGTAGTGAATTCGGAAACATTCCTATTAGGAACGTGAATTCATTAACATCATGTGGGATGGCCACTTTAAGGGCAAAAAGTGCATATGGCGAATGACGCAGTGACGTAGTGGCAGCTGCAGAATATTCTATTATATGGTCTAGGCCTATTCTATAAGCATGCTTGTGTTTTTATTTGTTAATTGCTAACTTGATATCTTTCTCTCTTTTCATCACAAATACATAAAAGCTCTCTAAAAATTAAGTAATTTATTTTAGACTTTTCCCGATTAGGGTATTCTTACACAAAATGACTTCAATTTCAATATATGTACATATAACGATAAATCTCTCACAAAACTTAAAACAGTACCAAAGCTATGTATGCAGCATGAAATTACTGCATACAAATTTTTGCATATAATTTCCTTAAATGCAAGCTAAGACCCGTAAAATGCTATATTATGTACACATAAATAATAAGTGATATAACATTCTTTCCACTCCACATGCTACTGACCACATTCACACTTTAGTTTTGGATTTCTCAACTATTTCAAAGTAAAGCTTCTGTTAAGAAAACAATCTGAGTGGCAAGTGTTTTAGGAATGTAAAAGCATGCCGGTGCATATTTGTATATACATACATACATACGAGTATTGGTAAGTATCCAAACGCACTTCTAAGTATTAAGTTGGAAATATAACTCTGAATTCATCTGGAAAGATACACAAACAGTTAAAAATTAATGGTTAAATTGATGAAATTAAATTAAAACTTTTTGCCTTTATTGCTGAGAAAACATAAAAAGAGATAAACTGTTAAAATTCCTATAAAATGGTGAGCGTCTACTATATATGTATGTAAGTATATCTGAATTCTTTGCGTTTAAGAGTCATGAAAGATCGATAGGGGCTTCTTAAAAAAAAAACGAATGAGTGCATCTCGGCTGCACTACAGAGTTTAAACTTCTATATTTCTTTCATTGAGTTGAGTTAAGTTGAGTTATATTTCTGTTTAAAAAAAAAAACAATAAAATCTAAAAATTAAAGAAAAATGAATTGAAAATTAAAAAAATATAATTAAAAAAAGGGAAAATAAACAACGTTTCTGTAAATTAAACTAAATTAAAAAACAATCCTCTTATCTAAAAAATCTAAAAATTAAAAGAAAACTAAATTCAAACCCAAAAAATAAAACTAACAAAAAAAACTAAAAAAATAAAAGAAAATAAAATTTAAAAAAGTAGAAAAATAAATAAAAAAATTAAAAAGTAAGTAACTATGAATTAAATTAAATTGAAAAAATAGTCTCTTTTTTAGAACAATAAAACTGAAAGTGAGAAGCAAATTTAATTTAAAAAGAAAAATATAATATCAAAAAATAAACAAAAAATAAAAAAGTAACTATAAATTAAATTTAATTTAAAAAAATGGTCTCTTTTTTAGAACAATAAAACTGAAAGTGAGAAGCAAATTAAATTTAAAAAGAAAAATTTTATATAAAAAAATTAAGAAAAATTCCGGTGTCCAAGGATTTGAGCTTCAAATCTTTCGAATGACACGCCATTGCTTAGCTCACTTTACTATTGCGACATTTGGAGCAGCGGGAACAAAATGATATACATACATACTTATCATCTGCATTTGAACATGCTCAAGTGCTTTTTACCATGAAAGTGTTGGCAAGGAAGCTTTTTCTGCAAGAGTTTCATGACTATATTGCTTTTCGTCTTTCAATTGTCTTACAAAAGACTTTCAGCTATCTTAGCCAGAATTTGTCTGTAATTATTTAAATTTAACTTCATCTTCATGTTTTAATATCTCCATTTTCATCTTATCTTTATCTTTTCTTTCATTCATATTTATCTTTAAGTTCATCCCTGTATACAGATCTACAGCGCGTATGAGTAATATTGGTTTTAGAACGAATGTGTAACCATCGCAGAAGGACGTTTTACAAAAATATTTGTTTAAATTAGTCGATTCCAAACAATGTTTAGGTGCAGCTCTTCTCGAAATTGTTATGTACATCATTTCCATAAAACATTCTATGCGCAGAACAAGGAAAAAATCTAACAGCTAGCGATCCAAACTAAATAATAATAAGAATCAAATTGATCAACTTACCTCCGGGAGAAATGCAGAGAAGGAAATGAATTAAGATTTTTCTTTTTTTTTACCAGAATTCATCAACTTCAAGGGAACTATGTAATTATAAGCTAATACCAGCAATAAAGTAATACAGTAAGTGCAAAACTCATTTCAGTAAATTGTAGGAAAATGTACACGTTCCACGTCTCATATGCTAATGGTATGCGCACTTAACACATATATGTACATACACACACAAGCATACCTACATATATACAAATTTTCCATTATGACGTTAGACATGTAAATCTCATTTAATTCATTATGGCAATCAGACAGTTTGTGAAAGTAATTCAATTAGTAGATCTTAATTGTGATGGTCTGCTGTACTAGCTTGTTTGTGCTGGCATATGTATTTACCTATGTATGTTCATACATACATACATATTTGTGTATGTTTGAGTATTTGTAAATGCAATATTACTAGTTATGGTCGGTGCTTGGGCAATAGGATCCAGCAGCAATGTAACGTTTACAGCAACAACAAATATTTGTTTACGTACACCTCAGTAATATTTGTAATCCTGTTACAGGTAGAGTTTCATCAGTAGGTTCTCCTTACCGCCATAGCATAGACTACAGTGACTTTCATAAATGTGCGGGTAACTTCATTGGTAATGCATAGAATTCCAAATTTGACATATAAGTATGTATGTTGCAAAATTATTAAATTAAAAACAGAAAAGAGGTAAATAAGGGCATGTGGTTAGCGGGAGTCACCTTAGAAGGAAAATAGGTTTTCAAGAAAGTAAGCCAGTGGATTGATTTAAAAAGACTTATGTGTCTGATGCGATTGCTAGTGCTCAAGGAAAAGTTAGATTTAATTTCTTATGTAGTTTTACAGAGCAATTCTGGCAACCTTCTTTCAACTCACCACAGTCTTTTGCAAGAAAATTTTTAATTATGGCAACTATCTTGGAAGCTATTTTCTGTCTTTCGAAAGACTAGTTGAAATATTTGCTGACGAGGAGGTCTTAGCGTTATTTTGTTCAAACTCAATAAGAAAAAATATTTTTTTCTGTTTAAAATTCAATTCAAAAAGAAAAAATAAATAAATTGAAAAAAATATAAATAAATTAAAAAAGATTCTAAAATTTTGAATTCAATTAAAAAATATATATTTTTCTTTTTAAATTAATAAAATTTATAAAGTTAAAAAAAAATAAAAAAATGTTTAACAAGAGAAAAAATAAAAAAATTCCTAAAATTTTAACGAAATATTAAAATTAAGTAAAATTAGAAAAGAAAAAAATTTATAAAAAATAAAAAACGAAAAACCCCAATAAGAATTTAATAAAATTAATAACATATTTCGTTTTTTAAAACAATAAAATGTAAAAATTAACAGAATATTCAATTAAAAAAGAAATTAAATTGAATAAAAAATACGCAAAATAAATAAACAAAATTTTTCAAATTAAAATGAAAAAAAAAATATTATAAACAGCAAAGTTAATAAATATATTAAAGAACAGGAAATAAATAAAATAAGTTTTTCAAATTAAATGAAAATCAAATAAAATATAAAAATTAAAAGAAAGTTAAATTTAAAAAAAATTAAATGAGTTTCTTAAAAAATAGTATATATATTTTTCTTTTTAAAAGAATTACCGATTTCATATGTAAAGAAATAACATAGACAAAATTAATTAATTCACTAAAAGTACAGCTTTGTCTATCAAAGAATGTTATCACAAATTTGCCTGACTTATTTCGTAGATTTCTGTATCTACTCTTCCAATTAGCCGTCCACTTAAAATATTTGACTTATAGTGGAAATACGAGAAGAAATTGTTTTTTATTTTCACTTAAATTAATTATGCAATTTCCGCAGTTGCTTTGTATTAGAGGGCTGCATGAACTCATTCAAAACGGCATATGAATAATTCATATACAAAACGAATGAATGATTTTGTTTCAAATTTAAACAGGCATTATCTTTTCCTACAGGGTATGTCTCCTATTATAATACGAACAAACTAATTTGTAGAAAAAACTGCAAATCAGTGAAGGACTGCACCCAGAACCGGTGGGAACAGATGTCAGAATACACCCCAGAAAAATTGGCGCCCAGTCACTATTTGGTTTTTATATGAAGGCACATTGAAATGACTAAGCTTTTCGAGGCATGGATTTATCAATTCGAGCTTTCAAATTTAAGAAGTCTTATAGTCCAGTTCTGTATCGGTGACAAACATTGTTTTACTGACAAATTTCAACTTTTTCATATATTTTTCCGTAAAAAACACTGTGACAAGAAGCTGTCACTGATACAGAATAGAGCCGTTATTTTACCTATAATTCCAACTGTATCTCTTCAAACAAATCGTCCCATCACTTCTTCAACTCTTCAACATTTTCGCCCAACTGACGCGCAATTTTCCAACAAACAATTTCGTTAAGCGCGGCCAAGTGTCAAACACAAATAAAATTAAAAAAAAATAGGAAAAATTGCAAATGCTCAAAAGAGTGAACTAAAAAATATGAAATTTAGTGAAGTGAAAAGGTGTAAAGGGCCAACGAATTGAAATAGGAATCAATCAGCAGCAGCAGCAACAACAGACGCAGAAGAACGAATCGCATGAAATGAACAGTTGCGGAAAAGTGCAGCATTGTAAAGTCAGTTTGCATGAAAATGCAAATTCAATAATGGCAGTAAACTGTTATACTGGTTTACAATCGAACTTACGTGCAAACCGTTACATACATTCTTGCTTATTTTGCATACCTGGCTGAATAGTTGCCAGTTGGTGGAAGGAAGGAGGTGCTAAAGAATCTGACCGCAAGTGGAGGAAATCGAAGCGAAAAAGAGAGATCAGTCTGCGCTCCACGTCATCAAACTTTAACCTACATTGGGTACAATGCTGAATATGAATATGAATTGAATATGAATATGGAAATGAATATGAATATTAATATGAATATGAATATGAACATGAATATGAATATGAGTATTAATATGGATATGAATATTAATATGAATATTAATATGAATATGAATATGAATATGAATATGAATATGAATATGAATATGAATATGAATATGAATATTAATATGAATATGAATATGAATATGAATATGAATATGAATATGAATATGAATATGAATATGAATATGAATATGAATATGAATATGAATATGGATATGAATATGAATATGAATATGAATATGAATATGAATATGAATATGAATATGAATATGAATATGAATATGAATATGAATATGAATATGAATATGAATATGAATGTGGATATGAATATGAAGAGGATTGCGAATATGAGTATGCAGTTGAATATTAATACAAATATGAATATAAACATTGATTGTGAATACGAATATGAAAATGAATATTGATTGTGAATCTGAAATTGGAATTGAAATAGCAATTGGAATAGGAATAACTATTACTACGAATACGAAATGCAAAACGAGTGGGACCGCTCCGAATACAGATAAACCAACGTGATTACAGTTAACCTATGCAAATACATATTTTAAAACTAGAACTATACTTTTCTGAAAATGAACTGCTTCAGTAGTGGACAAACTGCAAAACGGTCAAAACCTGCGTGGCATAACACAAGTTCCATTTATATCCGTTGAGCTCAGGGCGAGTTCTAACTCGTTTATGTCAGCAAATTTTAGTATATTGAGAGAAATAAGTATGTATGTATGCAAGTAGGTGTGCAGCAATTTCAACCACTGCGGTTTTGAGTTACATACCATCACTACCCACTCACGTCTTACCTACACCCCCTTCCCGCCCTCTACGCCATCTGTATTTGCAAAGCATTTTCAGCTTGTATCGGTGACCGGAAAAGTCAATCATCTTTTCTTGTTGTTTTTGTTGTTTTCATTACTTCCACTTCCACTGCTGTTGACATAACGAATTTGCATGACACGTAGCCGCTGGTGTTGTTGACAAATGAAATGGCATAGCGATAACTCAAGTAGCCAATCAGCATTTGCAGGTCAACGCTTATTTGTTTAATGAAAAAGGGATATTTTTAGGGTGTCTTGCGCAAAGTCAGCACTTCTAATCGAAATGGAAATTAGATGAGGCAGCAATTGAGTTGTCTTCTTGTCCCCTAGCTTTCATTATTTTTTTGCAAAGAAAGACAATAAATGGTAAATGGTGCGGACGTTTTAGCAAAACTTTGAGAATTTGAAGAAAAGAGTGTTTTCTAAAGTAGGTAATTTTTACTTATAAAGCGCCATAATAGTAACTATGGAGACCATTTTTAGCTTTTGCGATTCTATGGCTACTTTCTGTACCTTGCAGCCGCAGCTGAAATTGAAATTCGACCGTTTTTTTTTTATAAGTGAAAGTTCGTTTTCAAGCTTAATAAGTACTTTGGGAAATATACATATTTCGTAGTTAATTGAAGCCATGTCAAATGATCTGCGAAAACTTCAATTACCTACTCCCTCGGCATATCCAATGTTTAATGGGATGGGTATTAAAGAGAGAAGTTCGGAATATTAGATCACGGTGACTTTGGCCAGAACTTTGAAGAAATGTTGCCTTTTCTGCCCTCAAATAAACGTAAGGGTGAGATTTCCACGGTTGATTCGTAATTTACGCTTGAAAAAAAATATATATTTTTCGTATCAGAAATAAGTGTTTTCCTATGAAATTCATTAAAGACTTACAGTGCAAGTGAGTAAATCAGTTGTATTAAGTTCTATAAATGAACTTCTGATGGAGTAGCATATTTTCTGTTTCATTATCATATGAAGAACGCAACATTTTCTCAGGTTTCAGGGCAACGCAAAGCAAGACAAAAGGCAAAAGGGAAAAACTTATTTTGAGAAAAGAAAATTAGTCTTAAACCAGTCTTTGAAAAAAGTTCAAAAACAGCATCAAAAATCTCATTACTATGATTCCTTAGAAAAATTTTTTTTTTAATATTTTTATGCAAATTTTTTAAGCTTAAACTGTTTAGTCATCTGAGGTAATATTTTTCAAAAACTATTTAAAAAAAAACTGTCTTTATTAATAAAACAAACTCAATTTTGGGAGGTATTTTCAAATTGGTCCAGCTCACGTAAATCTTAATATTTTTGCGAGACATTTTTGTGAAAGTCTTAAAATATAATACATTTTATAATTGCAGTGGTACCAATTTTTTTTGTATGGGGAGTGATGCAATCTATTGTACATAGATACGATTTAGCCTCAAAATCACACTTCATCATTTTTTCTCACCTCTCGATTGCTTTTATCCCATTGCACTTATCTCTTCAACATTACAAATCTCTTATACACCTGGTCAGTTTATGCCACTTAAGCGTGCTTGAGTATTTATGTAAGTGGCAAATTTTGTTTTGTATGAATACTACATACAGTCAGTCAATAAAGTTTAGGTACAGTGAATTTTTTACAATACGGGCAACTATTTTTTTAATATTTTATTTTTCGATAATTTTTTATAAAAAATATGGTTAGTTCTACAACAAAAACCCAAAAAATTAGAGTTCCAAACCTTGTGCAAAATTAAAGAAAATTTTGCAAAATTGCATTCAAATATTGCACGTTTTATTTACGCTCTCTAGAAAAAAGTTGGGTATGCAGTTTTTTAGCCCATTCAATTTTAGTATAACAAAGTGCAAGTTTGAGGTAGCTGGGACTTATCATTGATTTATAGCAATTTTTTTGTTGAAGGTGTTGCTCATTTTCTCCATATAAAATAATGTTTGATAAATTTTTTATATTGAAAAAATGTACGACACCTTCAACAAAAAAATTCCCCAAAAATCAATGGTAAGTCCGAGCTTCCTCATACTTGCACTTTATTATACTAAAATTGAATGGACTAAAAAACTGCATACTTAACTTTTTTCTAGAGAGCGTAAATAAAAAAGTGCAATATTTGAATGAAATTTTGCAGAATTTTCTTTGATTTTGCACAAGATTTGGAACTCTAATTTTTTTGGGTTTTTGTTGTAGAACTAACCATATTTTTATAAAAAATTTGCAAAAAATAAAATATTTAAAAAATAGTTGCCCATATTGTAAAAAATTCGCTGTACCTAAACTTTATTGACTGACTGTATATGTAAGTATATGTATAGTACTATGTACTACACTTGCTCAGCTATTTAGTGTGTGAAATTTCAGTTTCCTTTACTCGTTTCATCTAGTATCTTGCTTGCGAGTGCAAAAAACTTATCTTGAAAATATGAGAGGTGAAATAAAATTCAAAGCGATTGCTTTTAAAAGAGAAAAAACGAGAAGTTAACTACATATGTGTGTATGTAAGTGTATACGCGCGTACATACAAATCGAAGGCGTTGAATCAGCACATTTTTAACGGTTTACTTCTTAACAAACTTTGCAGCGGGCTGCAGTTAAAGTAAGGCAGCAAGATGGATGGCGAATCAGTCAGTCGGTCTATGAACCGAGCCTAACTAAACGGTCATGTCTATGCCAATTTGATTACCCAACGCGTATCGGTGATGCCTTCGAAAGCTGGTATCCAAGTCGTCCTTGTGTGCATTGCCCACAGGCGGCTATCTACCGCAACGGTTACATGTACGGGTATACTATGTAGCGTGGCAATGTGGACAAAAATAGAAGAGGAAGTGTGACAAGATTCGTTTTGTCCTTTCCACTCAATTTTTCCGCTTCTTCATAAAACTTCCTTTGGTAGGTCATGAAGGCAGCGAGTCTATCCGTTCACTTCTAGCAGTTGACTCACGTGTCTTCTCAATTTGTTGCTCGAATGCAATTGATTTGCTCTGTCAATTGATTTAGCCGTCCTTAGTGAATTATAAATGAGCCGAAAAGGAAGTGAATATAAATATGTACTTATTTTAATTTTACTTCTGTGCGCGACAGGTTAGATTTTCTCCTTTTTTCGAACCGGCAGCCGAGATAGGGCGATCTTCACCTCGGCCGTCGCTATACAGTAGCAGATGAATTGTGAGTTGAGCTCCAAGACCCATCGAAAATTCGTTTACACATTAACAATATTTGGTGCCCCTCCCCTCGACGAAATGATGTGGCCTGGCCAAAAGGTAAGTAGATTTTAACTTTGAACAACAATAGCTCTGATTTCAAAGAGCCTTTTCCAGTAATTTACAAAAACCTAATGTGGAGCCCAATTGATCGCAGAACACTTGTGGATTTCTCCCGCTAATGACCAAGGAAAGGTCATCAGCATACACCTTCGTCAGAAGCTTAATTCGAGAAGTTTGATAAAAACAGAGCTGACAAGAAGATTACAAAGGATTGTTGACAAGAAGCCTACTTAAGCTTACTCTCTGACTTATCGACCAAGGTAGTACTAATTCTAAAGGTAGCGACAGCAATCCTATCTTCAACCGATATGACAATATATTTAACCAGTATAGATCCTGAAGTATCTATGTCAAGTCAGGAGTGCTTGAAACTTTTTCAAGCTACAAGGATATATAAAAATATTACTTTCTGTACATGGTCCACCTTCTGGCGGTGGGTGGCATACTAAGAGAAGCATTTGGGGCCTTCTGGAATATTCTTATCCGTTTTAGGGATGCATTCAGCTCAGCTGACCTCCAGATTAGCTCTACATGTACTTACATACACATATGTATGTGCAGCTACTCTTTGCGTAAGCAAAGCACCTATTCCTCTTTTCGAAGGCTTAAGAAAAATGCCGACCGGGACAGAAGACTGGGATTGCTATCCTTACTCTCTTCTTCTTCTTCTTTACTCTCTCTAACCGGTTCCAATTCTAACCAATTCCAATACTCAGATCTATGCTGTTGAGCACTGCAGTGTATTACTAAGTACGATTCACCCGAAGAAAAACACATTCCCAAAAGAAACACGAGAGCCTGCTCCTCCAAAAAAATAATACTACCCTTCCGACTTTTCGATCCTCTGAGCAGTCTCGAGAATGCGAGGTGGATGACTTCTGTAGCCGACAATATTTACCTCTGCACTGAAACGCCTCGATGATACAAATTTGCCACTTTGAAATGCTTTCTAAGACAATACTGAGTAAGAAACGCAGTCGACGTGCGGAGGGTCAGGGACCTAAGTCTCCTACAATACTATCAATGATACGGTAACTTGACAAGAAAATTGAGGAAGCTCTAAAAGATGAATCGGAAGAAAGTTCGATATGGCGTACGATTTGGGTATATAGAATGTTTAAGCCCTTACTACAGCTACTAGACTTGCGGTTGGCTTTGAGATCGTCCATCAAGGCTTGCAGCCAGAGCTTGGGCTTGACTATACATAAAAGCTCCCAGATCATGATTCGCATCCAGAGACCACCTATCGGAAGGATTATGCACAAAACCATAATGAGCTTCGTATGCAAATACATACCTCTGTGTTGACCTAACAAGACTGCGTGCAATAAACCCACTTTGATACAAATTTGGATTCTGCTTTGAGTGTATCCGGTGAAATAGATTCGCAGAAGTGTTGTCAAAATACAGCAACAACAGCAATAATATGCGTGCAAGTTGCGTCAAATTGCAGAAGGTGCGAACATTCATCACTCAACTGTCATTGGCAAATCCATCACGTAATTGTCGGAAACGCAGTAAGCCAAATCAACGCAACTTGACGCCAAAATCAAACAAGGATAAGTATCCAAACATTTGTACACGCACTTATATATATATATATGTATATGTAAATGTTTGTATGTATTACTCACATGTAGGTGGGTGTGTATGTGTGCTTTTGAAATTAACATTCGCGCACATATGCGCCATGTTGGCAAAATGTCCCCAACGTGTCTTACCGACTGACAGGCTATCCCACTTTCTGCCCCTATTCAGCTGACCCACTTGTTGTTCGGCTATTCACACACCCACCATGCCTGCCATAACAATTTCCTTGACAATTTAACTGTCAAATGATAAATACCAATCAAACGTTCGCACACACATAGTTACGACAACTATAAGCCCGTTAGCACGTTAGCACGTTAGCACGTAAGCACGTAATTACGCATTAAACAATGACAGCATCGCCGATAAATGGTATCAATCTGGCCGCTACAAATCCGCGCCAGCTGTCATGGCGGCGATTGTGAATGGCGCGTGCGTTTAGGCGTGTGGAGAGCAAAGTCCTTTTGGAAAGCAATGCTGCTTTCTCGCTGTCAGCAGGCGGCTTAGGTAATTTGAAATGTGGTGATGGCAACCATTAACAGAAATATTCATATTTAAATACTTTTTTCATACATCTATGTAAATCAAAATTTCAAACTTTTAGAACCTTTTTTTTTGTAGAACATTTATAAAAATTCTACGAAATTTAACAAATAATCATCAAAATTTTGAACTTTTTAATCTAATTTCTTCTAGTTTGCAATTTTGTAGCGTATTATATTTTAGTACAATAAAGTGCAAATTTCAAGTAGCTAGAACTTAACGTTGATTTTGGGAAATATTTCGTTCACACAAAGGTATGCATGGAGAAAATGAGCCACACCTTACACAAAAACATTGTCAAAAATTAAACGGAAAGTACTAGCTACTTTAGATGCGCACTTTTTTATACTAAAATTTAATGGTCCACAAAATTTCATACCCAGAATTTTTCTATGAAATCTAATTAAGAAGCTAAAATTTTTATGAAATTTTTTTTCGAATTTTGCTAATACATTTGAAAACATAACGTTAGCGAAAGCAACCAAAGAATGGAAGCAGTAAACAGTCATTTTAATCGGAATATTTAACAGATGGGAAGCGTCTAGCAGTTAAGTTTTGGAAGTGTAGCCCAAAGAGCTTCAGATGGATCTACAGCTTGATAGTACTGGCAATAGTGAGAGAGAACTAATTTAGTCATGACGAGATAGTCCCTTCAACTTCAAACTTCAACGTCTATTATGTATATGTATGGAGCGACTACACGTCAACTTGGAATAAGGAAAGGTCTTAAAATCTAGGATTATGGTAAAGCTAATATCCCAGCTTCAACTCGTCTTCTTCCCCATACATGAATACTAAACAATGGATTCTATTAAGCTATTTTTATGTATGTACAAGCGTTATTGTGATTTAATTAGTAATGTTGCGTGCAAATTTTTTAGGTTATAAAATCTATAATTTAAGTATTTTACTATATTCCAATTAGTTTGAGTATTTAGCGGTCGACACTTGTGCAAATGAGTATGCATGTCCGTACATGTAAAAACTTGTTGAAAAACATGCAATTTGGCACATAACAAATTAGTCGAGGTTGAAGCAACAAAAAAGGTGTCAATTTTAATGCCATTAGCAACACGAAATCCGGTGATTATCAACATACATACATATATGCCTGTTCAAACACATGTTAAAATATCATCAAAACATACTAAATACATGCAAATTTGCTACATGCACATGCAAGCACATGCATACTTTTTCAACGGAATTATAAATACATATGTATGTATATTAAGAGCTTAATCTATAGATATAGAAATATAGATGCAAACAATCGCCACATACTCGTATCTAAAAACATATATGAAAATGTATTGATCTGTTTAAATGGATTATTCGATGGGGTGCCACACTGATTCGTTGAATAATGAAGGCCATGGGGCAGAAGTATTTCAACAACATACATACATTTAATATTGATAAACCTCGAATGTACACAAATAATTTTTTTAAAAGCCGCGAGAAAAACTTGAAATGGTATGTATGTATACTGATTTTCCGCCTAACAGCTGCTGGCTGGCTACATTTTCAAGTGTAAACTATGTAGACTGCATGTAACGATAACTTGTAGATATTTTAACAGTTGAGAGAAGACCAAAAGTAATCGAAGGTGCATCTGTTTGAAGCTTACAGTCAATCATACAAGCATACATTTATATACATATACCTGCATACATATGTATACATAATATTCTAAATGAACTAAAATAGCAGAAAGGCTAACAACCATCTCATCACATCGCAAATAACTAACTACATACATACATATATGTTTGTGCGGTGACCATATGTTCTGCATTGTACCGAACAATCCTTTTTTCTTAAATTTTTCTTATAATTTATTTATTTCATAAGGGAAAGCAAATTTTCAAAGTTTCTTTTAGTGTTTTAGTGATGTTGGCATAAGATCGTAATTTTCCCCATAAACAGTTATTATTTTTATGTCTGGATGCTCGTGATTCAAATCTAGGCGCTCATAGATGGTTTCAGTAGTTATAATTTTGCGTATAAAAAGGCGTGAGTGCCAGGTACTTATGAAATTTGATGTGTAATCATCTGTCTCCCAAACTATACCCGAAACCGTACGGAAAAAGTCATGAACTAAGCCCAAACTGGTCTCAGACTAGTATCGAAATTCCCCCGAAAAAATCACGAACTAGTAGCAAACTGGGCCCAAACTAGTCTCGAAATAATTCCGAACTACTTCCGTAATTATCCCGAGCTGTGTCCTGAACTAGCACCGAACTTGATGCGACTTAGTCCCGAAATCATGCCGAAAAAGTCCTGAACTAGTCCCTTAATGGTCCCGAACTACTATAGTATATACATATATATCTTGAAAGCTCTTTTCTGTCTTTCGAAAGACTGATAGAAAGATTTGGTAACCAGGAGGACTTTGCGGTTTTCTGTTTGTCTCTAAACAATAAGTTTTACAAAATTTAAATGAAATAAATGGAAGTATATATTTATAACAACTAAAATAAAAGTAAATAAAAAAATAGTAATAAAATAAGTTTCGAAAAGTGGATGAGATTAAACAAATTGGTCTTTCTAAAACGATTGAGTGTGAAAATTTAAATAAAATTATATTAAAAAGAGAACAACATTAAATTAAAAAAGGAGAAAAATATATAACTTTCTAAAAATAAGGTTAAAAAATAAATAAAAAAATTAGAACAATAGAATCTTATACTAAAATTTTAAAAATAAAAAAGGAAACAAATAAAAACAATTGGACAATAAAATGAGTTTTTAAAAATTTAATTTAATTTAAAATAAATGTTTCTTTGTAAAACAATAAAATATAAAAAATATATAGAAAACAAATTAAAAAAGAAGAAAATTATAAAATATATATATTAAATTAAATTAAAAAAAAATTAAAATAAGAAAAAATTAAAATTAGAAGAAGTAAAAATAATAGAATAAAGTGAGTTTCTATAATTAAATAAATCAAAAAACAAATATTCTTTACTTAATTAAAAAAAAACCATATATATATATGTATATATAAATTAGAACCATAAGATCTTATACTTACATTCAAAAAGGAAAAAACCGGGAAAATAAAATAAGATTCTAAAAATTAAGTGGAAAAATTTTATTTTTAAAACAACTAAATCTAAAAATTAAATTTAAATCAATAAAAAATTATCGCTGACTTTCTACTATCTACCTAATGTCTTTCAAAATTTTTTTTTTCCCGTATTCAGCTGTCATAAATATTAAATATGGTCACCGTATACATACATACATAACACACGCTCCTCAACGCTAGTCGCCGCCCCATCGCACATGGCATTGACTAAGTACATAGTTCTAATTCTAATCAACTTCTCGTGGTGCACAATACCCATGGGCGAAGAAGCTCAAGGATTGCCAATGAGCACTGTAGCGCAATTTTACGAGTTCATAAATTATTTATAAGCAATAAACATAAAATTTAAATAATCGAATAAAACCGAAGGATATTCCGTTGAGGTTAAGTGCACAGGCTTCACTTCTGAATGCTAGGTTAAGTAAGGCAAATATGTACATACATACATACACACTTAAATGTCTAACAGCCACCCACACATACGTAAGTTTGTAAGCGCACACATTCATACATACATACATATATACATGTTAAGATCATGGGGCTAGAAAGGTCGGCTCTACATCAGCGAATGCATAGTTTTAGGCGCAATGATCTAAACAACGCTTAACCTAGCGTCGATTCTGGGTCAAATGACGCTGGCAGTGACACTTGGCAATGCAAATGGCTGTAATGATAATGATTATGGTAATGAAGTGAATTGAATATGGACTGAAATTCACCTTTTCGATGATATTTAAAATGCAGATGTAAGTATGCATGTAGTTATGTATAGTAGGGTGGCCCAAAGATACATAGGAAAATCCACTTTTTTGATTTTTCCTGCTGCCACCCCCCAGAACTGAAGAATATCCAAATTTTTGTACGGGGTTGCCATTTTTCTAAAAAATACAACAACCGTTATTAAAAATTTAAGCTTGCTTACTACCACAATATGGGTGTCAAATGGAAGGTTTATGCACTACCAGAAAATTTTTTTAAAAATACATACTTTAATTCACATATATTTTTAGATAGGGTGACCGTTTATCTATAATAAAAAAAAAATAATTATTGCGGTTAAGTAAAATATGAGTTTCAAACAAAAGGTGTTAAAATGAAGTTTTAACGCCTACATATTTCTGGGTAGAGTCGGCACCTATCTAAAAAATTTAAATGAGTGCGATATATCGTCGCTACCATGTCAGACTATCGAATGTGATTGCATCATTTCACTTAACTTATATAATTACCTCATCTTAGTTAACAAATAGATGGCAACCCTATTTAAAAACATGTTAGTCCAAAGCTTATGTATGCACCTATCGTGTGATACCCATATTGTAGTATTAAATAAGCTTAAATTTTTAATAATCATTCAAATATCTTCAAACGCTTTTATTTTTGATGAAGAAACTTAAATTTTTTATTGACCTTAGCATAATTTAAAATTTTCAAATATCTGGCAACCCTATTTTTCAAAATTTTTACCACGAGCCTACAGAAAACATCAAGTAGAATGCAAAAAGGAATTAAACACATCCCTTGAGCAGTGCTATGGACTCAGTAATAACCCCCACTGCCGCAGTGTGGTAATTGATAAAATAATCGATATAATTGCTTATACATTTATCGATAATAATCGATAAACATGTCGACATATATATTTTCACACTTGTCAGTCCAATATTTATATAGTACATAATTAAGTTTTAAATTTTTTCAAAATTATTTTCTTATCAATTTCACTTCTTTACTTATTTAGTCCTACTAATCGATATTTCTTATTATCTGTTATAATTCCATTTCACCTTCGAGAAACTAGGTATTTTTAGGAACAGTTTTTTAGAGCTGAAGGCTGGTTTTTATGAAAAATAAAATAAAACAAGTAAGAAAGTCTAAGTTCGGGCGGAGCCGAACATTAAATACCCGGCGCAAGTATTAAATATATGTTTTCCACCATTCCGAAAGCTACCGCTACATGATAAGCCGGGGTGTATACATTTTAAGTAAATTAGCGTCCTTAAATTTCGAAATATTGAAATTTCAAGCATATCTGAAATTTACCGTTGTATGAAAAGCGGCCTCAATTTTAGTCCGATTTCAACAATTTTCAACGGTTTGCTTTTATGTGGCAAGCACAATAACCATACCGAGCTTGGTACAAATTGCTAGAACGGTTAGCGAGATACATATATGTGATCACAAGTGGGCGGTGCTACGCCCATTTTCCAAAATTTTGTCATAAACGTATTTCTTGGTAAAGAATTGTTGCAATCATCAATTTTGAATAAATTAGCTTCAAGATTTACTGATTTATCGAAGATTTTGTATTTCTCGAAATTACCGTTATATGGGATGTGGGCGTGGTTATTGTCCGATTTTAGAAATTTTCGGCCAGTTGGTATACTGTACCAGGACCAACAACTGTGCCAAGTTTGGAAATTGGTGTAGCGGTTACCAAGATATACACATGTAACCATAAGTGGGCGTGGCTACGCCCATTTGCCAAAATTTTGTAATATTCTTATTTTTCGTCTAAAACTCATTGCAAATATCAATTTGGAGTGAATTATCTTCAGTAGTTACCAAAATATCGCAGTTTTAGTTTTTCTGAAAATTACCGTTATATGGGAGGTAGGCGTGGTTATTGTCCGATTTTTTAAATTTTTAGCCATTTAGTATACTGTACTAAGGCCAACAACTGTGCCGAGTTTGGAAGAAATTGGTGCAGCGGTTACCAAGATATACACATGTAACCATAAGTGGGCGTGGCTACGCCCATTTTCCAAAAATTTATAATATTCATGTTTTCCGTCTGAAACTCATTGTAAGTATCAATTTTGAGTGAATTATCTTCAGTAGTTACTAAAATATCGCAGTTTTCGTATTTCTTAAAATTACCGTTATATGGAAGGTAGGCGTGGTTATTATCTGATTTCGCCCATTTTCAATACCATCCGTCCCACGCCCAAAACAAGTTCACGTACCAAGTTTCGTTAAGATATCTCAATTTTTACTCGAGTTATCGTGTGCACAGACGGACGGACGGACGGACGGACGGACGGACAGACAGTCACCGCTTAATCGATTTCTCTTTTCATTCTGATCATTTATGTATACATTTGTCTATATCTATCTCGATTCGTTTTGCCTGTTACAAACAACCGTTATGTGAACAAAGTTATAATACCCTTGTGCACAAGTGCGCTCGGGTATAAAAAAGCTGGTTTGTGAAAATGAAATATTTTTTTGCTTAAGCTAACTAAAAAATTGCAATATAAATCAAATAAAAATTGACTTGTTCATTAAGCATATTTGAGGAATTCTAAAACAAAACGCAATAATTCCGATTTAAAATTGCCTTAAATACGTATGGCCTTATTCATAAAAAATAAAAATATGTTTAAAGAATAAATCTGACATTTTCATTCAGCAAATGGCGTTTGTCTGTCAAGGTCAATGCTCCGCCATATATATACTTGATAAAATGTGGGCGCTGCCACCTGCCTTCCAAAATATAATCCGACAACTCAATTTCTATTTCAAATATGTCCTTATATATCCAGTTTGAGCATTCGAACTTTATGAGATTTCAAAATATTGCAATTTAAAAGTTTTCCAAAATTTCCGTTATATGGCGAATGGGCGTATGTGTAAACGTATTAAGTTCATTTTAGGTATTTTTTTTCTAAATAATATGCTTCAAAGAAGCTTGTCTACCAAATTTGACATTTTACTATTTATGACCAACTTTTGTATGACACACTCCCACCGTGCGTCAGCTTAGCTACACTTAGCGTCTGCATAGTTTATGTAATCGAAATCGCATAAATGCTAAATAAGTTATTATTTTGCTTTTCTGCTTGTGTTGTTGTATTGTTGAACAAATTGAATTTTAATAAATTTATGGGTTGGATATTCTCCAGCGGCATTGGCATAAATTTCAATCACTTTATGCAGAGCTACAAACACATTTATGAATACATATATGGGCAAGAGTGGTTAACCATTGTAAGAGTATATATGTATGTATGTACATATGTATATTACTCCAATTTGTAGCATACCTTTAAAATACATACATGCATTTAATATTTTTAAATGTAAGTGCTGTTAGTAATAAAATCAGCTTCTTTGTTAGGCATTTCAACGCAGTTATGCATTCAAAACTACATTAATTAATTTATTTACGCAATTATTGCATTGTTCTATGCTATTAGGCGTCTCGAAATAATTTCGTTAACTACAAACACAAATTTAATGAAAAGTTAGCCTACTCCAATAATAGAGAGCGCAAAAACATAATAATGCATTGTTACATTTGAAATTAAATAGTAAATACATAATTCCAAAATTCATTACAGTTAAAATTTTGTATTCAGCTTTTAATTACTGCTGCAAAGCTCAAAATTTCCTGTTTAAAATACACATACAAAAGCTCCTACAAAATGCTAATGGAATTCATATTTTTAGAATTAATAAATTGATTACTTAGTTTGTTTAATTAAATGTTAGTTCATGAGCACGTGAGGATGAAAAGCAAAAATACATTAATGTATGTTCGCATTATCGTAATTTACGACACATTTGTAATTTATAAGCAAATCATTGCTGATATTAAGTAACTTCGCTTTGTAAAATATGTCAATAAATTAAATAGAAATACGATAATTTGTCATAAATCAAAAACCAAATGATGAAAAGAAGATTTTTCATTTATTTTAGCCCCACCGTTGAGGAAATTGAAAAAAATACCTAAAGGTATACAACCATTTTTTTTTTTTGGAAATGAAGTACAATTAGAAACCATTTTCTTTTTCAAGTTTTGGCCATATATTTGTACTTGTTATTTTTAACATATTTTTTTAGGAAAATATAGTGCATGCTACAATAAAAATCATAATTCAAAGCTTTAAACTTTGTATAAGATTTACATTTAATAATTTGACGAAGTTCGAAAAATGGACATCAAAATTTCGAACTTTTTTCAATTTCTAGAAATAATTCGGGTATGCAGTTTTCAATTTTAGTATAATATTGTGCAAGCTTGAATTAGCTCAAAAAGCTCGCATGCGCGCGGCCTTTCTGCCCCTCGAAATTAAAGTACGTTACCCAAGGAAATCCCTCCAAGTCCACAGATACAACCGCGGCATACCCATGGTTCCTGAACTAGGATTATTTGGAGGTTCATATGCAATTTCGCATACCTACTATATAATAGGGTAGTAGACGATTTGCTATGCTGCAAATTAAGTTGTGTAAAAATTATTTCAGTTATACCTAGAGGAGATAAAACCATAAACTACTACTTACCAGTTTCTCAGTTCTTATCATGGACTCGAAAATGTGTTCGCCCCAGGTGTAGGTGAAGGCGATACTTCCAACGAGTCTTCGTCAATACCCACGACCAGGAAAGAGCCTTCTCCATCGCTGGAAGTCGGTCCTCTCCAGGTGTATGAATAAATACGCCATTGGCTCGTATTCAGTCCCACTTTCTGTCGCGGTATCCAAGCAGTAGGATGAATTTGCAGTTTTCGCAGGCTGGCATCCTTGCTATTATTTTGGCCAGCCACTCTCGGGAAAACTCATTAGAGCATTGTATCTTTACGATACCATCTAGAATCTCCACATCTGTCACAACCTTGGTTGCTCCAGAACGTATCGATGGTAGTTCGCTTTCTAACTAATTCAGAAGTAGGCTCTCCATTGACAGAAAGAGAGAGAGAGAGAGAGGGAGAGAGAGAGAGAGAGAGAGATTGCATTTTATCCTTACTGTCAAGGGGTGGGCCTTTCAGAGGGTACTCTTCCCGTCGTCCTCCTACTTCCCGAGACGCACCGAATGACATTTGGGATGCTCCGACCTAACAACTCCTGGTCATCGTTAAAGGCGATAGGGTTCAATTGGTGAGTACATGTACTCACACAGTTGTACCACTATCTGTTTAGAGGGTCTGATTAGTGATTCGACTAATCCTCGCACCGCGCCAAGGCGATCGATGGTTTGTCTATACATGTGTATGTATTATTTGAATATATTAACAATCTTTGCAAAATAGGGCAAAGAAATGTTTGGCAAATTATTTAATCCAAATTTGACAAAGCGAAAACATTCTATAAAAATACATGAACAAGAGTATTGAGAGAGAGGCATTTCTCTTTCTCTCCAAAAAGATATTCAAATGAGCGAAAAGTTCGTCATTTTTTGCATAGATCACAGCTGCATCAACGCTGATGACGTTGAATCAAAATACTTCCGGCAGCAAGAAAAAAAAACCAAAACAAACAGTCAGTAGCATTGCAACAGCGTCCAGCAATAAACAATTTGTCAGCCAACAGCTGACCATTTACTTGAGTAAGATCAAGCAGATCGAGGCAACCAAAGACAACCAAGAGCCAACTTACTCACCAAGCAAGCAAATTTTCGAAGTTCAGTTGCGATGTGGCGATCGCGCAAACTGGTTGATGGCAGAGCTTAAGCTTATTTCGACAAAAGTAAATGTAAATAAATATTTATGTATTTATATGTATATTAAATATATACATAATAATATGCTAAATATATTGCATTTACCGCAAGTGCTTGTCGGCGAACTAAATTGAATAGCAGTTAGTTGAGAGCGGTGCACGCGCGATCACAGCCTCAGTTCAACAACACAAAACGCCATTCAACAGACTCACGATTAAAAAGCTGTCAACTTTAATACGAATACTAACTAAATAAGTAGCTGACAGAGTTGTTATTGTCGTGTCATAGCTACATATTAAGTTTGTTGACATTTTTACGCGTTTGTTTCCTCGCAGTGTCTTCGTATGGCCGGGATGTGCTAATTCGCGAGTACGTTCAAATATTATGAAAGAGTGAAAATTGAAGTGGAAGTACTGAGGTTAATCTTCAATTGTGTTATTCTTTTTATTACTGGTTCGTCTACGAGCTTAGATGAGCAGGGCAACGGTTAAATTTAATAATTTATACGCTAGTCGTGTCGTACTGCGCTTAGCAGTGCTGGCTGCTGTTGTTGTTTTAGTGATACTTGCTACAAATGGTAAGTGAAAAAAAAATGGAGGGAAAAGATATTTATTTTTTTTTATTCAGATGGAAGTGAAAATACTTTTATAAAATCTTAAACCTTTCAAGAGCGAGAACAGAGGGGGAAGTCAGTGTCTTTTGAAAAATATTTACAACTCATATACACTGGTTAGAATTTACCATTTTTGATTCGAATAAATTTTGGTAAGAACTTTTCTTTAATCGTATAGCAATCGAAAAAGAAATAAAAAAAATTTCAAAAGTAAAAAAAGAAATAAAAAAAATTTCAAAAATACAATATTTAAAAACTTCCCAAATTTTGTAAGTTATTTTTTTTTAATGTCTCAAAAGCTATTATAGACAAGAATGGTTCTAGTCTCGTTTTAAATGTAATATTTGTGTTATATAAAAAAATATGAATATTAAAAAAAAATCAAAAAGTTAAAAATTACAGCATTTGGAAATTTTAAAAAATCCTAAAAGCGAAAAAATAATTAAATTTCTGACTATTTTTTAACTTTAAGAAAAAAAAATGTTTTTCAAACTGTAAACTAAAAATTACTTTAAATTATATAAAAAATGTTTAAAATAATTTTATTTACTGGTCAATTCTGGCAACTATCTTGAGAGTTCTTTACTGTCTTTCAAAAGACTAATTGAAAGATCTGCTAATGCGGAGGTCTCAACGTTACGCTGTTCGCTTTTTAGCAATAAGTTTTTTGAAAATTTAATTGATTTAAAAATATGTATATTTGTTTCCTTTTAAAACAATAAAAAGTAATAAATAAAAGAAAATTAAATAAAAACATAAAGCAAAAATTAATAAAAATTATTTAAAAAAAATTAAAGAAATGCTTTTAAAACAATAAAATCTAAAAATAAAGTTAGAAAAAATTATATCAAAAGAGATTTCTTCTCTTAAGCAATTAAAAATTAAATAAAGTTAAACAAATATTTATCTCTGTAAAAAATCTAAAAATTAAAAAAAAAAAACTAATTAACTACTACTATTAACTAGTAAAATACAAATCAGGACAATTAAAAAATAAAAACAAATTAATTAAAAAGGAAGAAATAAATAAAATAAGTTTCAAAAAATTAAATGGAATCAAAAAATAATTTTCGTTATTTAACAATAAAATCTAAAAAAACAAAAATTAAATTAATTAAAATAAGAATAAAATAAGTTGCCAAAAAATAAATGAAATTAAAAAAATATTCTTCGTTTTTAAGAATTAACATCTAAAACTTAAAAGAAAATTAAATTAAAAATTAAAAAATTTTATTTAATAAAAAATCCGCTGCTCGAGGACTCGAACTCGGATCTGTCGAATGATACGTCTATGTTTGCTCACTCGGGCATTGCGACTGTCGGAGCGACGCAAGCTAAATGATATACGAGTGCTTTCTCTCAAAATAGTTTTTCACCGCGAGTAGTGAATTAGAGAGCTTTTTATAAGACTTCTGTGCTATAATATCAAAAGTCTTTCGATCTGTCCTGCCATCTGTCTTTCATTTGTCTTACGAAAGACGTTTTACTATCTTAGCCAGAATTGCCCTGTTAAGAGTTTGCAAAAAAAAATTTCAAAGTTAAAAAATTCATATCTTTAAAATAACACCTTCTTGAAAACTTCAGGATCTTTTAAGATCAGTGTATAAAAAAAAAATCCCATACATTTTTACAAGTTTTTGCTTTAGGTTTTTTTTTTAATTTCGAAATTCTGTAAACTTTTAATTTTTAGATTTTTTTCTTAATATATTATTTATATAATCGCAAATATTATATTTTAAACGAGACCAGATCCATTTTTCTAACTACATATATTAATTTTTGAGATATTCAAAAAATAACTTACAAAATCCATATTGTACCAATCGTGTAATATAGGTACCAAAATATGTGCACTTTCATCTGTTCTCGTTTTTCTCTTTTCACTAAATTTCCCCATCTTATTTGCAGTTCCTTCCGCTAGCAGCGCGCCACTTGCCACCACATTGCGTGATGTGTGCGGTCATACGCTACGCCGGCCAAGCAGCTTCTTTGCTCGCCACTTTGATTCGACTTTCCTGAAACATTTCTTCAAACATTTGATACCATTTACCAGTACGATGCGCGTCAAAATGCAATTCTTTCTATATAAACGTGATTTTGCCGAGTGTGGACGTGAAATTATTACAGATGATCATAATACTTTGGACATGTCCGAGTTCAATCCGGAGCATCCAACGAGGTATGTATGTATGTATATAATCTACATACGTATACATATTTATGTATGTATGTATGTAAGTATAAATTACACCGGTACACAAAAAAAATGTGGCCACATACCATACTTTTAACCAGAGCGTAAGGGCGGTACGTTAGAAATGGAACCCGCAGGGTGGAGTCTTGTCTGGCCTTCTATGGGTAGGGTTAATTAACCATATTAGTATGGGACCACCTCCGAGACACTACCTTTCCGATGCAAAAAGAATTACCGAAATCGGTTGACGTGGTCCAAAGTTATGCGTGTACATACATAAAAAAAAAAATTAAAATAAATAAATAAAAATATTCGGACGAACTGATAACCTCCTCCTTTTTTGTAAGTCGGTTAAAAATAAGGGCCACCTTAATGCATACAATCAGAATCAAATTCAGCTAAGTGCAACTAATTAATAGCCGTTTTATAATTAACGAAAGTGTCACCACGGATGCGGTGTCATTAGATGAAACACAAACACACAAAAACAGCCATGAATAATTGACACGTTTTTGTATACTTACTTACGTTTTGTATATTTAAACAATTAATAATACATCGATGCATTGCTACTAAATAATAGAATTAGAAACTTTGAGCCGCAAAGTGCATTGCACGAATGTTGTACATATTATGTACACTAGGGTGATCCTTAAAAATATCAACATTTAAAGTTTGCATGAGGTAGCCTTTTATTTTGTTCTACGTTGCTGTAGAGATATCTACGAAAATTTCAAAATTTTAATATAATTTTAGGGATCACTACCAGGGTCTGAAAGAAATTTTTTTTAAATCAAAACTACAAATTTTGATACGCATTTTAACTGTCTTTCCAGCGAAGTACTGACTTCAATTAATCGGATGTGTCAGTTTAGTCATGCCCTGAACACACTCAAAAATACCATTATCCCAAAAAACTGTCTAAAGGAAATTTAAAAAAAAATGCGTTTTGAGCTCAGGAAGTCCATACTAACTCTAACAAGAGTTTTTTGGTATTTTTTCAAAGTAGCTTTTTGTTAGCCAGTGTAATAGAACTTAGAAAACTTTTTGAAAATGCTGCACTTATTCCAAAAAAAAAAACTTAAGCAAATAACAATGATAAATGCGCTTGGTAATTACTATGAATTGATATGAGTAGTTTTAAAAAATATCGCAGCTTATCAGATTTACATTTTTTTGAAGCAGGGTTCTGCCTATTAAAAATTATTTTAAAACAAGCAAATGCCCGGCGTGCTTCACTGTGCCTTAAAAGTACATATATAGAAAATAAAATAGATTTGAAGAGCTTTATGGAGGGAGATTTTCAAACAAATTTTCGGTTTATGGAATATACTTTTTTTATGAATAA
The DNA here is from genome assembly GCF_013731165.1 of Rhagoletis pomonella. Classification (NCBI taxonomy): domain Eukaryota; kingdom Metazoa; phylum Arthropoda; class Insecta; order Diptera; family Tephritidae; genus Rhagoletis; species Rhagoletis pomonella. Next base: position 68,103,944 of record NW_023458560.1, read on the forward strand.
GGGTTTAGCTAATATGTATGTATGTGTGTATGTAAGGAATTTATTCCTGGAAGCATAATTTATAATCTTATAAATTGATGATACAAATCGTGCATTTTTATTTCAAAGTTGTGTCAATTTTCTATTTACCATATCTTATCACTTTAACTGAATGAAATATTTTAAGTAGTTGGCAACCCGCTACAAAAATATTTTCGGCAATAAAATATCTTAAACCGCTTTAGTTTGATAGCCGTATTGTAATATTTCATTATATCAATTTAATAAAAATTTTCAAACAGGTGGCAACCCTCCTCAAAAATATGTTTGGCAGTAAACTTTCTTTAATCTCTTTAGTTATATACCCATATTGCAATATTTTATTGATCTTATCGATTGAATCAAATTAAATTTTCAAACAGGTGGCAACCTTGCCCAAAAATATTTTCGGCCGCAAGCTTTCTAAAACCGTTTTCTTTTGACAGCCATATTGCAATATTTACTTTATCTTATCAATTAACTTAAACTGCAATTTTCAAACAGGTGGCAGCTCTCTAATTGTTTTTTTTCCTATATTTAAGTTAGACCTTTAGCAATGCATCGACAGACAAAAATTCTAAAAATTGTCGATTTGCCTTATTTTTTCTTCAATATTTATGATGCACAGACATATGTTACAATTTTATTATACATATGTATAGATTTTGAAATTTTTTAATGAATGTCTTTATTTTGTACGTAGAACAAAATAAAAGTGTGCCCTATAAAAAAAATTTAGATGATGTTCTTTTTAGGGGCCACCCTAATGTACATACATGCACACATGTGTACCATATAAAATAAAAACACTTAAAATTTAATATTCGCTTATTTGACATGGGAAATTAAAAATGAATGAGTGCAATTAATGTGAAATTTCGTAATGGATATACATAAGTATTAGTAACTTTTGGCAAAAAAAAATTAATGGAAATTATTTTTATTATCAAAATAACGATTTCGTAGGCTTGTTTGAATAATTGATTTAATCTTATGCGGTAGTTTGAAAAAAGAGGAAAAAGCGCTAATTCCTAAGCAGCAATTGGCGAGTAAGTGTAAATAAAAATGTGTAATTTCCGTGAAGAAGAAAGAAAGAAAAAAAATTTATTCAAAGAAACGCGCCAAATGCGGTCTACGTAAATTTCGCGATTATTTATCGACGTTTTTGAGGTCACAATATGCATCAACACTACTGTTATACATAAAAATGTGGGTGCCTGTGTAGTTAAATAAATATAAAAACATGAATTTAAGTACTCATTGTATGCTCAGCTGCAGCTACAACTTCATGACTCAGTGACGCATTCACTTCTTTTAGCCGTTCCCTTGAATTTGCTTGAAGAGTTTCCCGTTTACCAAACTGCGAGCAGATATTTTTACTTTTCCAAATAATGCCATATTTGCTCTCATTCTCTCACTCTCTCTCTCATCATTTCTTTACAGAATAATCATTCACGGTTGGATGAGTCAGAGTAAGGGCGCCTTGAATCGTGCCGTCAAAAACGCTTATCTCAGTCTAGTCAAACGCGTGCCACCATCAGCTGCCAACGACCCCGATAATAGCCGCTTCACTGATGCGTCAGATAGCGGCATCGTCACCGACAGTCCACCACTTAGCAATGACTTTGAAAACAATATCGACAGCAGCTATCCAAGTGACCTCAACACCAATGCCACCAACACTCCAAGCGACGACTTCAATGTCATCGTCTGCGATTGGAGTTTGATATCGTCGAATGTCAATTATTTTGGCGTTGTCGAAATGGTTGAGGATCTTGGTCGTTTACTCGCAGATTTCGTGCACTTCCTGCACCTGAGGACGGGCCTGCACTATCACGATGTCTACTTGATCGGCCACTCGTTGGGCGCGCAAATTGCCGGAAGCGCTGGCAAGCAAGTGCAACCATTTCGCTTTAACACCATTTATGCGCTCGATCCTGCTGGGCCGAAATTTCGCGATCTAACCGACGAGTATCGCATCGATCCCACCGATGCTGAGTATGTTGAATCCATACAGACAAGCAGTAGTTTGGGCTTCGAGGAGCCAGTCGGTCATGCGACTTTCTATCCCAATTATGGACGCGATCAGAAGAAGTGCTACATCTATGGCTGTTCCCATAGGCGTGCCTATCACTATTTTGCCGAATCGATTACCAGCAAATTGGGTTTTTGGGGCACACTTTGTCGTCGCGAATCGGAGGATGTTTGGATAATTTCGGAATCGGGTGCAGAGTTTCGCATGGGTGGTGAACCTTCGACACCGAAGCGGGGCACATTCTATGTGAAGACTGCAGATCGACCGCCATATGCGTTGGGTCGCAATGTACAGCCGCTTAGGTTGGTCACACCGATGATAGATGATGCGGCAGATGGAAGTGTCGAAATGAAGTTGACATTAAATGAGTTTTGATGTTCTTTTTTTTTTGAGTCGTTGATGCAAATTATTTATTTTTTTTACTAACTAATAAAAAGAATTCAAATAACTTATTCAATGCATAAAATACTAGATTGATTCTAACTTAATAGTTTTTGACTCAGCTAAAGGCTTAGGTAGAAGAACCGGTAGTATTTTCAGCTTTCCCTACTTCTATCAATATACATATGTGGAATGAGTGCATAGATAGAAGATTTATGGGATTTATTTATCAATCATCAAATGATGTCTACCATTTCAAAAATCAGAGACCCATACAATTTGTTATAGTTGACGGGACCAGACAGAGAGGAAGCGGATTTTGATTGCACTGGCTTCAATGTCTGTACAGCGTCTTCACAAAGGAACGACGAGTTGATTACTATAAATCCATGTAGGGCCTCCTAGTAACCTAAGAGTGCCCTTAAAGTTTGCAGGACTGAACTGGCCTCAAGGTGAGTAAGTAGAGTTAGGTTAGAGGCGCTTCTAGACATAGTCTTAATTGTCTTTCTTCCGTTAGAAATTTTTCAGAGAGTTCGAGTAAATAAGTAAATAACACAGGAAAAAATTTGTTTAAAATATGAAATTTCATAAGTAACTTTTAAGTCAACATATCGGAATGAACTATGTACATATATATATTTTTGAAGAAAATTGCTATTTATGCTATCTATGCACCATGGTAGACAGTATGCACCGGATCGTGTATACCGCTACTAAAAATTCTGAGTAAAATTTTTAAATTTTGTAAAAACTAAATTTTTTTTGTATGCACTTTTATAGGAATTTTTAAAAAACAAGACAGTCGATTTTTTTAGCCTGCTAGAGATTTTCTTAATCTATTCGAGATATTCGTCGATCCTGAGCCTTCTCATTCGGATTCTTATTGGGAATTTGTTGTCTAGACAGAGTAGAGAAATTGTATAGGTGAGGAAACTTTGACATAGACTATGCCAGCAGTGAAAGCCAGATGGGAACAGCAATCTTGGGAAGGGAGAACTGAGGACTTGACATTTGTGGCATAGCGAATTACGCAAATAATGCTTCATCATGGTACAATAATTACAGGTATTGTCTTCCCAGCTGTAGTTATGTATATAGCCGGGCCTTTCAACTGTGCCTCGAATCGGGCCATTTGGGATGGAATGACAATTGCAATGGTTCACTATACCTTTTCGAAATGGACAAGCAACATGCTGAGCTTCAGAGGTGTTTCGGAGCTGGTGTATGCATGAGACCACTAAACCGATCAACAGAAGACCACGGTTGCTGGTGGTGAGAAATATACTGAAGAAAATAAAAGCAGGGCCGCCTGAAGTTACTGTTAATACAGCAAGCGGATTCATCTTAATTAGGGGGAGATGTTTGTGTCAACGGATGTGCTCTTTTCTAGGAAATGTAAGTTACCGGACTGGTTTAGACCTAAGCTAGATGGAGTGACTTCGCCGTTTAAGCAATGCCCAAATGCTCAACCCAATAGTACTTTATTATTGGGTTCAACAGTTCCTGGTAGTGTCTTGAATACCAGCTGCTTTTATATGTAAAAGACAGATGTCAAATCAGAGGCAACTAAATTCTCTGAAAGCATTTTTAACGGTTCGCATTCAAAGAATGCCTAGAATGACTTCATGCGTTATATGATTTCACTCATTGGTTGTGATGTGATCTGGCTACAATGGATGATGTGTACGAATAACTCATCTTACATTCTGAAAGAATGATCAAATATGAATGATGTAAGTACATATCGCTTATTTGCGGCAAGAGTGGCATAACTAATCCAATCCAAATCTAAACCTCGACACATGTTCTTCTAATCGATACAACTTTGGAATTTTCGCAAAATATAGAAGAAAGCTCTCGCGGCCTCATATACATATGTATATGTATATACAAGGCCATATTGTCCAAATGTGTCCAACCACATTCATATTTTGAATAAAATAATTGTCTTCACCGTTTATCGAAAAAATTAAGTCCAGTTTATAAATTACAAAAAATATCAACTGGGTGAATGACATTCTGTGCTGTCCGAAATTGAACATAAACATCTGCACGTGTATTAATAAATTTCCTCTTTGGCACTTTACTGTAATATGCACTTAAGCACGTACTCTTTGTAAGCAGAAAATCAAACGATCAAATTCCAGCTGAAAATTTCAAACTGAAATGGTAAACGAATTTTTGAATGGATTGCAAGAATATTTCTGCCAAAAGCATGTTAATTATTTAATTAACGAGGAGAGAGAATGTATGGGAATTCAAAAGCTATGTGACGTACATATGTATGTAAGTACATTATGTGTACATTTGTTTCCACATGTTCCACATGCATATGTGCATACATATTTACATACAAACGCATTCAATTCATGAAAATTCTTTAAAGCAACAAACTACTTAATCAGATAAAAGTGAGAAGCATCCTAATGCGAAGTACTGCTGCAACAATTAAGTATGTCCTTTCCATTTAAAAGCATTTTATGGACACTGAAAGGTAGCAAGGCGGTTATTGATGTGAACTATGTACTACTGGATGCGACGCTGGTCCGTTTCCTGATCGAGTCTGTCTTCTCCGTGATAAATAGTAGATCCAATATGGATTCGTTATTTCGTATTTTTAAAATCGTAGTCAGCGACCTCAAGAACGCCTGTGGAAAACTTTTCAAGCGAATCGAATAGATTGTAATTTTTTTGCCCGCAATATTGGATCCGCCATATGGAATTTTTAAAATCAATCTCCAGACTCGTAATTAGAGATCCTAAAAACATAAAAATCCGCTGAAAATTTTTCGGTTCTAGTGATAGGTTCTACTCAAACTAAAGAGATTTAAGGTGAGACAAAGCTTTATTTGAAAAATTTTTTTTTGAAGATGTTATCACCAATTTAATAAATAAATTTCAATACATTTAATAAGTTTAAAATAAATATTACAACGTGGAATGCTTGGGAAAAATTTATTTCGAAAATATTTTTAAAGAGGGTTGCCACCTGTTTTAAAATTCAAATCTAATTTTATTATAAAGCTAAGAGAAATATTTCTGCGTGGTTGTCAAAAGATCGAGGAGGAGAGTGTTGCCACCTGTTAAAAAAAATTAAATTTAATTAATAAGTTAATTAAAGTACTACAATATGGATGTCAAACGAAAGAGATTTGAGAAAAGTGTTGCCACCTGTTTGAAACTTCAAATTAAATTTAATTAATTAGCTTAGTAAAATATTATAATCTGGGTATATCTGTACAACTTACAAACGTATTTGCACTAAAGTCTTTTAAAGTAAAGATTTTCTACCTTTCCAAAAGAAGAGCTTTCATGTTGTGAAGGATAAATTAAATCGAATTGATATCGCAAATGAAATAAAATGTACGCCGCTCCTTTATGGCCACTCAAGTATGCTGGTGCAGCACAAAAATTGCCAATTGATACAACAACGGTGAATTTGTTTGAAAGACTGGAAAAAAGTATGAGGCATCCTTACAAAATTAAGAGAGAGAGTGGAGGCAGCGTAATGCATTAATAATGATGAAAATCGATTACGCGGCGAAAATGCGGAGAAAACCAAACCTAACCGAACCCCCACCCTCCCACGGTTAACTGTATATGGTATAAATGCAAATCTTTTAATTTCCTATACTCATTAATAATTAACAAATTCATTATTTAGCTATTGCAAATGAGTATTACAAATGCTTACTCATACACCTCATTCTCTTAAACACTTTACGAGAAAATTAATTTAATACAATTAGTATTTCAAGCCAAATTTATTTGAAACTCAAAATCCCCCACTCCATTCATATAACTTCGTCAAAGTTGAGCAAAAACAATCAAAGCTTCACTTATGTATGAATGCAGGTAAGAGACAACTCATTAAATATTAAAAGCTTTCTGTCATATGTGGCATACCATTAATTATATGCAGAACATAACTGACCTATCGCGAACGCCCTTTATTGCCACTTGCCGCACAGTTTTCACTCCTCGTCCTTACTTTTAAGTGTTTCGCTGCCTAAGCAAAAGCAAATCTATTAAAAAATTTATAAGCGCACTTAACTGGTAACCCCACAGAGAAACAGGTTATGGCAGTAGTTGCGCAGGTAAATATGCATATATTTATGTATACTATGTTTGTATGTATACATAGTAATATGGCGCACACAGCTCGGTCGCATGAAGGCCCACAAATGTACGCATACTCTGTGATGCCACAAACTCAAACAGCGTCGCGGTATTAGTGCATAAATTTTTCAATTATGCAAAATTTTCGACACAGGAGGCGCAAATACTTATACATACATACTTACATATACATAAATCTATATACACAAGCACTATCCCGACTCACTGAGCATTCGACAGCCACAAAGATACTGTTTAGTAGATATGTATGTATATTTATTTAATGTTAGGTATTTGAGTATTTATGTACTAGAGAGCTGCTTAAATGGTTTTGGGAACTATTTACAACTTTCGAAAACTACTGACACTTTACAGAATTTTTCCATAATTTCAGTAAGTTTTCAACGCAAATTAAAAATTTTCGTTATTTTCAGAATTTCTAACTTATTAGGTGTTTTTTCGGAACTTACATTTTTTTTTTATTTCTTAAAAGAAACATATCCAAAATTTGGATTTGCAAGTTTTTATACTTATTTACAATTTACACGTATCTGAATTTTTTTGGTACTATTAAGAATTTACTAACAATAACTTAAAATTTTGATACTTATTTTCAGAAATTTTAAGATTTTCCGAAAACGTTCAAAATTTGTTTGATTGCTTGTGGTTTCAACCAGGGTTAAATAAGATTTGTAAAATTTTTTTAGCTCATTTACGTTATTTAGGCAGATGGTAACTCTATTATTATCTGCCATCCTACAAAAATGTTAAATATAATCTTTCCGCATTTTCAAATTATTTGCGATTATAGGGATTTTTCGTAATCTTTTAATTATTTTTTTTCAAGCAGAATTTGGATTTGTAAGAATTCTAGGATTATTAACCTATGAACACTTTTCTGGACTTTTTGAAACCGTTTGGAATTCATTAACATTAATTGAGAATTTTCGTTATTTTTTAGGCTATTTTTTTAATTTCAACGGTCTTTCGGAAAAAAGTATATCGGTTTCTTAGAGCAACATCTGTGGTTAAGACTTTTAAGATTTTTTTACTTTTCTACTTATTGCAGATAGGTGGTAACCCTGCTATATGTATTTGGATGGAATTACATTTAATATCTGTTTTATTTATGAACAACATTGTAAGGAATTTTTAATTTAACTTAAATCTTTTATATTTTGCGACATGTGGAAATGTTGCAAGACTTTTAAACCACAATTTCATTTAATCATTTTAATTTTAAAACAAGTAGCAACTCTAATAAAATACATATATATTTCTATTAAAATTTAATTTTTTTTACACATTTTTATGCCTTAGGAGGGATGAAATTTTACTTAATTTTTTTATCGTTTTGTAACGGGTGGCAACTCGATTAAAACAAGCTCGGAATAAATTTTCCATCGTCTTTTTTAATAGGCAACCATGCTGATCGAAATTTGGAGTTGTAAGATTTTTAAACTATTGACACTTTTCTGATTATTTTTTTTTTAATTTTTTGACAAGCTGCAACTCTATTAAAACACATTTCGGTAAAATTTCCTCAAGCATTTTCCAGTGGGAAACCATGCTGAGCAATTTTCAAACTCTCTCATTAAAACATTTTTAAAGTTGAAAAAGTATAGCAACCCTACTCTGGATTACATTTTTCCTAAAAACTTTTTTATGTATTCTACGATTAATTGAATTTACGAGTATCTACTTGATTCATTTTAATTGTAAGAGGTGTGTCAACTCTAAGAAAACTTTTATTTGGTTTAAATTTCCACCCAAAGTCGTTTCTATTTGGCAACCATGCCCCATTATTATATTTTAAGTTTAGAGCCAGGGGCAACTCTACGAAAGAGTATGTTTGAATTCATATTGTCCTAATAACTTCTTTGTGTGTTAACAATATTTTAAGTTTAATTTGCTTTATATTCTTCATTTATTTACATTTTAGTACGGGTAGCAACTCTATGAGAACTTGTTTGCATTAAACTTTCTTCCAATAGCAGATTTAATAGTAACCATGTTAGACGATCTTTTAAACTTACTATCTCACTGTTTTTTTTTTACTTTTATTTTAGGGCAGGTGGCATTTTTGATTCATTTTAATTTTTAACGGGATGGCAACCCTATGAGATAATTTATTTAGATAAAATTTTCGCTTACTTCTTTTATATTTGGTTATCATGTTAACTCACTAGGGTATCAATCCAGTTTAAATTTGGGACACGTGACAACCCTGTTAAAATATATTTGTATGTGTATCTGTTTGGATACCATTTTTCTCAATACAATTTTTTGTATGTTAACAATATAGTTTTTTTTTAAATTAATTATTTAATTCATTTTAATTTTAAGACGGTGTTTGAACCAAATTTTATAAAAAACGGTGGTTTTGTGAAACAATAAACCGTGATAAGCAAATATAAGCAAATGTAAGCAAAATTTTTTGAACACTCTTTCGAATCCATTTGTGCAGCCCTCTAGAATGTAGGTATGTATCTGTTTATGAGAGCGACCAGCAGTGTTCATTGCAGAGTATCTTTGTGTATATATAAAACTTAAGTATACTTATACTGATTTTAGCAGATTTCACAAAATTCTACTTGACAACATTGGTTGGAGCACTGAAGCGCCTGAAACACCACGGAAATTCACACTAACACTCAACCGCGCCGTCGTAGTGGTACCAGGTAGTTTACTTGGCCTTTGCCATTTTATTAGTACATTCAGCAGGCGTTTTAGGCGTTTGTAACATCACCAATCGATTCGCAAACAAATGCTAATGAGCAAAACCACCAATTAAGCCTAAAATTAAACCGTTGACTCTTTCAACGATTCGCGATAATACTACTCTTGAAACTTCAACGGGTGTCAATGGGTTTAGCTTCGTTAAATTTTGCATCAGTTAACGATCAATATTCTCAGATGCTAATTGGATAAGTGTTACTGATTAAAACTCACATACGTATAAACGCATAATTTTTTTTAATAATTCTAGCAAAAACCTAATTAGGCAAAGGGATTAAACTCGCAAAATCTAAAAACTTAGATCAAACTAGATTAGGATGATAGTCTTTCCAGTACAACTACGAACGTTATCTGAGCTGCATATAGCGAAAAATGCATCCAAGAACGACTTACCGGCGAGCTCCTTATTTCAATGTGCGTTAGCACCAATGTATTTAGACCGCAGTCTTGAAAAAGCTGGACAATTTAAAAGAACTGCTTCCTTAATTGCGGTTACCTCTGCCTGGAAGACACTCCTTTGATCTGGAAGTCTAAATTTAGGATCGAGGGAGAGTTCACGGCAAAAGATCCCGCCACCGGCGCTTTCGTAAGGCTACGACCTATCGCTGTAAAAGTTTCTCAGTTTCTCCTTCCCACCACTGACATCAGTCCCCATCAGTCATCCCCAGGTGAGATATGAGGGGAAAAGAGCTAATTATTGCCGGTGCAGTAAGCGTGAGATTAAGAGGCACCGTTACAGCGGTCCTAAATGGCAGATTGATTTCATTGAGGGCGGTCTTTTAAGCGCTAAAGTGGGGTTTGTCCTAAGTACCACAGTGACTCCAATGAAGGCGGCCCAACCGCCACCGTGCAAGGGCTTTGCAACACTCAAAGAATGCCCCTCATATGTAATATCTTGTATGCACTACTTTTATATATTTATGTGTTTGTGTATATGTACATATCCGCCATTAGATCAAATCCCATTGAAATCGAACTCATTTTTATTTAATTCATTATTCTACATAAAATCCATTTTGTTTTCATATTTTCATACACTTATACACGAGTATGTGCCTAAGGGTGGTCCAAAAATGCATGTGGGGGAAAAAGTAAAGTGGGAATTTTTATACTCTCACCCCAGAATATAACATACTTAGACGTACAACCTGATTTGTGGGGACTACTGAGTCCTTCTGTTATCACTTCAAACCCCAAAAAAAAAATACTCTCACCCCCTAGGATTGTTCTATACCGAAAAAAGATATACCTCTATTTTTTTATTTTGAAATCAAAATATATTTAGAGGTCGCTCAAAGTTTCGCATGTATTTTATATGGGAAAAAACCACTTGTCGTAGAAATGGTATAGAATTCTTGAAAATCAATATTTTTCGATCGACAAAACTCCCCTCCTCTTCAGAAGATTCCCAATAATATTACCCAAATATTTATTTAACCATCTTTTTATAGTAACTATATTTTATAGGTCCGCCAAAACCCCCAGAAAGTGTCAGAAAATGCAATGGGGGAAAAATAAAGAATCTTTGGTATTAAAAAATGGTTAAATAAACAATTCGATATTGTTGTTGGGTGTCTCCTGAAGAGAACAACAGTTTTCTGATCGAAAAATATTGATTTTCAAGAATTCCATACCATTTCTACGAAAAGTTGTTCTTTCCCCATATAAAATACATGGAAAACTTTGGGCGCTTTGAGCGACCTCTAAAAATTTTTTGATTTCAAAATAAAAAAATTGGGGTATATATTTTTTGATATAGAATAATCCTAAGGGGTGAGAGCATTAAAATTCCGAGGTTACGTGTTTTGCACCACCCTAATGTGCATACGTATGTGTCTATACATATTTACGATGTAGTTTAAAAAATTTTTAATTAGCCTCTCCCAAGTGGCTATGGTAATAAACGAGATGAGCACACTTAAAAGCTAACAAATAAGTAATTTGCATTTAATACGCATTTATAAAATATTAACAATTTAAATGGAATTAATTTTGATAAAACAAAGAGCTATTTACATATGTGTTCATATAACCACAAAAAAAAAACAAAAAACTTACTGGCAAAATTCAAATTCAAGCAGAGGAAAAGCAAACAACAAAGGACTTTTATTTGCGTTCAATGAAATGTAAAAGTCAACTCTTTAACAACGTTTACAGTTGTTTTTATTACTATTTTATTGTTTTCCTTTTCAATAGCGTCTGTTGGTACTCGTACAAACATATTATTATATACAAATTCCATAAAGAAAAATAAATATAAATACATATGTAAGTAGACCCTAGAGCACCTACATATGTATGTATATTAGACTGCATCACTCCCTTTACAAAAAAAAAAATCTGTACTGATTTTCTTCTGGAATTATAAAATCTATTATATTTTAAGACTTTCACCAAAATATCTCGCAAAAATATTAAGATTTACGTGAGCTGGACTGATTTGAAAATACCTTCAAAAATTGAGTTTTGTATTAATAAAAAACAGTTTCTTTTAATATTTTTTGAAAAAAAGTAGCTCAGATGACCAAACATTTTAAGCTTCAAAAATTTGCATAAAAACATTAAAAAGAAAAATTCTACAGAATCGTAATAATGAGATTTTTGATGCTGTTTCTGAACTTTTTTCAAAGACTGGTTTAAGAAAAACTTGAGTAAAGATAAACAAGTGTCATTCCATGTTAAATTACTGGTATTTGATAAAAAAAAAATTGGGACGTAAATGAGTCCTTTTTGCAAAGATATAAAAGGGGTGAGAAAATACTTTTCCACTGATACCTTACACAAATCTTTGAAAAAAGTTAAAAAGAAAACAGCATCAAAAGTCTCATTATTATAATTCCGTTGATAAAAAATTTTAATGTTTTTATGTAAATTTGTTAAGCTTAAACTGTTTTTTCACCTGAGGGAATTTTTTCCAAAAAATCCTTTAAGAAACTACATATTTTTATTCATGAAAAAAAAACTCCATTTTTAGAGGTATTTTCAAACCGGTCCAGCTCACCTAAGTCTTAATATTTTTCCGAAATATTTTAGTATAAGTCTTAGAATATACTAGGTTTTGTAATCCCGCCGGAAAAACCGCAACTTTTTTTGGTGATGCAGTCTAATGTATATAAATGTTTATTTATGTTCATACGAAGTACGAGGTAGCAGATATCAAGAAAAAGGAACTGGAATTTCATATTTTGGGAAATCTATAAAATTAGCAGTTTCATTCATTGCTTTTCATTTTCTTACATGGTATTTATATTATTTTCAACATATTTATTGATTCTTGTATGGTTATAAAATGTTTTATGGTATGGAATGTTAATCGATTTTTATTACTATAGAAATATTGTATGTCGTACCGTGAATATATTCGAGACGACTAGTGAATTTTGTCGATCGTGTAAAACCGCAGCCAAAAGGCATTCAAAAGAGAATCGAGAGTTTGTCGAAATCCGCTATACAAGTGGAAAATCATGTCTCGCGAAATGAATACATATCAGCAAAACGACATACGTGCCAACTAGTTCTGAGGGTTGAGCATGGCCACCACCCAGCGCCCGCTCCAGCTTCGACTAGTCGGCACAAACGTATGTTCCGAACTTCATGTTCACGATTGATTGGGTATCTAGTACCCAGAAATCAATCGATTGGACTTATAAATTATGGTGCGCTGTGGCGTGATTAAAACCTTAAACGGAATTCATTGATATCTACTATATAATGGAATTTGCAAAAAGTTATGAGAACCCATCTTGATTGCACACCTTAATGCTTGAAATACAATACCGGCGAACGGCAAACTTCGCCGAATTGGGCGATGCTGTCGGTCACCGTTCGCCCAACTATTTCGCCTACTTAAACAGAATTAGAGCGGTAGCGAAAACAGCTGATCCCATTTGGTCGCCTTTATAATTTGGGTGACCATATTTAGAAAAAACTAAACCATATTTAGAAATGAGGAAATGATAACAAATATAAATGTAAAACAAAGAAAGATTATTATAAATAATTTGTTTCAAGCCAGATTTAACGAATCCACAACTATATTTTTCAAACAACAAAAAAAAAATCGTGTTTAGGTTGTTTTCTTTTTAAACTTTGAAAGCACAAAACAAATACGGCTACCTTTGGCACGCACAGCTGTCATCGCCCAGCAGAGCGATAGAAATAAATCTATCGCCATGAAACGCCGCCAAGCGAACTTCGCATTTCGCATTGGCTGTGTTCAATTTCATATGCTTGCGGGTGTTCTAATTTTGACAGCGCGAATTTCGCTGTGGTGAGTTCGCCGTTCGCCGGCATTGTATTTCAGCTATAAAACGTTTAGGTACATAAAAAACCGAAGTGACCCTCGTACGCGTCCCACTACCACATACCTATTTTTCTCTGGTCGCTATACATCAAATGAAATTGAATTGAATTCTGTTGCGTCCTACCACACTACTATGTCACATCGCGTTAACATTGTTTCAATTTTATGAATATCGGTCGGTCAAGTGGCCAGTGAGAAAAATAGGCTTTATTTCTGCGGTCTCAATCAAAATATTTTTTTTAATTCAACCTACATATGATGTACATATGTATGTATGTAAATATGTCTGTACGTATATATATATATATATATATATATATATATATATATATATATATATAT
>NW_023458560.1:68117890-68124725 GCF_013731165.1 Rhagoletis pomonella
TATATATATATATATATATATATATATATATATATATATATATATATGTGTGTGAATTAGTTAATCGTTCAACTTCATCAGGCAGAGGTAGGAATTGTTTCTATGTTTTTGTGCCGTAGAACGATTTATAGATGTACTGAAATGCAGTTAATCGGTAATCTAACCACACAAATAATAACTAGAATAGAATCTGGTGCAGTATCTTCTTCTTAATTATTGCTATAAACGCTTAAGCAATTTTAGCCGAGTGCAACATAGCTAGTGATGGCAAAAAAAAATTAATAATCGATTAATCGGTTAATTGATTAATTGATTAAACGAAAGCATTCGATCAATAATTACAATTAATCGTAAGAAATCAACCGATTAATCGGTCATTTCGATTGAATTTGTTTATTAATTTTAGTTATTTTTTTAAATACAGCTTATTCTTTAACAAAAGCCGTATAAATATAAATATATCAAACTTTGTGCAATAAAAAAAAATTAAAATGGGCGAAAAATTCGAGCTTTTTAATTAGATTTATGAGAAAGATTTTCATAAGTTCAGTTTTGTAGCCCATTAAATTTTTTTATAAAAAATTGCAAGATTTAATTATCACTTACCGTTGATTTTTGAAATTTTTTTGCGACGGTGATGCTTATTTTCTTCCATATAAAAAACGCGTATGGAAAAAAATGCGCAATACCGCATTTGTAAAATAAAATGAAAATATGTGGTTACCTGCGTTGTGATTTTTTAGTTGTTACTTAGGTTAAACTTGTGTTGCGGTTTTTTACAAAAATATCGTTTAAAAAATTTGCAGAATACAGGAAAGTAAAAAATTTCCCAACTAATAAAATTATGCATATACATGTATCGAGTAGAGTGGACACTTTTATTGTTGCTAATATTATTGAGTTAGTAAAAATGCCAATTTGGAATTTTGATTCATACATTATTGTGTGAGTAAAGTAGTCAATTTTTGATGATTTCTTTTCGATTTTTTTCAAAATTAATCGGTTAATCGCTCGATTAATCGAAAGGAAGATTTCGCTGTGTGCGCAAACATTTTCTATTTCGGTTTAGATTTTAAACCAAATTATCTATATATGAAACCTAGAAACTAGAATTAAAACATTTTGGTTTGATTTTTAAACCACGAACTTTTTGGACTAAAATTTAAACCAGAATATATTAAAAATTGCTTAAAACTATTGACTGGCTTAAAAAGTAGACTATAAAAGATTAAAAATGGCAGTAGTCCCAGCGCGGTTTAAAAATTAAACCCAAATTTTTGACCGTGTATTAATTACAGATAATGTATGCCCAGTATATATAAGCTTATAAGCTGGAAATATTAACTCAAAGGTGTCGTTTTTGGAGTTATGGTAATATTTTATTAAATGAGCGTTATGTACATATGTACATACGCACTTACATTCAAATTTCCTACTGGCCCTTAAGTAAGAGTACAACACTTGTATGCCCGTGTGACAAAAAATATGCCAACACATCTACGCACGCATGAATGCATAAACACGAGTTTTGCCGCTTATGTGCACTTGTTAAACAAGTTATCATCCCACGGATGGAGAGCAAAAAAAATTTGAAACTTTTTCGAAATATCCAGCAAAAGTCAGTTGACCGCCAGTTAACACACGCAATTTCATATTTGTGCCAATACATATGCCTGCATGAGAAAGAAGTGAATTGCACGCAGTGAATGTATATACATTAGGGTGGTCCGAAAATGCATGTAAAAAATAAAAATAAATAAAAGTCGGAATTTTAATGCTCTCGTCCCCTAGGTTTGTTCTTTGTTTGTTTGTATTTTATGTGGGTAGAAAACAAGTTTTCGTTGGTATAGAATTCTTGAATCATTTTTGAGATCTTTAGAGGCCCTATAAAAAATAGTTAAATAAAAAAATGGGTATTGTTATTGAAAGTGTCCTGAAGAGAAACAAAGTTTTCCGATTGGAAAATATTGATGTTCAAGAATTCCATGTCATTTCTACGAAAACTTGTTTTTTCCCCACATAGAATACATCAACAACTTTAAGTGCATTGAGCGACTTCTAAATACAATTTTTTTATTTCAAAATAAAATCAACAGGAGTGCATATAATTTGTTGCGATGTAGAACAATCCTAGGAGGTGAGAGAATTAAAATTCCGACTTTATTTTGTTGGACCACCCTAATGTGTTTACATACATATTCGTACATTTGTAACGGTAAAAGAGCCGATAGGTTCATGTCAAACAGCAAGCAGTCATAAAGATGTCACAGCCGTGTCATATGCGGCAAATGTTGACGCAGAAACAAAAGCAATAAGTCAATACAAGTCCTCAATGACGCTGATCAATCCATATTTGTAGCGAAATTCTTTTTGGATATTAATTAAAAGTAGGTGTCGGATGGATATTTTTGAGCAACAGCTAATCAAAGAAATATATGTAAATATTTTTTTTTAGTTTAATTAAATTTTCTTTTAACTTTTACTGTCGGTTTCAAAAAATTAGGGGAAAAATTATATTTTTCTGTCATCTGCCATATTTAATTCAAATGAGTCATTTTTCACTTAAATTTCTATCGTAAAACTGGCTTTTAGAGTTTGTTGTTTTAAAAAGAACAGAAATATTTTTATATAACTTAATTTTTGACATTTATGTATGTATGTATTTTGTGTTTTCTTTTTTAATTTTTTTCCTTTGTTAATTTCTAGATTTTATCTATTATTTTAAAAAGAAAAAATATTTTTTAATATATAACATTTAACCACTTATTATTATTTTCTTAATTTAATTTATTTTTTTCTTACTTTAATTTAATTTGATTTTGTATTCATTTTTAGATTTTATTGTTAAAAAAAAATATATTTTTTTGAATTTCATTTAATATTTAGCCACTTTTTTATTTAATTTACTTTTCTTCTAATTTTTAGATTTTATTGCGTTAAAAAGAAAAACATTTTTTGATTTTCATTTAATATTTAGCCACTTATTTTTTTTTTTCTTATTTAAATTAAATTTTCTTTTAATTTTCAGATTTACTCTTTTTTGAAAAGAAAAATACCTATATATTTTTTAATTCCATTTAATATTTATGAACTAATTTGATGCTTTTTCATTTTCTTTCTTCCTTTTTTTTAATTAATCTTCTTTTGGTTATTAGATTATGTTAGTTTAAAAAGAAACATGTTTTTTAGTTTCATTTAATTTTCAGAAGTTTATTTTCCTGTTTTAATTTCCCTTAATTTTTAGGTGTTATTGTTTTAAGGAAAGAAAAATATATATATATTTTTTAATTTCATTTAATTTTTAGTAAATTATTTTATTTTTTTCCTTTTTTATTAAATTTTCTTTTAGTTTTTAGATTTTATTATATTAAAAAGAAAACTATTTTTTCTAGTTTCATTTAATTTTCAGAAATTTATTTAGTTTTTCCCTTTGTTAAATTTTTACTTTTTATTTTCTTAAATATTTTTTCTTAACTTTAATTTAATCGTTAGAAACTTTTTCTGTTAATATATTTCCGTTTTTAATAACATTTTTTATTATTAAATGTTCTTTTAGTTTTTATTGTTTTCAAAATAAAAATATTTTTTTTTATTTGACTAAATTTTTTGAAAACTTATTGCTAAAAGGCTGACAAAACAACGCTAAGACCTTTTGGTTATCACATCTCTCAATCAGTCATTTGAAAGACTGAAAAGAGCTTTTAAAATAGTAGCCAAAATTTGCAATTGTCTTACGAAAGACATACCTATGTATTTGTACATACATACATATGTATATAAGGGCTGAACGCATACAATTGGTACACAGGGCTGACTAACAGTGGATGGTGTCAAGCTGATGCAGCTTAAACAAAGTGCACTTGATACAAGAACAGGCGATAGAATCTATGTAGTTCTCAAATCTGATTGCCGTAGAAATACCCTTCTGGCTCTTAAATCACACATTTGCTACTGAGTAAATAAAGATTGTTTAAAAAATTACTTACAAATCTCTTTTAATGCAATTCCTTAACCTACTTCTTTACTTACTGCTCTAATTTTATTTTCTTTTACATCATTCCACCGCCTTCTCTGCAATAACTCATAAATTTCTTGTCAACGCTTGGCGCGTTTTTACTTTCGTAATTTCCTTTTTCGCTATGCGAAGTTTTTCGCAAAAAATTTACCCTGAATTTGAACTTCATGGGCTGAACATGAATGAAACGAAAAAAAAAAACTCTTCATATAAATCTTTCTACTGAATTTGGCGCTCATATCCTTTTTGGTGGTTACGGCCGCTTTCCATTTTATGCCTGCAAGACATTTTCGCTTTTTCAAAAAAGTTTTCTACAAGCTTAGTTTTAGTTAGTACATTACATTAGGATAAGATTGTGTTGACTGAATGTTTTTACATGTAATATTTAGGTACATATGTATATAAATAGTGTACGAGTGTACGGCTTGGTTGTGGCATTCAAGTGAAATCTTTAAAATCAAGTTAAGCTTTTGCAAATTACTAAATTTATACATACAAATTTATATTTTACAGATCAAGTCGTAAGTTAGCGATGAAAAATTAAGCTCTGCCTCCAAACCTTATTTAATCCTAACTTCTTATTACCTAATTACCCTCTGTACTTTCTCCTCCGGGCAGCATTTCATTTAAGCTTCCTTTATGAAATCCAAAAAGACTATTGGGAATGTGCCATGGTCATAAGAAGGCAAGAAAAGTCTCGGATATCTACGGCTCATTCCCAAAAGCGGCAGGGTTCATTTTAATACCACACTCCCAGTCGGGGTAACCTCTCCGTATAGACAAAATTCATCCACCAACTGTTCACCAGAAGAGTAGTGAGCTAAGAATTAGAGGTATTCATGATTCGGAGATCAGGATCATCCCTTAGGGAAGAAACCTATCCCTATTCCTGTTCAACAGTGAATCAACTGTCCCAGCATAGAGGCAGCTAGGATAGTAAAGTGCGGTGTGGTGGATGTCAAGTGGACTGGAAAATGGGATGAATATATTCCGCGATTGTCCATCCAATTTTACTCTACGGTGCCTTAGTGTTGAGGTCTACACTATTCTAGAAAAGTCAGCGACGATCACTATACCCATCATTACCGGTTGGTGGATACCTTGGATCACCTCCGATAATAAAAAAAAAAAGTTAAATGATATGTAGTCACTCCTGCATCATTGCCATAAAACTCGTTGGGATATTTGTATGATGTTACAACAACAATACACTAAGGAAGATGTCGTACATATTACACCCAGTGGGAGCCCAAAAAAGAGCTCATTAGGCATTAGTTGCGATCCCAAACCAGTCTGGACTAGTCAGAATTAGTCAGATTTTACTAGAAATCGATCCAAAAAAGAGAGTAAATAAGGTCCTCTCTCTGTCAGAAGCTACCAGTTTTATGGTCTGATTATGGCAACTTAACGTAACTTACAGGTTCTCACTTAAAAATTCTCTTAAATGGGTGTTGTTTATGATAGAACAGCTGAAACTTAACGTAACTTTGAATTTCTAAGTTCTTAGTGGATAATTCTTGCTGGAGTTTCGACGAACAAATCTGCACTCAGCTCACACATGTAAATAACTAAAAATACTTTCAAATTCATTGGAATCTACTTAAACAAGTAATTAAATACTTTTACTTAACGGAACAAGTTAAGTTAAGTTTCCATAATCAGGCTTTTAGTCCGAAAATTTTCTGCTAGTGAGTTCTCGTAAATGTGTCAAACGGTCAGCTGTAGTGTCTTTGACAACCAAAGGTGCGTTCGTTTAAAATCTCCAACAGAAACCAACCAACTGCCAAATTCCGGCGAAATGTCATCTGTTCGCTCACAAGAGAGAAATATCCAAAATAGTACGCGAACAGAAAATTTGCAGAAACTTGCAAGTTAGACGAACAGCTGATATAATTTTTGTTTACATACAAAAGTGTAAAATTTAAGACGTACGAAAAGTCATCGCAAAGTGTTATACTGACACAGTTTATCGATTAAACAAATAACTACTTATTTCTTGCAAGTTTAATTTGTCGCATTTTGTAATTTTTATCTTCCAAACCATCAAATTAAATTTTGTGATTTGCGTAAATGCCAACCAGCTGTTTTTGATCAGCTGTTTCCCTGTTGGCAAATTGCTGTTGGCAAAAATTTTTCCAACAGAAACTAACAGCTTCCCCTCAAAATGAAATGTTACTTTGCTCTCTCAATTTCCCCTACTTTGCAAGTTTTTTGCGTACGCGAACGCAAAAACCTGTAAGTTTTGGTTAAACATGAACAATTAACAGCTACGCGAACGAACCTCAAATTGTAAGCAAAAGAAAAGTGCACTCTGCTGTTGCATGTTGAAAAGTATTTAATAAAAATAAATTTGAAAGTATTTTTGGTTATTTACATGTGTGAGCTGAGTGTATATTTGTTCGTCGAAAATTCAGCAAGAATTATCCAACACTCAAAATATCAGAGAGTAAGAGAAAATTATCTCAATCTCTCTCTCATGTTGAGAAACTTGCAAATTTCTACACGAACGCAAATTTGCACGAATTTGCAAGTTTCCCCTGCCAGCTGGTGTCCACGGTTGCATTTCAAACATAATAAATTTTTATAGAATTTTTAAAATTCTTTCAGATGGACAAAAAACAAGGTATACATGTATATTTCTTGTTGTTCTGACCTTCTTTAACATATATTTCAATTTCTTTATCGTACTAGCTATCGGGTTTCTTAAATCGACTCTGGTTGCAATTGTGTTCCGATTGTCAATACAATTTTTTCTCAGCCGAATACAGTTAAAATCATTGGAATTAACTAAATTAATTATAAAAACAAGTATTTACATCC
>NW_023458560.1:68149725-68154655 GCF_013731165.1 Rhagoletis pomonella
TTTTTTAATTGATATCGTAATTTCAAAGGGTTCCATGTTTCGCCTGTAAAATGGTGTAAGTAAAAAATTTAATTCAAATAAAATCATTCCATTTTGCTTGGTTTTAAATTACCACTCAAATATTCAATCCAACTTTGAACAGATTCTGGTGGATCTGTTTCTTTAATATGTTTGAGTGCTTCGTCGAGCAGAACATCGCCGGTCGGCTGATCTGATTTTAAAATGAGTTTTCTAAAACATAGGAAGTTTGATAATTTAATATTGTAGATGTACATATTTTAAAGACGCAATTAATGACGACAATGCATTGAATTTCATTATGAAGCATGTAGTATACAAGGCATAGAAATGGCAAAAAATTTCGACTTTTAGAAAATGAATTGTGCATTTAGATGATTATTATTTTCTTTTACTGACGTGTTGTCACAGATATTTTTTAAGGCCAGCTTTGGCAATATATTGTTATATCAATAACAACTAAGGGTAACGATAACTGTCTATAATGATAACTATAAATAACGATAACTATCGATAACCATAACTTTCTATGCCGATAACTATCGATAACGAGAAACCATCGATAACGACAAATTATCGATGAGAACCAACTATCGATAACGAAAAACTATCAATAACGGTAAACTATCAATAATTATAGTTATCGATAAGGACAGCTATCAATAACGATAACTATCGATGTAAACTATAGTAAAAAATTACCGTTTTTATACGGTTTTTATAGAGATGTCATAACAATAACGTCCTTGATAACAGGCAAATAGATCTTACATACGATACCGATAATTACACTGACCAACAATATTTTGCGGCAGGGCTCTTAGATCTGATTCCTATAGGATTTCTTTCCTTAGATTAAGAATCTGCCCTTTAAATTATTCAATTCTTTCAGTATAAAAAGTAATTTTATCCCAAAAGTTAAAAAAAATGTAGTTTGTAAAAATTATCCAATATTTTTAAGTGGCCTTATTGTAGGGTTATTAGCCATTCAACGTAAGTCTCTAACTCTAACAACGATAACATAAAATACTTGCCAGATATGACAAAAGGTAAAATGTATGACCATTTTCCTGATTCGACGGAATAAAAAATCATATAAAAAACAGTGGTGCTGCATGCCGTTGTTAGAATTTTGTTGGCTGTGTTATAGATACGGTGACCATTCGTACCGATTTTGAGAAAATTGTTCCGCTGAATATTTTTTATTTTTCAGGACGTATAAGTGTCCCGATTTTTCGTATTTGTTCCGATTAAATTCCGATTTCCAGTGTTTTCTTTATTAGTTTAACTAAAGTCTTCCTACACTCTGGCCCAAAAAACAATTTTTCGTACAAACGTGGCAGCACTTTCTCTCTACTCTCGCTATATTGCAGTCATCATTCTGTAAATCAAACTCACAAAATTCGACAAAGTTTCATCAAAATTATGAGCTTTTTAATTAGATTTCTTTAGAAACATTCTGAGTATTCTGTTTTGTAGTCAATTCCATTTTATTGTAATAAAGTGCAAATTTTAAGTAGCTAGGACTTACCGTTCATTCTTGGTATTTTTTCTTTTGTGGAATGTGTTGCTCATTTTCTCCATACAAAAAATTGTCGAACATACTTTGTATGGAAGAAAATGCGCGAACAAAAATTTGCCAAAAATCTACGGTAAGTCCAAGTTATTTCGAATTTAGTTTAATGGGTTACAAAAACTGCATGATCAAAAAAAAATAAAAAATCTAAAAGTCTGATTACAAAGTTTAGAATTTTGATTAACATTTGTTAAAATTCAATGAATTTTTGTAAATGTTCTACGAAGTTTGAAACTATCATTTACATGTTTTTTTTTTAGATACTAAAACTTGCTAAAATGTGTGTATACAATTTTGCGATCATTTTTCAAATTTTTTCTCTTTGTTTCGCCTTAGATAAAACTGTATTAAAAATTTTGTGTCTTTTTAATCTAGAAACAAAATTGTATGCTCGGATTCAATGCTCTAGAAATGTCCCGATTTTTGTCCACTGAAATCTGGTCACCGTAGTTATAGATCAAGATCAGTGTAACAGCAACGATATCTATATCTATTTAATAATTATTAAAACAGTTCCGAAAACGCTCGAAACACCGATAACTATAGCTATTTTTTAATATAAATTAAATTTTTTACGTATCTTACATTATACATATTATATCAAAGTCTCTGGAGTACTTTGCATTTACTTTACCTGGAGCACAAGCTGCGTCGACGCATGCCTGTCTTCTCCATCATGACGCGACCGCGTAATCCAAGCTCAATAAGAATGCAACCACGTAGGCCGCTCGATATGCAATCATTCCAAAAGGATGTGTAGCCCTAAAAGAGAAGTAAATAAAAATAAATTTAATAAATTCAAAGACATGAAAAGTAGTGTAAACTGAACAATGACGAACAAATTCGTATACATACTAGTGTACTATGTACATACATTGAACCGTAACGGAAACAAGTAGAAAAGCCTAAGTTCGGTCGGTGCTGAGTATTAAATACACGGCGTACGTATTAAATACAGTTTTTCCACCTTTCCGAAAACTATCGTTACATGCAAAGCAGGGTAGGCTTTACCCCTATTTCAAACATCTTCGATAATATGTTCAGTTAGACTTTATGAGATAAACTTATACAATTATAAGGTACATAATAATGTTATTTCTTTTCACGAGATTGTTGTGAGTATCAACTTTGAGTATATTGACGCCCTTAAATTTCGAAATATCGAAATTTAGCCATTTCTGAAATTTACCGTTATATGAAAAATGGGAGTAATTTTGGACCGCGGTTACCAAGCTACACACATGTGGTGCTAAGTGGGCGGTGCCACGACCATTTTCAAAAAATTTGTTATAAATGTATTTTTTTATAAAAAATCATTGCAAACATCAATTTTGAATTAATTCGCTTCAGTAGTTACTGCTTTATCGAATATTTCGCATTTCTCTAAAGTACCGTTATATATACGGTGACCATCCGTTCTGTTTTTTGCAGGACCGTACTGTTATTTAAAGGTCCAAAATGTTCTGATTTTTTCCAAGTGTCCTGCCTTAGTTCCGCATTTTCTTCGATATTTTAAAATTAACTTTTCCTAATCGAAATAAAAGCAGTGTAAGTTGGTTTTGAAGGTTCAAATAGTCAATGCGTTCTAAATATTGTACGGATATGGACAATGGGTGACGAGAAATTGAAGACCAGCATCAAATATATCGATAACACTGTTCTACAAATTTTGTGGTAATCGCTTAAGAAAAAAAATATTTTCCAAGCCGATTTTCTCTTCAAACAAGCGTTTTCGTAATTTTTTTCGAAAAAAGTGTTTTTGGTACATTTCGGACCTATTCGTCAATGCCTCATGAAAAAATTATCCAATCAACATAAGCGACCTACAAAAATATATTACTTTGCCGATTTCCATGAAAATTATTAGTGTTACAACCGACCAAAATCAAAAAATTGAAATTTCAATCATTTTCTTTCTACAGTAAATGAAACTCTGATGAGAAATGTAGATGTTACGGAACACAATCTGCACAAAAAATATATATTTTTGCAAAGAGCCCATCAATACCTTTCGAACTGTTGGTCGTTTCATGAGATATTGCGGAATAACTGAAAAAGTACTAAAAATACGTTTTTCGAACAAATGTCGAAAACACTTCTTTGAAACCATGGGTATTTTTTCGTGTTCAACGACCCAAAGTTTGCCTAAAAAAATTTGCTTTACAGAGGTTCATATTTCGTGTAAAGTAATATGTAATATGCCTTGTTATAATTGTGTAAATATTCATTTATAAAAGACTAGCAATTACCCGGCGTGCTTCGCTGCGCCTTAAATGTATTTTTGTGTTGTAACTCTCCCCCTAAGCTCTTATGGCCTCATTTACAAAATATTTTTAAAGAACTTTATGAAGTTAGATTTAAAAAAATCGATCTATGAAGCATTGTTTATTTTTTTTTTGAGTTAATATATTTTCGAAGGTAATTAGAAAATATGTAAAGAACCGACTTTCTCTTGGAAATTTAATTTATAATCTTATAACTGGAGTCTACTATCGCACCCTTTCCTCAAACGTGTATTGATTCAATATTCAAATAACGTATATTTATATAATTTGAAAAAATCTCCCTACTATACAAATATGTACAGCAATATTAAATAATATTTTCAAATGTTGTGAGAGGGAGTAACAAAACAAAATTACTTTTAAGGCGCAGCGAAGCACGCCGGGTATTCGCTAGTGTCACATGAAATTAACTGAGCAAAGTACAATGAATAGCTGTTAAACAATGGCACCATCTACTTTAAATGAAACATACTTATTTTCGTGGGGGATACTCACACACCATATACTTTTCTATTGAAATTTTTCCTGAATTTTCCTAGCTATAAACCTCCAACGAATGCAAAACCGTGAAAATCGGTTCGTGCGTTCTGGAGTTATAGCGTCAGGAAGGAAAACCCTACTTATTTTTATATTAATTTTTATATTAAAGAAGATTAAAGAACTGTCCGCATTACTCAATTTTATTTTTCACTAAAACGGTATTCATGAATTTTTTAATTTTTTTTTTATTTGCTTCCGCATACTTTTGACATAACAGCTTTCATTTTATGCCGATATTAAACAAATACAGCCTAAGTTTACCCGGGTCCACGTCTTGGTCTGTATCTCGTGACCCAAGTCACCCAGCTATATGAAAAGTGCTCAATCTTAAAGCATTCATGAACAGCTTTCATTTGATACCCATATTAAACAAATACACCCAAGGTTACCCAGGTCCACGTTTTGGTCTATATCTCGAGACCCTAGTCACCCAGCTATTTGAAAAGTGCTCTATCTTAAAGCATTCATGAACAGCTTTAATTTGATACCCATATTAAACAAATACATCCTA
>NW_023458560.1:68154665-68176486 GCF_013731165.1 Rhagoletis pomonella
CCATATTAAACAAATACATCCTAAGGTTACCCGGGTCCACGTTTTGGGGCCACGCCCCCTTTATATATCAAAATATTTTTTACCCTGTGACCATCCCTGGAAGATATCCTGTGCCTGTGTAAAATTTGGTTACGATCGGCTTATTCGTTTAGGAGCCAAGTGTGTCTATAGGTACATACATAATTTGAATTTTATATATATAGATTAATACCAATGAAGCAAATGTGATTTATGTTTAAAGTTTAAAATTGGATTAATAATTAAGAAATATACCATCTTCGTTATTTGAATAGCGCATCCTTTAATACTTAGTAGGTACAGTTTTCGTTTTGTTTGTTTAATATTCATTAACTTTTTATAAAAATATAGCATATTCTACGTCTACATCCCATTTAAAAAATTTTTGAAAATTAAAAAAAAAATAAACATAGGGGCGACATTTTTTTTTGTTGACGGTGCTGCGCATTTTCTTCCATATAAAAATTTTGTCAAGCATACTTTGTATGGTAAAAAATCAAAAAAAGGGTACGCTATTCAAATGACGAGGAATGTATATATGTAGTATATTTTTGTTATTTTTATACAACGCAATTATATGTAGGTAAAATTGTCCTGCATTTTCAAAATATATTTATGGTCACCGTAGTTATATAGGATGTGGGCGTGGTTATTCTTCGATTTTAAACATTTTTACCAGGATCAACAACTGCGCCAAGTTTAGGAGAAATTGGTGAAGTGGTTACCGAGATTTACACATGTAACCGTAAGTGGGCGGGGCTAAGCCCATTTTCCACAAATGTATAATATTCTTATATTCCGCCAAGAGATCATTATAAATTAATTTTGAGTAAATAAACTTCAGTAGTTACTAATATATCAATACCATCCGTCCTTAGATCAAAGGAAGTACGCATACCAAGTTTACGTTCACGCACGCGCACGTTGATGGTTTTGTAAATCACTCCCACTCACGTTGTTATATTTCTTTCAATCACATAATTATTATTATTATATATTTTTTTTCAGATTGAAACTTTATTTATATAAATAGAATTTCTTATATATATTGTTACAAAAGATTGGCCAAACACCTTGCCTGGGATGAATGCATTATTATTTATTTTTTTTTTTACAAATGTCAAATATACGTACCTACATATCGTCACCTGAAACGCAAAAAGACGTAACAACATCGTAAATTAAATGGAAAAAGTCGTGACTAATATTTTAATTATTTGTTTTTTTCATAAAATGATGCGGATAGTTGTAATTCGATGATTTATATGAATAAATCAAAAAGTGAATTTTGAATTTGTTATTAGTTATGACTTTTTGCATTTCAAGGATTATGTTTGTTACGTCTTTTTGCATTTCAGGTGACGATATGTACATATGTATGTCTTACGAGTATAGAAAAGAATTCACATCAATATTCATTCAATGTAATTTTAAAATGACTAGCTCATATTTTTGTTTAAAAATAATATTTTGTCGAGTTTATCACCAAGCAGTCGTGTACGTCTTTCTTCTAGAATTCTGCCTGAAACAGAAAAAACTCGTTCAATAGGTGCTGAGCTAGCTGCTACATGTGTGTAAAATTTGCCTTGAAAAGGTTCTAAGAAGTGAAAAATCTGTAGCTCTCCCAAATTAAAAAAAAATCGTCACAACTTTTGTTTTCTGATTTTTTCATGTAAATCTGTATTTTTATAATTTTTTGGTCCTTCTGATCCTGCAAGCCTTAGACAGAGAAACTATAGAAACCAAGCTAGCAATCAGGCTACCTAATGACACTTTTATGTACTACAAGCAACGAAGAGACGATGCCACTTTTTCGCATGCCACAGGGGACAGAGCGCGCGAGTCAGACTGAAAGCTGGAAAATAGCCTTTTACCTGCCGATAAAATCCACTACAAATAAGAAGATTAAAGACAACGAAATTAAGCCGCTATCAGAAATAAGTGGTCATCTGCATAAGCTAGGAATTCGGCCGCATGATCTCTGATGCTTTTGAGATATTTACTATTTATTTATTTATTTATTTATTTATTTATTTATTTTTTACAGTCTGTTAGACTTATATTGCAACAAAGATTTAACATTCTTATAATTAGATTTAGATTTAGAATGTAAATATTAAATATTAAATACAAAATGCTCTACGGAAATTTTTAAATAACATTATTTCTTTATCACTGCAATTATTTTATGTCAATATACACGCATGCAATTTTCTGGAAGTTATGTAGGCGGTTGTAAAGGCCGAGTTTCCAATCCGCGCTATTCTTTTTGGGTTACTCCATTTATTGATATCTCCTGGGTGGTCGAAAAGGCCGAGTTTCCGATCCACCCAGTCGCGCTTTCGTGACGGTTGGAAAGGCCTAGTTTCCAATCCGCTCGTTTATTGTTTATTATCTAAGGGTCTAGGTAGTCGGAAAGGCCGAGTTTCCGATCCGCCTAGTCTCGATATCTTGGTGGTAGGAAAGGCCTAGTTTCCAATCCACGCTATTGTTGATACATCACTATCTTGTAGGCTGCGGTCTACAATAGTCAAATAGCAGCCGCTTGAAAAGAGTGCTAGTATCACAATTTTTTATAGCCTCTGGTAATTCATTGAAGCACTTTAAGCCTTTATAGAAAATATTTTTTTTTGTCCACTTCTGTTCTATACTTCTCTCAACAAATATGTATGCGTCTCATTTATATATCGGAGATTATCGCTAAGATAATCCGGCAGGTTGCCCTTCTTAATATTGTACACAAATTTCATAGCGTGGTAAAAAACTTGTTCCTTCACGCTTAACCAATTCAAGGTTTCAAGCATACATCTTGTTGGTGTGTCGTACGGTTTGTTGAGGATGAATCTCATCGCTCGGTTTTGCATTTTTTGTAGCTTATCTACATGGGAGTCCCCCGCTAGGAAGAAAATCGTGGAGCAGTATATAAAGTGCGGTTCTACTATTGACCTGTACACCAACGTTTTATATCTTCTTCCCAAGTACTTACACGATCTCTTTATAAGGCCAATTTTTTTAGCAATCTTGTTGACTGTATACTCAATGTGCTCATCAAACTTTAGGCACCTATTATTTGATTGTTAGGTCGTCTCAAGAAGACGTGAAAGCAATAGTGAATTTTGTACATAAATACATATATTTTATTTTAAGTAGATACATATATCGGCAGTCTTTGTAAATTTTTCTGTTGCTGCATAAAGCTATTACTTACCCACGTAAAAATATGCGAGTTGGTCTTCTTTTCTTTACTACGAAGCTCAAACGTTTTATGTAACATTTTATTATTTATTTTATTTTATTTATTTTGTGAACGTCATGTTTTTGTACTGCCGAGCTCTGTGTATAATTAAGCCATAACTGTAGGAACAGCTGTGTAAATTTTTTTTATCAAAATTAAAATTTGCAAGAGCCAAGCAATTTTTTTGTTTCCCCATTTCGTACGTCCATAGCGTGTGCTAGTAAATTTTTTGTAGACGGAATCAACAAACTCTTTCTGAGTAAATATTAAACGCCTCAGTTTAACTTAGTATATTTTTAAGCGGTGACGTTTTTGTAGAACTCTTCAGTTCAAATTTTTCCCGTGAAATTGAATTCATATAGTTGGGTCCTATTAAAAACCATGTTTCCGTAATTCGTACGCTATATTCAGTTACGAAAAGGCGAAGTCTTTTAGACGTTGCCGCCACGAACCTTGGTTGTGCTATCGAATTCGCGGAAATCTGATTCAAAAACACAAAATAATCCATCCGGAGATGAATATCAATAAAGACATTATGACTAGTCGACTAATCGAATATGATCCGTCTCTCTCAGTTGGAACAGTTCCTTTTGTCCTGCTAAATTACTTTAGGTAGTGTTTAAGCTCTTTGTTTAATAGGCAGTAAGGATTTATGTATATTCCATTTGATGAAATAAATAAATAATCGATTAATCGACTAGCAAAAGCGGTCGACTTTACTTTATACTAGATTAACCGTTTACTTTTGACTTTTTCAACTAAGCGCTCACAAACTACTTAACGACTATCCGTTCATTTTCGATTTTTGAACAAAACAGTTGTTTTCTCTCAATAAACATTGGTACTCAAAGATGTTAAGTATTTAAAATACAAATACAAAATACGTATTTGTGTTTTTGATTTAAATACATTTTACAGTACCATTTCGTATTTGTATTTTAAATACGTTTTTAAGCAGTATTCTTAAATATTTGTTCTATTCTTCATTATTCGTCATTTCATAGAGATTCATGTACAACACGGCGATTACTTAATTTTTTTTTTTTGACATTTGAAAATTCTCTCATTCGAATTACCAAAATTGTAAGGTCAACAAACAAAAATTCTTTGGCCTTTTCTATGTACGTGTGATTTCGAACGTATTTTTTTTAAATAGGTACGTATTTTTTATTTAAATATTTTATGCAAAAGTAGTTTGTATATTTGTTTCAAATACTTGTTTGTGACGTATTTGTAGTTAAATATTATTTTACATGTATTTTTAACATCTTAACATATTTAACATATTAACAAATTTTTATTTATTTTTTTTTTAATTTATGCTCGTTGACAAAACCAAACTGTGCTAATAAATAACAATTTCTGGCAATCTTTCTCAATACTAAAAAAACAACCGTGAGTCGCTTTGCCGATTGTTCATTATTTCTTTTCGTTATAATAAACAAGATTTTCAGTTTGAACATTAAGGGCCGGATTCACAGTGCTTAGTTAAATACGACTTTAACTATGAATTTATATTCAGAGTTACATAGTTAACTATGGAAATCCATATCGCGTGAAAATATACAAATTCTAAAATTTCACAAAAAAAAAATTTATTTCACAGGAGTTTAACTTTGGGGGCATGCTGGTTCAAACTTTTATTAACTGAGCGTTGTGAATATGAAAATCAATAGTTGACCAGTGGTTAACTACGCACTTTGAATTTGGCCCTAATTTATTATTTGTAACTAATCAATTAAATTCCGAAAAATAATTAGTTACAAGCCATTTCTGTTGGTTTATTCAAAATTATGAGTTATTATAGGTGTATTCGCGTATACTTCCAGCAGAAAACTCTCAACAAAAAAATTCAAAAGAATTTTTATCCATTCTCTCTGAAGGAGAGAAATGTTTGCAAAAGTACCCGAACGCAAAACTAGCAAAAAGTAGCAAGTTTTTAGTACAGCATGAAATGGCAAACATGAAACGAATATATATTAAAAGTTTCCTTAAAGCATTTTGTTAAGTAAATGGGTATCTGCTTTCTACCGAAACATTTCCAATCCTAATAAGTTATTTTAAACTTAAAAATCATCAAAATAGTACATTTCAATTGTTTTCATAAGTTGGAAACAGTTGACTTTGATCAGCTGTTTTTCTTGCTGGCAAATTGCTGCTGGCAAAATTTTTTCCAGCCGAAACTAGCAGCTTCTCAACAAAATTAAATGTCCGTTTGGTCTCTCAATTTGCCCTACTTTGCTGGAGAGCGAACAGCGAAACTTATATCTGACAAATTCGCGAACAGTATCACACGGGGCAACACTCGATTAGTTTGACAGCACTTGCAAGTGGAATGACATTAAAGAATATACAAATTTACTCATGATACAAAAAATACAAGGTAGTTTCATTTAAAATTTTTTTGATAAAAAAGCGTATTATTGACATTCTCCCTGATGTCAACATTTAGCATAGCGTTGCCACATCGGAAATTCGTAGGAGAGGGTAATTTGAAATCATATATTGGATATTATTTATAAAATGGTGGATTTCATAAATGCTGAATGAAGAGGCTTATATGCCTCCACCAAAACTTAGTAATGAAAATGCTTTGTTTTAAAAATTAATTCAAATATTTTGTCTAAACTCATTGATAAGATATCGTTTAGGAAAAAGTTTAAGAAATGAAATACTTTTGTTGGAATTTCTCCATTTTGTATATTTCAAAATAAGTTTCAAGTTTTTTAGTTTTCGGAGTAATTTCTAACGCCGTGGCCCAGCGGAGTAGTTAGACGTTGCAAACGATATATCATCAAGGTTGTAGCGTGACGATTTAGCAGACTTGTTCGCTTACGGTTAAGAGTGGATTAACCTTTCCAGCTTTCCTTAGATTCAACTCGTATTCAGCACATTTCTTATTAAGAGTTTTAATTTCGTTTTCAAGCTCGTTTGTCAGGTAGTTAATATGGCGACGAAAAAGTGACAATGGAACCACCTTCTTTATTTTATCATGAATTTACCTAAGAAACTATGCTTAAGTATGGTGAAATTTTGTGTAAAGGAGAACCGCTACATAAGTTGAGTTCTCGTATTCTCCAGCAAAAATATCCAGTTACTTGCCAGTAACCAAATTTCGGAGAGTAAGCCCATATTTACTTCCAATGGAGAGAAATATTCAAGATTCAGTTGATTGAGTTCGAGTTTTATGTATTTTCGGGCACTCTAGCTTAACAAATAAAAATTACAACAGTTATAATTTAAAGGCCAATAAACCAAAACAAACATATTTTTAAATTAGTACAAAGTTTTAAACTTAGATTAATTTAGTTTTTGTTATAGATTCAAGTATATTTTTATAAAAAATATGAAATATAGATTTTAAAAAAAAACTAAAGAGTCGAAACATGTCAATATGTGAATGTCATATAGTTATGATAAGCACTTTAGTACTAAACTGACTATTTTTAGGGGAGTCGCATATTAAAAAGCTACTTCGCGTCTTTTTAGCGATGAAAGTGCCAATACTATAGCGAATTGAAAGCTATTTGAAAATAAATACACCATCCAACAAAACGCTTAAGGCAAAACAGACTGAAACCTAATTAAAAGCTTTTTTCATAATCTGACTTCTAGAGGGGAATGGGCATGGGGATTGATATACTAACCGATTTGGACGGGGTTGTGAGTGAAATGCAATGATTAATGCAAAATTTTCGGCTGTGTTGCTGTTGATAAAATTTCGCAATTTCGCTTTTCGCATCGGTGCAATGCATTTCGCATCAACACCTGAATATCCCTAATGTGCTTTTAAATCATGCACCTGGTCGAGCAGTGACAAATTATTCTATTAGACCGACTTTGACCTTGCTGGGAGGCGTATGGGAGGCAAAATTCTACAATTTGTAGACATTTAATGATCCAATAAAATAAAATAATAATTATATTGGTCAAGATGGAGTTAGAACTACATACATAGACGCATAGTAACGTCTGCGATAAAATGTGTGTGGAATTAAACATTAAAAATTTTGTTCCAGTTTGCTACTTCCTGCCGATTGGCGTCGCTTTAAGGCAAAATAAAAAAAATTTCCTAACATTTTGGATGTCTAATGGAATATAGTACATTGAGGTTAGTAAAATGTCAGTAATTATAGAAGTGAAAAAAATGTAAGACCTAAATAAATGTCGTAAACATCAACGCGTAGCGGTGTAGGGAAGTTTCTGATAAGAACCGTACCAAAAACGATAAATTAATGAGCATTTGTGTACTTGTGTGAATGTGTGAATGTGTGTAACCACGACTAATGCTTACAAACTTACTTAGAACGAAAGCGTGTTAAACGAGAAAAAAGTAATCAAACGAAAGTGAGAAACTGTGTACTGTTGTAGGCCACAATGGTGTTCACACAATATGGAACGTAATAAGAATGTTTTGGCAAAATATTTATATACTTCTTAACTGAACTCATTGATAGGGTCCCCGACATCTCCGAAGTAGAGATGCAGTTTTTCAAACCAATTAAATCGAAGATCGATTTATGGAGCCCCCCTTCCGACCCGATTTTTCGTCGATTTTTTAATTTCGATTCGATCCGCGTATCGATCCAAAAAAATACGAGTATCGACATTCGATTTTTTCTCAATAGCATTAGAAAATCTAGAAAATTTTAAGAAAACTTGAATTTAAGCCTGGTACAAAAAAATTAAGTTAGCCTTTTGAATATAGGGAAAAAACATTGATTTCGCTGATAAAATGCCACGAATATTAAAAATACACCAACTAAATAGTATTTTTTTGCTCGAAACTGGTTAGGCATTAGATCAATTTCAATTTATTTCAATTTATTTTGTTATCGTATCTGGCAAGATATATGAATCGATTGTAAGAGATCGGTTTATTTTTTGACGATTTCTTCATGCATCGATTATTTTCATTACGATTCGAATCGATTCAAAATTCGATTTCATTTATTTCGATCTGGCATCTCTACACCGAAGTCGACTAAGAAGTTTCACTTCAAACATTTTTTTTTTAAGTTCCATTCGTAATGTTTCTCATTCCTTATTTTATGCGGCAAATATATTTATTGTCAACTCCGAAATGATCCAGTTTATTTTTTCCAGATTCGCTATAGATATTGTATAATGTTAAAGTCTCGTGACTGGATAGTCCAATGCTGTGCCACTGTGCACGCCAGTCGTTTCTATTCTGTGCCAACTGACGTCCATTGGAAATGCCAAGTGAAGCCAAGTCCTCCTCCACAAGAAGCATTTTTCGCACGGTTCACACGCTATCATCTCCACTAACGCACCTCACCGTTTCTTAGCGGTAGATATTCTGTCTGACGCTATTAAACGCCTAATTTTTCGTTCCTCTCTCTCGGCCATTTTCATTGAAAACTACATGTTAGTAGTGCCTCGAATAATACGGCTTACAGTCGATTGGCTCACATGTGTTATTTTCGCTATTTCACTGCTTCAAAGCCCCGTCCAAGCTTTTTCAGTAATATTTTTTTTATATTTCAAAACGCTTCTCATGGTATTTTAATTTTTGATATAATTTTCTTTTGATTTATAGATTTTATTGCTTTTAAAATGAAACATTTTTTTTTAATTTCATTAAATTTTTGTAAACTGGCATCTATCTTTAAACTCACCTGAGTTTTTCGTCTCAGTCTTTATATTTCGACAACTATCTTGGAAGCTCTTTTCTGTATTTCGAATGACTAATTGAAAGATGTGCTAATAGTTTTATTATATTTATCGTTTAGTAATAAGTTTTCTAAAAATTAAACGAAATGAAAAAATATATATTTTTTTTTAACAGGAAAAATTAAAAATTTGAGATGCTGAAAGTAAAAGAAACAAGATGAATCAAACAAGTTTCCAAACGTTAAATAAAAAATATGATTTTTTTAAGCAATAAAACTTATAAAAAAATCGTATTCAAAAAATTCTTTGAGGAGGAGTGAACTCGGATCTCTTACTTAACTTTAATGTTCATTAAATACCGTTAACGAATCATTAACTGACTCTGAGAGCGAATTTTTCAAATCGTTACTGAGGGACACCTCAACAATACCTTTTATTGATATCCATATTGCGATGTCTTAGATAAATAGTGTAGAATCAAAAAGAAGTGGCAACCTTACACTATTATCCTAGGGGATAACATTTCGTATATAAATTGAGAAAGCATTGTTTAAGGACCTTCTCTTGATACCCATGAATAGTAATATTTCACCTATTTTTCTAAACAAAAAATTAAATAAATATGCGGAATATCCGAAATATTTACTGTGTTTACAATTTCGTCAAAATCGATAGAGCCGCTTTCGAGAACACTATGGATATATATGGATATATATATATATATAGCTCATTTAATATAATAAATAAATCCCGTCTTTTGAAAGATCATCTACAGAGAATATGGGTAGAAATGAGGACAAACAAGAAGAAACTTAAAGTACTTACAAAGCTGCAAACAAAAACAAGATGTGTCGACGTTGAATGTTAGCGTATTTAAAAACTATCAAATACGTATAAACATATGCACACATTACTTCGCCGCCATTGCAAACGTAATAGTGATAGCCCAGAGTACCTAGTCGCCTATGAAGCTTCGTCACTGGCATCACAATTTGAAATGTGAAAAGTAGATACAAAGAGAAAACTTGAAACTAAAAACTAAAAAGAAGAACGTGTTCTTAACACCATACAAGTGAAGCATTGACAGCGACTTAGTAAACGCCATTGCTAGGGGTGTGTTCAGAAATGCATCAAGCCAAAGCATAAGGTGCATTTATTTCTAAACTTTAATTGATGGAAAGAGGCTGTTGTTGCCTTGGCTTGATGCATTTCTGAACGCACACAAGGTTTTCATACGATTCCTCGGAAATGTTACCAACAATGCTGACGAAGTCATCGCATTTAATTTTAGCAATCAATTAGTTACCTGCAGTTGTTTAAAACCTTAAAGCGTTAAGAATATGACCAAATATTGCATCTACAAAGGCACTTACCTCTTTGTCTTTTAAGCCCAACAGCAACACTTCCTCCATGAGTGTTAGACGTGTCTGTTTGGAATCGCCATCATCGATGTTGTCCTCCTGATCTTTATTACTGTTACTTAAATCGCTGTCGTCATCTGGTGTATTAGCATTCTGGCCGTATGCGCCACCTTCAGCGCCATTGTCTCGTGTTTTCACGGCGCGTCGCACCAAACCATCACTTCGATTCATTTTTTATTAAATTGTTATTTATTGCACTCACTTACTGTGTGTTATGTTTAATTTAAAACTCTTTAATTAATCCTATTCTTATATTAATCTAATTCCGAGAAAAATACGCAATTTTTTTTTATTGCTATATCCGTAATTAATTGGTGAAGTGGCGCTCCGCTACGTTTTGCTTTACACCTTTTGTTTGTTGCTGTTTTTACACTGTGCCTTCGTTTGCTTTGCTGTTTCCGTGTCACTGAAGAGCTTAAATTCTTTGCTCTTTTTTTTTACATATTTTTTGCAGTATTATGCATTTATTTATTCAAACTGATAACTATTTTCGGAAACGATAGAAAAAATTAAATTTCACTAGTTTATTCACGATATTCCCCAGGCAATGGAGGAAAAAATATTTTTCTTGTAAATCTTTTCCTCCTCTATGCTGACATTTCGTTCCACGACAGAAAACCTTTGACAGTCAGTACTGCCAACTCTCAAATAATCAACTGTCATTAAAAAGCTGTGCCGATTGTAATATAACAACGGCTTCATTTTATATTTCTGCGGCAGCAAAGAACGTAATCCGTTACGTTTTATTTTTATGATCTGCGAGCCAGATATTTGACAGATGTTCAGCTCTTACAGTAAAACTCCACAACCAGCTTTTCAGGCGTTCCGCGCTTTTCAGGCTTTCAGCAATAGCTGAATTGTGTAGCTGAAAGCCTGCAAAGCGCCTGAAACGTTGATGTGGAGTTGTACTCTTAAGTCCCGTCCACATACAACTTTGGCGTTGCGTTGGCACATGCGTCGTCACCATGGTCGTCACCCAAGAGAGATTTGTTTATAAATTTACCTTCTCTGGATTCAGATATATAGGCACTTGCTAATTTTATTAGCTATATAACATAAATACACATAAAATAATTTTTTAGAACTGATGTGTTGATTACGGGCACGAAAAGTGGTTTTTAGCGTTCCTCACGCTCTGAGCACTTTTGGCACGGGTTGACACATTTTTGACACTTGTTGGAGAGTAACTTATTTTTACGCTCTAATTGCCGAAACAGCCCGGAATGCGTGTGGCTTCTGGGCTGTTGTGAGCACCCGCGGGTAACCGTGAGCTCGTGTGGAACAAACCTAATTAATCGCCGCCAGCTGTCGCCACGAGCTCAATGTTGTGACAGAGGTTTTTCAAATTAAATTCTAAGCGGTGCTTTTGCAATTGAGTTTTTCTTATTAGTTGTATTATTTATAGAAAAATTTAATATAAATTCTTTGGAAATGTATCTAATTTCAACGGGGAAGACAACTGTACTCTCTGACTTCAGTAATTTAGAAACAAAATCAATTTACCAGCACGCAAATGGCGAAACCACCGATTTTCAATTCTATGCACGGCAACGCATCTTCCTGGAAGTGAACAAAAAGTCTGGCTTGGAAATAATGCGGATCAAAGATAAAGGAGATCACAGTAAGTGATTCAATAATTCACGTAGTATTTGTTATACAAAGTTTTAATATTTATAACAAAGATTTAGAAATTCAGCGTGTGCGCAAATTGAATATTGGAAATGTTTACTGTGTCGCCTGCGCAAAGCAGTCGCTCGAGGAAATGGCATTCGGTGGTGTAAATGGCCAAGTTAGTCTATACAATTATAAAAACACTGAACTCTTGCATCGTTTTAAACCGGGTAAGTGCTACAATATGTATTATATATAAGATTCCAGCTTCTAATACGCCCATCTCTGACCTTTTTTGGCAGAAAATAATCGTAATAGTGTGCTGTATTTGGACTACAATGGAACAGATGAGTATATAGCTTCGGTATTCGAAAGTGGTCAAATCAACGTTTATGGCACTAAAACGAAAACAAAAGTAGATAGCGTAAATATTGATGGAAAGTAAGAAAAGAAACTTCTTTAATTGTGTTGCTTGTTGTAACTTTATTAACTCTATTTTGGTTTTAGCTCCACTCTGGCACGTTTTCATCCAAGCAAGCGTTTCCAGCTATCAGTAGCATCTTTCAAGGGTGCCGTTACCGTCTACGATCTGCAAACCAAACGGAAGATATTCAATCTGAGCGATGCTCATGCCTCACCTTGTCGCGATCTATGCATGTCTCCTGCAACGCCTGATACACTAATAAGCGTGGGGTATGATTGTATTGTTAATGTCTTCGACACACGTCGTAGAACGCCGCAAATCAAACTAAATCATCCGCATCCATTGTCTACCGTTGCAATGAGTAGTTGTGGTACATACATTTGCGTGGGAAATTTGAAAGGCGAGTTGATTTCTTATGATATACGTAGTGTGAAAAAATGTTTAGCCACCAAAAAAGTGCACGATTGCTCTATTACACGTTTATCATTTGTGCCACTACCTGAGGAAGATAATAATACAACACCAAGTTTTACCAGCACCACCGCCAATAGTACAGATAATACATCCGAAATTCTTGAAGATCAGCAGAAGTCAATGGCGAACATGCGCCAACGCGATTCTTTTTGTGATTTTCTAGATTTTCAAGCAAACAAATTGGACCGGAAATCTGCACGTTTTACAATGGGGCGTGACAGCTTCGATTGGGATACACTTGGACGTAAGCCAAACTCGGAAGATAATCGCACAAATGTATCGAAACTAAACGGCAGCAATGAAAGTGTCAACAACTCGAGTAGTAACACCACTGATGGGAAATTGAATTTAAGTTTTGATTATGTAAACACACGGCGTGCTAAGGTAGTCGAAGAAGGAAAACGGCAATTTTCTAGTAAGGTTTTTTCAGAAATAAAAATATTTTTAGTACTAGCAAATCCTTATTTTACTTTATTGTAATTGCAGCGCTGCCGACGGCACCACTCCGTGATCGTAATAGCATATCGAAAGTTGTAACCAATTTAAAACAAATCGATGAGGAAGAATCAGCAAATTCCGCACACTCAACGCAACAAATAGAGTTGGATTGTGATAGTGATAAAGAAAATCCCAGTAATATAGATGTAGAATTCGATTCAGCTGCGCAACCGCATACACCAGTAAATGCATGCAATAGCACACCCAATCGCACGCCGGCAAGCACACAAAATTTTACAGAAAGCAAGAAATTGTCGGAAAATTTTAATTCGCAAGTTGCAAATACACCTGTGCCGCCACAAGCAGGGATTCTACAGGAAATCGCCGATTTGCGTATGGAAATGAACTCACGTTTTAAGCAATTAGAATCGGAATTAAAATTTAACGCCGAGCAAAACAAATGGCAAATTTTTACGCAAACAGCTGATATATGGGCGCGCCAAATGAATACCACCGAAGATATACGTGATGCGCTGAGCTATCTTTTGCAAACCGATCCTTTTGTAAATGAGTTTTTACGCCTGAAAGACGAGAATGAGTTATTAAAGGCACAACTACAGCAATTAATGGCACAAAAATAGGTAAAACCTACTCATGTATGTATTTTATTAGATATCTATTGTAGCACTGTTTTGTTTTCCCATTGATATATTAAAAAAGTTTTAGTAATTAATCTTTATTATTTGTAGTTGATTGTGAAATTGTACTGAATAGAAATGTATTAAATTAAAATTTATTTCATTTATTTAATGCATAATTGTGACAAAAGACTTTATGCTGCCAAACAAAAATTATACTTTTATGTACTGATAGGAATAAAAGGACTAAATAAGTGTGCTTTATTATGGCAGATATTATACATATTTGCCAGGGAATAAAAAAAAATATATGATAACTGTTTAAAATATGTTCGCTGATTAGTTATATTCCATTGAGCAAATGTGTACTGTATAGCCAGCTCTGCTGATTTGATTTGATTCAAAATTTAAAAGCGCATAATTAACACTTTCCCTGCCATATTAAAAATGAAACAACCATATATCTTTACATAAGCATATGGTCAAATTACCTAACTCAGACAATTAGTTAACGATCTCGCGATGGGGTAACCCCCGTCACTGTCAAACACATGAGGACTTGGAAGCAACTTACAAAAGCAAAAGAAACTATAGACTTATGTAAAGTATTGTGAATAAAGGAGAGCGGTTACAATAGAATATTATGTAGTTAACAATCTACAAAAACAACAACCAACTGGTAAAAACTATCGTTACTAAGCAGGGGCATGGAATGTGTTAACTTCAACAATAACACAAGGGAACAAACATTTTGTTGCGGCAAATGTTAAAGCTGTTTTTGATTGACTTTGCTGTGCCGATAACGAATCCATGAGTATAAAGATCCCATCGGCTCCAGATTTTGAAAAAAAAACGAGAAGCTCTAGCAACGAAACAAAAGGCGATATTAGGTGTAACTTAAAGGTGGAAGTCTCGACAACTATCCGTGAAACCTTGACTTGATGGTCACTTATAGTCATTTATTGAACACCACGACAGTCGGGTCTACGTAACCGGAACGACCCAGATTTATATCTGGCCATGGACTGTCACTCCAGTAACACTCCTCAAAATCTCTTTGGGGAGTTTGTATGCTGTTACAACAACAACAGTGCCCACCACAGGCTCATGTTAAGGCTTGAACTTTCGACTACAATCGTTTAAAATACCATCTCTGAACCTTTACCCTAAGGTCAATTATAGTTATTTATTTAACAGCAAAAACTTATTTTGGCAAAAAATTTCGTTTTGTTTTCATTAGCACAGTATTCCAGTATTTTTATATTGTTCAATAAATGATGGTGTGGCTTCGGACCCTTTTGTTGCTACCTCAGGTGTGCCTCAGGGTAGCATATTAGGTCCTCTATTCTTTAACCTGTTCATTAATGATATCTCTTCGTGTTTTTCATCCTCTAAGTTTCTGCTTTATGCGGATGACTTGAAACTCTACTCTGAGATTGGCTGCACCAATGACGCTACAGCTCTTCAATTGGAGCTTAATAAGCTTAATAATTGGTGCGTTAGGAATCGACTGTATCTAAACATTAATAAATGTCACAAAGCGACGTTCACTAAACTGCACAATCCCTTGAACACATCGTATAGCATTGCAAACTCTACGCTTGTGTCGATTAATGAAGTCAAGGATCTGGGGGTGTACTTTGACACTAAGTTTACGTTTGCTATGCATATTAATTATACGATAAAAAACTCGCTTGCTATGCTTGCGTTTGTACGAAGGAACTCTTCTAATTTCTCAGATCCATACACACTTAAGATGCTGTTTTCGGCTTTTGTGCGGTCTAAATTAGAATACGCGGCATTTATTTGGAGACCATATCATGCTATTCATATAAACAGGTTGGAGAGAGTTCAAAAAATTTTCCTCCGTTTCGCTCTTCATTCACTAAATTTCACACTCCCGATTCCGTCATATGAGTCTCGGTGCCGTCTAATCAGCCTACTGTCCTTAAATGATAGAAGAACACTCTTGGCGATATCTTTTATTTCTGACATTGCTACAGGCAGGATTGACTGCCCGTCCCTGCTTGAGAGGTTGCACTTCAATGTCCCGAGTAGAAACCTCCGGCGGTTTGAGGTATTTCGTGTTGGCCTCAGCAAAACGGCATATAGTGCCAATGCTCCGATTAATAGAACTCTAGCTGAGTTTAACGTCTTCGCAAATTCTTTAGACCTAGACTTATCAGTTTCTAAATCTGCTCTTAAAGCCCAGTTAAGTGATTATTTTATCAGTCATTAGTGTAGTTTATGATCTCAACTTATATGTAAGCGTTTGTTAATTTATTTTGAGTGTGGCGAACTGCCAAAAAAATGTCAGTTTCATGTGAATAATTGTTTTGAATAATGTAATTAAACTAGTCCAACATGTGTAGTCTGTAAGAATATTCTGTTCATTGACTTCAGTAAATAAATAAATAAATAAATGACTATTAGTGACCATCAGGTCAATGTGCGGGGATGATATTTTTAGGGATGGTATCACCTTTTGTTTTTTTGTAGACCTAAGATATTGCAAAAAACCCAATTTTTTTACTCTTTGACTTCGTTTTTCGCAAAATCTGGAGCTGATGGAAATTTTATACTTACAGATTCGTAATCAGCTCAAGAAAGTCTAACAGCTATATTAATTAATATTTTATTCATTCGACGCCGCGATCGTAGCTAGATTTCATGTCAACCTGCAAAGTAAAAAAAAAGTGAACCATTCAAACACTTGCTCCCTAATTTTTTTGCCTCATATTTACTACCCACCGATATGGTTGTATTGAAATTTCTATAGTCCACAATATAGTGCTCATTTCGCGTATCATAACTGATAATGTTGACGAAGCGCTGTCCCCAGAAGATGTCTTCACATGGCACATAAGAAGTGCGCGCCTCTGTTACCATTGCGGTGGCTGCTGAAGTGCCAACTATTGACACATATAATTCAAATTGTGCCTCATTCAAATCTTTTGCTGACCTCAAGTAGTGCAATGGACTTGTCTCATCAATGACATGGCATACAATTTCAGGCCAAACAATAATTTGCTCACCGCCACCATCCAATTTTAGCTCAGTACGCGTTTGCACGAACTCGCCTTCACGCGTGCTAAGTGGATAAAAATTATTTGAAAATACGAAATACGTGCATATTTAAAAATTTCATTTGCTTACGTTTTGTCCGTTATGAGATATACACGTATTTTCGATTCGATCGTTTGTTGTTTGCGTGGGTCACAGACGCGAAATAACAGGCAAAGCTTATCATCGCGGAAGCAAATCT
The DNA here is from genome assembly GCF_013731165.1 of Rhagoletis pomonella. Taxonomy (NCBI): domain Eukaryota; kingdom Metazoa; phylum Arthropoda; class Insecta; order Diptera; family Tephritidae; genus Rhagoletis; species Rhagoletis pomonella. The sequence continues at coordinate 68,171,824 of NW_023458560.1, forward strand.
AAAAATAGTAAATACTAATATTTTATTCTCGACGTTTTTTGTTTTGAAAATTCATATAAATGAAGTTATTCTTTTTATACTAATGAACGCCCAAATTCTGCTAAGCAAACAAAAGGAAATCAAAAAAAGTGTGGCCAAATTAAGTGCGGACATACTTTTCAGTACATACATTTTCACCGCCATATTGGCAGTTTTACAAATTGGCAAATTGGAAAGCAAGTGTTTTTTTATTTATCTAGTGATTTAAATTATTTAAGAAAGTAAACTTATTTACTGTACCTTAATTGATCATTCAGAGCGTAGCCTACTTACCACCGCTTTGTCGCTAAACTTCAATTTCGTAATTTGCTTGGCTGGCCGAGCTGCTTTCGCATATACCATACTGACCAACATGCCTTCAATTCCAATTGCAATAATCATTTGCATCACAAATAGGAATATAGCCTCTGGACACTCATCGCTTGCGTATTTCTCGCCAAAACCGATTGTTGTTTGGGTTTCCACCGAATAGATGATCATCGAGACGAAATTATATACGCCTTTAATGCAGGGCTCCTTCCCCTCACCCAAACGCTCGCCAGTCACTTCGTCAAACATTAGATCGCCATGCGAATATGCAACCATATAGTTTAGCAAAGCAAAGAATAACCATGTGGCGAAGTAGGTACCAATAAAAATCGTCAGCATATATTTCCAATCTAATTCAATCTATGTGAGTTGTGGATATGGAAGCATAAAAAGTGATGCATAAAAAAATCAGTACTGCTCTTCGCAGATTTATGGCGGGTGTGCTACCATAATTTGTTAAAATAATTTTAATTATTACTAGCATATTTACAAAATTAGTTTAAGTTTTTAATGCAACGCCGATGCATGCTGCCAATCAGTAAAAGTGCACTTACCGCGTGTGCTATTGTATGGACAGTGGCAACGTTTTCAAACCTACGCACGCACGCACGTAAATGCAGTGAGTGGTCAAATCTTTTAAATTTAGTACTCTATACCAATTCGCTGTGCCATTAAGGAGATTTTTTTAATAAATGTAAATTAGAAAAAAACAATGTATGCATGTATTAGAAGTTAATGGTGATTTATTTTAGAAGGTACAACTAATTCGATGTGCTTGTACGTGTACATTATTCAACATTCGATTTATTTAAATATTGAGCATTTACATATGTATTTATTATAGAAATAAACATATGTATGTACATACATGTTTTTGGGCTAAAACAAGTGTTTAGTATTTATATGTATACTCTTTAAATTAAAGCATTTAACTTCGACAAAACATATATATATATATGTATGTATGTGTGTACATATTTACATGAACTTAATTTTAAGGGATGAATATTTATGTATACACAGATCTTTTAGCCAGACATAATTTAATACATATATGCACTTAGTTATTGCTTTATGTACAAATATATATACTAAAACTTAAAAATTCGCTTTTTATGGCTTTATACTGGGCATACTATTATATTTTGTGTTTTTTTTGTGATTTGTGTCCGAATAGCTACTTGTTAATGCGTCATTGTCCACATATGATCCTATATCACATTGTTCAAGACTTACATTAGTTGATGCGGGTGTTATTGTGTTGTTCATATTTGACGATGTTGATGTAAGACATTTTTTGTGGAATAAACTTGTTAACGCGCTTACCATTGTGGTTACCAAATCTCGAACATAGCGCCACGACTTTTGGGGTATGCGTCGGATGTTGACATTTTCATTGCCACTCTTTTCGATGACACGATGATGACGACGTCGTGCACTCATATGATCAACATCTACATAAATATGATTCGATTTAGTTAAACGTACGTATGTACATAGATACGTGAAAAAAAAAATAGAGAATACTTACCACTATAGCGTGAATCTAGATTCAATTCCATTGTACTGCCAACCCAATCACTGGTACAGGGTACGCTAGTGTAAAATTGTAGAGATGAAATATAAGGTTTAATTTAAATTAATTAGTTTTGAAAATTATTAAAAAACAAGTCAAGAATTAAACAAAACTTGCCGAACAATCGGCCTTTGAAAGCACCCGATATCGCATAGTGGGCCAGGAGCTCGTCATAAGTGAGGAAAATATAAAGCCAAAGAGCCCAATTACATATTTAGGAAATTCAACTTAAAACATGAATGGTCTTAAAAGTTGCATAAATTCTTTATTGTACAATCTATAAGGAACAAAATTGTCCCGAAGTCATTTCAACGACAAAAATTTTAAGTTTTATTTAAAATCACTTTAATTTGAAAAATTTGCATTCACGCATTTTCTTCCATACAAAGTATGTTCGCATTTTCTAATTTTTTTTAATCTGATAAGGAAGTTGAAAATTTGTGTACAAATTCCTTGAATTTTACACAAAGTTTTGAATTTTTTTTTTTATGTTGTAGTATAAACAATATTTTTATAAAAAAATTTGCGAAAAAATAAATAATTTTGCACATTTTGTGAAAAATTCGTTGTGTCAATACCTTTTTCGGGCAGTATATTTGCAAATATAAGACATAATAACAAAAGAGAAGAGCTTCTTTCTTGTTGTGACACATAGCCACTGCTACTGCTTCTTGCGTTTTTAAATATATAAATATTTTTTCTTTTTCTGAAAGTGCCATCCTGCCACGAAAATTATACTTTTTTAACCAAAATCTTCAAGCTTTTATGTACATGCACACGAACTTATTTATTAAACGTAAATGTTTAACTATGCATATAATTTATCTCTAACTTGACGGCATCATACAAATATTTACATACGTTGCACTTGATTATCTGTAAAAGTATGCATTAGTACTTTTTATCTAAATAAAACGCTAAGATTTATGATACATATTAAATGAATCATTGCTGTGGTAAAAATTTTAAAATGATTTGTCTGTTATCTTTCTTGTTGCTGTAAAATTTAAGATACGTATACAGTCTCCCAACAGATTTCTCAACGTCTGTTTCTTAACCCGTAATATCTTCCGTACTAAATTTTAACTATTTCTGACAAAATCCTGTAAATGTGGCGAGTAAAGTAAAAAAAAACTAACTTTAATAGGCACTCACTTATTCGCACTTCTACTTATGCTGCTAGCCAATTCACATTTTTTTCGCCGTTCCACAATTGGACTTTCTGGATAATAGTCTCGGGAATCGTTAATTTTCTCCTTTTCCTCCGAGCGTTTAAGTGATTTCGGTTCAATTGGTCGTGGTTTAACTGGCATCGATATAGATCGACGCATTTGTGTATTATCTGCTTGATCCATTGTATATATGTATGTATGTATGTATGTATGTATATTTTCTCAAGCTTTATATAACAAGTTGATTACTTGACCATCCACCCACTCGAGCTGTGATAATACTTCAAATTAAATTGAAAGCAATTAGTAACGAGTGTTTAAATTAAATCAGATCAGCTACTATGATACACATCGAGCACTAGAATGGAATGGATGCCAACTGCTCCACGATGTTGACCATTGAAATGGCAAAAGCAAACTAATGTGTCAAAAGATTACTATTAAATTCATCTTTATGAGCTGCTCTTTATACAAATGATAACCATAATCACAGCACGAGTATACATATTGGAAGACTCTGTTGTAGTATGTTTTATCTTGGGGGAAACAAAGATTCGGGGGGAAGAAACTTAGGGACTTGCTGTTGACACAGCGTCTGAAATGGTAGATATGTGACATGACAAAATTACTGTTTATTACTGCTTTGATACAAGCATTAGTTCAGTGAGATTATACAGTAGCAGAAGTAAGATACTTAGAATAAGATGTAAATATATAAAAAATTTCGATTGCACTAACGCTTTCATCATAAAAACTTTCTTATGAAATTTGAGAATAGAAACTATTAGCTGAGTTTTTCTGCACTGAGAGTATAAATTGCACTAGCGTCAAATATATTATTTTTGGGCTGTGGAGGAACAGAAACCACTTCCCAAAAAGGAGACGGTTATCAATTCGTGGGAATATTTTTTTTTTTTTTTTTTTTTATGTACATATAAATGGTACCGCATAACTTTGGACCACGCTAAACGATTTCTATAATTATTTTTTTTTTAAGGAAAGGTGTTACCTCACAGCTGGTCCCATACTAATTTAGTTTAGATCCGATCCTTGGATCTTGAAGAAATTAACGATAATCTTAAATTTATATATGGGAATTGAGGTCGGATTTGTTTTCTGCTCAAAAATTACTTGTAAAATAACATTTTGTGACATTTTGAAATTTTCGATATATATTTACAAACTGCTTTAGCAGTAAAAGTCTTATTTTTTTATGAATTAGGGTTTTAGTCTTAATTTGTATTTTTGTCTTTATTGTTTTTTATTATTATTATTGACTTATCTTAATTTTTATTATTAATTTTACCTTTATCTATGTCTTAATCTTTGCGTTTAGCTTAATATTTTTAATTCTATTATTATTTTTGTCTCTGTCTTGATCTTTATTTCTACAACTATCCTTATCTTCACCCTTTTCTTTTTAGGTTTAGCTTTATTTTTATTTTTATACCCATTTTTATCTTAATATTTATGTTTATCTACGCCTTTTCTGTGTTTTTAATCTTATCTTTATCTTTATTTTTATCTTTATCTTTATCTTTATCTTTATCTTTATCTTTATCTTTAT
>NW_023458560.1:68176496-68407199 GCF_013731165.1 Rhagoletis pomonella
TTTATCTTTATCTTTATCTTTATCTTTATCTTTATCTTTATCTTTATTTTTATTTTTATCTTTATCTTTATCTTTATATTTATCTTTATCTTTATCTTTATCTCTATATCTATCTTTATCTTTATCTTTATCTCTATCTCTATCTCTATCTCTATATATATCTTTGTCTCTTTATCTTTATCTTTAACTTTATCTTTATCTTTATTTTTATCTTTATTTTTAATACATAAATAAATAAATGAAATATATTATGAAGCATACATACATAAGTAAAGTAACAATAAACCTCACGGTTAGACTTACCAAATGTGCGGGTCTAGGAGCCTGCGGCCATGGGGCAAAATAAGCGCTGCGGGTTTGCCATTAATTTCTTTGAGATTCTGCGATTTACTGTAAATATGAGTTGTATTATCGATTCGCAACTGCATTTCAAAGAAAAATATGTGATTTATAATGTTATGCTTTAAATTCAAATGTAAACAAACTGTTTAAGGGCCGTTTTCTCAAGTAACCTGTAACTTTAAAGCTCACTTTGTATTTAAAGGTTGCATTAAGATTTATTTATTTTTTTGTTCTATTTTTTGTCGGCCGCTGTGGTGTAGTGGTAACAGCGGTCGTCCCTCGGCAGACAATGGCAAACCTCCGAGTGTATTTCTGCCATGAAAAACAGCTCAAAAAAATATAATCGCCGTTCGGAGTCGGCGTAAAACTGTAGGTCCTTCCGCTTTTTGTGACAACATCAAGGCGCACGCCACAAGTCGGAAGAGAAGCTCGGCCAAATACTAACATAGGTGTAAGCGCTAATCTATTATTATTATTAGTATTATTAAAATTTATGATTGTGTCTAAAGTAAAGCATTTTATTATCGGTTTTAAATTGGTTTACAACCAAGAAACATACATATGTACGTCAAAACACTATTACAGAAATGCTTAACTTTAGACATAGCTTTATTTTTAATCCTACCTTTAAATATACAGTGAACGTTAAAGTTAAATGTTACTTCAGAAAACGGCCCTAAGAGGATGATTTGATGAAACTTAATTAGTGAAATGAAAATATGGATGAAAAATATAAATCTATTATATATTTTTTTTACTTTTATGACGCTGGGAACTATTCCCAATTAGAAAGAAAATTGCGCTCCAAAACTTAACCGTCAGAAAATTTCAAAATGACTTCTATTGCAAGCTTTTACTAGCTTTGCGTTCAATAACTTTTTCTGAAAATTTTCTCTTGCTCTCAATTTTACTCTCCCGCATTTTCCGGCAAAAGCGTGTTGTGTAACTTCAGTTTTATTTAACCGCGGTTATAATGAAATGGTTGAAATATTTCAGATTTGCGCTTTTACGATAAAAAAAATTTAATGACGTTTACGTTCTTTGGTACATACAAAGAACGTAAAACATACAGTTTTTTACACCTTCCATCACTGTCACTTCGAATTCATTTCATCTGGCAATGCTAACAAATATTGTCAATCAAATACAACTCTGTATGTAAAATTGGCATCCCTTTTTTTATATTTCAGTTCCAGTTTTTCAGCCCAGCAAGTATGGTGTTTAGTTAAATTCGTACAGTGAAAAGTTGTGAAATATTGTTGTGAAAGCAAGAAATTGAATTCAAATGAATTGTGCTACTTGTGCTTTACCCGATAATACGAATAAAGGTGCTCGTTAAAACAATAAAGAAGTCAGAAAAATGTACCAATTTGTTTTGTGTAAACATAAAATAAGCTAAATTAATATATACAGATATACAGTTTTTGGAGAGACGGGGTCGAAGTGCGGTTCATGCAGGTAAATACCGAGAAATCGTAAAAACTCATTTAGAAGAGCGAAGTCGCAAAGCTATATAGTGATTTCTAGGAATTTGATGCATATCGAGATTTCAATTGTATTATTAAGCACCGAAATTCGCGAAAGTTAATGCATATCTTTAAACAAAAATGTGTATACCAAATATTGAATATCAGTTAAATGCGGTAAATTCCAGGAAATTCAACCAAAAGGCAGAAAAACGGCCAAAAAGAGGCACAAATTATTAAAGCATTGAGATACCAATTTCCGAGAAGCGCATTTCTAATTTAGACCAAATTCTCAGAAGTGACAGACAAGCCAACAACGGCAGAAACAGCCAGAGGCAACTACAAATTATATACATGGTTGTGTTGGGAAGGCATGGCATCATGGCAAAAGCGAACGAAGCACAAACAACAATACAGTATTAGTACGAAAAGTAAATACAAAAGTGTGAATGATAGGAGCAAAAAATATGCGGGGTGCCGTGTTGCGATCGCAAAGAGCAGAGCGCCACATTGCATACAAAAACATAAAGACATATATATATATATGCGTGTGTGTGTATGAGAAATCGTATAGAAACCCGCACGAAAGAGCGAGACAAAGCGAGGCAGCTGAAAAGAGTGAATTGTTTCACTGTTGCCAACTCTTGGAAAAGGTGTGCGAGTGTGGTGGCTTTGTGTGTTGTATTGTGTGAGTAGCAGCGTGTGGCAGAGCAACAAAAAAAAAATACATGTTTTATTTCAATTCGTGGGAAATTTTTAATTGTTCACGTGAATTGATTATAATGGAGACCAAATGAAATTGTGAATGTCAACGTGAAAAGTAAAGACACAAAAGTATTTATCAAGAATTTTGAATTTGTCCTGACTTAGCTAAGCGAAAAATGAGTTATTTTCGTTGTTTCTACGAATAGCAATGGGCTTTCATTCATAATGCGTGTACATATATGTATATGTATGTACATATGGAATGTACATGCATAAATATATATATGTACATAAAACCCACATATGTATTTGGATGACTAGTTTAGAAAATGATGATAAAGGGTTAATGATTTTATGAAGCCTGTTCCAGGTACCTCAGGATTTTAAGGAAGTGCGTCACGGTACATAGGGTTTATTACTGGCGATAACAGCTTTTCCTTGAAAACTGCAAATCCGGTAGTACCTGGAACAAGCTTAATGCATATGTTGTGACTTCATAAAATCATTAATGATGACAAATGACATTATTTTCTAAACTAGTCGTAAAAAAAAAAATAAAATAAAAACGAAATTTTACCCAATTATTAGGTATGCCCAAAATAACAGTAACTTTGAAGATAAAAATTTAAAACAGATCTGATTGAAATAACGGGCTCAATAAAAAAAAACTTTAAAATTTAATTCTGTTGAAATTAATTAATTAGACTGGATTCTATTAATGATACGTTTTGTAAAAGCACTCTCGCAATAATTGATTGCAATGTTGCTCCAATTGTGAATGCAATACCATTGAAGATAGTAATCGTATATGTACATATTATTCAATTGTTCAATCGCTGATTTGTTTTTTTTTTTTTTAATTTGGTTTCGAAAATGTCAAAAATTTTTTGATTTCTTCTCGCAAAAATTCTAAATTGTTAAAATCGATTTGCATGTGAATCCGTTTTCCATACAAAACAAGCTATTGAATAGAAGCTTTTCAAACGTTGGCCCAACTCAGCAGCACAACCGCTAATTGTGTATTGGGTTTTGCAAAGGATGGGTCAATGATTCGAGAAGCAAAAAAATTTGCGAAGATATAAAGTTGCAACAATTCTTATTTTTTCTAGGCGAAATGGCCTAGTAGCCGAGCCTCCGAACTATATTTTATAAATTAATTTATAACTATAAATTAAAATAAATAAATAAATAAATTGTTTATTTTTTTTTTTGTATTTCACATAGCACGCTTTGATTTAGAAGAAAAAAATCAGAACAGTGTTTGACACTCGATACCAGAAGCAACAACAAAATACACGCAAATGTTGTGTTTCCTCCTATGCTACTACCTGTGCATTATGCCTTGCAATATGTAAATAAAAAATGAGGAAAAAATCTTCGTGTCACTGAGTTTGAACCCGTGGCCCAAAAGTTGGCAGTCTAACACGCACCTACTTGGCTGCAGAAGTTGTTTAGAAAACATGGGCAAATACCATGATTCAATAACACAAGGTTATGTAATTTGTGACAGCTAAAATCTGACACTCCTTTATCTAGATTTGTATTTTGGAAGTAGGAGAAAGGGGAAGAATGAGATCGCCTTTGTCGAAAACGGTAGTAGAAAGGTACTAAAAAGTGCGCAAAGTATACAATTAGAAGTAAAACGTGTATTATTCATTCAATGTGAATTTGCAATATATTTGGGTTTTTAATGGAAATACTAAACAATACGTAAAGATATAGATTTTAAGTTTAAGTTATTCGTCATTTCCCGAAACAAATCTAAAATACCGACCGTTCAGCTATGCAAAAACGAAAAATGCAGATTAATAGAACTTTTTACGCTCATTTCTACCATGCCAAAATTGTTTACCGCAAGTGAAAGACGTTCTAGAAGGTTAAAGTTAAATTTTTTGATTTTTTTTTTTAATATTAATATCTTATGAACCACTTAACCGATTAAAAAACTAATAACGTCACTATAAAATTAATCAATTTATCTTTCAGCTGATATACATAATGAAATTGGTTTTTATATATTTAAACCAAAACCACTAAAAAACGAACAAATGTTATTTTTTCATGAAATAACTTTTTGGAAAAAGCTGCATGATTAATGGCGAGAAAATTTTTATTATTTAGAAAGTACAAGCTATATCTTTAATTCGTTATAAATATTTTATCATCATCGACTCTTGGGTTTACAGAATTAAATGATAATAAAAAATTTAAATAAACAAAGCAAATAAACGTCTTATATCTTCTTTGTTTTTTACCTGCGCCAAATAAATTTGCTATCGTTGAAATCAGCGTAAAAAGTTATTGTACACCCCGCGACAAAAGATAGCACATCAATATTTTTGACTACTTTTCTTTTTGCTTTTGCTGGGCCGCTAAAGCATTTATGAGTGACACATCAGCGCAAAAATATAAGCCATATTATTAGGAGTTTGGAATGAGCATGAAGATTTTTTATGAAGTTGATTGATTACTCATTATAATATTTATATTTTTTTACCATTCTATCGTTAAATCCATATGTACATACGTACATACATATGTATGTATACCCCGCGACAGAAGATAGCACATCAAGATTTTTACTAGTTTTGACTACTTTTCTTTAGCTTTTTTAAGGTTCATTATTTTTATATAAAACCACAGCTCTTTATCCAACAAATACCATATAAATCTAAATTTCAGACTTTGTAGAGAAATTATAAAAATTGATTTATGATTTTTTTTTTTGCTGACGGTATCACGCATGTTCTTCCATACAAATTTCTTATATGGAAAAGAGTGCATAATACCATCAGAAAAACAAAATTATCAAAAATCAACGCTAGAATTTAATAAGCAATAAAACTGCATACGAAAAATTTTTTAAGAAATTAAAATTAAAATGCTTGGAATTGGGATGAAAAGTTTGTGGAATTTTTATAATTTTTGTGCAAAGTCTGAAATTTAGATTAATATGGTATTTGTTGGACAAAAGAACTATACTTTTATATAAAAATAATGAACATTAAAAAAGCTTAAGAAAAGTAGTCAAAACTAGTAAAAATCTTGATGTGCTATCTTCTATCGTAATGATACAAGGGTAGTAAATAACTACAAATATTATAATGAGTAATCAATCAACTTCATGCTCATTCCAAACTCGTACTGATATGGTTGATATTTTTCGCGCTGATGTGTCATTCTTTAGCGGCCCAGTCGGCAAAATTAGAAAATTCTGATAGCCCGTTTTCGGATATTTTAACCCTTAATTAGGCGCATGGGGTCAAGGCCATTTCAAGTCGAAAAAAAAATGTATTGGAGTGCTTGGCGAGTGCTCGCGCTTAGTTTTTATTTTTGTATCCAAGTTTGAAGTCTAAATTATGCTTTTCTTTCTTAAAGGTAACTACTATAATAAAGAACTTTAATATTTATGACAATACACAACATTTCGTTTTATTTAGTTAGTCACGGCTGAACAGTCGCGTACATTTGTGTCGCTACTCGCTTGAGTGCTGATCCCATGTGACCACTAACGTAACATTTTTTGGGGGAGGTAATTTTTATACCCGAGCGCACTTGTGCACAAGGGTATTATAACTTTGTTCACATAACGGTTGTTTGTAACAGGCAAAACGAATCGAGATAGATATAGACAAATGTATACATAAATGATCAGAATGAAAAGAGAAATCGATTAAGCGGTGACTGTCTGTCCGTCCGTCCGTCCGTCCGTCCGTCTGTGCATACGATAACTCGAGTAAAAATTGAGATATCTTAACGAAACTTGGTACGTGAACTTCTTTTGGGCGTGGGACGGATGGTATTGAAAATGGGCGAAATCGGATAATAACCACGCCTACCTCCCATATAACGGTAATTTTAAGAAATACGAAAACTGCGATATTTTAGTAACTACTAAAGATAATTCACTCAAAATAGATACTTACAATGAGTTTCAGACGGAAAACATGAATATTATAAATTTTTGGAAAATGGGCGTAGCCACGCCCACTTATGGTTACATGTGTATATCTTGGTAACCGCTGCACCAATTTCTTCCAAACTTGGCACAGTTGTTGGCCTTAGTACAGCATACTAAATGGCTGAAAATTTAAAAAATCGGACAATAACCACGCCTACCTCCCATATAACGGTCATTTTCAGAAAAACGAAAACTGCGATATTTTAGTAACTACTAGATAATTCACTCAAAATTGATATTTGCAATGAGTCTTAGACGAAAAATAAGAATATTACAAAATTTTGGCAAATGGGTGTAGCCACGCCCACTTATGGTTACATGTGTATATCTTGGTAACCGCTACACCAATTTCTTCCAAACTTGGCACAGTTGTTGGTCCTGGTACAGCATACCAACTAAATCTAAAATCGGACAATAACCACGCCCACATCCCATATAACGGTAATTTCGAGAAATACAAAATCTTCGATAAATCAGTAAATATTGAAGCTAATTTATTCAAAATTGATGATTGCAACAATTCTTTACCAAGAAATACGTTTATGACAAAATTTTGGAAAATGGGCGTAGCACCGCCCACTTGTGATCACATATATGTATCTCGCTAACCGTTCTAGCAATTTGTACCAAGCTCGGTATGGTTATTGTGCTTGTCACATAAAAGCAAACCGTTGAAAATTGTTGAAATCGGACTAAAATTGAGGCCGCTTTTCATATAACGGTAAATTTCAGATATGCTTGAAATTTCAATATTTCGAAATTTAAGGACGCTAATTTACTCAAAATTGATACACCCCGGCTTACCATCTAGCGGAAGGTTTCGGAAAGGTGAAAAAACCTATATTTAATACTTGCGCCGGGTATTTAATGTTCGGCTTCGCCCGAACTTAGACTTTCTTACTTGTTTTTTTTTTTTTTTTCTAGTTTGAAGTCGAAAATATGTTTTTGTTTTTTTTTTTTAGTTAAAGATAATAGAGTACTTTAATATTTTTGTTAATACACACTTCGTTTTTTTAGTTTGAAAACTCTTTTCGATGGATTTGGACATAGGGAAGAGGGATGTTAGCTGTTCGGGCTTAAGTGGGTAGGTGAAGGGGTGTGTTTGGTATTTCAGGGTCAAAGCTGGATAAATACGAGTTCAGGCGACCGCAATATCCAGACCTTAAACCGCCTAATTTGCAGCGCATGGGGTGCTTGAAGGTTTGACAAACCGCTTGAGCGGAAGTTTTACAAAAATCTAAATTTTGCAAAATCGCCTTATTCGCAACTAAATTTTCAACGAGTGAGGGCATACGAAAAAAAATTAAAGAGAAGCAAACTTTACATTCCGAACCGACAGAAAACTTAAATTATCTGCTTTAACGAGTCATACTTGTATGGTGTATGGCGAAATGAAGAAAATAGGTTTGACAAGCCGTTTGTGTGGCGGCTCTATGAAGCTCTTCCTTTTTTATTGCTTTTGATTCACGATCCTGCTATTCGGCTTTGTTGCAAAAGCACAATTTAGAACTTTTATTTCTTTGTAAGTCCCCTTTCAGACACGTCAAGTCTTGCTTTCAAGTCTGCTCGTTCGTTGGCGAAGGAGGTGAGAAGAGAGGGGAAGAGTACAGATACCTCCGTACTGTCAATTCGTTTCAAGTTTTCTTGTCTCTTTTGATCTTTTCGTTGCTTCCCATTTAAAGAACCAAGGACTTGAATTCAATTAAAGTTGACGCGTGTGGAAGCAAATAGAAAACACAAAAGAGAATGCGAAAAAAATTGCTTTCAAGACTTGACGTGTCTGAAAGGGGACTAAGCGCTAGTGCGTTAACAAATCAATGTTTTTTTAATACATACATATAGGGAATCTTAAATATTACCGAAAATACATACACAGTTAAATACATACATACATACTTAATAGGATACCACTTTTTTACGCATTTACTGTTTACATACATATGCATGAATTTATGTACAACAAAGCTCGTAATTACGATGAATGGCCTTCGTAAGTTCGTTAAGGTTAATCTGCAGCTCTTAACGTTATTTGATCAGATATCACTTCGTAGAACTTTACTAAGTGTTGCCTTAAGTGATGCATGTGTACTCACTTCATAAATCCGTACATTCATATGTATGTACATTAGACTGATTCAAAAAAATCGACTAAATTTTTTTTTTAATAGCCCCCTCTTTAGTACCTCCGGGGGATGGCAAAAGATACCTGGTAGAAGCGCAACTCTTAATAAGTATTAAGTTGAAAAGGTCGCGTGTATTTCTATTTTCCATATAAATTACTCAGAAAACAAATGTTTTCAACTTTGGAATTTGTTTACTCGACTATGAATTATCAAAGTAAAAAATGCGAAATTAGACGCTCTACAAAAAACGTATCCCTTCAATTATTGGATAACCCTACTGGTTTAACGGTTATTAAAACTTAAAGTTAAATTTGTATCATTGTATTATCATTAAATATTGCAAAAAATTTTTACAAAAATGCTGCAAATTGTAATTCCCGGTTAGAAAAATTTATTAAAATCATTTTTAGTAAAAATCGTATAAAACAAACTTTCGAACATAACTCATTTACTTCATAATTTGAAAAGTACTTGGCAAGGTGAATTTATACAAGGTGGTGTTACTGGCGAATTTAGATTTTGGCCGTGGTCCTTCTGAATGTCAAAATGATGTGTTTGTTGTAATATGAATTCGCCTTGTTTACAACAAACACATCATTTTGACATTCAGCAGGACCACGGCGAAAATCTAAATTCGCCAGTAACACCACCCTAATAGGCATCTTTTGACATCCCCCGGAGGTATTGAAGAGGGGGCTATTAAAAAAAAAGTTAATCGATTTTTTGATTCAGTCTAATGTTCATACATACATACATACATATGTATGTATTTATTACATGTGCCTCAATTTCGGCAGACGCACTTCTGCTAAAAAGCTTATCAGTCAGATACCTTTTCGAAATGTTCATAGGAAACACATCACAGCTTATACAACAAATTCGATGAAATTTTTGAACATTGATACGAATTATGCAGAACTTGTGTCTATTATACATACATACGTACTTACATATGAACATGTGTATCTAGTTAAGTATGTACATACATATGAAATGCAATTAGTTTCTTACAATGTTGAAACTTCGATATTTCGAAATTTAAGTACGCTAATTCTCTCAAAGTTGATACTCACGTCAATTCCCTTGAAAAGAAATAAAATTATCGAATTTTGGCAAATGGGCGTGGTACTGCCCAATTATAATAATATCAAGTTTAATACCCCTATTGTGAATGTCGACTAGTAGTAGATAAACGACTGTTAGTCGATTATCGATTATCCGTGGTATTTTCAAAGTCGTTTTCTCGTTCAATAAGTGCGTGTGAATAGTTTATAGTCGCTCATCCTTCTACAAACAAACAGTTGTGGAAAAATTAGTGTTAAAAAACTATTCACAGTCGCTTATTGAACGAGAAATCGACATGCATAATACCATAGAAAAGCGACAATCGAATAAGAGTCGTTTATCTACTACTAATCGACACTAGCAAGAGGGGTAGAACGACCTTTGCATACCATGTAACGGTAGTTTTCGGAAAGGTGAAAAAACTATATTTAATATGTGCGCCGAGTATTTAATATTCGGCTACGCCCGAACTTGACTTTTTTTACTGCTTTTTATTTGATTATCAAGATGGGCGGCCGCAGTTTGTGCTACCACTCCGCAGAGCCTAGGTTCAAGACCTACGAGTGTAATTCTTCCATGAAAACAGCTTCTCATAAAAATGCAGAGGTTACAGCGCATTTCAAGCGGCCCTAGTTAATATAATCATAAATACCCACTACTATCGAAAAACATCTTCTGATTTCACGCAATGGTATCGGAAACTATCAATTGACTTTCGAAGTTTTACGGTAAAATTTTTACCAGCCCTGCAGCGGGAGGCGTTGTTGGGGTGTAACATTTTCCATGACGAGTTGTCAAACAATACTGAATAAAAAATAATGACAGTATGACGCTAGTCATGCGTGAGCTTTGAACAGAAAGCAAATGAAAAAAAAAAAAATCTAGATGGATCACCCTATAGGTTAGGTACATTCCTTTTTATCATTTTAACAAGTTCCAAGAAGAATTCGTTCAATATTGTTAACGATTCACGGGAATTTTGCCCCAACACGCTCTCACCTCCATGAACTAAAACGCAAACACTTTGATGAGAAATTCCAGGAATGCCGAAACTCAACACAAACACAAACGGCATTTTCGCCATAAACCACCTGCCCTCCGCAGGCGAATGTCAGTTTCAAGTTATTTTGCAAAACCATTGCTTGGCGTTTGTGTGAACTTTCGTATGTATGTATGTATGCGTACATACTTACATACATGTGTATGTATGTATGTAAGTAACTAAATGCACATGGAAAGTAATTTTAATTTCCAGCTAAAATTAACTTGGTGAATATTTATGTATATACATATGTACTTGAATACATCCATACATACATACATAATCTGTGTGGGTCATTACTGTTTATTGTATTTATTTTTCCGGAACTGTTGAATTATTATGAAGTGAGGAAGTTGCTAGTTTTTCTTGTCGAAATTAGTGAAACATACTAAATCGTAACAATTTATACATACATATATCATATTTTGAATTCAATCATAATATCTATTACATATAGTAAAATTGCAACAGTCCGATGTCTGTACCTTATAGATAGGTATTAAAGAAAAATTGATATGTGGGGGTCTTTCTTAGAGCAACAGAAGTCAAATCAACAATTTCTATGATTTTTGTCTGTCTGTCTGTCTGTCGGTATGTTTGTACGCGCATCAGTCGAAAACTAATGCATGAGATTGAATGCAGTTTGCACCGATGCATTGCTAGGGGTCTAACACAAAATATAGAAAGAAAAAAATGAGAGTTGCCACCTGTTTGAAAATTGCAGTTTAATTAAATTGATAGATAATCTAAATATTGCAATATGGCTGCCAAAAGAAAGGGCTTTAAGAAGGCTTACAGCCAAAAAATTTTTGGTGGAAGGTTGCCACCTGTTTGAAATTTTTAATTCTATTTAATTGATAAGATAAATTGAATATTGCTATATGAGTATCAAACTGAAGAGATTTAGGAAAGTTTACTGCCGAAAATATTTTTTGACGAGGCTTAGGGTGCGTACCTACTACCATTCCGCAGGACTTGGTGCGAGAAACATCTTAAATCGGTGGGCAATGGCAAACTTCCGAGTGTACTTCTGAATTGAAAATGCTTCTCATAAAATCATTTGCGGAAGTATGTATATATACAGTGGCGGTCAAAAATTTATGAATGATGTTTCGTTTTTCATATTTACATACAATGTTTTTCAAGGTATTTTTTTTTGATATTTTTTATAAAAATATGATTTATGCTTTAACAAAAACTATATATGTATGTAAATCATACTTCAAACTTTATACAGAACTACAAATTTTTATCTAAATTTCGAGCTTTTTAACCAGAATTAAAAAAAAAGCTTTGGGTGTGCAGTTAACAAGCTTATTTAACAAGCTAAATTCTAGTAAAATAATGCAAGTTTTGAGTCGCAAAAAAAGGAACAGTCCAGCGCCTTCGTCTTGGTCTGCAGGCTGTATCGGAGATACACCCGCTAAATTTAAACGTAGAATACGTGGTATGGTTAAGAGCATATCCAAGTCAAAAACGAAAGCACAAACTAAGAAAAAAATATCGATAACAAAAGCGATAATAAAATCGATAACAAAATCGATAACAAAATCGTTAACTAAATCGATTACAAAATCGATAACAAAATCGATTCCAAAGTCAATAACAAAATTGATAACAAAATCTATCAAAAAATCCATTACAAAATCGGTAATAAATTCGATAAAAAAATCGATAAAACTATCGATAACAAAAGCGATGGCAATATCGATAGCAAAATCGGTAAAAAAACCGATAAAAATACCGACAACAAAAGCGATAACAATATCTATAGAAAAATCGATAAAAATATTGATGACAAAAGCGACAAAAATATCGATAACAAAAGCGATAACAATATCGATAGCAAAATTGTTAAAACAATCAAGAAAAATATCGATAACAAAACCGATAAATAATCAATAATAAAATCAATAACAGAATCGATTACAAAATCGATAAAAATATCGATCATTATATCGATAAGTTCCGAAAATATCGATAGCAAAATCAATAACAACATCGATACAAATTTCGATAACAAAATCGGTGAAAATATCGGTAACAAAACCGATAAAAATATCGATGGCAAAATCGATTAAAATATCGGCAACAAAATCTATAAAAATATCGATAACAAAATCGATAAAAATATCGATAACAAAACCAAACAGATCCACATTAACTGAAACTTTCATATGTACGTACATATATATGCATTTACATATGTACATACGCTGCGATCAAAAGCCGCATTACATACGCATACATACTTTTTGTCTCCTTCCCACACTTCCAACATATGCACGTGTTTGCAAAATGATGACGAGGTGATTTTGTATGGAAAATCATTTATGCCCATATATTTGAATAAAATAAACATATATAGAAGATATCAACCAATACTTCCCATATACCAAACGAAAGGAAAACTCTTGAATTTTTGATTAAAGAAAACAAAAACAAAATCATTCGAGCGGTTTTCGAGCATTTTGGTAATGAAAAAAATTTGCAAATTTTTTCAACAATTTTTTGCCTTAAAATGCTCAATATTTGTTAAATTTATATAAAATTTGTACCCGATAATATTTCTACTGCTCCAAAGAACCTATATCCCGAAAATGAAAGTTATATATGCCAACAATAAGTTGCTAGAGCACTTTAAAGGCTCAAAATTGACCCCAAAATAAGGCAATGTTTACCGTTGTTTTTACGACAGAAACCGAATTGGTTATTTACAAAAATGAATCTGTCGACAGGTTTGGAATTTTATCTTTGAAACGCCACACTTTTCTTTGAAATCGCTTTATTAGTTCTCGTGCAATAAGCGTTTTTGTGAAGCTCTAAAAATTACAACTACAACATTTGAACCTTAAGGTAAGACGTATTCTACGTCAAAATCGCATTGATTTTTAATATACATATATATATATATTTTTTTTTTGTTAACGGCGTTTACCACTTTTTTCCATATAAACATGAATTTCTTGTGGAAGTATATGCGCAAGACCGTTTGCGAAAAGAATAAAAACAGTCAACGCCAGTTTTCCTAAATTTAGCTTTTTATATGAAAATACCGTCAACAAAAAAAAAAAATATAAAAATTTATGGAATCTTTCTAAATTCTGTATAACGTTTGAACGTGTCATTTATAATTTTCGTTAAAGCATTAACCATATTTTTATAAAAAAATATCAAAAAAATTTTAGCTTGAATAACATTGTAATTATTAAAGACGAAACACCATTAATCCCTTTTTTGACCGCCGCTGTATATCTTTTTGGATATTGTGCGCTCTTATAAATTCCGAGTATTGAAAGTATTGGATACCTTTTATATCGGTACCGATTATCGAACAATATTTAAAAATATCGACTCAGCACATCCCTGGTTGGAATCACATTTCGCTCAAATGGAAATTTTAAAACTTCAGGCCAAAAAAAGTCAACTATTCACTGACAGTATGCCACGAAAAACAAAAAAACACCTTTCTTTATGTTCTGCAACATTTCTTATGAGATTTAATTTAATCTAAGTACAAAATTCTATCTAACTGTGTCTGAGCCTGTATTTGTAAATTTACCGCTAACTGCTGGTAGTCGACGAATTTCAAAGAAGTAAATCCTAACAGAATTTTCATTTCTGAAAATTGTGCAAATGACGGTTTCTTGTATTCTCAAGAAAATTTGTCTTACGCACACTTTCCGTTGAAGAGATGCAAGTGTACAAACATCCATACATACATATGTATAAGGGTACATGCATACATGCCTTTGTATTTGTATAATCTCAGGCACGGTGTACACAGAGAGCGACATCATTTATTTTCTACAGAATACATTCTTATTCCAGAAACAGAAAATGAAGTGGGTTTGAAATTTCATATGAATTCCGCGTTGTGTAAAAGCAAAGCGGCTTGCTGCACATGCACACTACACACTAAAAGCAAGCGGACAAACTTTTATTTTATGCATCTACCTACCACTGTTTTCCAAGACAAATTTCATATTGTGTGAAAATGTTAGCTGACCAGAATTTTACAACGAAATCGGAGGAAGTATTTACGGAAAAATCCATTAAATACATTTCTGCGGAAGCGCTTCTGATCGAAAGTGGTTGAGCACGAATTACGAATAAGTATTTATATAAGCGGGCCAACATGCGCTTATGCATTTAAATTGGGTTTATTGATGGATTACATACATATGTATGTAAGTACCTAAGCGTAAGCTATTTCTTTATTAGTTAACGGTATGCGTACCTACATACCTATATAAAGTAAGCTTACATATATGTTCGTACTAAAATTGACATCGCCCCTACATTATATGTATGCATATTAGGGTGGTCCTTAAATGTAGGAAACAAATTTTTTACATCAGATTTCCTAATCCTCAATCGACGTAGGGTCGATTGAAGTCGGTTAAGGGGTAAAAGTTCATATTACCCTATGAAGACGTCGTAACCGACTCCAGTTGGAACTAAAATTTATATGTGATATCCTCGACTTAAGCAGTATCGATTTTGGGCATTAAATGAAAAAAAAAAATAAAAAAATATTTTTAAATTTTTGAGTCCTTAGAGGCATCTGGTCTTTGATCCCTTAGCGACAGGCCTTAAGTGACTCCAATCGGGACTAAAATTTATATGTGATATCTGTAACTATGATAGTATCGATTTTGATTATTGTATGAAAAAAAAAATGTGTTTTAATTTTTTGAGTCTCTATAGAGGAATCTGTACTTCGCCCCCTGTGCGACACGCCTTAACCGTCTCCAATCTGTGACAGTGGTGTTAACGCCGAGGGGTGAAACCTAAAAACTCCTTCATTGGATTTTTTAAGTACCACGCTAATGTATATTAGATCACACCAGATAAAAAGTTCGCCGTACATTCGAATCTAAAATATGTTTGCAAGGCAATTACAAAAAAAAAAAAAAACTTTGGCAGAACGCATGGGTCACCTTTTCAAAGTTTTCGTCTTATCTTCAGCATTTACAGTACGATCTCACTGTATGATAAAATTATGTTCTTGTCTCGAGACAGACATTTTTTGTCTTTCAAAATTAATTGAGCTCAAGTACCCCGTTCCAGTACGTAGCCACCACATCTGAGTTCTCATCACTAGCACCCTAATATCAGTAAATTTAAGGTTACCGAAAATTATTGAATTTTTGCTAAGGAACCACATACTTACAAACATATTTCGATATTTACAGAACTATCAGGCATGTTCTAAAATTCGAAAATTTGAAATCGACTCGATTTCGTTAATTTTCTCGATGGTTTTTAACCCAGAAATTTATAAGTCTCGCACTAAAAAGATTTATTTCATATCACTGTTGCTTCTTTTACTGCCAATCGAGTCGAATGTCGAAGGTTGGGTTAGGACAAAAAAAGGAGATACAGTCTAATGTACATACAAGTATTAAACCATATGATGAAATACTTACCGACTTTCTGTGGCTCCAAACTGAAGTTGACTGCTCAAATACATACTGAAAACATACTAAACATGATAGCCGTTACCCTGCAGGAAATTCACTGCAATGAAAACTTTCAAACGACTACTTCTGGAGCAAATTATTTCTACATTATAATTGGTTTTTGTGAGGCTATTTCTTCGTTTTCATTTGGCGGAGTTTTAACGTGGCGGGACCCAAATCCTGCGCACGCGAAGATTTAACCCCTTCTAAAAGCTAAAATACTTACTCCCAAACGGGTGTTTGGTCGCTACATAGAGGATACGTGGATATAAATATCCGGACGTTGTGAGCTGCGATTTAAACCGTACGCACAAGAATCACTTCTGGCCACTCCCAGGTCAATGGCAGTCAAAAGTTGTAACTGCCTTTGCCTGTCGAAGAACAAGCTCCACTGTATAATAAAATTACAGGCTAGAGTGCATCGTATCAAAAATATCGTTTTAATATTCAACTTGGGAGTTTGATGATCTTTAATGCATTCCTGGTGGTACATACCTACAAGATTTTTTTCTTACAGGAGAAACATAAAACATAAAAAGAATGTGAAAAACAGGTAGGGCTTTTTAAAAAGTGGCACATAACTCCGTGGTTTTGTTGGTTATGTATTTGAAAAGCTTAATTTAAAAACAAATACCAAAACGGCATTTCGCACTGATGAATTTCTTACTCTAAATTTTTCTTACAGGGTATCAATAAATGCATGCTACTTTTATATACATATGTATACCTAGAAACATATCTACAACAGCACATAAATACATATCGGTCATTTACTTCAATAGTGTCATAACTCAAAAAAGCCAAACTCGAGAAAAACGGCTTTAAGGTTTTGAATTTACATATTTGCATTTTTTCACAAAAATGAGACGCTGATATAAAAATCCACCGTCATCGGCGATATTTTCACAAAGTGGTTTTTGTGAAAATGGCAGATACGAGTAAAAATTAATACATATTTTGTTCTAGTGTGGTAATCGATAAAGGTATGAAACTTTTACACATCAAAAAAGAAAAAGTGGCGGTCATTTCTGCATACTCAACTCAAAATTTATATATTTTTGTTTATGACACTATTGAAGTAAATGGGCGATATGTACATATCTACATACATATATATGTATGTAAGTATCTACGTATTGTTGTCATGTCATGCAGACACTTTATGGTGAACGCCAACAAGCAGCAGATGGCAACCATTGAGCATGAGTCACTACATACTACTTTTATTTTGGTTGGTACCCATGCTGTTGCTGCCCGCTGCTGGTTTTGGTATTGTCAGCGGTGCGCATCACACCACCACAATATTCTACGAAATCGGCATTATTAACTGTGTAGAGCCAACTGTATGTAGCATTGTTCTTTAGACTCGCATATTTGCAATATACATATATAGGTAAAGAAAAAATTCAAAAAGAAAATTTAATCGAAAAAAAATATCAAGAAATTCGTGGGATTGTCCCTTTCAAATATGCTTCGAGTTCCCCGTATTCCAAATTCATTGTTGATTTTATCCGCATTGTGTTGGCTGGCGGCAGTAGGCAACACAGGCAACACAAACAGCACGCGTGAGTACCACCGCGCTCACTGCAGTCTACAGGGATGAATATTCCTACTGGATGGATATGTATGTATGTTGTTAAAGAATTTGAAATAGGAGCACTCGGAAATCAACATCACTCTTGTTAAGGTTCGCAGCTGCTGCAAAAGTTAAGTCATTATTGAATTTGCACTCTAAATAGCCGGCGGTTGAAAGGGCAGTGTACGTACTACTGCAAGCGGGAAAAGTAAAATGGAGCAGAGATAATTTTTTTTTTCTAAATCGAGTAGTGATGAAATTTTCTTAATTAAAATACGTTTAAAAGGTATTGTTTTTGATACATATGAAAAACTTTTTTTTTGTATCAAAGAAAAATTAAAAATTTACGTTACTTTTTTTACATTAAATATTTTCTTGTCGGAAATAGCCAATAAAGAAAAAATCTGGTGTAATATTTCTAGTTGCTTGAATCGATTTGTACTAAAGTTATCGATACAAATCAAACCCAAAGGTTCCGACTCTTCGATCTTCGCCTTAATGGATTTAAAACCGGCAACTTTAGAATCAGCGATAGGGACGACGAAAACGATATCTGTAACAAGAACGGTAGAAAGAAGTTACAAGATATCGATAAAAATTTGTACTAAAGTTATGGATAAAATTATGTATACATATAAAAACGGTTAATAGTGATTTCGACAACAACATCGATAGAACGTCACCAGTCATATCGATAGTGATTACGCCAACAAATACCCACGACAGTCGGGTCTACGTAACCGATCCAGATTTATGCAGGGTCAAATTTTTTGCATCAAAGGCACATCGCGATTATAGTTATTTGGGTCATTTCAGGCATTTTTGCCCAAGAAACCATAGGTCTAAAATGAATTTCGAGCCAGCGTTTTTTTCTATCTAGTTTTTTTTTTCCAAAAAGTGGTTCACCTATTGAAACAGCTGTATTGAAAACTAGCCAAAATGTGTATCTGGGGGTTTTTGGGGTCGACGAATCCATTTCTGGCATTATTGTTTTCTTTTGAGGGCCGCCAGAGGGCGCTTCAGTACTTTTTTTGGATTTGAACGACTTTTTTCCGAAAATCGACAACATTGTTGCGAAAGTCCACGAAATTTGCAGGCACACTTAGACATTGGAGTAAGCTGTTATTTTTATCGTCGAGGGGAAAAAAACTAGTAAGGCCGAAATGGTGCGAGGGTGGATAAGAACAGAGGGGGTATGGGGTGGAGATACAGAACGATTACACCTAAGGCTTCTTATAACAAAAACGCTCTGTGCTCACAACGAAGCTCTTCAAGCAGCTGATATCCTTCCCGAAAGATCATCGGGAGTGTGGAAAAAGCGCGACCCCCTAATCTGTAATTAAACACAGATTAACCATACAATATTTCTCCCTCTTTAATCCATAGTTATAAAATTATCTAAGATTACTTTTCGGTTCACAAACTAGTTTTATCGATAATTTTTGCAAAGAGGAGAAATTTGAAACGAAAAAGTAAACAAAAATAGCTTATAGTAAGGAAAAGAGGTTTATAAAAGTATTTGTAATAAAATATTAAGTTAAAGTTTATTCAAAAAGATTACTTTGGCAGAAAAAGTGATCACAGTGATACCGAAAAGAAATTTCACGTTTCCTTGAGCTGTGAGAAAAACAAGCAAAAAAATTTTAAGCAGCTAACAATCCGAGATTTTACTGTGTAAGCGGCGGGGTGATCAACGAAGCAGCTTTGATTGAGATTATATTTACATAAATGTAAACGTTCTTTAAGGCTCGCAAAGGCATGGTACCTCTATGCAGCAGGTGTTGAGGTGATTCCACATCATCATCCTCTATGCAGCTGATGCAGTAAGGGTCATCGTTGATGTTCAGCCTTACAGCAAACTTTTACCCATCACTCAATGACGTAATAACGAGAGGTGTAACTTGCTTAGAGACAGTTTTTCAGTGCTAGTGTATACTAAGATCACTTAATGTTGTTTCGAATGAAAAACGTCGCTAAAGATTAAAACAGAAAAAAACCCAAATATTTTCGTTTGCCATTTCTTAAGGGGTTTTAGTTGGTTTATGTGGTAAACAAGTGTTCTTTTTTATTATTGCAAATGTATTTATTTACACATGTGTATCCATATGTATATGGGGCGTTCCATACCGAAATGGACGGGGTTCATACTTCATGTGTTTGATTTGTTTCAAATTTTTAGGGTTGATTGATAAACATAAATAATAAATAAATATGAAACTTGAGCTTGAATAATACATTTTTAAAACTTTACTGCACAAAAACAAAAAGGAATCGATTTAATAGTTTTCCAAATACATATCTCGAGAACGGGGCGAGGAAAAAATTTGAAAAAAGCACACATACACACATCCAAATTCTCTATGAAGAGAAAGATTTTTTTAAATATTTTTTCTTGAAAAATTTTTCACACACAAATTTTTTGATAAAAAAATTTTTTTTTTTATATATTTTTAAAATTAAAAAATAAAAAAAATTGAAAAAAAATCACAATGGTAGCCCTGAGTATTGCGCAATATTTAAGTATAGGCTGCGTTTCTTTATACATTCCGGATAATCCCATTTCACAGCCGGAATAAACAGAATGCGTTTGAAATATACGTCAACATATCATCAGGAACGTCCTAAAGAATAAATAAACAAAAAAGTTTATTCCAAACGTTCAAAATGAATAAAGAAATGCAGCCATAGTATTACGGGGTGCACTCTACAATAAATTGAGTTATATTGAGAATTTTTTTTACACCGGAGTTGAGTAAAATGAGTACATTATAAGTTTACAAATTTCTAATTTTTTTGGAATTTTTTGAGTATGCAGTTTTGTAGCCCATTAAATTTTATAATGCATTTATTTATTATTTATGTTTATCAATCAACCCTAAAAATTTTAAACAAATCAAACACATGAAGTATGAACCCCGTCCAGTTTGGTATGGAATGCCCCATATGTACAAATGTATGTATGCATGTGTGTGCAAAAAAAGTACTACATGCGTCAAACCGAGTGCTTCTCATGAATGAATGCCGTAAAAATAAATACAATTATCAAAAATAAAAAATAAAACACATTTCTCCGTAGTGTGCGATTGTGTTTATCGGTGAAGGTGGAATTCTTTGAAAATTGATAACAAATGTCTTTTAATTGTGAATTGACTTTAGTTGACTACGACAAAAGCCCTATAAAGCAATCAGTCAGTCCGTTGCCTGACTCTGAACAAGTGCGTCGTGTTTTCGAGGTGTGTTTAAACGTTCTGAATTACTACATATGAATGTACATACTTACATACAATTTTGCACATAAATAAAGTAAATAAAAATAACAAAAATAGAAAAATATTTGTATCATATACATACATACATACATAAGTGGTGCGTACATATATAAATAAAGGGTGGCTCATGAGCAAGTTTACTTTTGAATCACAGGCTATATTGAAAGTGACAACTTTTCCTAATGAAATTAGCTCTGATCTAATACTTTTCGTGTAAAATTATGTAAAAATGTCAAACAGCAACATTACTCTCTGAAGTGAGAGTAAAAAGTGTGTAACAACCAAAAAATAATAATTTTTCCCGTAAAAACGTGAAACAGCTTATCGCTTGACAATTTTCATAATTTTACTAGAAGAAAAAGTTCGGGTAAAACCTTGCAACTTCATTCTCTACACAACTCTCCAAAAATCGTTCTCAGTTATATAAGGAATATTTGTGCTTTCTTCCAAAGGTGTTCGTACCAACACTAGCCACTATTCTAAACAGAACTTTATTGGAATTAACAGTAATTCCCAAAGGTTCTATGCTATTTACGCGATGACTGGTTTTGTTGTCCGTAAATTACGTTTTAATCGCCTTATAAGAGTGGTTAGAGGTTACCATTACCACTGAAAGAGCCAGGTTGACGTGTTGTCATGAAAACTTATATAAGCACTTCGCGCCAACTTATTATTAAAGTCTAAATACAATAATTTTTTTATTAGAAACACATTTTAATTCAAAACTCTTCTATTTGCTTTCAGATACAACAAATCTTGATGTGCCACTTTAAATACAGAATATAAAAAACAAAATAAATTGTTGAAATATCTTCCGATGGGGCACCGTTCCAGCAAACCATCTGCTGGCCTAACCGACGGTAACACTAGCATCAATAAAAATTCAACTAAAGACACATCATCAGTAGCTAAATTATCCAAGCAATCGACTCGTCGTCAGTCGTCACGTTTTCCAAAGTCGCGTTCAGCAAATAGCGAAAACAATAAACATTATCGCCACTCAATCGCATCACTTAACAGCAGTAGTGGTAGCGCCGCTACTGTGTACGAAGATAAGCTCTTGCCTGTTTTGCGGTTAGACAGCGGCGATTCCATAACCTCGGAAGGCTCATCGGGTCTCGGCTCAGTGACCAACAACTCATCAGGCCAGATTATTATAAAAATACGCTTCAAAACCCATACGCCGGGTGACATGGATAATGCATCAGAAAATGCACAGTCTTCGCCAACTACAGCAGCCGAGTCGTGCGCTCCAACGTTGGCAAATAGCGAAGGTTATCGCCGTTTAGTGGATACGAATTCGAATAAGGTGCCGCCGCGTGGTGATGCGGTTTTATTGAGAGCTGCTGGCAGTTCTCCCAACTCAGCGTTAAACAATACATACAGTGGTTGTAATATAAATAATAATAGAGCATCTCTTCCGGTACACTTGAATGCTCTACGCATTACTGAGCCGCTATTGGAACAAGGCATGGATAGCGCTAGTGCCGTTGAGTATTACGAGGTTAACGAAGAGGCTACAACCTCAGCACGCACGCGGCCCGATACAAGTCGGCGTCAGAAAACAAAGTCGGCTTTCATGAATTTTAGAAGCATTTTGGAATCATCCAGCAGCAGCAGTAAATCGCAGCTCAATAAAATTTCTTCAAACAGCAATAGAAATAATAACAATAACAGCAGCAGCAGCAATCATTCCCGCAGTATTGCACAAACATCGCCAACATCGCTGTCGGCATCACAAACACAAAATCAATATCGGCCTCGTGGCGGCGATGCAACACCAGCTAGTTCTTCCAGCATTTACCATGACACTCCAATAAGTAATGCCTTTGCGCCGACAACTTCCAATGCACTTATGCCCGGCACTCCATTATCGATAACTACCTCAACGGCAACACTTCCACTTTCACCATTACAACAGACGACGGCAACCACCAATCAGCTGGCTATTTGGGCAGCTAACAAAGATGTAATAATCTCTGCCATAAATTTGGTGGTGTGTCCATCCACAACGGGTGTCGGTTTGGAACGTTTGATGACCACAGAACTCGTGGCTGGGAATAGTGGCAGTGTTGGCGGCGATGCAAGTAGTGGAGAACGCGAGCAAGCTTGCGCAGTGCCCACTACTTCGTTGCTAAGAAACAATAGCACACAGGTGTCAGCGTCAGCGACTAGCGGCCCCATTGTACACTCACAAGTAGATTTTGTGCATTATCTTGTGCCAGATTTGCTGCGCATTTTTAACTCGAGCTTTTACTGGGGCAAAATGGATCGCTATGAGGCCGAGCGTCTACTGGAAGGCAAGCCCGAAGGTACATTCTTGTTGCGCGACTCGGCGCAAGAAGAGTATCTATTCTCGGTAACATTCCGAAAGTACGGGCGATCGTTGCATGCGCGCATTGAGCAGAGTGGACACAAGTTCAGGTAAGCGTGTTTCAAGTGTAACTCGCCATTTCACTGGGTTGAGTGACAGGTTGCTATTTGGCAAAATTCATTTGTACCCAGTTAAAATCTTTAATACTCGCTCACTAAATTTTTCGTTCTCTCCTTTTAACAGTTTCGATTGTCACGACCCAGCAGTGTTCAGTACCTCAACAGTGACCGGTTTACTGGAGCACTACAAGGATCCCGGTAGTGTCATGTTCTTTGAGCCAATGTTGACTGTACCATTCCATCGCAAGACAGTCTTCTCTTTGCAACAGCTGGCGCGCGCTGCCATTGTTTCCAATACCACCTATGACGGCATATCCGAGCTGGAGCTGCCGGTTCGCCTCAAAACATACCTTAAGGAATATCACTACAAGCAAAAGCTACGCGTGAAGCTACTCGACGACGCGCTACTCACATGTGCCTAGTGTCCGCTGGGCGCGGCACATTACCGCGCCGCTATTATAGCTAGCAATAATGCTTTAGGTGCTAGCACTGGCGTAGGTGATGGTGGCCGAACGCTGATGCATGCAACATCTACAACAGCTGCTGCGCTTGGCGTAAATGTTGGGTCTCTTGTTGGCGGGCATGGTACCAGTGCCAGCGGTGATGGCAATGAGTTAAGCGCCAGTGTCGCTGCAGGATTGGTTGAAGGCTTGGTAAATATGCGTGTGGTGTCGGTAGAAACATTGCACGACCTTGTCGATCTAGAAGACTTGCAGCACGCGAACACATTTGTTACTTACGTACAGCACTCGGCAGTTTTAGAGCAACTCAATGGTAATTCTGCAGAGAAAGGTCATAGGAGCAACATCAACAAGCAGCGACAGCGTCGTCAGCAGCTGCTTAAAATACCAAATCGCATGACAGAGTTGCTAAGCCGTGTAACAGCTAATTTAAATTGTTACAATAATGCGCAGCGCCTTAGACGCCAACGGCAGCAGGCGCAGTCGCAGCAGCAGCATCAGCATCAGCAGGGAGAGAGAGTGTCTTCGCAAGGCCAGGAACAGTAGGCGTTTAGGCTTATAAGGAAATATACATATATATGTATCTGTATAAATACATCATACATATATACAAGACAATCCCAGTGAATATGAAAATCAAAAATGTAAACAAAAACTCCAAATCGTGTATGACTACAGTTGAAGGGTGTAGAAGATGTGTAATGATATCGAAAAACCCACAAAGTCTACCGTCTATTACACTCTTTAAATTATGCATGATGATGTATCAAAATAGTATTAAGCAACAGCTATGTGTAAAGGTAATTATATATATATTTTTCCTTTTGCATAACAAGCACACATAGCTCAACCATGTATGTATGTAAATGCAGGCTCTAAGCACGTTTTAAGTTTCGAATTCATTAGGGGTATTCTCTGAGTCTTGCAAAGCTTTGCAAACCGTGCAATCCGTGCAACGTGTAAGGGCTTTGCAAGACTCAGCGAATACCCCCATTGAGCGATTGTTCGACGTAGCGAATTTGCTGAAAACGTATTTAGGCTAGTGTTTTTTGCGGCTTAGATTTATTAGAGATGTAACAGAAATTATTGAAATTGTATTAAATATTAAATGTACATATGTTATATGCTTCTTGTTACTATTTTAATTCATAGAATGTTCGTTTAGTTTATTGTAATATAGAAACACAAATAGTTTTAAAATATTTAGTTAATGAAATTATTTATTTTCCTACAAATGTATGTATATAAATTTATTTATTACATTTTTGAACTTTTTACAGTATGTATGTACTATGCTTCTCTTCTCATTACCGACTTTATTATAGTACTTAGATGTTGTGTCACTATTCCTGCATTTCTCATTTATTTATTTATTTTATTTTTCTTGGTTATATACATACATTCACAAAATTATTCATCAATTGTAAATACATATGTAAACATTTTGTTGTTAAAGAACAAATGCACATTTAAATTCCTACATTTATACATAAATGTGATTACTTATTATTGGTTGCTGGAACCCTAAAATAATTATTATTAGTGCCGGCAAAGTAAGGTTAAGGATATAGTTGAGCGACGATAAAAGCGCCAAAAGTCGTTATACAGAAATGTCAGCTCTTTTTTTACGTACTACCGCACTTAATTAAGTTGGTGAATCATCTAGATATTTTTTTCGTCGCTCCACTATATTCTTAGCTTAATAAACAAATCGAACAAAAAGTTGTAAGACTATTTGGGAGAAAAAGTACAATACTTTGCAGTCATAGTGTTCAACTGTACTTACATATCCATGACTGTAAAACTGAATTTATTATAATTGCAATTGTTTAAATTCGTTTTGAAAATATGTATTAAAAAATATAACTAAAGCAACAAAAACTCAAATCTGTTGTGTTAATTATTACACTGCTCAACATTAAAAAAAATTATTGGTGCGAGATATCGTTAGTAGTTTGTTTTAGGTGTGGATTGATTGATAGTACTGAAAATATTTACTTATTTTTCCATCGCGCAATTTTGAAACTAACGTGAATTTTATTTATTGCGCATTTAATCGCGTAGAAGTTGGGCCTATTCGAGGCACGTAATAAAAGCGGCAGTACTGCAGCACCGATGAAAATATGCAATACTGTTGCAACTTCCCAACTGATAAAACCTTGCTAGAAATTCACACCGAACGTGATTCTTTAATAATTCGCGCAACACTGCGGTTGTGATTACATCTCGAACAAGCCCGTTGTCGTAATGAGCCAAATGTATTTTGTTATACGTTTTTAGTGAATACAGGGTTAAAAAGTTCCGAAAACCTGTAAAAAATTTAATAAAAAAAAACTTATTTTTTCTGCTTCAAACCGAAAATTGCGGACGAATACAAGCCCTAGATAATCGAATTTGTTTGGAAAATATGACGTGAACAATTGAGATAGTACGTCAGTGGCCAACAAACCCCCATGAGGCTGGGAATTGCCTATGCAATGGAAAGAACAGGGGGGCTACTCTGTATTGCGATACGAAAGAGAAATGCGATGCGATAGGCAATCGCACAGCGTATTACCTACGGCATTACAGAGTAATAAATAAATTAAGCTATGAATTACTTGCCCATCAAGTTTTCTAGTTTCTAAAGCTATTCCTAGCCACTATTTTGGGTCGAAGAAAAGGTCAACCATGAAACCAACGGATGAGGTGTATCGAACTTAAAGGAAAATGTGCTGAAAAGTGACTTACTTTTTCAACTTAGCATGCCGGTCATTTCTCACTCCGGCTAATTGGCGACAATTAGAACTACCTAGTGAAGCTAAGTCCTTATCCCCCTTCAGCCTTCATAGACGACAACCAGCGGATACCGCATCGGATACCAAATTCGGACATCGTGGCGTAAAGACAGCTCATTTTCATGCTTTCGAAGATGGCTTTTACGCGACGCATATGTGGTAAGTGTCGACCGTCTTCCCGAGGATTTTTTACAAGATTTGGGGAATGCGTCGTGTATGATGAATTTACCAATGTCTAAGGCCAAAGCCAATAAGGTCGAATCCGTTCGCTAGAGGGGTTTCCTTTTGTGGATTGGGCAGGCACTCAAGCCACGAGCATGCCTTCATCCGACCATTTTATGTATAAGAGCTGATGTACGTACCATTTCAAATCGTCACTGCACTTGAATAGCTCAGCTGGCAGGCCGTCATTCCCAGTAGTTTTGTTGTTTTTCAGCCGCGAAATTACTATTCGTAACAGTCGGGCGGTGAGGGCGGCAGGTTCATCTTCTGCACTAGTTTCAGTGTTGTTACTATTCGGTAGGGAGGATGTACTTGAGTCGGTAAATAGCCTAACTTTCTGGAGGAGAAAATTGGATCTTGTTTTAGTGGCAGTGCTAAGCCCGGCCTAAATCGACTAATTTAAAGCTAAGCACAGGAAACGTGGCTGTTTGGGCCAGGGGGAGAAAAGTGTTAAATAAGTGGTTTTAAGGCAAAAGTGAAAAAGTAATTGGCTTAGTGCGGGGTATCTTCGCAAGTCGGACATGTGTTAAGTCGAGTCTGAATAAGTAAGTGTTAAGTCTGCTACACTATCCAAACTTAAGTTGCGGCATTGCGCTAGAGTTAGCTGAAACACTTGGCGGCGATTGGTGGTCGATGAAGACCGATGACGTTATTCCTAACGGTCAGCACTTCAAGTTCTTCGCAACTTGTTTTGAACTGCTAATTTTGATTATGGAAAATACATACATACATACACACATCTCGCTTCCCTCTTCAACTCGATCGCAGCGCGTCCCCCTAAACGGCACTATTTTTCTCTGCAGCGGCGAAACATTCTTCGTAGAACGAGTTGTCCCTTATAGCAGTTTTTTTTTTTAATTTACGACACAACAGACAATACTAAAGAAACTTATTTACGTAATTTGACAAACTCAAAATTGCTTTTAGACCCATGGATTCCTCGGCAAATTTGCTTAGAATTACACGTACATATACGCTATACACGCATAGTCGAAAAATATTTCGGTACAAATTGACCCACCCTAATGTACATAAGTACGTATGTATATCGGTTTGATAAATGGTTCTCTCGGGAAGCAGATGTGAGCGCCGAGTAGAGGCGTGCTGATCGGTTGTTGTATAAAAAACGCATTTCTCTGTGGAAAAGTTGTAAACTTTCAAAATCATGAAGCATGTAATATAGGTACACAAAAATAATTTTATTGGTTATTTAATACATAAACCATATAAAATATAATCACTTAGGACACATTTTTATACCATATTTTTGTTATTTTTCACACAGCTCAAACTCTGTTGGATAATTGTGATACTCATAAAAATTTGAATACTTAAACATATCTACATTACAGTGCATCACTCTCTACACAGCAAAAAAAAAACAAACTGTTTCCAATCGGAAATATAAAATGTATTATATATTTTAAGAGTTCCGGTCAAAATATTTCAGAAAAATTTTATGCTTCACGTGAGCTAGAACTATTTGAAAATACCTTTAAAAATATTTTTTCCAAAAAATCATCTTAAATGATAGATGAGTTTAAGCTTTTAAATATCCATAAAAAAAAAAATTTACAAATTTTATCACGAAATTAATATAATGAGATTTTACGAGGTATTTCCAAATTGGTTTTTGCAATGCACCCTAATCTGCATACATACATACTTCAAATAGGAAAATGCTAATTTCATGCTGAGAATTACAAATTTCTCCAAATAACAAGTAACTGTTTTTTTTTTTAAATGCATATGAACGTGTCTGCATCAAACCTAGATCGCAATGGTTCCAGTATAACCGTTAACTTTTAAATACACTGGGTCATTACCGTTATATAGATACATATCTATCGCCTAATTTTTGGTAATACATATTTTTAAATTTGTTTTTTTTTCGAAGCTCATTTTCCACCTAGCCGCCCGCCAACTCACTGCAACAGCAAATCTGTTTCCGACGCATTCGCTGACATTAAATCCTGCTCCAATTGCGTCGTTGTTGCTGCCGTCTGATTGAGAAACAAATCAAAATCGTAAGCACCATTTTGTGCAGCAACCGAATCCTTTTGATTCGTCAAAGTTTGCGGATTGGACATAAGATCGACACCGAATAGACCCAACTCCTTTAAGAGCGTTTCATTATTTTCCGCACACTGATTGTCCGCCACGTCAAGATCGTCTAAGATGCTTCCCTTCTGCTGTACACTCATTACGGGCGCTGGTGTTTCGACCGCCTCTAGGCCACAAACAACTTCGGTGCTCGACGCGCGTAGTGTATTCGCTTCAGTGCGCACGTTGCTCTCCTCATCTTCTTCGTCCACGTCCTGGGGCTTCAACGTGCTGGACTTGTATTGGAAGTCTGTTTCTTTGAAATCAACCTCGATAGGGAAAAGTGACGGCAAGGCGTCCATGCGCTCCACCACTGAACGATTCAGTTGCGCCAAACTATCAAGCAAACTGCGCAATTGCTGATTGAGATCTGTAGCATGTTTACACTCCAGCAATTCCATCTTCTCCAATACATCGGTACGCAATTTGGCGAACTTGTTGCGCGCATCCTGGCGACAACGCAAAATTAGTCTGTATTCATAGTTACCGGTCTCGACGCGATAGAGCGGCTCTTGCAACGCAGCAAAGCTATGCTCCTCATCGTCCATTTCCTTCACCTTCAGACAGTACGAGAGATAAGTAAATTTCGCATCGGCATAACGGCGCACAGTCAGCTTGGTGTCCGGTATCGCCTTGTTCAGGTACGTGCCCAAATCGGAGAGTACTGGCTTGATTTGTTTGATTATGCCGAGACCGTCCCTTTCGAGATTTCGATGAAATTCGCCAAACATGCGAAATGCCTCAGAGGCGCGTTGCTGCGGTTCGCGTGCGCTAATCTGTGTGAAACAATCGCCGAAGGCTTTGTAAGTTTGCAGCAAATCGTAATAGGCTTTCAGCATGCGTCGCGCATGCTCCACCAAGCCTTTGTACATCAGTTCGGTTCCCTCAAGTTCTTCTAACCGTTTTACCAGTGAATCATTGCAAAGGATGGCGCGCGAGAGGCCCAAAGTATCTGCTGTATTACTCGACATATTATCCACAATGCGATGCTTCAATTTCTTCAATATAATATCCAGCGATTTGCCCTGCTCCGGATCGGCATGCAGCTTGTTGTAGTGTATGGTGACAGTTGTAGTGGCAGCTTGTATCATTTTAGCCACTTCCACCTTGGTTTTACCCTTCACACTGACCGAGTTGACTGCCAACAGCTCATCGCCGCTTTGTAGGGAACCTTCACGCGCTGCAGGCGTGCCATCGAAGACCTTTCGGGAAGGTAGAATGTATGTATTAGTATTAAAGCTATTAAAAATTAACAGTTTTGATTCTAAGCTTACTTGTACGATGTATAGACAGGGACACATTGGTGCACCACCTCCAATGCTGATGCCTATCAAATTACTTTGGTCCTTGGTAATCACCACCGAATTGGTTGTCACAGTCATGCCCCTGTGTGCCGCAGTTGGGTAAGTAAAATAAATTTGTGTTTTATATTTTGAAGCATATTGCAGTTATTCATGTAAAATGATGGTGATGAGATCCCTAAGGGCTAATTATGCTACAGTACATAAGATATGATTTTAATGAATTGGACATTTAGGAGGGTACAAAACTCATCATACATACATACAAATGTATCTACATACACACTATTGCATGACATGTAAAATAAAAAGTGCTTAAAACAATAAAAGCCATAGATGAAGAGGAGGGTAGAATTAATCGGTACATTATTTGCGCATGTATGTACTTAAATACTTAGGATCTGGGTAATCAAAGTAAACTATCTAAGTAATATAGCCAATTACTCGTAGGTACATACTACATATATACATTAGGGTGGTCAAAAAAAAATTGTATATTCCATGCTCACGAAAATTTGTGTTCGTTTTGCCAAAAAATTAAGGTCCATTATAAAGTCTAATGGTGATTTCGAGGTACCAAAAAATTTCGCCTTTTTTATCGCCCTTTTCTCTTTTCGTGTTCGATTCTAAAATAACATTTTTTGGAAGTAACGAAATCACCATAAGATTTTAAAATTTAGGGAAAAATCCGTAAGGGTCGTTCATATCATTTGAAAATGTTGAACTCATAGAATTTTTCTATTTTTTCCCGTGTTTTTCATTTTTTTCTAGTCATTTTCTCTATTTTTATTTTTGATTTTTTTTTATAGTATGCACACAAGCTCCTGGCTCAATCCTTATCCATTCGTCCTGAAATATACCAGCCAGAAATGCGATTGCCTTATAAAAAAGGGAACCATTTTGAAATATGAGTGTTTTTACTCTCTAGAAAATAATTTATGCAATCTCACATACGCGGTTTTGTACTTTAAACGACGATATGTATATATATTCGTCGGTATGAAAATATAGAGACGACTTATCCGCCGATAAGAGCGGGGTAGCTCCTTTTGTGGATTGTGCAAAATTACTATGACCTTCCAATATCACAAACGTCCATCCAGATCTTCACCGAAGGCTTTTAACAGTTCAGACGGTATACCACTGGGTTTGGGACCTTGTTTCTTCAAAGTTGAATTTTTTTTACTCTCATCTGTTGTTGTTGTTATTGTAGCAGCAGTGCTCAACCTCCAAATATCCCGCCAGGTGATGACCTCAGCAACCCGGGGGTCAAGAAAACGGTCAACGTCTTTGGGCGCGATTCGTAAAGCTTCTGTGTTCAGATGAAAGGTGTAGCTGTTGAGCCTGTGGCACAGCCCGGAGCAGAGCTGTGCTAGCACCTGGTCTCTTTGACAGTTCTGCTTCCTCAATATTAATGGGCGGCGGTCCACCACCAGGCACGACGTGTTCTTTACGGGTATTAAAGGCGGTCCCGATAGTATTTTACTTTGAACTGTTCGATAACAGAATGTTATGTTCTTTCACCACCACCATCTGGTTTTCGGCATGGAGGTAATGCCAGCCTCTGTAGCCATTGTTGAGCTGCATTCTGGCACATCTGCAAATCTCTCCACTGTGTGTTACTCGTTTCTGGCGACCACACTGTGGCTGCGTAATTTGCCACCACCGGTAGATTACTTTGTACGTTGTAGATAGGGTGTCTTTCTCGCCTCCCCACTGTACTGCCAGCTAGTGACTTGGGGACTTTGTTCCTGGCACGTAATTTATTGCAAATGGTATACGGCGAGAAAGAGAAAAGATTATCTATCGACATTTCTGACATTGGAAAAGTTTAAAGGATCAGAGAGATAATGAAAAGCTGTCGATGTTTGATCCCGTTTGCAACTGGCAGCGGAGGGTGTTTGGCCCTGTAGAGATTAAACGGCAGGAGCCCTCTGCTTAATTCTACTTGGACTTGATGTTGCGAAATTCAACTGACTATTGACGTCCACGCAGATAACTGGTTATCCAAGGATTCGCCCGAACTGTAAGCGACGAGTTATGACTGTCTTGGCAGAGGCGCGCATAGTTAATCGTGTAAAATGTATTCGACAGGTCAACCTCGACTAGAATCGATCTATCTCAGAGTCTACACTGAATCAGACCCTCGCCTTTACGTAAGAGGATGGCGTTTAATGTTGTGTGGGTGGGGTTCTTTACGGAATCCACCCTGCTGTTCGGCAGTTGAGATGCTCTGTCAACACGGTGCTATAGGATTATCCTGCGTCCTTCCTAGTTTAAGGAGGGGGGCAATCCTGCTCAATTTTCAAAGTCCTAGGATAATCAGAGTGGACAGAAATACGCTATATGCGGCCGTGATATACTTGACTCCGTAGGTCCAAGTTTTCTAGAATCCAGATAGAGATTTTGAACGGTGTTAAGAACGATGATGTGTCTCGGGGTGCATATTTTGCTTGGGAAAGAGGCTTTACTGTTGATAACAGTCTGCTTGCTCCGCTGGAGAGATTGCAGGACTGAAGATGCTCATTTCACTTGTTGCGCTTTTATTATTAGACGAGAGCTCTAACATCCTTATTGAAGTACTCAGCGTGGGGATGCCCTGAATAAGCCTGTCAGAATCGATCAGGTATATCAGCACAGACGAATCTTCGAATTCCTGCCAACGGGTATGAAGCGATCGACTGTTGCGTTTCTGATCTTGCGGATGTTGCGCGAACGATAGTCTTGGTATGGTTTTCGTAGAGGATAAAACCTCGCGACTGGTCTATGGTGACTAATATCTATGGTTAGGTGGTATGATGCAAGTGTGAGCAGCGGTTGCTGTTCTCACCTCGTATTGGTCGATGGTTTTAGCGAGCTATTTTCGGCTTGTTTCGTTGACTGCCTACATAATATTATTTAACGTATGTATTTGTGATTGCGCATGGGAGAAAATGAAAGCTGGCGATAGATTACTGGATTATGCTGTGTGTGTTTAACCTAAAATGTTTGTTTCTGTTCTTTAATAATTAACTTCCTTTAATAAAAAAAAAATTGTAAATGTAAAAAATCTATTGTATTTGCACGCTTTAAGGAATTAACTTCTCTAGCTTATTTATTGATTTTCTTTAGGAGTTAAATTAAAAAAAAATAAAATAAACCAAACATAAAATTTAAAACAATCAAAACTAAAATACGTATTTCATTAGCAAGCAAAACTAAGTTTCTTTATTTTTATAAGTACATTAAACCTATGGATTTGGGCTACATCTCTATATGCATATGTATGTATGTACGTATATTAGACTCGCTCCACATATAAAAACGAGCTTTATATCTACTACAGGAGCACTGCACGTACACGTATGTATGTATATAAGTAGAGTCTACCTAGTAGACAAGGACTAATAAGTACATATTTCCATTATAAAACTAGCCTACGACTTAAGCACTTCTTGGCCGTTTATTACAAGTAAAAACTTACAGCCGCTCTAACTCAAATTTCTGCCTATCGTAATCATTTGAACGATCACACAAAAAGGGTACAACAACACTTGTTTCCGCAATATCATCATCTGCAGATGCTGTCGCCTTCACTTCTTTGTCAACCACCAATTCAATATCAAAATCGAATGTGGCCTCATCTAAATTCAGTTCACTCTGCTCTTCTAATGGCTGCTGCTGTTCCGATATTGTAGAGCTTGGGGAAATGTATGTATGATGTTTCATACAATTTGTTCTGTCAAGCGATTGCTTTATTATGATTTGTACTTACTTATCGATAGGCAGTAGTGGCGCGATGGCAGAATCCAATTCAACGCTTTTACTATGTATGTATGTATGTACATCAAATGGTATTTTGTTCATTGGAAATTTTAGAATTGTGTATAAAAATTTAAGAATTTGAAAATAACGAATTAAACGAACTCATAAACACACAGAGATTTAGAAATTTTGTTTAATTTAGAACGTAATATGTAAATAGGTTTCACAATATGCAATGGTATTGATTTATTACACAAACCCAACAAATGTTTTAAAACAGACAGACATACTATGTATGCAATGAAATTTTCTTTGGGGAATGCGCTCTTTAACTTACATTTTATCCTCCTCGAAAAAGAAATCGTCATCTATGTCTGTAAGCATTTTTGCAGTTTGCAATTGCAGCCTTGATAACGAATAAAATATAAATTTTCACTTCCTGCAAATTTACTGCTAAGGTTTTGGCAAGCAAAAAATCAGTGCATACTTTTTAGCAGACAAACAAAGAACGTCAATAATTGACATTTCCCAGTGTCATACCATCACAGGGCAACTCAAGTAAAAAAAAGATTGAAAGTTTTTTTTATGCACGGGGTGCATTTCATGATTAATTTTTTTCGTCATTTCGTTATTCTGTTTTGCAGTTATTAAAACAAGGTTTTTTTGACGCATTTCCGAACCTTCTTTTCAGTTTGCTTTCTAATCGGGTTTCAAGTTTTTAATTTTTCAAATTAGTTGAAATTTTGAGTACGCAGTTTTATAGCATATTAAATTTTAGGGGTGGGCTTTAGATGGGTAACTCCGGAGAACGGAATTAAATAAAATATGGTAGGTAGAGGGGGTCTAATAGTTGTCTGTATGAAGTTTCAAAGCGCGGAGCCTTATAGCTTTTAAGGAATTTGTTGTTAAAGTTTGTAAATTTAACAAACTTGTATGACATTTTTTTACAATATTTTAAAAACTGCTTGGCTTTCAGCTCCATAACGCTTCTGAAAGGGATTGCTGTATGAACACTTTCATATAGCTACAGCAATTTGAAAACTTCACTCACCACGGAACGGCTTCGCTCAGCTCGGCCGCGCTTGCTGTGTGAACGTACCCTAATTTTTGTATTGCTAAAGACCAAGTACCCATAAAATCGTGCCATAAAATCAACTTTGTATTTTTCCACTTCGCTTTTTTTGTTTTTATACCACCCACTTTTCGTAGGCTAAGAAATGTCAAAATAAAAACAGCTGTGTTTGTGTCACGCTTCTCAATTTACATTTTCCCAGTTTTTGTTAACTTTTCCATAAAAAAATGTTGAATTTGTTAAATAAAACTAAAAATGTTTTAGTGCCCTCGCTGCGCGGCATTGCGATCCGTGCCACGCACGATGCCGCCAAGGAAGAACCAGAAGTAACGAAGCCGATAACAAAGCCTGTGGCACCGCTCATATTACCACA
This sequence comes from Rhagoletis pomonella, assembly GCF_013731165.1. Lineage (NCBI taxonomy): Eukaryota > Metazoa > Arthropoda > Insecta > Diptera > Tephritidae > Rhagoletis > Rhagoletis pomonella. The sequence continues at coordinate 68,211,997 of NW_023458560.1, forward strand.
AAACTGGCCGCAATATGAACCTATGAACCAGTCGGCAACGCGACAAGCTTGGATTGAAAACATCGATGCAGTGGAGGAACGCAAATTGGGACTTATAGAATTACATCCTGACGTTTTCGCAGCCCAACCCCGCGTCGATGTCATACAAGAGAACATAGAATGGCAGCGTAAATATCGTTATGTAAGCTTTGCTCATACTAAAACGCGCGCCGAAGTACGTGGCGGTGGACGCAAACCTTGGCCACAAAAAGGTATGGGTCGTGCGCGACATGGTTCCATTCGCTCACCACTATTTCGTGGTGGTGGTGTTGCGCACGGTCCACGCTCACCTACCACACACTTCTATATGCTGCCATTCTATAAGCGGGTAATGGGATTGACGGCAACACTTAGCGTAAAATTAGCGCAAGATGATCTCCATGTAATTGATAGTGTTGAGATACCCACGCGTGATCCAAAGTTCATTAAGGAGTTGATAAAAGAGCGCAACTGGGGGCCATCCGTGCTAATTGTAGACAGGCATGAGGAACATTTCCAGTAATTTGATCACAGATAATTAAAATTTTGATATAATTTCAGAGAGGACATTTTCCCGGAGAACATCTGCTATGCTACGGACGAACTGGGTTACGTGAATTTGATGCCTTCATATGGTCTCAACACATATTCGATGCTGAAACACGATACATTGGTGCTAACTGTGGAAGCCGTCAAACATATCGAAGAGCGCTTGTTATATCAACTTAATCGCACAGACGCGGCGGCGAAGGGTATCAAATTTAAATTGGATCAAGTTTAAATAGTTTCCTGCTGCTTCTCTTAGTTTTTCTGGACTTGATCGTTTTCTTAAGGAATGTACCATCGCTATCCAAGTAATTCAAAACATTGTACAAATCTGAATCATTAAAAGCAGTAATGAATTTTTACCATCGAATAAGCACTGGTTAATTAATTTGAAATGAAAATATGTAAACTTGCCTTTAGCATCACGCATGCCTACCTGAGTTGTCAAACACACCCTGTTTAATACATCTTGGTCCGTAGCTAAAGTTCGAGTTTTGATATTCTAAAGAAAAGTACGATTTTGATAAAATATTACAGATAAGTTTTCAAAAATGCTTACGCATGGAAACAGCATATGGCCCCGATCATGCATCTTGCCCATAATATGTGCTTGGCATCATATAACTACCCGGACTAGACACACCTAGATTAGGATGTAGTTGCCGCCAATCGGATATTTCATTGGCATAGGTTGTTTATTTATTGATCTTTATATTTTATATATAAATCTGAAAAATATATGGCATAATTTATTTGAGACACATTGGAGTGTGTTGACATGAAGGTAGCTATCCGTGAGACATCGTAACTCCCACGACAGTCGGGTCTACGTAACCGGAACGACCCACATTTATATCTGGGCAAGGACTGTCACTCCAGCAACACTCCCCAAAAAAAGGCGACTTGTCTCACACGGAATAGTAAGTCTCTTGTCAGAGAACGTCACTATATTTTTCGACAGCCAGGCGGCATTGAAGCCGTTAGATTCCAAGACAGTAAAGCTCTACCCAGAATTGCAGCGGACGACGGTTAACAGCTGTCAAAATTAAAACTCACGAAGGCATATGGAATGGCTCATAATTGCGGCGGCGGCGTTTTTACCGCCGACGTTTTTCGGTTGATTTAAATTTATTTCTACTTTTACCGCCCAGAGGGGACGGCCAAATTTTGAGTGAGTGTTGATTGTAGTACGCTATTCACTTACCGCCGACAGCTTTACCGTTGTCCGCTGTAATTCTAGGTAGAGCTTAAAGTCGAGAGTATTGTAAAGTTAAAGGTACTACCTCTCTCTGCTAGACACGGGTCGGAAATGCAAATTAGCAAAGTGGATAACTCCCTACTACCAACAATTTCTGTTCTACTAAGGAGAGTTGTAATATACACCACACCCGTAACTAATGACTATGAAACAATCAGGACGACTGTGAGATCCTTATGGCTGGGACTCAACAATAGTTGTACTGAAAAATTATTTACGCGAAAAAAATCCGCAGCAGGGGCTCTTAACGGCGCATTCACAGGGCTCTGTGCTTTTTAAAACAAATCCGACTTCAATTTCCATATACAAATTTAAGATTATCGTTAATTTCTTCATGATCCAATGATCTTTAAAAAAGAATTATAGAATTCGGTTAACGTGGCCCAAAGTTATGCGGTAACATACATACCAAACAAATTTTCCGATGAATTGATAACCTTCTCTTTTTTGTGAAGTTGGTTAAAAAAAGTAAAAAATAACTCGTGCTCATATACCCGTAGTTGGGTGTTTAACGTATATGCCCCGTAGCACCATACACATTCAGCTACCACGTTTATACGCACGCCTGCGCACGCCTAAAGTAACATTTGCAGGAACAAAATTGTAAATATCTTTTTGTTTCCTCTCTCTTAATTGAATTCTCCCTCATTTACTCCTAGTGGAAATCCGGCATAATGATTGTTGACTACAATATGGCTTTCTATAAAAAATCAAGATACATTTCCTATATTTTACTGTATCATCTAAATATAGTCGCAAGAAAAAACTCGTGTTAAAACATGTAAAAAATTATTTTAGGCCAGAAAAACAGTTATTTACACCATAGTTAACGCGCGAAATTAAAAGTTACAAATATTCAGTTTTTATTCAATCAAGTCAATCTGTTTTAAAAAAATCGATAAAAAAATTTGTTTATAGCTAAAAAGCATACAATATGTATGCACATATGTAGTTATATATCTCTTGTCCCTTAAGTTCGTCATAGTCCATTAGTTGGGATCCATTAGGCGCGTACGTATAAGCCAACGTAAATCCGCATGTGAACTCTCGCCGGGAATTTGTTCGCGGAAATGATTCCATTCGCTCTGGTAGTAGTGATATAAGGCGACCGGATCTGTACTGAGCGGACGGCGGCGACGTGTAGTGGTGCAATGTCGTGGTACTGCAAATGGAAGAATTACAAGAATTGAAGGTGAAGCAAAGAATAGTTTTTTTTCTACATAATTCTAAGGAAATCTTTTATTTGCTTACTTATAACTCCCACAGATCGAGCTGTGGCAGAGCTGCCAGCACTCGGGCTTCGTGCTGTTGCACCGCGTTCGTGATTTGGTTGCTTAGCGCGTGCGCGTCCATGACTTGCGTCTCGTGCCACAACGGCTTGTGCCGGTTGCGAATTGCCACCATCTCTTGCCGTTGCGCAGCTGGCCGCCTTGCTTCTTCCTGTTCTGACCTCATTTGAGCCTGTTGCCGGCTGAACTCTTTTCAGACTACGCTCTCTAACTAAAGCTCTTGTTTGCGATACTCTTGTCCTACCACGTTCTGCTGCTTCGTGTTGTGGTCCACGTGATTCTGGGCACTCACCAAAAGGTATGCGATTATCTGATTGCCAAGCTTGCTCACGGCATAAATTCTCCAAATTGCGCGCATTTCTAGATGGCCCAGACTGCGGCGGTTTATGTTGTTGGGATTGATGATTTTTGTTGCTGTTTCGCAACACGCCACCACCCTCTGTGGTGGCTCCAGAGCGCGTATTAGAATAACTGTGAGCAGTTTGAGTTTGTGGCCCTTTTTTCGTTATTGCTGCTCTGGAATCAGGTTGTTGGTGCTGGGCTAATTGGTTTAGCGGGCGCAACACATGTTGATCATGATTACGTGTATAGTTTTCCTTTACAACTCGTTCGCAACGTACATTTTCCTTTCCAACTTTGGCGCGAAAACTGGCAGTTGTGCGCTTGAAGAGGTTCTCAAAATAGTTGTCTTGATTAATGTTAATGCCAAGCGTTGCCTCATATTTGATTAGTTTGCGTAGATCTATGAGGGAGGATTAAAATAAACGTAAAAATTTAAGATAACTGAATTGAAGAAAATTTTATTTGAAATTAAAAAGAAATGCTTAAATTTTGAATTTTAAATTTTACCTGTATTAAATAGCGGAAGCGGAATACAGCATAGTTAGGTTACATACATAAGCAGGGCCGAAGAAAATAAGCAAGAAAAAAGCAATTTTAAGCGCTTAGACAAGCACTAAAACATTAGTAAATATGCACGAAAAACAAGAAAAATTCAAGTACAGTTTAATGTTTTCTATTTTATTCAATTTATTTCTAGGATTAAAAAATTACAATGGACAATTAAGTGTTGCTCGAAATTCTCAAATAATAGAGATCTGAACTGGTCGCTTTAATTTTTTTTTAATATTCGTTATTCTCAATTTGACATAAATTATTTTTACTCTCTTCAATAACGCACAATGCCCTTCCGTAGAGACAAACCTTTGGTAATAAAAACCAAATCTTTTTTTATGCTATTATTTGTAAACATTTCTTTAGGTCGACGATTAAAAAACGCCCAAGAAATACTTACGAAAAATGTATTGAGGCTGATTTTTTTAAGTAGCTTTCTGCTATGGTTTTCTAAAGTTTGTTTTTTTTTTTTGGGGGACGAGCACATGCCCCCCTTATTTTTAACATATCGTCGCTGGAATAATGAAATAGTGTAACATAAAAAGTATAGTTTTGAGAAAAACGAATTGGAAGCTTTTATAAACCATTACAAACCATACAAATACAATTTCGTTTTTCGGGAATAAATTAGTGAGCCAAAGAGATATTTTAGAAAACTAAAGATTTTTCTAATAGATTAAAGGATTGCCTATCCAATGGTGCAATTATCGAATAATAGTGTATGTGGCATTTACACTGTTTCTTTATTCGAGCGACGATATATGCCCGCTCCATTATTTCTTAAGGAAACAGTGAGACAGCAGACTGTAAAATATCAGATGTCAAACCTTTTTTTTCTATTATTTTTTCCACTTTTTTAGTGACATCAGTGCCCTAGGCCGATGAGGAAGGTAGTGTAATAATTTGTACCTAGGACCTACCTAAATATTTTTTCACTTTTAGTACATTATCTAAATTATTTATTATCTTTCTTTTCAACAAAATCGTTTAACTTAAATTCTTATTTTTACTTATTTTATTTTAAAATATTTTTGTTATAATGCTGACTACACACGAGGCAACCGTTGAAGCTACGTGTTGAATCAACATGTTTTTCTTTTTCAATACACACGAGGCAACCGTAGAAGCGTATATTGCGGATAAAGCAGATGTAGAATAAAATAAACGTGTACCATAACCTCGGCTTAAGGCAAATAGACTAAGCTTTGAAGAAAATTGCCACTATTGCGACAAAGAGTGGTCTAATGTGGTGATATCCGGTGAAAACATATTTAATTCGGATGGGCCGGATGGTTGCCACAAGTAGGTGGTACACTGAAGGTGTTGGTACACGTTTATTGCAATCTAAGTCTACATACGCTTTAAACGCTTGCTCCACACGTCTAGTCGACGGATTTTAAATTTAGGATATTCACAAAGTTAGATGGTTTGTTCGACCTTAAATTTTGAAAAATGCATAGTTTCTGGAATATCCCTTGGTGATAAAGTAAATTTTCTCCCAGTACTTCGCTTCACTCCATAATTTTCTCGAAATTCTAAGTAATTTATAATTACCGTTTTAACTCGTAGTATCACTTCCTTCTATCGGCAGAAAAAAAACATTATTCTTGCATCTATTTCAATCAATGGAGTTCCAGAAAAAAAATACAATAAAAAATAAATCAAATATTTTAGCCTTAAAACGTTTATTTAGGCGAAAAACTACCGAAATTACTAACTTTTTCATTGTCACTCAAAAAGATCCTAATTATTTTGTTATAACTTTGGGAAGTTTTCAAATAAAATGTTCATATTAGAGGCAATGAAAGTTGAAAATCGGATGAGATCTTTACGAATTCTTTAAATTTTCTCTACAATTCAGAATACTCGGAAAAATTAGTTTTGCAGGGTAGTATCGCTATAAAACACAGACTGATCATATGACAGTGTTCTCACATAACGAAATTTTTTCCTATGAAAACTGTGTTCTTGGTGAAGTCTTAATACAGGTCTTATAATTATTTGGTGGAGTGTATTCAGACCGTCTGAAAAGTCTAGTTAGTTAGTTACGTATGGCTACTGGCTACCAACTGTCGGCTACTGAGTCTAGTAGCTGAATTTTCTGTGGGAAGTGGTAAGGACCGCCAGGTGAAGGGCAATACCTTACCAGCAACTTACACTTCACCCGGCTGTTCTTACCACCTCACTGACGAATCTCCCTTACTTTAACAAAGACGTGGCCGGCTTATGTAAGCAGGAATTTAGAATGTACATTTGGTATCAGACATACTTCTGAGCCGCTTTACAAAGTAAGTTACGTGTAATGCAGAGCAGTCACTCGGAGTAGTTCGGTGCTTGGAAATAACTTGCGACTGCACGTTATTTTGTAACTGACAACGTCGTGAATGTGTCGTCGGAGGTGTTCATTTTGCGCTTTACTAGTAGATGACATTGGCCATGATGACAATTTTCGTACTAAAAACGGAAAGGAAAGATGGCTTACCTCGTAAGGTGCTGCTTACCTATTTTCCCAGTGGGAGCTTTATAAAGTAAGATTTTCATACAAAATTTTTATTCATTTTCTGAATTTGGGTGTTAGTTAATATTGTTTTAAAGCTCAAATCCAATTTGTTTGTAATTTTAAAAAACCTGCTTACTTTATAAACACTTTTAAAATAATATTTATTAAGATTTTTGGATGTAGTGAGTGTGAGTAACAACAACACAAAAATACACGTTCGTCGCGTTTTTGCAGATTTCACCAGAATCGGAAATGTGTATGCTGTTACAACAACAAACACATCATTGGGTACTGAATTTTACTTACTTTTCAAAACTTTCGTAAAGTAAAAATAGTCAATTTTGTATATATTTTTTAAATTAAATTATAACTTTCGACATTTTTATTTGTTAACTTAAACATTTAGCAGTAGTTTGGTTTTATCAGCTTATCAATGTCTTCAACGTACTTGTACATACATACATACTTAAGAAGTAATGACACAGGTTGCATGATTGTGAAATTGAATAATCAACTTTTGTATCTACATATATGTATATACGAAATGTTGCTGGCGTATGAAAAAAAAGATACATATTTACTTTAAATTACATACATATCGCCGAATTATTTTATAGCAATATAATTTAAGTGTTTTTGTTTTGTATTTAAAGTTAAGTTCATTTATAGTTTTATTTTTATTTTTTATTTTTGTTTTACAGAACATATGAAAATTAGATTTGTTTCGCTTATTTCAGCAACACATACATACATATGCATTTTGCATTCTTTATTTTATTTATTAAATATATACGATTACAACAATACGCTACTTAAACGCTACACTTTACATTACATTTTTATGCGTAGAAAAAAAATTAAAAGAAAAAAATATATAAAAAAAAATCAACAAAAACCATTTTTAATTTCAGCGGCTTTTTCTTTAACTTAAACTTAAACGTTCATAAGCTGAGGATTTACGAAATTCATTTAGGCTAACATTACACACAAAAATAAACGTAAACGCTAACTTTTCTACATCATACTGTACAATGTGGATCGTGGGCTAGTGCGTGGGCAGCTGCAAGTTTGTAGTACTTAGTTTAAATTGTTTCAGTTATCTTTTGATGTTTTTTTTTAATGAACTTATTACAAAATGTAATTTGTAGGTATTGTAATTTTAGACAGAGTAGAATTACATACTTCCTTCTTTGCCACATCTCGTCTACATATTAAAAAAAGCCTTTTTACATTTTGTGTTGGTCGATTTTCTTTAAGATTTTTACTTAAAACATAAAGGTTGCATAACAATTTACACGTACAAAATACAAATAGATGCTTGTTTACTTTAGTACCCCTTGTGAGAGCGATTTTTCATTTCATTTTTATTAAGTTAGTCCGTATAATATATGTAAGTTTTTTTTATTTTTTTTATTTAGTGAAATATGTAACCACAGGGCTGCGGCGTTTGTACACGCAGCAATTCCTCCTCCTCTCTGACTGCCCGCTGCTCGCCTATGGTGTAACATGACTGGCACCGCTTAACGGTCATTGATGTAGACGTATCACCTGTGTCATTCTATCTGCGGTACCGATAGCGGCGGAACGGCGCACGTAGCCGCCTACATGTCACCCGGACTTCCTTCTTTAGAAATTGCGATATCGCTAGAGATTTGACAGCGGCTGTTGCGGCCTCTGCCGCGCAGGTGCTTGATGTGGCATTATTTGGCGCATATTTGGATAAGTCGAATTTGCGTTTAGGCGTTTGATGATTTGCGCATTGATCCTGATGATGATGATGCTGATGATGATGATGGAGGTGGTTGTGGAGTAGATGCTCATCGTCGCATTTATGCTGTGAATTGCTCATATCCAAATCGGTATCCAGTCCATCTGATGATACTGTGAAAATATCCGAATTATCGCCGGCTTTTTCGCTAGGACTTATGCAACTACCCAGGCTGCCATTGAGCAACTGCGGTGTACGTCGCAAGCTGCCACGCAACATTTGCGTTGACGGTGTGGAAGTGGCTCCAGTGTTGTTCGAGTTGGCGCTGTGCGCTGTTAAAGAGTTCGACGTCACGTGCTTTTCCTCGAGCGGACTTGCGTTGGTGCGAAGACGTGTCCGCTTGCGTGCAGGCATGAAATTGCTGTCATCATCCATAATATTGTCCTCATCGTCGCCTGCTGTGGCAACAGCATCCCCGTCTATTTCACCATCTAGTTCGTCTTCTTCATCAGCCTCTAACGCGGCATCTGCGTCGCCCTCAACTGGTGGCACTTCTTCCTCCTCCTCGATTGAATCAGCCATCGTTTCGCCGTCATCTTCTACATCATCTTCGTCGTCGTCGTCATCGTCATCGTCCTCTCCATCCTCCTCCTCCTCTGGTATACTCTCGCCTGCATCCAATTCTGTGTCGTCGTCTGCTTCTCCGCTTCCACCCTCCTCATCGTCGTTATTCTGCATTGTGCGTTTCCCATACAATTTGACTTCTGCATCACTTTCTGGTGGTGTAATAACTCCATTTCCACGCCGCCGTTGTGCATCTTTGCAACGTACTGCGGAGCTATCTGCTTGATCCTCGGCGCCTTCTTTACATTCCCTTGCCGCGTCAGGCTCTTCTTTAATGCCGTTGCTTGCCAATTCGCCAATGTCCTGCAGAAATCGTATTTTTTGTGCCAGCTTTTGTTGTTGGCGCGCTGAACTCTTCTTCTTTTGTACTTTCGGCCAACCAGTGCGATTAGATTTAAGATTCTTCCTCTTGCGGAAATAATTTTGCATCGCTAACGAGCTATACAGCGAGAAACTGGCGCCAGTTTTGCGCTTGTTGCTCACATCTGCCGTTTGTTCGTCTTCAGACGCGTTGACGCCCGTCGTATTCGTAAACAAGTCGTATAGATCAAAGTCGCTGGAGAAACAGTCGGTGGGTGGTGGCGTATTCGAGTCGAAAGGTGCTGTTGAAGCACTTGCATTTCGTTTGGCGTCCGCGATCACGGAGCTAACGCGATGTGAAGCCTTACTCGTAGAAGCCGAAGTCGAAGACGTTAGGCTATTGTTGTTCTTTGCCGTTGACGCGGTGGCTGTCGCTGCGAGTGGCACAGTTTCACTTCCCTCACGAATGGCCAAAGGTAAATCTTCCGCTAAATCATACTCCCTGCCATGCAGTTGAAGATACTTATCAATCTGCCACTCCAGCAGTCGCATATTAGTATGTTTCGTCGCGGCATCAAGTGCCTTCATTGCCGTCGTATCCACTTCGAACTCCAGCACGCCCTTCTTCGAACCAGTCTTTCGTATGGATGGTAAAGCTGAGCCTTGCGCCATCAGTCCACTGTAAGAGTGATGCCGGCGAGCACCAGGCACCGTTGACGCAAAGCCAGCGACATGTTTTACGCGCCTATGACGCTTTGCTGGCGCTGTCGCGGCCGCCAACACACTGGGTGTTTGGCTCCTTCTGTTGGTGGTGCGGCCAGTTGTGTGCAGGAACTTTTGCAAGCCATAATAGCTACGCGGCGGTCTGCCCAGTGGCGACTTGACAGGCTGGCGGCCGCCCCGCATGCTCTTTCGTGATTTTGGCGCTACTGGCGGCGAGTGGTCATATTTGTTTTGGCCGCGACGCATGCGCTTAACATTCTCTGAGATTTCCGTTGTAAAACGTAGTTCTTCGACGGGTGTGGCAGCTGCTGAACGCGTATGTCGCAAAACTGCTGGCAAATCAGCACTCGTCGTCGTTGACGCTTTTAGACTTTCTCCTGGATCTGCCGCCGTCGTTGCTGCTGTCGGAGTGGCTTGCTTTTCTGTCGTAGCTGTTGTTGAATTTATGGCGATTGTCGTGGTCCCCGCTGTTTCAGCAACAGACAATGGCGTATGCGTAGGAGTTGTGGACGGCTCGTCGGTTTCTGAATTTGGTTTACTTTGCGAATCTTGCCGCTGCTTTATAATACAGCTAACCAAGGCAAGCGTTGAAGCATGTTCGCGTGGTGATTTTCGCGGCGGAAGCTCTAAATTCAGGAAAGCGGCAGCGGCTTTGTTCAGATGCTTGTTGAGGTATCTGTTCTTGCTGGTTTTAGTTGTGGCCGTGCTGCTGGCACAACTCGTACTGCTCGTTGTGCTATGTGTCGAGCCGGCGCGCTGTCGATCGCGTGTTGGCTCTTGAGCTGGTGTACTGGCTTTACTATCACATTGCAATTGGTTGGAGCTATCGCCCATCTGGGCGCTGGCTTGGGCGGCTTGTCGCTTCTGCAATTCCTGCTGCTCCTGGCGGTAACGTTGCAAAATCTGCAGCTTTTTGTGTTTATGCTTGTACTGCATTGCGGCAGAGGCGGCGCTGGAATGCGTTGTAGCTTGCTCCGACTGCACATCGCCGGCACTTTGGTTAGCACTTGTGCCCACAGCATTTGCGATATTGTTCGAATTTCCGCTGCTTGAGTCCCTCGATTTGGTAGCCCCCGCCTGTGAATCCTCAAATGGCTCTGTTTTTACTTTGCATGCATTTTGTGCTTTTGAAAAGCCCTTTGTTACTTTCTTTGATGAAATATCGGCGCTCCTTTGCTTTTCGCATAGCTTACAGCACACACCGGTGTCTATGGTGCTCACAAATGGTATTGGCCCCAGTTCATATGGCAACTTGCGATAGTTCGTTGAACCATAATATTCGAAAAAACGTTCCGAACAGCTATCTTGCCTCGTGAAAACGTTATACCAAATATCGGACACAGGTATGCGTTCAAAGGAGTATCTCATGCGCTTTATTTTTTCGCTGCTAGCGTAATCAAAGCTTGCTAGGGTTGTGGACCTTTGCTTCGGGGATGATGTAGTTGGAGTAACACAGGCTGCAACTGAAGGTTTGCTACTTTTACTGTTGTTGGCAGGGGCAGTAATAATCAGCTGTTTCGCATTTGTTTGCACCTCGTTGCACTTTTTTCGCTTACCTCCTTTGCCTGTATCTTCCGTGCTCTTAATTGCCGAGTTATCGCTACACTCCTTACTAGCTAACATAGCCAGCTTGGCTTTTTGTTCTTCACGTTGTGCAGCCCGTTGTTTTCGCGAGACGGCACCCCTGCGACCACTCTGCCAAATGGCTGAAAAGCTTTCAAACGAAACGGATTTGCGCCGGCTGCTCTTGCAATGTACATAGTCTTCATCCTTCTCGTCATCATTATCAACCTCTTCATCATCATCGTCGTCGTCGTCTTCATCATCGTCATCCAAATTCACACAGAAATTCTTGCCTAAACCTGCGTCGCCATCAACCGCCGTCTTCTCTTTATTGACGAAAGTACTTCCATCATCGTCTTCTCCACCTTTCTTATCTTTACTTTCGCTCTCAAAATTTTTCACATCTCTACTTTTTTTATCATTTCCAGCATCCCCCATCCGATCCTCCATTTTTACAACTGCCACACGTTTACGGCCCTGCTGCTTCGGTGCTGCTATTGCTGCCGTCGGCAAGAGCTTTGTCGTCACTTCGTTGGCATACGACTTTTTGCTTGTATTTCCCAATAATTCATTGGCCGCTGCCATTTGTCGACAGTTATGCTTTGCTGCTTCCACGGCTGCTCGTAGTAATCGACTGCTTGTGGTTGCTGCCGTCACAATAGCGGTGGCGGTGCGGCTGCTTTTACGTGTTGCCTCGGGTAATGTAATAGCGGCTAGTGCAGCTGCAGCGGCGTTTGCCTTGGCGGCTGCTGCTGACATAGCATACCTCGCTGTGTCGGTGACGTTACCTATTGTCGGCTTCGTAGACGCATTATTGCGTGATACTTGCTTGTCCTTTAGTTGTATCTCTGGCTGGATGGGGGCGTTTCGAAAGCGCTGCTTAGAGGCAGCGGTCGTCTGGCTTTTTCGTCGCTTTGCAGTGACAGTTGCGCGTTTTGCCGCATGTTTTCCCTCCGCCGATTTGCCATCATCATTTGCTGTGGTTGCAGATAACTCTACATCCATAGGACCATCGCTGGTGCTATCTAGGCTTATTGATGAGAAACTAGCGCGCGCATTGTCGGATGTGGTTTGGCGGTCGACATCGGTGGGCAGTTCACTAGATGTGCGCTGCTTAGGGAACATAAAACTCTCGGCTTCGCCATTTAATCGGTGCAGTTCGGTTGCACGTACTTTCTTGAATTTTACAATGAGCGAAGGCGATGCAGTCACAGCTTGGTCACCACCAGAGGGTAGGTCACCGCGTGGCTTACGTACGGGTGTACACACCGTGTCCGGTGTGCCCACAACTTTATACAACGAGGAAGGCGGCAGCATAGCGCGTATAGGCGGTGAGACCGCAGCCGCCGACGTCGGTTTTCGGCGTATTGGCGCTGTCGCAGAAGCCGCCGCCACTGCCGGCGCAGTGGTGATCGGAGTGGGCTTTGTTGCACTTGTAGCTGTCGCCGTTGTGCAAGTCTCGATGCGTTGCAGCTCCAACATGCTGGATGTTGTGGTAGTGGTGAGTGCCAATTGCTGTTTTAGTGGACTTGTTTGTGACTTCACTGCTGTTGCTGTGGCCTTAGGCGACTTAGAAAGACGTAGGTTTTGGAACTTTTCCGACGAATGCTTGCCCTTCGTGCTGCGTTTCGATTTCTCGCGTAGAGTAGGTGAAGGTGTCTGTATCACGCCACGTGACATTCGGCGTTTATCTTCCATAAGCTCCAACACTTCCGGCACACACATCAATGGCTCTGAACCTTCAAGTGGATCGGGCTCATTTTCATCCGCAACTACCTCGATATTTTCAACTTCCATCTCTTCTAAATCAATCTTTTTATCCTCGTTGAGAAATTTGCTCACGTCGGCTGAGGTGTGTATGAGCGAGTCCAAGGCAATAAAGTTTTGCGAATTCTTGGCAAAATATTCGTGATCTTTTGTTTTCAGATGAATGGTGAGTGTATCGTATTCGATTTTACAGATCTCACAGACGCCGCATTGCTTCTCGCTGGACTCTTTTACTTGCTTACAGCCGGCTGTTACAGCGCCCGCAGCGGCACCAGCGTGCGAATTACGTTGACTGCTTTTCACTGTCGCAGCCGAATCTGCCGCGCCCGCGCCACCACCACCACCACCACCTTTTCTCAACGTCTGCACCGGCCTTTGATGCTGGGATGAGCGTGAACGAGATTTCCGTGTCATTTTCTGTTCTTCGTTACCTCTAGCTTTTGCTTTTTCCTTTACTCTCTCCTGAGTCACAGCAGAGACTTCTGCGCTTGGTGCGATTTTCTTTTTCGGCGAAAGTCGAAAGGCGCCGTCCTCACGTGTTAGTTCTATTTTCGGCCACTCAGTGCCGGAAGATTTTCGAAACAGTTGGTAATAGGGACGGTAATTGCGTTTGATCGCTTCGATTTTTATGAATCCACCTCCTTTAAGATCTATGGGATTGATTGAGTTGCGACCTTTACCCAATAACTTCTGTTGATCGTGGCGTGAATGTCCACCCAAGTAATCCTTCAACTCGTGCTGCACCTTCTTGAAGAAGTGCAAAGCGTATTCCGTTTGCCAAACAATATAAGGACTCTGCGTTGAGATAACTGGCGACTGTTTGCCGACGTCTTTTAAACTTACTGCTGGTGCTGCTGGTGAATTTGGCGGCTCGCTACCGCTAACAACATTAACATTGATTGCGTTGGTGGTGCTGGCGCGACGTACACGATTTAAAATCGCATTGGCACGCGTTTGACGTGTATTGATTTTTCTGGTTGATCCAGTCGGAGTATTACTACCAACACAAGCATTATTTTTACCATCCTGCGTATCGAATGTGTATGGAGTTTGTGGCGTATTTGGAGTGCCTGGTGTTTGGGGTGTACCAGGACGGCTGCTAAGCGAATTATTATTATTGTTGTTGTTATTATTATTATTATTATTATTGTTGCTATTATTGGCAACAATCGGTGGTAATATCGCCTTATCGGTAATGAAATGTGTAACACTTGATGTTAGAAAAAATTCGAGCGCACCGCCAAGTGTGCGTATCTGCTCCTCAATTCGTTTGGTAAGCTGATGATCGCAAATGTCCAAATAGAATTTGAAATGGCACAATGGTTTCTTGCATTTAATTACTTTGACAGTAGCGCGACGTTGCGGCACAGGCGGAGATTTGCCGAGACCGGCAACGGCTGCTTCAGATCCTTCTGCTGTTGTGGCTTTTGTTGTTACACTTGGAGTCGATTGTAGTGATTGTTGGCGCTGTTGCTGATGCTGTTGACGGTGCTGCTCACGACTTTGGGATTGCTGTTGCTGTTGCTGTCGTTGTTGCTGCTGTTGCTGACTGATGCTAATTTTTTCTTTGAGTTTGCTTTTGTATATTTCCGATTGTGATTGCATACCTTTAGGTGCAGATTAACTGTTCCGACATTTATGCACAATTTTAAACGAATTTGTTGTTTGAAACCGAGTTGTGTTGTTATCGTTGTTGCAGCGGCAGGGTAGATTAAGCATATGAACGATTGGCGCACACACCAAGAAGTAGAAGAATAAAACAGATAAAAAAAGTGGTTTTGAATTTCAAGGAATTTTATTTCGAGCTTAGAAAGTTTAGCTTATTTAATTTAAGTTTTAGTCTAAGCGTACGTATAAAACATCAGACAGCAAGATGCAAAGGTTAAATGAACAATGGTTGAATGAATAAATAAAATAAAGCATTGGCTGGATTTGCCAGGAAAGCAAATAATGAAGTTGTGTATCTAGGAGTACGGTAAATAATGAACTAAAAAAAAAAATCAGAATTATGTGTATGCACATTAGGGTGTCCCATTTTTTTTTTTTTTGCGAAAATATGCGTACTATCATTTCGTTTTTCGTTTTGATCTAAAGATTTGCGTGCTTCCGCTTAATAAGAATGTGATTCGATCCCAGGGTGCAGCAACATGCAAAAATTATAGAAAACGCATACATATTTTTACAACAGCTCAAACCTAAGCGTTTGTCTTCCGGCGTAAAATCGTAGGCGTCTCTATTTGTGTGGCTTGCGGAGGCAGATTAAACATTTGAGAAGCTCGACCAAACACTGAACAAAACATTCATACTCAAAACATGTAATTTTTAGAAAAAAAAAAATACAACCGACATCAATGCTCATATAAAAATTTATGCATACCATTAAATTCTGCATGATCCAATGATCAGAACTAAACCAAATTAGTATGGGACCATGCTTGAGGTACCATGTGGTCCAAAGTTATACGACAACATACATGCCCTTATTTCTGAAATACCCTAATTCACATACCCTACTACACAAGAAATTGTAGATATTGAAAATTTATTATATTTAAAATCGTAAGCGCACGCCCGGAAAAGCCCCCAAATAAAAGAGGATTTTTAAAATTGGTGCGGGTCGGTCCCATTGTCGATACATCGAAATATAAAATAGGTGAAAATATGTATGTATGTATATATTTATGTACGAATAACTAATTTAACAAAGCTTACGCTATCAAACCCTTTTGATGCCCTAAAAGGGAGGAAAACCGCAATATGCATTTTCTATAAGCTTTGTAGAGAATTTAATGCAATAATCATTGTATCTACTACATAATACACATGCACATATGAAGTTCATACATATGTATGTATATGCACTCATATGGTCATAACAATAGGTACAATATTCAAAATATTTTTTGCAATTTATGTTTATTTATTTATTTCTAATAGCTTTAATTTAAAAAGTTGTTAGAACCACAATAGAAACCCCTTGAAAAAGAGTTTCAAAGTTTGCAGAAAATTTACAAAAATTAATCAAACTTCCAAAAATTTTCATCAAAGTTTCAAACTTTTTATTCAGAATTTTTTAAAGTACGAACCAAATATGTATATTTTTGCATGGAGGAAAATGCGCCACATCCTCGACCAAAAAATCTAAAAAATCAACGGTAATTTTTATTATACTAAATTTGAATGGGCTACTACAAAACTGCATACCCCAAAACTTTTTAAAAATTCTGAATAAAAAGTTTGGAATTTTGATGAACATTTTATGCAGTTTAAATAATTTGTGTGAACTTTGTGCAAACTTTCACTTATGTGGTTTCTGTTGTGGACCGAACTATTTTTTTAAATGAAAATTATTAAAAATAAATAAATGAACATAAATTGCAACCAATAACATTGTACCCATTAGTATGACCATGAGTGTATGTATTTAGTCAATGCACTTGCATTCACACATACAATTATCAAATGTAAGCATTAATGCAATTAAATGAACATACACATGTACAGTATGCGAAATCCACTTTCGTACACCTCACATCATATCACAACAATTTTGCTCTTTGCACCTATTTATGGAAAAGTTTAATAATTATTTACGTAGTTAAGAGTACATACATATCAATGTTTTACAGGAGTGTATAGTATACCTGAACTACATTGAGTTATTGTAAACTAGACTTAAGGCGTTTTGGGTTTATAAAAGATATGAGTATAGTTCTTAAGGCATGATCGCTCAATAATAAAGGAACATTTATAGCGGCAGGCGCTAAAAGTGTTGTTTATTTTAACATATTTATTTTAAAATTATAAAAATTCTGCAAATTTTTACTAATCAAATTTTTCTGAATTTTATTAAGTGAGTATAGCCCATTAAATTGTAATATAATAAAGTGCAAGTGTGAAGTTACTAAAAAAACGCGTTGACTTTTGGCCAAACAAAGTTTGTTTGTACATATATGTTCGACAATTTTTTTGTTTGTATGCAAGAAAATAATAACAAAATCAGTAAAAAAAACAAAATTATCAAAAATAAACGCGAATTTTTTGCCACTTGAAACTAGCATTTTATTAAGCTAGTATTTAATGGCCTTTAAAACTGCGTTCTTAGAAATTTTCTAAACATTCTTAATAAAAAGTTTGTTGTTGTAAAATTTTTTTAATTTTTCTGCAAAGTCGGTATTTTGTCAGATAATGGGCAGAAGTTTTATAAAAAAAAAGTAAGAAACATTAAAAAAACAAAAGAAAAATTTGCCAAATCTGGTACAGTGACTCAAACAAGAAACAAGGTGTTGGATTTTTTTTTTAATTCACAATGTTTTTCAAGTAAAATTGTTTTGCTATTTTGCTATAAAAAGGTTTACTATGCTTTAACCAAAATCAAATACCGTAGACCGTGTCAGCTGAAACGATCTATCTAAAAGCATAAACAGACGGCAGCGTTGATCCGGATCGACTCGGGAATTAACTGCAGTTGATCCGGATTAAGTCCGAGTTAATCCGGATCAACGCTGCCGCTGTCTGTTTAAGCTTTTATGGAATTCTCGTGTTGACGAAAACTCACCACCGCATAACGGTGACGTTGTTGTTGCTTCTCTCTCGCTCTATCAACAGCAATTGCATATGTTGATACGGAGGCAGGTACGGAAAGGCGCTCCGTGGGTGGCTGGTTGAGCTTTAATATAGAAAGGTCCTATCTCACTATAATACAAAGGTGTTATCGGCTGGCAACTTCTCGCTCTAATTCCGCCATATTGACTGCCTTAGGTGAAATCGTGTTGATACTTTAGAAATTCTTTGTCTAATAATATAGTTGAATGTTTTTTTTTTCTCATTGTACACATTTGGTTTTCTTAAAAAGGTATTTAATCTTATTTTATTTCATTTCATTACGAATATACTATGAAAAAAGCAAATTTTGTTTAGAAGAAAATAAGAAATTTTATATTTTTCCTTTCCCCCAAATGGGGATTAATTTCTTCCCGTTTTTCTTCTCATTCTACTGAGCTAAGGCAGTATCAAATCGAGCTGTCACAACTGATACCAGCTTGTATTATTGCATCATGCTATCTCACATGGTTGCTGATATGGAAAAAAAAGCCAAAACTAGCTAAAAATTTCAACCCTGTTCCCGCCCATCCCGAATTTTAAGCCCCGAACGTTTTTCAGAATTGTATGCGGGTCCCGACCTTTATCACTGAATTTAACTCGCCTGACTTCAAAATCAATATTAAGTAATAAAAAATTTGACATTTTCGTACTATTGTTTTTTTTTTGCTTTGCTTTTCGTTTTCATGTCAATAAAGATAAAAAAAGTGCTGATTCCATAAAAAGTATTTAAGGAAGATTTTCTGCATTTGCGGATTTTATCGGGAGTGTCGAGAAAGGATTTTGGTCCCGTCCCGCCTGCAAAATTTTTAAATACCTTCCCTATAACGCCTATCCCGGCCATTCTGAAAACAGTAGCGTGGTTTCCGCGTGTCCCAATATCCGGCGCCCATCTCTAGTTTGGATTATGTACAGTATCGGTCATATCTATAGCACGTCATTTCAAAGTGATATTGTGTGCCACTTATGTTTATTTAAGAATTTTCAATTAAAATATAGTTCATTCTCAGACAAACCCGATACAAACCCAACTACAAAAAAGTGCAACAAACTTTCACATAAATTTCAAACTTTTTTCTCGGAAGTGTTAGAATTTTTTTGAGTACACAGTTTTTTAGCCCCTTCAATTTTAGTCTGATAATGTGCAAATTTGAAGTGACTACGAATTACCGTTCATTTTTTTAATTTTTTTTGTCGCATTGGCTTCCATATAATGAATAAATTCAATTTATTTGTATATGGAAGAAATCCGCACCCCCTTTGGCGAAAAAAATTCTAAAAAATCAACGGTAACTTTAGGCCTGGCTGGCTGGGTTAAGCCGAGTTCAAACTATCAAAATATTAAAATTGTAGGCGAAATACATGAAAACAGACTCACTCATTTGTATAGCGGTACAATCATACATAGATATAAATAAGCGAAATATTCATACGTAAGATTAAAATTATGCACAAGAAAATTAACAAACGCAATTTGAGCTGCGAGTTTACTTGCATAGGGCAATTTGGTCGGGCAACTCATGAAGCACCTAACAAATTCGCGATCGTATCAAAGTGAAAAAAAAAATTATAGTTTAAAAAACTAAAACCTCCCTATTATAATTGCTGCATCTTTTAGGCGCATCAATATTAGATAGTTATGTACATCCCGAGCTAATAAAAGGAAGGTAATAAAAAAAAAATTACCGACGTTTTATATCTGCTTAAAGAAAAAACTGTGTTGCAATTCAAAACAGCTAAACTACGAAGCGGTTTTAAACTCGCACTGAAAAACTGGTCAGTAGTTTAAACTGAGTTTAACTAAACTTCGTCTAAACTGGGTTTAAACCAGCACTGAAGCACTAGCCCTTAATCTATTGAACAAATCGCTATTTAGGCATAAACTACTCAAACGCATGAAAAGTATATTATTTATTTGATATTTATTTATTTATTGCATCGCAGCATTACGTGGCTAACGAAATAAAAATTAAAAATATTGTTTGCGAGCAGCGGAACGGGAACATAACAAAATGCAAACACCAGAAAACATATGCAGATAAGAAAATTACCGATAAAGGCAGGTGCAATGAAATAATTATATTGAAAAGAACCAATACAAATACATACAAATCACAAAGCATAAACAATTTGCCATAAACGGCAGCGAACATATCATCAGCTAATTTGGTATATTTTTTTTCTATTGACCTAGCAGTATTTTTTCCATAATTCCACAACATTTCGTCAGTAGATTTGTATTGCTGTGGCGTTTTTTTGCTTACGTCAATTTTTAAAAGAGTAGATCCATATGCATAGTGGAACTAAAATTAACGTACAATTTCATTACGGCATACCTTGTTCCTTTGTGTTTTGGCTGTACAACAAAGCTGTGAGATGTGACACAGGTAACATTTGCGCGCACTTAAGGAGCAACTTTAGAACTCATAGCGATTACCTACTCATCCAGTTCCTTTTAATTTCGTTTTTCGTTTAAACTGCTCATGTGTCGATTGGATTGCGACAACACCGCAGCTGTCGTTTCAATACGAAGCCGGTATTTCTTCGTCTGTGTATGAATTTTATTGTTAGACGACTTGTTTATTTCTTCGTTTGCTCTTTACTCCAACAAGAAAGTTTTATTCATCCTTCCTGGAAATGTTTCATCATTTCATATACTAAATGTGCCTTTTTTCCTTGTACTATGTGTGCAAGCCGATGTACGAATATACTATGTACATATGCCTGTGTATTAATATGTAATTCAGAACACTATTCTACACAGATGTTGGAGAACATAAAAACACGGCATCCATCCACCTTCCTTCTGCATTTTCCCTTCTACTCTTCGTGCTTTATGCTTATTGTGCATAGATGTACATATGTACATGCTATGTACAGACATGCATATAATCAGTATATGCACAGATGAACGAGAACTACCCCACAATCCCGTAGTTGTGTACATATTTATTTCTGTACATTGTGTATTTTCAAAGGGCAAATACCCAACAACGTATCAGCCTAAAAACTCAGTCAATAAACATTCATTTCGCTAGTTTGGTTTCAATTCTTTTCAGCAAGGCGATCATATAGCAAACACAAAATTATCTTTAGCGATAACATGAGCGATTTCCATGATAACAGGCAACATATTTTTTTTTTAAATTAAAATGTATTCTAAATCTATTCAGTAAAATAACTGCTTTTAGCAACGCCTTTTCCTTATAAAGATCTAGCGATGGACCACGATGTGCTTTTAATTTTATTTAGGCGCATAATTTGTGTAGAAAAAGCTTTGGCACACGCTTTTACCGGCAAAACCTGTAGTAGTTCGAAGCTTATTTCTTATTGAATAAATTAAGAAATCTTTCTATGGAGCAAGGGGCCCAAAACGTGGTGTTGAAAGTAGAATAGGTCTCAAAAGAGAACGTCAAAAAGTGTAAGCAAACAGCAAATAGCGTAGTCAAAAAAAAAAAAAAACTAAATGCTGCCTACCTATGTAAATGCATAAACTTAAGCTTAAACTAATAACTTATTAAATGTATAGTACATTTAGTCGCAACCGAATTCCTTTAAAAATTATATAAAAATTGCTCTAAAATAAACGTAAATTAATGTGTAAATACAAAAGTAACACACCACTGCCGAACGATAACACCACATTTCAACACAACAATAAAAGAAGGTGAAAAATAAAGAATTGTCAAAAAGCAGTCGCGATGGAACGAAACGGCAAAAACAGTTGTAAAAAAAAAACATTAAATAATTGATATAACAAAAAGTAAGCATACATTGGTAAAGGCAAATAAGTAGACAAAGTTAGCAGCCGTACAGGCAAGAAATAGCGGCGATGTGGCCTACAAAACAAATGAATTTCATTTTGGTGGAGGCTTATGGTATTGCCTCGCCGCCCCGCATTCTGGTTCCATGGTAGTGCAGATATCGCTGCTGTGGTCGTCGCCATTGCCATCCCAACACAAATACCGGACTCGGTAACACACAGCCAGCACTTTTCTACAACTAATCGCAGCTACAGTTTGTTGCTATTGCTTTTACTTATGCCTTTGCCAGCACTCCCGGCCTGTGGTACCGCGGTCGTCGTCGTCGTCGTCGTTTGGTCGTTTGCTCTGTCTGTCGACTAGTACATACTATGTGCATATGTACATACAATTCATGTTTGTTTTGCATTTTAGATGTATGTACTTATATGCTCGATTTTCTACTCGCTGCCTGTTATGCACAATATCTGTTCGCTTCGTAGTCATACCACAAAGTTACATATGCGTATACATGTATTTTTACTTGAAAAACGTAATAAAATGCATTTAGAAACTGAAATCGACCTAAGGACAGAGCCACCGGGTACATGGGATTTTGTTAGAGTACTCATAGGAAGAGCTGACGACTAAGACCATGGCAACAATAAAAAGCTTTGGATACACAGGCATATATACATAAATAAATTGTTGAATGAAACATAAAGCGATTTTCAACATTTTTAGAAGAAACTATTAGAATTTAAAACTAATATGTACAAAATAGTAAATGCATGGCGTGTGGGAAATGTTAAATGTGTATATGATAGCAATATGATCGTAAACAACCTAAGAAATGTATTTTATATTTATGTACATGCATACATACGGGGTATATGGCATGCAAACAAATATAGTATATTTTGTATATATAGTATATCATTGTTGTTTACCTTTCATGAATTCCTTGAGCTGCTCGGCAGATATGTTTCTGTAACCCAATTCATTTAAATAGTCCAAAATGGCGCGTGCATCCAATGGCAAATGAGACATTTTCCGAATAGCAGCGACAGCAGTAAAAACATCGGAGACCCTCCACTATGGCAAAAGATGTCGAAGTATGAATAAAATTTGCTGGAATTGTATGTATTTTTTCACTTAGCTCACTTGGTGCTGTGGCTATTTAACTTTTGTTGTCTTTAGTTATTGAATTTCGTTTTTCTAAGCGTTCGAATTATCTTCTCCTATGTACATATGTATGTATGTTTCTCTCAGTTTTACACTTTGTTCTCCACTTTCGCTATATTTCTACTGGTGCACCTTCATACATATGTAGGTATATACGATTATAAGGTCCCAATTTAACACTTTTTCATCATGATTCTCAGGCGGCCATTATAAAGCGACGTTCGCCAACTCGCGTTTCTACAACACAAAACATTAAAAAATTATCCAACAAATGCAATACAGAACAATAATCTCACGAAAGCGCACCAACTCACACACAAATTGGAAAAGCAAACGACGACAAAAAACCAAACCCAAACGCTATGCTTAGCTACTTGCCCTCGTCGTTTCCTTCGTTTTTTCAGCTTTTATGCAACTTTAAACTTACTTTTCACACCGATTTCACTTGCTTTAGTGGAACTGTACTTTACTGAATACTTTTTTTGTATAATTGTTAATTATTTGTGTGATCTTATGGCAATTTTATTAATAAAATTGCAGACAGCGCTCGTTCGCCACTTCGCTTGAACCCAGTGCTGCCAGTATTTTATTCTTCTAGCCACAAAAGGCCGACCATCGAAATTGTTGCCACACTAATCATGAAAATATTTCGATTATACATAAAAATGCTACATTAAGCTTAAAAGGAAAGCGGATTGAATGCCAAAACGCTGACCAAAATTTTTTATTACAACTTAGATAATTTTGTAAACTTAAATGCTGAAAAGAGTGAAATACAAAATCGGTAAAATTATTAATTTGAAAATAGTTTTTATAATTGGCAGCACAAAAATAAACGACGCTCGGTTTTCTTCTCCCCTTTTTGTTCGTTTCGTTTCGTTAATTTTGTTCGTATGCAATCGTTTCTGCAGCTGCGACATCATGCTCCAATCTCGCTTTCCATTTTGTTTCGTGGTGAATTGTTTCAAATGTATTGCCATGCATATTCAAAATAAACATATCGTTAAAAAAGAAACAGACACGGAGAATTGGTCGTCTCGGTATTATAAAACTACAAAATCTTATTTGATTTTTAATTATCATTAAAAATGATTCAGTGCATCAAATTAATACAAACACTTTTCAGTTTATCTGGGAAATCAAATTGATGTAAACCTTCATCAGGTTCAATCTTACTGCCGTCCCTAAATTGGAGCGCCAAGCGTTGCGTTATCCACTGTCAACGAGTGTCAGCGCGCGCTATCCCCAAATCAACGCGTCGTAATTTTTTACGTTTTCTCAGGTCCTCTCGTTTTTATTCTCGTTTCCTCTTTTACTTTTTTGTCCTTTCTCTTTCTTTCCGTCTTCTGCATCCAACTTCAACACGTAACGCCCTGTCAAAAATGAAAATTCCATTTGCTCGGCGTTAGCGTCGCGTTATTGTGGGATGTTTCATACAAATTGTATGGGCATGAAGATTTTTGACAGTTGCTTGGCGCTTGTCGCGCCAATTTAGGGATGGCAGTTAAGCGAAGCGCACATTGGCGCGATTCTGTCGTTGCGAATTCGCAAGCCCAAAAATTACAACAATGCTACCCATACATTTTAATGCGCTAGCGCACACTTGCACGATTCCGTCGCTGCGAATTTTTCGAACATTCAATGTTCCTCTCTATTGACGCGTTCGAAACGCAGCTTGCAGCGTTTTGAAGGCGTCAAAGAAGAAGAAGAAAGGTGTCACAGCAATAAAGGCAAAGAAAAAAAAACCTGTAATGTACAAAAACTAATAAAAACGTTCGTAATAATAGTATTTTGTACGATTTGGGCACGCCGAGTGCGAAAATACACGAAATAAAGGGAAAATTGAGTGAATTGTACATCGGAAATCGACGCGAAAAAATCGCTCAAGTGTGCGCACGTTTGCGGATTCGAAGTTAACAGCCGAATTCGCAACGTATTCCCAACGACAGAATCGCGCCAATGTGCGCTTCGCTTTATGAAAAGTTATAAAATCCCAAAAACCGCCAAAAATTAGAAATTAAAACCGGTAAGTTTTTAATGTTTCATGAATAGTTTTTTCTTAAGAACCTTTTAAGCTGTGAAAAATAGTCAACTATAAAAAAATTACAGAAATAATGATTTTTTATTATTCTAATTTCCAAAATAGATTGCAGAAAAAGTTGCACCTTGCATGTAAAGTGGCTTTCGAAAGCTGTTTTTATTTCTGAAAATCAAACTTTCCTATACTACTTTTTGCCTGTTTACACGGTAAAGCAGACAAGTCCACTTTCAACTATGTCACCAGATACTTTTATGCTTATAATAAAATTAATGACTAAACTAATTTCATTTATTCTATTTTTTTTAATGGCAACACTCGATTGGTTTGACAGCACTTGTGTAGCAAAAATGAAATTGCTAATGCACCATCAGAAAATTGAAATTATTTCTCGAAATCGATTTTCGTAATTTCAGTTGCGATTTCTGCAAATCTGCAGAAAGGAGTTTCTGGCTCTTTACACGAGAAAGTTGACTCGCAACAAATTTTGACAGTTCTTTTACGAGGCTCGTAAATTTACGAGGTTTACGAGACTTTTAGGAATTTAAGACCAGTATGCAACTATCAAGAAAGTGCGTACTGCTCAAGAAAATGTTACACAAGAAGATTTCTTATAGCTCAGTTATGCATACTTAGCATTGCATGAGAGTTGTCACATAAGTAATCTGTTAAATGGGCTTTGCGTGTAAGCGGTTACCCAACGCATAGCACTTCACATGTAGAATTATGTTGGGTTTTGATTTTTACGTAAAAATTGTATAGCAGAGTAGCAAAGTATGAATAACTGGGCTATTATAACCCCTTACACGCAAAGCCCATTTAACACATTCTTATGTGGCGACTCTTATGCAAAGCTAAGTATGCATAACTGGGCTATTAGCCATTTCTTGTACGTCAGTTTATATGGAGTTTTTGCTTTTCTTGAGAGCTACATAGTCTAGGTTCAGACAGATAAACTTTTGTCGCGGCAACTCGTTACTTGTTGGAGAGGGAGTGACGAGGAATTCTCTCGTTCGTCGGAGTAATTCTGGCTGGCCGTTCACAGCTGACAACAACAATTGTGTACAAAATTGCTCTGTATGAACGGGAAGGGCAACACCAAAAGAGAAGTTGCGAAAATGAGCACCATAAGTTTCTCTGTGTGAACCCAGTCATGCCTATAGGTACAAATATCGATATAAGTAGGTATCGATACCTTTAGACCGATACTTAGTAGGTATCGATACTTACTTTCGATGCTACTTCCAAGTCCAGGTATCGATACTTCTATGGTATCGATTCATCCCTATTCAGGGCTTAGTTTGGATTCTGTAAGTGCTCATTTACACATGGCGATTTTTGTTGGGGTAACTCGACGTTTGTAGGAGCGAGCGTAACGAGGAAAGGAGAGGGGCACCGAGTTGCTCGTGCCCGGGCAACACACTTTGTGCTCTCGTTCGTCTATGTAAATTGAGCTATCGCTTTACAGATGACAACAATAATTGCATGCCGTGTGTAAATGAAACGAGCAACACTAAAAGGGAATATGAAAAATCGCGTCGACAAAATTTTCGGTGTATAAACACAGACTAATAACTGGGAGAAATGCAGTGTACTAGTGCTGCAAAAGCATCGATGTTTGATACTATCGATTTTTCGATGTTTTTGCAATTAAAAATTTTTCGAATGAGAAGTTAAACCTTATTCTCCCAAATTGACTGCCCCACTCTATTTGATCTACATAAATAAATAAATAAAAGACCCTTCTTCGCAAAGTTATCGATTCTGCAGACAACTATCGGTCCTATGAAAATGTTTATGATTTTTGGACTGCGGGCAACTCTTTTTAACAGCTGATTTTTGTGTTTAAAGACACATCAGTTCATTTTTTTTAAATAACTATTGCAAAAAACTCTAAATCTAAATGTCGGCATTAAAATATAGAAATTGCAGTTTAGTTTTACTCTTCACGCTATATGTTTTAATAGCTAGCAATGTGTTGTGCCATGAAGCCAAGGATTTTGATGATTCAGTACTTTATAAAATCGATTTTGAAATGCCGGATTTTGACAAGGATCCTGTAAGCAACAATCATTTCATCTATGATTTTTTTTTCTTTAAACTTATACCCTAACATTGAATAGGACTTGAAAAATCATCTCCGTACATTCTACACACATGATCATGAGAAATATGACTGCGTTATACCAGTTGTTCAAGACACCAAAGAGGAGCAAACTTCCACTGAACCTGAACTTTGTAAGAAAATTTAAATATACACAAATGCATATATACATACATATGTAAGTCGGCAAATGTTCGGTTATTTGTACAATAGTTTTGCTGTGGTGGGCGGAGAGGGAGACGATGTGGCAGCTAGAAGCCCATCCATTTGAAAGAGTCGCTACCACAACAGCCATCTGAAAATGGATTAAAATTACCATTTTGACAGAAGATGTAAGCTGAGGTTACGCATACGCAGTATTTTTGTGTAGAATTCCACTCTAGTTTAGCCTTCGGCCGCGCTTAAAAAACCCTCATCAGTACAACTCGGGCTACGCCATTTGGAACTCGCCTCGCAATTTACAAAAAAAAAGCATATCGCTAGCTTAGAGTGGAAAGTTGCCAAGTCCCCTTTTACAAATTTTACAGAAGAGGAAAAAAAGTATAGCAATATTCTTCAAGTATTTCACAAAACTTTGAATACAACATTTCGCGTGTTTAAAGAAAAGCGAAACTCCATTCGGATCAGAAGGATTCGATCGGTATTAAAAGATTTCGAATTATTTTCGCCTACTCGGATTTTTGGTGCCTCCTTTGGACTTCACGAATTTGCCTTTCTATCAATATAAACGAAAAAATAAAACAAGTGCCCTAGTCCTTTTCGAAAGGTTGCATTTTTAATTTATCTTGCTTCCTATATCAAAATATGAGTTTTCATAAAAAGTGGACTTAGCAATTTTTCACACTAAGCTAGCGATATTTCACACCGAATTTATTGATAAATTAGTGCTTAGATATTTGAATTAAAGTTTAATCCTTTGACTGCACGTGTATGTTAAAATTTTTTGATTCGGGTTAATGTACAAATAACCAAACCGTTCCCTGTAAGTCAAATACCTAAACAATGAGTCTTGAATATTTTTTTTTTAGCGCCAATAACTCTGCTGCAGCCTTTGTTCTCGACATCGAGTTGTTCATACAGGATTGAAGCTTATTGGTCGTATGAAATTTGCCATGGTCAACACGTACGCCAATCGCACGAAGAAAGAGAAGGTATGCTTTATTATTACTTATTTGTCCTAAAAAAACATGTTTCTTTTCGCATTAATTGCAGGAAAAAATGTAAAACTACAAGAATATTACTTAGGCAAATGGTCAGACGCAAAGACCGAAGAATTAACAAAGACTTGGGAAAGTGACCGCAAAGCAGGTGTGAAATATAAGACGACGAAAATTGAAAATACTAGATACCCATATTTTGAAATAGCAATGTCCGATGGTACTATGTGCGATATTATTGACTCGCCCCGCACAACTCATGTACGTTATGTTTGCTATCCGCATGGCAAGAACGAAATATATTCATTTAAAGAAACATCTTCTTGTAATTATGAGGCTATTATTCTGACATCAGTGCTTTGTATGATCCCCGCTTTTCATCCAGAAGAATCAAAGGAGGTTCCCATTAAATGTTTCAATTCGCCCACTGAGATACATAAACCGCTTAGTATGCTACGTCAAGAGCTTAGTGAAATGCAATTAGCCGATGATGAATTACCCGTATCGAAAGATGCTAGTACTGCGGCTATGGCTTTGGCTCGTTCTGCAGCAGCTACAGAGCGATTGTCTTTCTTTAATAAAATCGGCACGGATGTGGATAAACTTGTACTTGAATTGATGATTGGCGCGGGTGTTGACGTGCCTGCCGCACCAGCTGTTAATAATGAAGTTATGCCACATGTACCAAAAGCACCTATCACAGATTTAACGGCAGTCAAAGAATTTATTTCGGGTAAAAATTGTTTAACTGGCGTAAGTATAGTTCTAAATTTATAAAAAGTTGAATGAAGTGAAACATTTAACTAAATTTAAAAATCATTTAAATTTAAAAATCATATTTAGAGAAATTAGTAATTTCTTACAAATTATGATTAAAAACATTTTTTAGGGCACTGGTTGGTGGAAGTATGAGTTCTGTTATGGTCGACATGTGCGTCAATTTCATAAGGACAAAAAATCTGAATCAGAACTCTTCCTGGGGTACTTTTCGGAGAACTCACATCGGCAATGGCTGGCCAAAAATCTTGATAAAATGCCCAAGCAAGGAGGCTATTCCTCAGCACTTTGGCATCATTATGATCGAGGGACACACTGCGATCGCACCGGATCTCCACGTGAAGTAGATGTCAAATTAATGTGCACGCCTATCAGTAGTAGTTCGAGCGCGGTTTCCATTTACCTATTAGAGCCAAAAACATGCCAATATATTTTGGTGGTGGAGTCACCAATCGTTTGCGATCTGCTAGAGTTTGCTGACGAATATGGTTTGGTGCATGAAGAAACTCTTCAGCGTGTATTGCAGAAAAATGCATTAGGAAATGAAGAAAAGCCACCAACTGAAGAGTCAGTTAAAGAAGTAAGAAATGTTGGGAATAATGCTTTAAATGATGCACGACCACCACAGGATGTACGTGCTTGAATTGTGCTAAAATTGCTAAGTTGCAAAATTTATATGTAATAACTATCCAAATGGTATTGGTATGTACGTGAGTGATATGTAAAATTTATTTTCACGACTATGGCTAATAAATTAACTGAATTTTTTAGTGATTACATTTTTACGGCATTGATTTGTTAATACATTTAATTTTGCTTTTGCGTCTAAGCAGCAGGCAAATTTTTCGTTAAACTATGCGTACATTGGTGGCGGTATTTCATCTGGGCCTATTTCTTTTTTCTGGCTGCCAGCAAAGCTTTGTTGTTCAGAATGTATTTCGGCAATCACATCAGTAAATAATTTATCCCACTCCCAAACTTCGTCCGGTTCATCTAAAGTTTCAGGCAACTTAAGGCAACGTGTCAATATAGATAGATTAATATTCTCCAAGGAGGCAAATGCATTTTGATTCAACAAATCCAAATTGAGTTCACTTAAAGTGTTTGGACGTAGATTGCTGGCGCTAAAAAATTTGCGACATAGAAAATACAACATATTTTTTTCGTAATTGGTTTTCTACATACGCAGGCGGTTCGACGATCTCGTTAAGTAAGATTTCATCTTTTAAATCATCCATGTCAGGAATGGTCGGTATGTCGTCCCGTGGTGGTGAGCCAATTGGTGACTTTGCCAGTGATACACTTTGAAAGCGTTCGCTTCAATAATAAATAAAAATATTTAAATTTAAGCAAATAGATATAATCAAAAAATCTATATTTTTGGCTACACTCACTCATCAAAGGAAGCGCCTTTTTTAGATCTGAAAATAGTTTAAACATACATATGCATATTAAATGAAACAAAACCGTCTTATTTACAATCCCAAACTTACTTTGTACTTTTTAGTATGCCAACATCAGCCCAACCGCCCGAAATACGTCGCACTGGTGGGCGTTTCGAGGTATCGGCTTCTTCGCTTGCAGCAGTGCTGGTATCCTTGTGCATGCCTAATGTTATATCGATAGCAATCTCTTTCTCATTCGGATTGGTCACATTGATGCTGGTGGAAGCACCGCCAATCGGATCACGGCTTTTGGAGCGACGTCCCTTCCGTGCCGTTTTCTATTTGGGACATACATACATCCTTCAAACCTGTTTTCTACTACACTCATTGTACATACCTTGCGGATGGATAGTTTTAGTTCTTCTGCCCAATCCATCATTTAAATGTTTATTTTTTAGAAATTTGCACTTAAAATAAGTCCACTATAACTTTCTACTTCTGTTTTGCTCTAGATGTTTTGTTTATTGTTGCTAAGCAACAGTTGTTTACGATTGGTCTAAAAATTTCACTAGAACGGCCAAAGCGTATTCATACAAGGTGGTGTTATTAGATCAGCTGATTTCTTCTTCGTTCATTACGGGAACTCAAAAGAACCACAGGCGTGTTTCTTAACTTTTTACAACGGTTGATAACAATTGGATAAGAGTATAAATTTACGCACAAAGAGAGCGAAAGAGTAAAAAGTAAAGAAACGTCAACTAGCAAAAATTTGCAATCACTGTATACACACACACATACGTCAAATACATGCACAAATACTTACATTCTGCAATATTTAAATGTGTTTTGATAACGATTGATTGATTTTATTAAAAGGAATTAACAGAAACTTGCCAAATTTTTCCTTTTTCGTTTTGAACAGCTGATTCATAAAAATTTCTGCCGGCTTTTGAGCAGAATCCAATGAAATTTGTATGGACTTCTTACACTTTATCCATTTTTACCGGTGCGGGCTGTTTCGGGCTCCTACGTTGCGTACGGGAAAGGCCCTAATATTTGTAACATCCATATCCAATGCAAATTTATAAAAGGTGGTGTTACTGGCGAATTTAGATTTTCGCCGCGGTCCTTTTGAATGTCAAAATGATGTGTTTGCTGTAATATGAGCTCGCTTTGTTTATAAAAAACACATCATTTTGACACTCAGAAGGAATATGAGCTCGCTTTGTTTACAAAAAACACATAATTTTGACACTCAGAAGGACCGCGGCGAATATCTACATTCGCCAGTAACACCACCTTTTATAAATTCGTATTGATTCATACCTAAACCAAAGTGTCAGCGTTCTCTGGCAGTCAAAAAATTCTCATACCCATACAATTTGTAGGAAGCATACCGAAATAACGCGGCGTCAATGCTTACTGCCGTCCCTAAAATGAAGCGCTAAGCGTTGCGTTCTCCATTGTAAACGAGTGTCACTGTGCGCTATCGCCAAATTAACGCGGCGTAATTTATAACGTTTTCTCTTTTCCGCTTGTTTTTATTCTCGTTTCCACTTTCACTCCTTTGTCCTCTCTCTTTCTCTCCGTCTTCTGCATCCAACTTCAACATGTAACGCCCTGTCAAAAATGAAAACTCCCTTTGCTCGGCGCTAGCGCCGCGTTATTGTGGAAAGCTCCAAACAAATTGTACTGGCCAATTGGAGAATCACATTGGAGGTCAAGTTGAGAACCAGCATTTTCTCAACTTGAGAAACAGCCCCATTTTCATACAAAGAAAAATGCTCTTATGATTGAGAACGATTTCAATTTAACCTCAAGTTGAGCTCAAACCTAAATGTTTGTTAGGTTGTTGTGTATCGATATTCACAATGGAGCGGCAACACAGTTGATCTGCTGTATGGTCGGTTTCACACTGGAACATTTCTGCCACGAGAACAACTCAGTAGGTTCTTTTCCGTACGCAACGCGGGATCCCGCGGGTGCCGAAAACAGTCCAGAAATCATTCCCGTACTCAATAAAATGGGTAATAGATAGCGAAAATTGCATCGTATTGAATTGTAGGTGTCTTCTTACTGCTCGAAACAGCCCGGACTTTTTCTCTGGGTAAAAATGGATAAAGTGTCAAAGTACATATCAGCTGTACTTAAAATCAAATTTGTGAAATCAAAATTCAATTTCCAAGTTATTGCATTGAAGTGACAAAAACAAAAATAACGCGAATCAGACCTTTCTCAAATTCTGGGCACGAAATTTGGTTTTTTGCGTTCCCGTACTTCTGGACTATGTTCCACTTTTGAGCAAAATTTTCGCTTATTCTCTATCCGGATTGTTAGGGAAAGAACCTAGTTTGTATGCAAGAGAGGCAGTGCCGTGAGGTAAAGTTTCTCAAAAAGTTGTTCCAGCTTCTACCCCGCATCAAAATAGCAGTTCTGCTGCAGCGCACCGACAGGTGCGCATTTACGAAAATGCCGCTACGCAACCTTCAAGCGCAAAAGTTACAAATACTTTCAAACGTCCTATACGTATACACATTTTATTCTGATAGTTTAGCCCAAAATACAATTGGGGTGTTCACAGTTCGTTCCAAATTGTGTCTGAAAATGTAGACGTCTACATTTTGAGACATCTTTAGCATCAAACTGTGAGCACCCCTTTCTAGCAGTCGTCGCAAAATCGTCTCAAAACTTTGCTGGTGTTGCCAGACATTTCTTCCTTGCGTGCATTTTTTATATGTCGCCTTTCGATTTTGTTTCTGAAAAATTGTAATTATTTAACTTAATTAGCAATTCGTCATATTTGTTATTTCTTTTCCTTGATTTGTTTCTTTTCATCAGAAATTGCGCTCAAATTAAATGCAAATACAGAAAACGTGCCCAATAAATAAAAAAAATGTGATTAGTATTGCCATAATGCAACCCTGCTGCGAGGTTGCAAAATGTAGACGCTTAAAAAACATACCTTTGAGTGTGACAAAATGTAGACGGCGTCGTTTTCCAATTTTGTATGGGAAACAACAACACCACAGATTTTACGGTTAGAAAACGTCTTAAAATGTAGACGTCTACATTTTGAGACACTATTTGGAACGAACTGTGAACACCCCAAATAACGCAGTGGCAGTGGCAGTTTTTCGAAATCAGGGGGGCTACTCTGTAACGCGAAGCGAAAGAGAAATGCGATGCGATAGGCAATCGTCACAGCATATTATTTACGGCGTATTTGGTTATCGCATCGCATTGCCCTTTCGTATCGCATTACAGAGTATCCCCCCTGCTGTTTTTCTGTTTTTTAGAAAGTGTGGTGTTCAATGAAGCGACTCACAATACAACAGTGAGAGCTGGTAGTACTGCTCAATTCTAAATTCACTGCCACTGCCTTCATCGCAGCAAACTTCGCATGCTGAATTTGACATAAATAAAATGCAGCCCAGCCAACTTCTGTTCATGTCACTGAAGCCTAAAAGACAACAACGAAAATGTAAACAAACAAAGGGGAATGTCAAAA
The DNA here is from genome assembly GCF_013731165.1 of Rhagoletis pomonella. Classification (NCBI taxonomy): domain Eukaryota; kingdom Metazoa; phylum Arthropoda; class Insecta; order Diptera; family Tephritidae; genus Rhagoletis; species Rhagoletis pomonella. Next base: position 68,245,683 of record NW_023458560.1, read on the forward strand.
AAGGTGTCACTGACAACGCCGTATTGTATTTGTTGCGACAGTGACTGCCATTATTAGCAGTAACAGCTGATTTTAAGAACCGGCACTGTCACTGCTACTGCGCTATTGTATTTTGGCCTTTTTCATCCAGTGTGAGGGCGTGAGAATAATTGTTGCCATTCTAGTGTGAAACAGCCCTATCGCAAGTGGGGCTAGGTATGTCAGTGGCAAAAATACATCGATGTTTTTCATAGCATCGATACACAAAGAGTTTTCCTCCATTATGGGAATAAAACCATAAGAACCTTTTTGGCTATGTAGTTTTATAGCTCATAAAATTTTATTATAAAGCTTAGTATCCAGCTCTTAAGAAAACGGTCAAGAAAAAATTGCCATTATTTCGCGTGTGTGTCCAAGGAATTTTGACATTTTTGATAACGCACAGCCTGTTGCCTCACTCTTTCCTCAAGAAATAATGGAACGGGCATATATTTCTGTTGCAAACCTGGGTTGCCTTGTGCTCTTTTTTCACAAAAAAACTTTAGAAAACCGTAGTAGAAAGCGTACTAAATTTCTGAAGAACTGCGTACTGCCTTAAGGAAATTTGACTCAAGAAAATTTCTTAGCCATTTCTTGTACGTCATTTTATATGGAGTTTTTGCTTTTCTTAAGAGCTGGATACTAAGCTTAACAGAGCAAGTCAGCCAAAGAAAAAATATTAAAACTCAAAGCAATTGAAACTAACATTTTATAAGCTATAAAACTGCATCTTCCTATCTATGAAGTTCAGACAAAGCACGATGTAGAGAACAAAGGTGGCGCCCATCTCTGTACCGCTATTCCGCCCTCGGTGAATTTGACAGAATCGCTGTTTGTATGACGTCACACATGTGCAACTTGTTTACGTTTTACTTGAAAATTTTTTTCTACTTCTTCCATTCTTGCTTGCGTTTTGGCATTTCTCTCACAAATGCACCAGTGTGACGTCACACAAAACTTATTCTCGAAATCCTCTCTGACGGGCATTTCTATGCATCGATGTTTTTTCGACATCCCTAAGTAGGGCTACGCATGAACCAAAAATACAAGATCACGCCATCGAAACAGTAGCCTGTTATAATTGCGTTTAGGAAAAAAGTAGCCGATTTTGACATTAGCGATTTGTTTGCATTTGTTCGTTGTTTACAATTTGGTGGTAGCTTTTCACTGCAATTTTCTTCATATTCGCTTGTGACAACGTGTGTACACATAAGGTAAAGAAAAATTTAACACAACATGATTTATAGAAGAATTTGCATAATAAAAATGATTATTCATGCGTTCAATAATTACGCGGTTTTTTGCGTTCTCTTTGTTGTTTACTTCTTACAACAAAGATGGCGTCGAGATTTCGACAGCTAGAAAATAACTTTTATTCTTTCTTTCCTTAAGGCGTGATCTTGTGTCTTTTGTTCATGGGGCTACGCTGCACGACAGAAGTGAAAAACTATCGATAGTATGGACCACAGATTTCCATCGATAATATTAATAAACACCATCACCATTCCTACACAGCCAGGAAATTTATTCCATTTAAAATAATGTCAAAAAGCTGCAAGTAACATGCCCCTATGTTTCAACAGATAGATCTACATAGAAGCTTTATAAAGCAGTTCCGTTGGAAATGAACATTGCTTTGAAATTGATTAATATTACCTAAAGGAACTGGTTATCAATTATTTTTATTCGAAAACTATCGATTGTATCGCCGATTTTTCTATTTCTACTGCACGTGTCTGCGTTGTAAACAAATTTTCAGAGCGTGTGTTGGAATTTGTTAACAGATGCCTCCAAAGAGTTCAAATAAGAAATCTGGTGGCAGTGTAGCCGCTTGGTATCACTGCGAGTTATGCGATGTCCACATTACATCAAAAGATCGCGAAACGCACGAGAAGTATTGTCCTATTCCCGCAGATACCGGCGAACCGCTAGAATATATCCATAATAACTGCCTTTACACAACTGGAGTGGAAAAGCGCAGTTTTCATATAGAAGAATTGAATGATGTGCCAAACAAATACATTAACAATTTAGTATTCATTTCGGAAGGTGCTATACGTTTAACACATTTATATATTGGACAAAGGGTGCTGATACAACCAGTAAAAAAATCGGAGGCAGTAGGCCTAGTCAGACTAGTTTGGCCCATACCGGACAGGTTTTTAACAACGATCTTTGTCAGCGAGGACGGTATGCGATTCAAGAAAAATTAAGCCATTTCATTAATTTAAGATTTGCTGTTCCAGATTTTAAAATGTATGGGAGTGATCTTGGAGGTCAATCACTTAAAATATCTGCCTTGCTGCAACCCTGTTCTGTAGCTAAGTCGGTTGGTCTTCGTGTAACATCTATTGTAGGCGAAACCACTGAGCTCATGGATGCGCAGCTTAAGGACGTAGAGCGGTTGTTAAAGCTTGAATTAAAGAATTTAATATTTACAACAGGTAGCCGAATATTTATGGATTTCTTCAACAAAGACCTAACTTTGCAAGTGGTGTCATGGTCTAGTTTTGGAGTGGCAACGAGTAACACTGAAGATGAAACCAATTTGGAGGAGTCATTTAAGAGCTTAAAATTGGAGTGCGATGTGGAACCGCGGTTTTTTGAAGTAACATGTGCTACGCGACTTGAAATTGAACGACACAAATCACAGAGTACACAAGAAAATTCAACAAATTATAATAAAGTAACTAAAATTGATGTTGGCGGGCTAGATGAACAAATTGAAATGATAGAGGAAGCGATAGATATGGCTTTTGGACTAAATGTCGTACCTGCAGGTTATTTACTTACTGATTTACGTTATTTTTACGTAGCTAAAAATGTTTTAACAAATTGGGTATGGTTGTGTTTTTATTTAAAACGTTTTTTATTCATGTCCCTACAGGTGTGAAAGTCTCGCGTGGTTTTCTTTTACATGGCCCCACTGGTTGCGGCAAGAGCTTACTCTGCCAAGTCATGTGCTCAACAATGCTGGAGAAGACTGCTAAATTAACCAAAGTCGAGCTGCTTCGGATTAACACCAGCGAATTATTTAGCAAATTCCTCGGCGAAACGGAAAAAAATCTAATGTCGTATTTCGAGAAGGCATTCGAAATCTACCCGACACCCACTCTTATCGTCATAGAGGACGTGCACAATCTTTGTCCAAAGTATGAGACAAATGAAATGACCAAACGTGTGGGAGCGGCCTTTCTAAGCGCGCTGGACATCCTAAACGGACCGAAAAAGGAAGCACAACGCACCTTCTTGTTAGCTACAACATCTCAAATCGACGCACTGAATCCAAATGTACGCCGTTGTGGTCGTTTGGATAGCGAGATTGAAATCAGCGCACCGACGCCCAAGCAACGCGCTGCCATACTAAGCTGTCTTCTCCGCAGCATTACACATAAACTCTCACCTGCCGACATTGATGATGTGGCCCAAGTGCTGCATGGTTATGTTGGTGCTGATTTGGCCAATCTTGTGTACGCCGCTTCGTTACGTGCGCTAAAAGATGATGCACGTCCTCTGCATTTGCAAGACTTGCATGCCGCACTGACACATATCAAACCATCGGCTATGCGTGAGGTGCTCATAGAAAACCCGAATGTGCATTGGAGTGACATCGGTGGACAGGCCGAATTGAAATTGAAGCTCAAACAGGCTATAGAATGGCCACTACTGCATCCAGATAAGTTTGAACGGCTCGGTTTGAAACCGCCTCGTGGTATTCTAATGTTCGGTCCGCCAGGCTGTTCCAAAACAATGATCGCCAAGGCGCTTGCCACCGAAAGTCAACTGAATTTTCTCTCCATAAAAGGGCCTGAATTATTCTCGATGTGGGTGGGCGAATCGGAGCGTGCAGTGCGCGAAGTCTTTCGCAAGGCGCGTCAAGTAGCGCCGGCCATTGTGTTCTTCGACGAAATCGATGCCATTGGTGGCGAGCGAGCTGATGGTGGCGATGGCGGTTCGGGAACATCGGTTAAAGAACGTGTGCTCACTCAACTGCTCACTGAAATGGACGGTGTTGAGGCTTTGGAAAATGTCACTATTGTAGCAGCAACTAATCGACCAGATATGATTGACAAAGCACTGTTGCGCCCGGGACGTTTCGATCGTATTGTCTATGTTGGACTGCCCGATACCGAGGCACGTCAAGAAATCTTTCGCATAAAATTATTGCCAATGCCATTGGCAGCTGATGTAGATTTGCAAAAGCTTGTGCAACTTACTGAAGGATATTCAGGTGCCGAAATACAGGCCGTATGCCAGGAGGCGGCATTGAAATGTCTGGAGGAGAGTTTTGAAGCTGAGCGTGTACGATGGACGCATTTCGAGTACGCATTAAATGCCGTGCAACCGCGGACGAATCCCGAGCTCTTACAGCTCTACGATCAGTATATTAAGCAAAAATAACATCGCCAGTTTGAAAATATGTACATCCTAACAAACTTGCTGATTTGTAGAGAAATCCAGTATGTCATTCTTTGTAAAGTTATAAACGCTACTATTTTGTAGCGCTTCCACCACCTCACTACTTTCCGTGTCCGTTGATGTATTTTCTAGATTGCACTCTGTGTTCATACAGTGCAAGCCACCCAAATTGGCTATATTGCTTAGAACATTATAGCTAGTTTGTTGCGCTATGTTGACTGCGCTTACGTCGTTAGTTGCTCCGGCGGCTACCACCACCATCTCTGGTGTTTCCAAAATATTCATTAATGCAGAGTGTTTTAATACTTGGTCTGCCGCTTTGAATCCCAATTCGACATTTTTGCTGCGTATCATTAGAATAATGGAAATTATCAGATGTATGATTTACATAAGTTTAATAGAAGTGAAATAAATATGTACCCTTTCGAATGCTTTTTCATATGCCGCGCCAAGGCTGATGATTGATTAAATTTCCAAGGACAAAATTTGCACTCGAACGGTTTTTCACCTGAGTGTATGCTGCAAAGAGTGCAAAAATAAATAAACATTAAATTATTGAAAAACAATTTCTATAGGTATGAAATTATGCAATTGTATAAATGTAATTTTAAGCTTCTACTTTCTACTCTTAAAGGAAATAAAGAAAAACTGCCTTGGACACATTATAAGGCGATAAAAATATGAAATAATTGAGACTTTTAATACAAGGAAAGCTCGAGGGACGCAGAGGAGCGGCTGGGAAATATAAGATAATGGACAGGCTTGAACCAAAATTGGAGCAATGACAGATAAAGTAAAAACAGCGACGAAATCGATATGGCATCCAAAACTATGAACTAAAGCGTAAAGATATAACCAAATTATTAGGTTTTGCTATTTTTTTTTCAAATTTACCGCATGTGTGACACCAAATTCGATCGTCTACCAAACAATTTGCCACATTCCGCGCACTTATGCCGCCGCACGCCCCGATGCATGACCGCTATGTGATCCAACAGATAACTACGTTTGCTGAACGCCCTCTGACACTTTTCACATACATTATCCTTTATCGTTTTATGGACCGGCTCGTGGCGACGCAATTCCCGTCGCGTTTTAAATTCACGATCACATTGGCTACAGCGGTAATCACGGTGCTCCAAGTGTATTGCCTTATGTGCCTTCAAATTGCTCGAGGTGGTAAAGAAATTGGCACATATTTCACATTGGAAACGTCGTTCGCCAGTATGTGTACGCTGATGCAATAGTAAATTACTGGATTGCTTAAATTGACGCGCACATTGCTGGAATATATTGAAGTACACACTTAATGATGAAAATATATACAAGGCAATACAATAATTAAATAAAATTATTAGTTTTTTTTTAGAAAACAGTGATTCTTATCGATAATAATTTATTATGATAGAGTGAAAGCTTGTTAATTGAAAAATGGAAGCGGGAATTTTCTTAAATGATCAATTAAACGATAGAATAGATTGATCAATAAACAACAACACTGCACAGCTAAGAACGCGCTTTGATGTCTAAAAATTTGTAGACACTTTTTGAGGGAAGGATTTTTTTTTTTACTTGAAGTAACTTTACTTTTCATAGGACAAAAATTTGTTCTGGTGTTTTGTTCGTGTTCTGTGAAAACGTGAAGTGAAAATATTTATCATCACTTCACACAAAATTACGGTTCTGTTTTCAAATGTAAATTAATTTTTCAAAAATTTTTCACTGTGAAAACTTTTTTCCACAAGTCTAGTCTAGTCATCTAGTGATAAAGAATATCATTGTCTTAAACTCACAATAATTTATTAAATTACTTGCTCGATGTTGTAAAATAGCCTTTAATGATCGAGAATCGCTTAAAATGATATAACGAAACGATAAAGTGAAAAAATTAAATTTTCACTGACATTGAATTTTTCATTTTCACATCACTGTTTCATAGAACCAGAATTGGCGCCCTGGTATGTGTTTTGCAATGTTAATACTTTTTCTTTAGCTTCTAACAGCTTTAAACTTATGGGTAAAACTCCACACCAGATTTTCAGGGGTTTAGTGACTTTCAGATTTTTAGCGTAGTAATAAAACCTTTGAAAGATATTTACTTTAAATTCATCTATATTATTGGTATATTAAATTTAAAGCCAAACTTTGAACTCTAAAAATTTTCACATTTAAACTTTTTTTCGAAGAATTCGCGTTGATTTTTGATAATATCTCACCACATTTTGAAAGTATGTATTTTCGTTTGAGATAGAGCGTTTTTGAACCGAATTCTGAGATAGGGTGGCCTCGACCAAATTCTGAGGTAGGGTGTTTTTCAATAAAATTCTGAAATAGGGCGTTTTAAATCAAATCCTGAAGTAGGGCGTTGTTGAAAATTTTTTTGAGTTAGGGCGTTTTCGAACTGGCTGCCGCGATAGGGCGATCTTCCATTCGGGGAACAGCTGTTCTCGCCTTTAATAAACCTTATGTAAACGTGGCGTACGGGAGCGATTTTGGACTAAATCCTGCAAAACCTCCAAATTTTAGATGTTCTGGAACGCACTAAATATGTATGTATGTACATTTGTACATATGTATGTATGTACATAGTTACGCATATTCAGGACTGCTATTGTGGCACTCCTCAGATAGGTTTATAGTACGGAAATCTGCTTACATTCATACATATGTACATAAATCGTTGCATTTGTCCATACTATGTAATTAAATATCGAATATTTTATTGATTTCACAATTGAAAAATGCATTTATAAGCAGAAGTTTTGTTGTCTAGTGTAAATCACGCGAGTGCATCGCTTGGGAAAATACGTACATATATACGTATAGACATACATACATACATACATATATATGTAGGTTCTAATCAGTCTTGAAGTCACACCTCTCAAGCGTTAATTTTTTCAGTTAGGCTATTATAGAAACAAAAACCACAATGCACCACTATATAAAACTGCCGGTTTGTTGAACGAGTATATGTCCATATAGTAAATACATATGTACATTTCGTAATTTTTAGTTCTGGTGCAAAGATAGAAAAAGTGACGTAACAATAACCTTTTTCTCTATGACTCAAATCAGCTGCATCTCTTGCCCATACTCCATGTATGTGTGCATGTATTCTATACATCGAGTTTTCTCATGTGCTTGCCTTTTATCAATCCGCCACGTATCAGCTGTGTGATGTGAGAACGCAATCACATTTTAATCTTTACAGTCGTTTTTATTTTCATGAGAATGATAACGCAAAACTTAAATTGATAATAAAAGATTGCGAACATATTCGGCTAGCGGCAAGGTCTCCGTGTATTAACACAATTCTCATTTTTTTAGAGGAGCGCGCCGCCCATCAGTCGAGCGGCGAGCATTTGCGATAAAGGTCAGTGTGTCGTGCGCGGTTTGTTCATAAACTAAGTTCTAACAACAATCTAAACAATAGGGGAGACGCAAGTGCTGTTGTCTGTTCGTAAACCACTCACAGTTGAGATGCAAGCGTGGTTACGTATTTCATTGCTCCTATGGATTTTCGGATTTTTTCGTGAATTTCGCCCTTCAGAACCGTTTGTTACGGAATACCTGAGTGGACCGTGGCATAACATCACGGCGGAGCAGGTTAATAAAGAAATCTATCCGTTTGGTACTTACGCTGTGCTGGCACAACTTGCCATTGTTTTCCTAATCACCGATATACTTCGCTACAAACCAATTATTATTGTTTCCGCATGTTCCGGTATTATACTCTTTGGCATACTACTGTGGACGTACAAAGTATGGGAACTACAGGTGGGCCAGGTATTATACGGTACCTTTATGGCTACAGAAGTGGCGTATTACACATATATTTATGCTAAAGTGGATAAGGAGCGCTATCAGATTGTAACCGGTCATACACGATCAGCGATTTTATGTGGAAAATTTTTAGGCGGTGTTGTAGCTCAAGTTTTGGTTTCTACCGAAGTCATGGACTACAGAGGTCTTAATTATATTTCCTTTGGCTCACAAATAGTATCACTTTTTATAGCAGTGCTTTTACCGCCGGTGGGCAAAAGTTTGTATTTTTATGTAGATGAAGTTTCGTATCCAACTACAGAACAGAAGAATGACAACTCCCGTAGCTCACAACTTGAAGGTAAGCTCAAGTAAAACTTTGGGTATTGGGTGTAGTCTCAAGAATATAAACAAATATAGCTTGTTTGCGATAAGAATGGCATATTTCAAAGCGTAAATAATTTGAAACACCGCTGGGAAAAAAATTAATAATTATAAAGGTTTAATAAATATAATTGCATATTTAATCCAGTGGATTAAGCTGTAAATAAATTTTAATTTAGTTCGTTACTTTGGGCAAAGAGTGATTGATTTCTAGTTAGAGTTGCTAAGCACAGAGGAAATTAGTTAAAATTGTTAAAAAAAAAACAAGTAAATAAACAACCGACTGCAATTCAATTCAATATGTATTCATTTTTTTTTCTTGCTCTCTATTTTAGCTTTTCCACAAAACGGCTCCGCCGCTGCCATCCCAACGGCTGCAAGTGACATCAGTTTGACTACATCACCTCGATTTTCCTGGAACAATGCCTTTCAGCTACTTACGAAACAAATTGTTAGTGCTTATACCAATCGCACAGTAATCCGTTGGAGTTTTTGGTGGGCTTTGGCAACATGTGGTCAGGTTCAGGTGATCTCTTATGTGCAATTTCTCTGGAAGGATATAGATCCGCGCAATGAGAGTTTCTACAACGGTGCTATAGAGGCGATTGTAACGCTCTTGGGTGCTGGTAGCGCCATGGTGGCTGGTATAGCTAACACTAGTCATCATAAAAAGTGGCACATGTGGATATTGACTGTTTGTTCGCTTCTTATGGGTGTTTTCACTATCTATTCATCACAGACGAATTTTGTTTGGATGGCCTACATAATGTACATTCTTTTTGGAATCTGCTACTTTTTCGTCATTACAACAGCGAGCGCTATTGTTGCAGAGAATTTATCCGAAGACAGTTTTGGCTTAATTTTCGGCATTAATACTCTGGCGGCACTTGTATTGCAGTCGATTCTAACACTTGTGGTAGTTACTGATACCGGCTATGGGTTAAAACCTCGTGAACAATTCTTTGTTTATGGTTGCTATTTTATTGTTCTCGCAATCATGTACTTTGTGGCCGTACTTATGCGACTTTTATTTAGAAAACTGAGGTGCTGCGGGAATGGTGTCGTAAATATTACGAGTTACAATTAAGATTAATTTAAAGTTAAGTATCTCAAAACTCTTAAAATGTGATTGCACAAGGAAATGTGTACTTATACAATAAAACTCATAGCATAGAAAAAAAGTATGTCATTAGTCGCAGTGATTAAGCGGATGCAAATAAATGTCTGAATTTTATTATCACGATTAGATTTTAGATATGTATTTATGAATATTGCTTGGGCAATAATTTTAATCTTAAGTTATCAGTTACAGATAATAAAATTGTTATTTTCTCGCAAAATATCTACTTTTAAAATTCGCAATTTATTAATTTTCCACTGCCGAACATGGACTCAGTGATATGATGACATAGTACTTTATTGTGAACTTTATCTAGTTTTTTTAATTATACATATCCCAGTGAAACACACACAACGTTGGAGAAATAGTTTGGTTTTACATTAGCATTCTAATGTAGTTCTCGAATTGAAAATCAAGTTAGAGAACTATGTTAGAATTCGATTAGAAAAAACATTAGACATTAGAAACCAATTAGAATTGTACGTTAGAAAGCGATTAGATATCTTATTTCTTTCTCGATATTGAGAATTAAGTCCCCTTGTAGATAATGCTATAATTCTCGACAGCTTCTCTAATCGTCTTCTCACCTTCTACCTTAGAGAAACATTAGAATTCGAGTCGCTTTCTAATCGTTGTCTACTCTAAATGTTTGTTGGGATGATGGGTTTCTGGGCTACAACGGAAAACCTTCTACCTTAGAGAAACATTAGAATTCGAGTCGTTTTCTAATCGTTGTCTACCCTAAATGTTTGTTGGGATGATGTGTTTCTGGGCTACAACGGAAAACGTGAACTTTGACACCGTTTTTCCGCTCAAGTATAAGGGAAGTAAGATGTTATTCTGAATTTTTTCTTTTTTTAGTTTGAAATTATGTAATGAAAACAACCACATACCTTGCATTGATATGGTTTTTCGTTTGTATGTAAGCGCCTATGCGCTTCCAGATAACCAAAATTTTTGAAAACTTTTCCGCACTCCGTGCACTTTTCAGACATTTTCACAGGTACATCAACCTCATTTCCAGTCTCTGGCTAAAAAATATTTATTACATAAGTTTTTTTTTACATACATATATTTAATCAAGTCAAATTACCGTGATTTCCACATCTGCACCAATAGTTTTTCCAGTCCCTGGATTGAAAGCTATATTTGTATGTTTACTTGCGAGTACTTCGGTCAGTGTATCCTCATTGGCTTCTGAACGTGTTAAACTGCTAACATCAATCTCAATATCATTCAAGATATCATCTCCAGTCACCATACATCCCCCATTCTCAGCGACTACCACACCATTCGCCTGCACATTATTTCGCTCCAACATGTCGCATATATTCGCATAAATGGCAGCGGTCACACCAGAGTCCTTGCATGCATCACCCATGGCGGCCGTTGAGGAGAAGCTTGAGGAATCGTGGTTACTGTTGAAATTAAATTGAATTTATCAATAATAAATTATGATAGCGAATCAATTTAATCTCACATTGAATTTGTGCTTAGACCACATAAGCCAAGGCCACTGCCGCCATTATTAACGATATAGTCACGTAGGCGCCGCTCTGACGCTTCAGCTAGCTGCTGCAAGTTATAGGCATCCAACAAGCGAAAAAGGCATGACTGACATAAAAGTGCAGGTAAAGTTTCATCGTACTATGAGAAAAAAAACAAGCTTGTCTTTTTTAAGAATATATTTTTAATAGCAATAATTTTATTTGACCATTTTAAAATACACCAACCTTAAAAATGTTCAACTTCTCTATAATTTCAATCGGTCTCATTGGAAACGTTGGACTGTAAAGGTAAATAGACATAAGCAACTCACTTTTTAAACAAATGCGACAGCAGCTTGTTGCCTGAAAATTCATTTTTTGCTCGTTTTTTTCAGATTTACATTTTCCAAAACCAAATTCACCGACGCGCAACAAAATTTGGCAAAAGCCGGAAAAAGAGAAAACAGCAGAATGAAAGAAATGTGAATCAATCGCTAGAATGAAATGGAGTTCGAAAACTATCGATAGTCATATTGATGCCGCTATCGGTTTTTTATTTCGCATGGGATGTTTCACACTAGAATGACGCACGGTTTCACACTGGGTGAAAACTAGCAGAACAAAATGTGTATACGTACAGCGAAAGAACGTAAATCTATAAGGTCGGTGTTATGCAGACAAACTTTTGTTTGCCAAATTAAATGGCGGCTGCTTAGTTTGCTCGGAGGTGGTTATGTCGAGTTTGACACAGGGTTGCACCAAAGAACGTAAATCTACGAGTTGTTCCTTGTTATAAATTTACCTTTTTTGCTTAAACAGCATTATTACACATTTTTATTTACAATTATTCAAAATAAAACTAAAGCAAAATTTTGTTGTTTACCAAAGTAATAAGTCTGGCAACATTATTGCATTATCAAAATTAAAACTTTTACACACGGCATTTTTCTAGAGGATTCAACATTGCCTCAACGCTTGCCTCAAAGTAGACAGCAAGTCAACTTTTGAAGGCGATTATTGGTTTTTAAAGAATTGCCTCATGTTAAGGCAGCTTTAAGGCCCGTCCACATAGAACTTTGGCGTTGCGTTGGCATTGGCGTCGCTTTAACAGCTGAGTATGAATACATGAATTCAAATGCAGCCGTCCACATAGCCAAAACTCGACAACGCTCACGCCAACACAAAGCAAAAAGATGGCCAACTCTCAACTTTTCGCGTGCGTCGCTCGTCAGCTGTTGCAAATAAATAGAATTATGTGAAATATTTTTCCTTTTTAATCAAGTGCGGGCAAGAAATATCATTTTTAATGCAATTATTGATATGAAATATTAATTTATCTGTCGTTAGTATGTTAATTTAGTGGCCCAAGTATTCGCTTTCAAGCGTTCATTGTAGCAAGCATACTTTTAACGTGCGTTTAGTTAAACCAAAGCCAACGCCAAAGCCAACGCGAAAGTTCTATGTGGACGGGCCTTTACTTTTTTTGCTTCCTTGTTTTCGTGTTTTTGAGTCATCATGGTAGAGCTGGAAAACTGTAGATAGGCACAACCATCGATAGTAACGATACTATCGAAATTGTCGACACTATCGATAGTTTTGATTAAAAAGTCTAAAAATTAGACATAACAAGTTCTATTGAAAATGAGATCAGAATTGCTAAAATATGTCCATATTTTTATTAAGGGATAAAAGTTAACAACGATTTTTGGCTTCAAGCAGCATCTGCGCTTTGAAATTATTTGCCATGCTTTGCTAAATGTCCCTTCCGACTCGCAAGATGAAACAGGTACCGCCGGCTTTCAGAACACCGGTTGCGGTGGTGAGTTTTTGTCAACATGCAGATCCCATAAGATAGATTGTGTCAGCTGACACGTTCTCCTTTTTTACGTTCGTGAGTAACTGCCCTTTTACTATTACTGAATAATGTATTTTTGAGTGAAAGCTATCGATAGTGCTTACAAAACCATCGATGTTTTCGATAGTTAAAAACCATCGATACTATCGATAGCGCCATCGATAGTCTTCCAGCTCTACATTACTGTTTTGCCCATTACGAGAGTTGATGAACGAAGTGTATTGTTGAGAAGTTTCTTTAAATTCTTTCTTTTGAAGCTACTGAATTAAGGTTTGCTCTGGTCACGCCCTTTTCTAATAAATCTAAGGAAGTCAAGTAAATATCACCCGCAGATGAGTAGCGAAAGAAGTGGGGCTAATGCCATGAACGTCATGGACATGAGCAGCGGCTCCGTTAGCAATTTAGCTTCAACGAGTCCCGTGCCCTCCTTGGGCGAGCTGTATTCCCAGCTTGACTTCTATATTGGCGTAGGATTGGCAATTTGCTCATGCTTTTTTATTGGTTCGAGTTTTATAATAAAGAAGAAGGCGCTTATGCGGCTTAGTAGACAAGGAGAAATGCGCGCTGCCGCTGGCGGCTATGGTTACTTAAAAGAATGGATTTGGTGGGCAGGCTTGCTAACGAGTAAGTAAAAGAAAACTTAATAAGCGTTCCTACATACTAGTTATTTCCATTTTATATACATAGGTATTTATAAGGCGTAGATGTTTAAATTTCACTATAAATTTATTGTACACATGATTCATGATTCATGATTTTACATACATATATAAGAAATTTAATTTATATCTTGTTTAATACACCAAAATTGTTTTTTACATTCAATCGTTTGCAGTGGCTCTTGGTGAAGGCGCCAATTTCGCAGCATACGCTTTTGCGCCAGCATCTCTTGTTACTCCACTCGGTGCCCTGAGCGTAATCATATCCGCGGTGATGGCATCAAATTATTTAAATGAAAAACTCAATCTTCTGGGAAAAATCGGTTGCGTACTTTGCATTCTAGGCTCAACTATCATCGTTATACATTCACCAAAAGAGAAAGAGGTCGAAAATTTAGAGATTTTATTTGAAAAATTGCAAGATCCAGGATTCATTTTTTATGTGCTTTGCATACTTGGCTCAACAGTGTACGTAGCACTATTTATTGCACCGAGATATGGTCATTCTAATGTTGCAGTATATATTTACTTGTGCTCCGGCATTGGCTCACTGACTGTGATGTCATGCAAAGCGCTGGGATTGGCCATACGCGATACCATAAATGGTACTGGAAACGATTTTGCCACTTGGATGCCATGGTTTCTGATTTGCGTTACTGTTACTTTCATTGCTATACAAATGAATTATTTAAACAAAGCGCTGGATGTATTCAATACAGGAATTGTAACGCCCGTATATTATGTAATGTTTACATCTCTTGTCATAACAGCCTCTGCAATACTTTTCAAGGAATTTACACACATGCGTTTCGAAGATATCTTGGGAGATATTTGTGGATTTTTTGTGGTAATTTTAGCTGTATTCATGTTGAATGCTTTCAAAGATTTGGATATCACATTGAATGATGTACGTAGTATCATGCGCCCAAAAATTCAACGCATTTCACAATATGATGAAGAAGTACTTGTATCGAATGCTGCTAAAGATCGACGATACTCTTATGGATCAGGAGACTATTTCCGAAAAGCTTGACGTAAACAACGCCATCGCGTTTAAGGCATTTGTATGGTTATTACTTAATTTATTAAGGCATCAACGATCAATATAATGCCTAAATTTCCAAAACTTTCCTAGTATATTTTGTTTTTAGTCCTTAAAATTTAATAATGTATGTATGTATATAAATTTATACATACTCAATATGAATTATGTATAGTTTGTGGTTTTGTAGATGTAGTTTAAGCAACAAGTGTCTTTCGAAAATAGTGTCAGCTATAAAAAAGTCCTCTAATTACGCAGAATTTGGAAAATTTTAGGGTTATGCCATAACGAACTAAGTAAATAAAGCTTTTGCATATATAAAATCATTTACTATTTTTTCAATAATTTCTAGGAATAGCAAAAATTAGCAGAAGACTAATAATAATAATACATATTCTATTCAAATAGGATTTTCCTTCGGTCAACCAAGTAAGTCAAAAAAACAATTGAATCAGTTCAAATTCAGAGGTCTGGATAGATGCAGGAAGCTAAAAGTTACTTCAAGGTCTCGTTACAATTTCGAACATTTATTCTCTGCTTGCAGCTTACGTAATTGTAAGCTTAACTTAGGGTTTACACCGGACAATACTGTCATGACAATGAAGATATACGTATTAGTTGTCAAAATTGTTCCAATGGAAAAGTATGCATGGAGTTTAAACGGCCTTTCAACTAATCGCTTTCAATGAAGTTGGTCGGCTGCATACTTTCGTTCAACTTTTGGTTCAACTAATCGCCTGTGAAAGTTGAATCATGTAAATTCCCTATAAGTAAGCGACCAACGCAACATTGTTAAATTGCTCAAAAATTCACCACATTCCTGTTGGCTCTTCTAAAAAATTTTTACAGTGTTAAAAAATTTATATTGCAAAAAAATTAAATATGGCAACGCAACAATTTTGTTTTGACTTATTTTTTATCCACCGTTTATTTTGCGCAATTTTTCTTCATTTATTTACACTTCGTTCTTTGTATCCCCACTTGCTCCCAATTTGACAGCTGATGATTCAGTTTAGTTTTCCGCCTTGGTCCAGTTTGTGGTTTTTGTAGATTTCGTAGCGAATCCAAGAGATAATTCAAAAGATTCCCATCAATTCCTATCAAGTGGGAGTGAATATTATAAGCTTTAGAAACTAAACAACTGATGACTGTTTAACGTGAATATTTTGTGTTCCTAGCAAGAAGAATCGTATACTCGCTTTCACCAGCTGGAAAAAGGGCATACAACCTGATATACATACATATGATTGCTGTGTGTGCAGCCGTGCGAAACTATAGCTTTTGGTGGACTCAATACAAGCAGAATACTTCACTTCTATTTACTACGTTCGTGGGCAGTTAAGTACTAATCTCGCGGGTGTACATACATATATAGAAAAAGTTTGTGAAACCTTTCACAACAGACCAAAGTTGGTATATTTTTTGTGGGCGTTTGTGTGAGTGAATAACACAAATTGTCGCGTTTAACTGCCCACGTATCCACCGCCGCTGGCACAATTGAGATGATCCAGCAACCAGAGGAAAGACGCAATGGCGGCGGTGATGTTCCCAACGATGAGATGGCACCGATTGCCTCGCATCGCAGTGGTGGGGCTTCCTCAATGTTTCGTTCGTTTGGCTCATTGTTTGGAGCGAATAGCAATCACATAGGCAGCGGCGGCGGCGGCGGCATACATTCGCCCTCAAATGCAGGCGACCATGGTTACGTTGAGTTCGGTATGCAGGATCCGGATAGAAGCGGTCGTACTCTAGGGACTTTTGCTGGCGTATTCAGCCCAGTAGCGTTGTCAATGTTCAGCGCTTTAGTCTTTATTCGTGTGGGTAAGTATTTGTTATTTGCTCATGATTATTTATTCATGCCCATACAAATTATACATACATATATGTATGTAGTTATACATATGTTTGTACATACAAACGCAACCAAACGAACTAGATCTGCTATAATAAGCAGTGGGTGCGGGTGTCGATGGCTAATTAGCATCTTGAAATTATTAACATATAAATAAATAAGTATTTATTTAAATACATATGTATGTACTTAGGCGTAGAAATATATTTGCATACACCCAGCTAGCAAAATTGCCAGAAATCTGTTCGATATCTGTCAGACTCGTCGGCAGAAAAGTCTGAAATCTATGATTTCTGGCCGATATCGATCAGAGAAGCGTATGGAGAGGAAGTCTAACCGACACGTCGTGGGAAATTCTGGCTTAATTACCGACGATTCTGACGGATATCTAACAGATGTCTGACCAAAAAATCCTGGGAAATAAGAATAATCAGACGTGTCTGCCCGAAATCGGACATAATTCGATCAAACATATCGGATAAGGAAATACATAAAATTCTCTAGACACTTCGCCCAGAATAGTCAACTTTTTATTGAGACATTTGTGCGACTTGTCTGATATCAGAAATTGTCTGGAAAATGTGCTAGCTGGGTACCTACATATGTACATATGTACATAGGGTGGTCCTTAAAAAAATCAAATGAACGATAATCGGCAATACCACTGTGACAGATAATAATCATAATAATTGGCCGAGCGCCTTGATATTGTCACACAAAGGGAATAAACCTACAGCTTTACGCCGACTCCGAACGGCGATTATATTTTTATGAGAAGCTGTTTTTCATGGCAGAAATACACTCGGAGGTTTGCCATTGCCTGCCGAAGGGCGACCGCTGTTAAGAAAAAAACCTTTTTTCTAAATTTTTTGCGCCTAACCGACTTCAATCGGGACCAAAATATTAATGTGAAATCTTCGACCATACTAGCATTGACGTAGCGGCTGAGGCTTAGGAAATCTGATATAAAAATTTGCTTCCTACATTTAAGGACCACCCTAATGTGCATAGTTATATGTAAATAACTATTGCAATTAAGTGATATGCGATAATGTAGTTAAATATGTATGTACATATATTGTTGCAGCTGTGTAGCTATAATTTATAGTGTTATACACTTACTTATACATACATACATATATGTATGTAGTGTTAAATTATTTCTTGCAAATTAAAAATCATGCATTAAAAAGTAAATTTGCGAAGGGAAGTGCCACTGCTTACCACTACACCACAGCGCCCGTATACATACATAGATATCAATATATACTTGCTAAGTGGTTTTAGCTGGTTTGTTTTTTTTTGTCGATTTTCTATAGGCTTTGGACATTTCCATTTTTGTATAATTATAACAATTGGCATCCAAAGTTGTGAAAAAAGAGATTAATAACTTTTTAACTATTGCGGCAATGATACCTAGGAAGTAATTTTTTTTGTATGTGAAATTCTTTTTCGCTTTTGAGAACAGCAGTGGCCAAGGTACATTGAACAGGTAGTATCAGTAGAGCAGCTGATTTGATTTATTTTCAAATTATTTGGTCTCGAAAATGTCAAATATTTTTAATTTTTTCTCACAAAAATTCTGAATTGTTAAAATCCATTTGCATGTGAAACCTTTTTCCATACAAAACAAGCGATTGAATAGCAGCTTTTGGAACGTTCGCCCAACTCAGCAGCACGACCGCTGATTACTGGGCCTTGCAAAGGATGGATCAATGCTTCGAGAAGCAAACAAATTTACTAGGAAAGAAAGTTGCATAAATTTTTATTTTTTCCAATTTCAATTTTTTATTTTTTATAATTTTTTGTATTTCACATGGCACGCTTTGATTTAGAAGAAAAAATTCAGAACAGTTTTTGACACTTTCGATACCAGAAGCAACAACAAAATACACGCAAATGTTGTTTTTGCTCTACTGATACCTGTTTAATGTACCTTGGCAGTGGCCGAAAATTGCCGCTACAACCACAACAACAAAATTGCTGCGATACAATTAGTCTGCTCCTTTGAACTTCGGACTAAAACCTGTGGAACTGTCAAACTACAATTTTACGCTCTCAAATGAGAGTAAAAGGAGAACAGATGCAGAAGTCCATAGGAACGCAAACAGCACTATTTCCTGTAAAAACGTCAGACGGTTTGTTTACATGTCATTGGTACTACACTGATTTGGCTAAAATATCACTAAATAATTATTAAAATCTATACATATTCAAATATTTCTTTGTTTACTTCCATTTTTTCACAAATATAAGGTTCTTTGCTTTGACCGCTTTCTGTTTTTGTTTGCACATGCAAATCAGCTGATCGTTTGACACTTTTCATGAACTTACAGGAAAAAAAAACTCCGGACTAAATCCTGTAACTTTTGACTGGGAACAGTCGCTCCGTTACTCTCTCAAAAGTGTTCCCACTTACAGGTTTTATGTCAATAGGAACGACTTCCTGTAAGTTCTGACTAAATCCTGTAAACCGGACTGCTATTGGAACAGACTAATTATTTTATTATGTTAAAAATGTAAAGGGTATGTAGCTAAATCCTTTCTATTTAGTAAACTATAATTACAATAACAAAATTGGAGATTGCATTGTTTTTCATACATAAATCAAACTAAAACCTTAAATAAGAAACTAACTATTTTGGGAGACATTTACTTATATTTTTGTATTATTTTGTCAGTCGCGAAAAATCATAGCATATCTACATACTAGTTCCTTTCACTTAAGACCTTCAAAAAGTCTTTAGCCTGGCATAATTACAAATTTCCGTTCTGTGAATCACTTTTGTATTTTTTAAGTATGTAGTCTATGTATGTTCTTCTTTGCTTAGTCAAAAGTTATCAATATTTCGTATTAGTTACGGAAAGTCGCTACTTCTTTGATTTATCGTGTGTAATACATACATATCTACATAGATACTTATGTATATTTATTCATACATATTTTTAGGTTTTATTGTCGGCAACGCTGGTCTTTATGTGACGCTTCTTCAATTCCTTATCGCCTATTTAATACTCCTGTTTACCGTTGCGTCTGTATGCGCAATCTCTACCAATGGTGCCGTGGAAGGTGGTGGCGTTTATTGTAAGTAATGCATCATATTTTCATATAGATAATTTTACTAATTGTCTACATTACATTTGCAGTCATGATAAGCCGTACGCTAGGCCTAGAATTTGGCGGTTCGATTGGTACACTTTTCTTTTTGGCTAATGTCGTCGGTTGTGCTATGGCTATATCTGGTTGTACTGAGGGTGTAATGGAGAACTTTGGCCCTGGTGGCTATTTCACCGAAGGTGGTGACTCACTACCCGATGGCACTTGGTGGCGCTTCCTCTTTTCAACGCTAATAAATACAGCCATGTTAGTGGTGTGTTTGATTGGTGCCGCACTCTTTGCTAAGACATCGGTATTAATTTTGGGTATTGTCACAGTATGCTTGATGGCCACGTATATAAGCTTCTTGGCCGAAGGTCCGAAAGAGGTAATTGCGTCATATTGATTTTATTTAAACAAAAATTATGATTACATACGACATACATACATACACATTTTTAAGCATTTTAAAACTTATAAGAAGCTTATTTAGCTATGCAACTATTTAGTTACTCTACTCCCAAGATGTATGTATTTGGGTGGTCCAAAAATACATGTGAAAAAGTAAAGTGGGAATTTTTATGCTCTCACCCCCTAGGATTGTTCTTTTTTTCCATATAAAATACATGAAAAACTTTGAGCGGTTTGAGCGACCCCTAAATATATTTTGATTTCAAAATAAAAAAATTGGGGTATATTTTTTTCAATATGTAACAGAGCATTAAAATTCCGACTACTTTTTTCCGGACCACCCTAATGTATATACATAAATGAAGTAACGAAAATATCTCTGGTTTGAAACTGGTTTAGACTAAAAATTAAAGGGGTTCCTGTTAAGTTTTTCAAGTATTAAATTAATCAGGCTCTCGGGGAAATATGCAACTGGGCAGTACGCTTCGTGAATAAAAGAAATTTCAAAATTTGCTTTCAAATGACGGGGTTTTCGGGGTAATTTGATCACAATCTTCGGGGTTTTTTCGTTATAAATATTTTACAAATGACTCGTTATGTTTTTGAGAATCCGATTGGATTTTTTGTGCCTTTGCGGGACATTTCGGATTTTTTTTTTTTGGAATATTTAGGTATTTTCTGCGGAAAGTTTATAGAGTATATTTTTTGGTTACTTAGTTTTCGGGTCCTTCGAGCGTTATTTTTCGGATCATTCAAGATGTTTTAGGGATTTTTCGAGACCATTCGGAGTTTTAACGCAACTTTTTTTCGGGACGAATTCGAAATTCTTCGTGTTTTGTTTTTTTTGCGGGATTTTTTGTAGCTTTCCAGTATTTTACGGACATTTGAGGATTTTTTCTTGACCTTTCGGAATCTTTCCGTAAAATATTGAAATGTATTGATCAAAGTATAACAATAGTTTATGCAGTTAGGCATTCGTAAAAAACGAAGTGGAATTTTGAATCCGAAATAATCGCGCATTCACGAAAAAATCTCAAGTACCTTAAAAATCAGGAAAATACTCCAAAATTTCCACAAAAAAATTGAACGCGAATAATCTCGAAAAGTCTGGAAAAAATCTGTAAAATTTCCGCAATACGAGTATCTTAGAAACTTCAACATCCAAACAAAATCCAAATTTTCCGAAAAAAAACGAAAGATTCCTAAAAAGTTCGACTTTCTATTAATTTTAAATTTTTTCGAAATGTTTCGTGTTTTTTTTGGGGGGTTTTTCGAAATTTTTCTATATTTTTCAGATTTGTTGGCTTTGCCGAGTTTTATTTTCGGGATATTTTGAGCTTTTTTCGGTATTTATTATATTATTCTTCGGCATCTTTGGGAATTATTTTTATAAATCTTCTTTCTTTTCCGACTTCTTGAGGATTTTTTCGCGAGTTTTCTGTTTCAAAAATACATTTAAATTTGAACTTCTCTTTGTATGAATGCCTAAAATTCCAATTAATATTACGTAATTCTTTCAGATTGACGTTCCGAAGGAAAACACCATCTTCAACGAAACCAAACTCAATTACACCGGTTTAAATGCACACACCTTAATGGATAATCTTTATCCGCACTATGCTAAAGATTACACTTCGAATGGTAAAATGGTTGATTTCGCCACCACATTCGGTGTTTTATTTGCTGGCGTGACTGGCATTATGGCTGGTGCAAATATGTCTGGCGAACTGAAAAGCCCTTCAAGAAGTATTCCAACCGGCACATTATCGGCTGTGAGCTTCACATTCGTCTCCTATATTTTACTTTCATTTTTGATGGCTTTAACCACACCAGCAGTTATAATGCAAAATAACTATCTCTTCCTTATGCCGGTTAATTTTTGGCCACCATTCACAGCGATTGGTATACTAACCGCCACTTTTTCAACTGGACTCAGCAATCTTATTGGCTCTAGTCGTATTTTGGAAGCTCTATCAAAGGATCAAGTGTTTGGCTCTCTTTTGAAATTCGTATTACGCGGCACATGGAAGGGCAATCCCGTTGCAGCGGTGTTCACTAGTTGGATACTCGTCGAATGTATACTCTTAATTGGTTCCTTGAATGCAATTGCGCAGGTTAATTCAGTATTGTTTATGCTTTCTTATTTGGCTACAAATTTGGCTTGTCTGGGCATCGAATTGACTGGTGCGCCAAATTTCCGTCCACTCTTTAAGTATTTCACTTGGCACACCTGCCTAATCGGTTTGCTAGGTACACTCATCATGATGTTTGTGATAAATCCGATTTATGCATCATCCAGTATTATATTGTGTTTAATTTTGGTCATCGCGTTGCATCTGTTCTCACCAGCTTCGCAGGGTACCCAATGGGGTTCGATCTCACAAGCGTTGATGTTCCATCAGGTGAGCGTGGATATTTTGATTTTCATTTAAATTTCATTTCATTAATTTCTTTACAGGTACGTAAGTACTTGTTGATGTTGGATTCACGCAAGGATCATGTAAAATTCTGGCGTCCACAAATGCTATTGTTAGTATCATCGCCGCGTTCCTGCTGTCCACTTGTAGATTTTGTCAATGATATGAAAAAAGGTGGGCTGTATGTGATTGGCCACGTGAAGGTGGGTGACTACACGGCCTTCGTAGACCCCACCATTGAGGAAAACAAATATTGGCTATCATTCTTGGATCATATGCGAGTGAAGGCGTTTGCTGAAGTGACACTGGCCCAGTCTATACGCGAAGGTGTGCAACATTTGATACGTCTATCCGGTATTGGTGCAATGAAACCGAACACTATAATTTTGGGATTCTACGATAGTGAAGCACCAAAGGATTTCTTTGAGGCGTGAGTGCTATATAATAATGTACACACATACGTTTCTTAATTTATTAACGGCACATTTATTCAGCGGCACTTCACCTTATAAAACCGATGGCTTTAATCACGGCGAAATTCAAAACTTTCCCATACGTCGTGATGGCGAAGAAAAACAAATTGATGTCACTGAATATGTGGCTATTATGTGCGATGTGCTCCGCATGAAGAAAAATTTGTGTCTGTGTCGACACTTTCATCGCCTGGATAAGAATTTCATTGCAAAGTAAGCGCGCGTCAGCAAAGTTTTTTTTTTGTTAAACCAATGTTTAATGCTAAATATTTATTGTTTATTGATAGAAGCAAACATTTGAGATATATAGACGTTTGGCCAATCAACGTTTTCAATCCCAATCCAAATAATCCTTTCGATGTAGTCTCTCTATTTATGATGCAATTGGCAGTAATAATCAACATGCTTGCTAAATGGAAGCACTTGCGTTTACGCGTTTTTCTGTGCGAATCAAACAATACAAATACGGAATTAAGGTGCTTTAGAATTAATTGAATCTGTCTGCTATTTATTTTCTACTTATATTTATAAACAAATTTTCGGTTACAGTTCTTTCGATACACAAATGCCACAGCTGGATATATTCGCTAGAATGAGACTGGAGCAATCTTTGAAGAATTTACGTATTGAAGCGGATATCATAGAGGTAGGGTAGACAAAATTTATTAATATGCAGCCGTTAATTCTTACTTGCAATTGTAATATATGTGAAATACACTCGATAATAAATTCATTTCCTCTTTATTTGTTTTGTAGATTCAAGAATGGAACCGTGATTCTGAATTCACAAGCCATTCTCGCATACTCAAACAATTTACAAGCCAAGCTGAGGATGTCAACGAATTAATTACGGAGGAAAATCTCAATCGCTCGCTGCTTTATATGCAAAGGTTAGTAAAACTAATTATTGCAGTTATTTTCCTTTATTTTAAGATTTAGATTAAGATGAACATTTACATATAGACCGAAGAGGCGAGATTCGGAGCTTAGCTGAAATAAGGTAGCATCTGTGATGTCCATAACAAAAGCGTATTGAAACGAAAAACTTTCCAAATGAAAATGTGTTTAAAGTAAATAAAAGTTCGCTTTTCGCCAATTCGCTTGTGATTCAGTTTGAAACAAATATGTTAGGGTTTATTTTTTTCTCAGTGCATATTCTGGCAACACTTACCTTGTCTTATTCCCCAAGAAATTCTGAGCTATGTACTTTTCTGAAACTTAGACTAGCTGCTTTTTAGTGATCACCCATTTTTGTGATACATTTTTTATTGTTTCGATAAACATAACAAAACATATCAATTGCTTTTTTATTGCACTCGTGATTGCTAGAGTGACTTATTGTAGTACATAATATACTCTCCACAGGACACTAAGATACTTTTTGGACGTTCCTGCAACTATTCGAAACAAAGCCTATACCTAATAAAAAAAAAAAACACTGATTATACTCATATTCTTGAATACTTTTCCAGAGTCAACCAAATAATACGTGAACGCTCCGACCAGACCGCTGTTTCCTTTATATATTTGGCTGCACCACCGCTAATCGACACACCGGATTTCACAGAGCGCAGTGCACGTTACATAGAGCTACTAACCGAGTTGACTGCTGAGTTGCCACCCACTATTCTGGTACATGGCATAAGCACAGTTACTTCGACAACGCTGTAAGTTCCAGAGATTCCATTAAACTGTAAACTGTTTTATATCGATCCTTAATGTATGGTTCAAGTAAGTCTATTGCGTATGTGAGACATTGCCGAAAAAAAGAAAGAAAACTTCCTATATATAGTATGTATTAAATGCTGAATATAATACTTACATAATTATTTAAGTTTTGTTGTTTAACTTTATTTGCATGTTTTCGTTAAACGTATTTGAATTCAGCATATGTATGCAGTTCAAAAAAAAATAATAATTTGCGAAAGTAGTTGATCATCGCACACCTTTCTTAGCTGAAAATGGTTTTATTAAAAGAGGAAGTCTTTATTTTAAAATTAAGGAGAAATTCGTAATAAATAGTTAAATGAATGAATAAAATGTAGCATAGGCTTACATTTACAAAATTATTTTTATGTGCATTAAATTTTTTTTGGTCTAAAATATCCGTACTAGGGTGGTGCTTAGAATATCAACAAAATTGGGCACACCTTTATTTTGTTCTACGTACGAAATAAAGACATTCACAAAAATTTCAAATTTTTAAAATAAATATTTTTTTTTTTAATAGCAAAAATTTTACAAAATGTTGCATTTAACCAGCTATAACCCAGCGAGTTCATGAATTTTTATGAATAAGCTTCAATAATATGTCTTACTAATTAGATTTCAATTCAAAATATTGTCGAAATTTCGCGATAAAAAAAATATTAGTTACTTAAAAATTTTTTTAACAGTTTGAAGTTTTCGCGAAAGTCTTTATTTTGTACGTAACTAGAACAAAATTAAAGGGTGCCCCACACAAAATTTAAAAGTTGATATCTTAACCCTTTCAGTGCAAAATATTAACTGTTGCAAATAAAAATCTTAAAATTTGTATACCGGCTAATTTTGGGTCGTTGATTTCAAAAATACACTCAAAACTTGTATAAAGCTTTTAGTTTTACCGTTATCCAGCGTCCATTATATTGGAAAGTGCTTTTAAAAACTGTTAGTTTTACCGTTATTCAGGGTCCTTTATGTTGAACAGAGATATCCTAGGTTTGTAAAATCTCACTTATTTTTATTTTTTTCTTTCGCGAAATATATTTCAAAAATAATGAATTTTTTTTCGAATCTCACTTCCATCAAAAACTTTTGCCAATATATTACCCTGTTTCCTATCGACTTTTCTGACATACTTTTATTTTTTTGTGAAGAAAAACGGTCATCTGTATTCAGGAAATACAATTAAATAAGCGTGGTAAAAAATTATGATATAGATAATTTTCTCAAAACAACTTTTCTTTTAACAACAAGAGAGCTCTTATTTACGAAAAAAAGCTTTAAGCACAAAAAGGTTTGTCCAATATATTGGACGCTTGTACTGAAAGCTTTAAAGACTACCCTAATCTACACGTCCTTATTCAGAGAGGTCCTTTAGAGAGTTTAGGGCCAGCGTTAGTGAAACGAAATGTATTTATAATCTTTAAGGAACTCCCATATTTCTTTGTTTGAAATTAATTTTCATTTAAATTGTATTATAATTACAATAATATGCAATCTTGAATATATTTTCTGAATCAAACTACATACAATGTAAAAAAATTTTTGATATAAAATGCTAAAAATCATGTTTTTTATTTTATTCGAAATTATTACGCCTCTGAGATCGTGAAAAACTACATATCATAGTAGCTACTTGTTCGGGAACACAGCAATGCAATGCCACAGTTACATTTCCATGAAATATGTTGTACTATGCAGCTGTGAAGTAAAAGAGACTGAAACTTTGCATTGATGCATTTCCGTGCAAGGGTTGTTTGAAAACGACTTGCATATGCGTACGTACCATTTATTGAATACAAACATACTTACAATTTAGGGGCGTCCTTATTTTTAATTTTCGCATTTAAAAAATTTTCTAATTCCAAGTTATTCTGAAAAAAATTTGTTGCGACACTTAAAAAAAGCTAAAATAAAAAAAAAAATTATGAAATATAAAGAGGACCCTAATACCATACCTTTTATGTGAGATAACTTTTAAAAATCTCTAAAACTAGTTATGCATATTTTAACATGACACCTAATTTATTAGGGCAATTCATCTAAATGCGTAATGCTTCGTAACCACGCAAACCACATAAACTTGTTTAATTTTGTACTGACAACCGGTTTATTTACGAGTTTTACGCGTTTACAAGGCATTTAGAGGCGTTTAGATGAATACCAATATTATTTGCATTTCGGCACACATTTCTCAAATACATATGTACATACATACTAGGATAGGCCTTAAAACGTCAACATCCAAATTTTGTATGGGGCAGTCCTTTATTTTGTTTTACGTGCAACTACATAAAATTTCAAAATTATAAAAAAATTTCTGGGGTAGCTATCAGGGTTTGAAAAACTAAATTTAAAAAAATTCGACTCAACTATGACTTGAAACATGATAAATTTTACATATTATTTAAACTTATTCATAATAAGTATATAAACTCAGCTCGCTGTGTTTTGTCAAATTTTTACAATCTAAAAGAACAATATCTATTTTTTCAAACCGTGGTAGGGACCCAACTTACAATGTTGTTTGTTTTTGAAAATTTTGAAATTTTCTTGGATATATTTATATTGTACGTAGAACAAAATAAGTTGATGAAGTTGATTTTTTAAGGACCATCCTAATACATGTTCATGTCATCCAATACGAGTATACATATGAATAACGTGAAGCACATTGAGCTAAAAGTCTAACTAAATTTATGTGTGTAACTAAATTTAATTAAATGTGATTTTTACGTGAAAAAGTGGAGAGCTGCTAAAGGCTATAACCATATTATAGTTTTATTGAAAAAAAAAAAAAAAAAACAAAAAAAAAAACACTAAAATTAGTTTATTAAAATTTTACACTTTTAGTATATAGTATACGCATATTTATATACACACACATGTATAAACAAATACTTATTTTGCTTTTAATTTAAGGAAATTATATTTATTTGTAAAGCGAACCACATTTTCGCTATAAACAACTATTTGTAAACCAATCAAATATTGAAAGTTTTTAAATAAAAAAAAAAAAATAAACTCACAAACTGCTTCTTTAATATTTTTTTGTTTACTTTCAGCTGATAGCGAATCCTAAAGCACTCTATTCAAAATACTCGAAAAGTTCCATATTTAATCAAAGCAATTTATAAGTAATAAGCGCTTAAACTTACATAATGTCTTAATATTGGCGTCCACGCTCAGCACTTCATTTAGGAAAATATCCCGATCAAGTAACAAGCGAAAGCGTATTAATTTTTAGAAAGCAATTGCCGCAATTGATATGTATATTCTATCCAGGAATGTTCCATACTTCCTCTCCGAAAAATAAGTAGTAGCCCATTGTGAATGACCTCTGCGAGTGAGTGCCAAGAGTTGGCACATTCCTCTTGATTACCGCGAGCAAGAATGATCAATTGTAGTTGTTCCCAACCTTTTTCAACCGGCGACCCACCGTATTCTTATCGTAATACCTCCACGGCCCATCGGTTAATGGTGGAGTAAAAAATTACCATAAATAATTTACCATTAAATATTGAAAATATGTACAAATATATGCAACAGACTGGCCCTTAAAAATTAATTTCAAACCTCCGGACAAAAAAAGTTTCCTTTTAGCCTTAATGCTTCCAATATAAAATATGGTGGCGATCGGATAAGATTTAGTTGGTGCGCACAGCCGGTAAAGTATGAAAGTACGTGTAATGTAGAAAAAATAGGTTATTTTTTTCCCAGCCACATTAAACGAAAGTTTTCCAATTAGTTGACATAATGCCTGATTTTCATTAAAATGACCTGTATAGAAAGCTATCAATGTCCAAAATGAGTTTAATAAAGTTGGAGGGGGTGGTCGTGTGTATAATTAATATAAACTTGAAAAGAAAACTTATTGCCAAAATACTTATTCAAGGATGTTCAAGAATAAAATTTTAAAAGGACTTTTTCAGTACCTATTCGTTCTTATACTCAAAAAAATTTTACCTTTTTAATTCTACAGAATTTTCTCTTTTATATGATACCCACATTGTTATCCTACATTGCACTGCGTTTTTTAAATAATTGTTTGAATAAATCATAAGAATAAAATAGTGGGACTGCACTCTAAAAAATCTGTTTAAAAATACGACTAAAAAATTTTTTGGTACATCTACACGATGAATATGTACTTTTCTCATTTACACATTTGCGTGTGTAAAAGACCTTTTTTTAGCGGCTTTACACAATTCTAAAGGTGAAATCAAACATCAGATGTGTATTTTGTAGCTTGTACACAATTTCGTAGTAAATTTACGCACATCACAGCAGCTATATTACACTCTAAAAAGTCCGAAATTTGAACAAACTATTCGTTGAATAATCGAGCATGTAATTTCGCGAATAATAAGGTAGGAAATCAGTAACCTACCTTTTAGCTAGGAAATCTACACAATTTTTGTTTAGAGTGTGTTTCAATTGAACTAACACGACAATGTCAGGATTGAATGAAGATGTTTTTAAACTCACATTTTTCTTATCTTTTCTGATGGTTTATTCAATAGTTTCTAGCAATTTAAGATCGATTCGCGAACCACCTGTAACCTTTCCCCGACCCCTTGTGTGGGTCGCGACCCACCGGTTGGGAACTGATGATCTATTGTAACAAACCTCTATTTGGTTACCGGTCTTCTTTAATTCAAGTATTGCTAAGCAACTTCGCGAGGTACACAGATTAGAAAAAATTAACAATTTTTATTAAAATTTCAACTTTATAATCTGATTTTCTAGAATTTTTTTAAGTATGCATTTGGTGGTAGCCCATTAAATTTTAGTGCACTAAAGTTTTAATCAGCTGCAAAATCGCATTGATTTTTAATATTTTTTTGCTGATGGCTTTTGCGTTTTTTTTTCATTTAACAAGTGCAATTTATAAAAACTCGCGTTGCTTTTTTTAATTTTCTTTGCAAACGAAATTCATGCTTATATCGATAAAAGTGCAAAAATCCGACACCAAAGAAAAAATCCCAAAAATCAACACGATTTTGCAGCCGCTTAAAGTATGCTCTTTATTGTACTAAAATTTAATGGGCTACCATCTGTAATCTTTAGATTAAATGGTTGAAATTTTAATGAAAATTTGTTAAAATTTTCTCAGTTCTGTATAAAGTTTGAAAGTTTGATTTATGTATATGGTTTTGGTTAAAGTATGGACCATATTTTAAAATTTTAACTTTAAAAACCTAGAAAATATTTTACAAAAATCACCGTATACTCATTTCTGCTCTCCACTGTATGTTCTGCTCGTAACACAACCTGCACTGGTCGGAGTGAGCAACTCCCAGGTATGACAAGTGAGCCACACGAGCCAGTAAGAAAGCCTGTAATCACAACTCAAGACGACGAATCGTTCCTCGACATGACATTGCGAGCTCTCCTACATCGGCTCAAAAAACCGCCTATTCGGCCGGCGAAAACATCGAATTACATTATAGGTCATCCATGAGTACAGTTCTAATTTGGCACCCAATGACTTTTTTTTTGTTTCCCGAACATTAAAAATTAACTGCGTGATCAGCGATTTTTGACGCCAGAAGGAATAATTGATATTTTTTAAACGGATATGCTTTAGATCGAAAATTAAGAGTTAAAATTTGACGTATGCATTTTTCGCTCAAAAATAACACCTAAAATTTGACTTTCATAATTCTTATTATGACTTATGACTAAGTCAGACTTAGCATATGCATGGTTTGGAGGCGTCGAAATGAAAGTTAACTTTTGGCTTTTATTTTTTCCTTAACAAATAACAGTTTTATTTGACTTGTATTACTTTACTAGCGATCTTCATATTGTTTTATTGCATCGCTTATTTGCTTATCATAGCACTAACGACTTACATCTTGTTTATACGTGGCAATAAAATGTTTCTAACTTAAACAATAAGATGAAAAAATACAAATCAAATTTTAACTTTTATTTTTGATCGAACAAATAAAAGTCACATTTTAACTTTTACTTCTGATCGAAAAATAACTTTAACTTCGGAAATAAAAAATTAAAGTGATATTTTAACTGTTAATAAAATTTTAATAGTTATTTTGATAAAAAAAAAATACTGAAAAAAATAACGATAAATTGTTGACTTTTTGAAAAAAATATTCCTTAGCTAACAAGCGTCACACTGCTATATTCAAGTATTATATGGACAGATTTTTTCCGTCTGACTTCTTGAATTGAAATTTCGAAAATATCTGTTATATTCGACCCCTGTTTAAAACACATTTTTTGAAGATAACACTCACAAAATTTATTTACGAATTTCTTCGATATGATGGACCTGCTTCGGCTTTTTCTAGTAAAAACCCGGCTATGTGCTCTCTATTGGCGCTAAGTAGCTTTCATCTTCTTCTTTAAAAGTTGCAATATCTTTCTTTCGAAAACAAATGACTTGTGTTTTTTTTTTTTTTTGATTTACCGGTCTCAGCTACCGCACCACGCTGCTCAGCCTGACAGCCTGAGGACTTAAAATGCCCATCAGCACACAGTGGTTCAAAACTGGCATTTGGTGTTCACAATTCACTGGAGCCTTAATTTTTCACTCAATTTGAAAGATTGGGTGCGCGTGCCAGTGATTTTTCGATCTTTTCCAGCACTCAGCGCCCGAGAAAGTATGCAAACCTAATAGCTATCAAACAAAAGAAATACTTTTTTCTGAAAGTTGTTCTCTGATCTTCGACTCCTTTTTTTTTGTTTTACGCACTTTATTTACGATAAGAGCTATCCACGCAAAATCAGCCGTACAAAAGTCTGCTATAAATATTTACAGCAGTTTACAACCTTTTAACACGTACCTTTTCTTCTCTGATTAAACGCTTATTAAGATAAGACCAAAAGTCATAAATGTCATGAATCTATGCCATTGCATCCTTTTGTTGCTCCTTTACCATCATAACTACGCTGTGCGTCGTACTCGAGTGTATCGCAAATAGACATCATTAAGACGCTCTACCGAATGCTACCTTTTTCTCACATACATACATACATACATCCAAGCACAATTTACGAGTACCTTTCAATGTCTCTGAAGTGCCACTGCAAACGGATTTGTTTCATCTTTTTGTTTATTTTTGCCTCTGATTGTCCTTTGACCATTTGTCGTTATCCTTTGTGGCCGCTCATGTTTCCCTTTCTGAAAATGACAATAAATTCACGTAAATGTGACAATTAGGTGCCATAATGAGTTTATCACTCTGTGCGCTCAGACGACAGTTATGTGCGACTATTGATTGGACATAGACACCTAACGGATGTGCCACAAGGATTCGTTGTTGTTTTCATTTTGGAATGCGCTAAAATGTTAGTTTTGTCGTGTGATGGCGTTAGTATCGATTAGAAAGAGGGCAAATAGGACTACGGAAAAAAATTTCGAAGTGTTTTGATAAGTAAAACTTAATTGAAAATTACCAACTCCGCTGATTAATTCCTGGAAAGGTGTTTAAATGTCTGCCTAGGGCTTATGGGTTTATGAAGCGGACAGTCCGAGAACACACAGTGGTTTGAAACTGGCATTTACTGTTCATATTCCTCCACAGCCATCATGCCGCAGCCATCATGCCACAGCCATCATGTTGATTCCTACTAACGTACAAGAAAAATGTTCACTAAAATTAAATAAATGATAAAGTATAATAAAGTAGAAGTTTCAATTAGCTAAGAACGCGCGTTGATTTTTAATATTTTTTTTCTTCCTGCTCGCAATTGTTTTTTATATGGAAAGTCTAGATCTGTCAGCCAAAAAGTGATTAAAAATCAACGCGAGTTCTTAGCCATTTGAAACTTGCGCTTTAAAAATTGAATTGTTCTAAAAAATAAAAAAAAAGTTTAATTTTGATAAATTTTTTTTATAAAATTAAATTTTTTCGCTTTGGAGGTACCCTAGTTTTTATTATGTAACATTTAATAACTGGAACAAGGGAATCGATTTTCTTCAAAATTGCTCTTTGCTCAGCACTTTGTACTAAAAAATAAATTATGAACAAATAAATATTAAAACATCGGGCCCAACAGGTCTCCTTTAAGTTTGGTAAGCTTTGATAAAAAAAAAAAAAAATTGGGTTGAAAAATTAAGATTTGAAGGATTATGAACAGCAAATTCCAATTTAAAACCACTACGGAACAGGCTCGGTGGCTATACGTGCGTACTTCATCAAATGATACTACGTCGAAGAGATTCCAATTCTAATTTGAATCGCTACCGTTGACAAGGTAAGTGAGTAGGGTGAGTTATACCTTATTGGTTTTTATGTTTTGTTTTACAAATAAAACCTTTACAGGGCAATTCTTGCAACTGTTCTTCAACTCACCACAGCCTTTCGAAAGGCAAAAGTCTTTCGTAAGACAATTGTCCAACTATCTTGAATACTCTTTTCTGTCTTTCGAAAGGCTCATTGGAAGATCTGCTAAACAGGAGGTCTTAGGCGTTATTCTGTTTGTCATTTAGCGATAAGTTTTCTAAATGAAACTAAAAAAAGAAAAAAATTTAATTAAAAAAAGTGAAAAAATAAAGAGGTTTCTAAAAATGAATACAAAAATCTTTTTTAAACAATAAAATCTAAAAATTAGGAGAAAAGTATGTAAATTAAAAACAGAAAAGAAAATTACATAAAAAAATAAATAAGCTCGTAATAATTGAATGAATAAAAAATATTTTTTATTTTAAAACACTAAAATATAAAAATAAAACGAAATTAGTTTTGAAAGAGAAAAATAAAATAAAATTAAATTAAAAAATTTACAAAATTAAATAAAAATAAAAAATATATTTCTTTTTAAACGAAAGAGTATAAATATTGAAAGAAAATTCAATTCAAAATAAAAAAAATTAAAAAAAAGTTACACCGTAAAAGACCAATCAGTCCTTTGACAGTTGGCTTTAGCCTTTCACACATTACAAAACTGTCTATGAGGTATTGCAGGCCAGAAGGGAGGGTTGCTTTAGCCTGGTCTTTAAAGAAAACGCTTGGTTGTTTTGTTCGGTGTCCTTATGTATGAAGTGGAGATGGGCACGGGACTTAATATTTAATTGAATATTGAAGGGTGGTTTGCGACATAGGCTGGTATAAAGCCCCACAGGTTTGATTAAGATTAAGGTTAAGATCATGATTATAATTAGAGTTAAGATTAAGATTAGAATTAAGATTGAGATTAAGATTAAGACAACTATTAAGATTAACATTAAAATAAGATCAAGATTAAGACTAAGATTCAGAACATAATTAAGATTAAGATTAGGATTAAGATTAAAATAGAGTAGTAGAGTAAGGCTAAGATTAAGGTTATGATTATTTTTAGGATTAAAATTAGATTAAGATTAAGATTACGAATCAGATTTAGGTTACGATTGAGAATAGCATTAAGATTAAGATGAAGATTGAGATTGAGATTAAGATTAAGAGTAGGACAAAAAATTAGGATTACGGTTAATATTAAGTTTGAGCTTAAGATTAAGATTAAGAATAAGATTAAGTTTAACGTTCAGATTAAGATTGCGGGAACGATTAAGATTAAGATTCAGATTAAGGCAAAGACAAAGCCGAATACAAAGACAAAGAAAATAGATTGCAAATTTCTTCCTTTCGGGAACTTTTCCAATGAAGTGTAATGAAGGCCAAAATCCTTGTGCGATTTGCGCTGCTTTGGGCTATTAAGCGTGAATTGAATTCGAAGCAGACGATTTCGGCCTCGCTTGCTGGCTTACTTCATTGAAACTTGTGAATTGGTAATGCGGTTTTGTTCTAAAGAAGCGCCAGCTTGGAAAATTGTATTCTGAAACTATTTTTTTTTTTATCCCTTTTGTACATAGTAAGCCATTTCCAAGTCTACACAAATTCAAGTAGGTATGCGCCAGTGTTCACAGCCTTAAGACTTTTCACTATAAATTGAAATAACTAGACCATAACTAAAATTAACAAATGATGTTGCATTTCACACGATTTCAAATGACAATAGAATATCCTACTATGTATGTATGTCGGTACATGCGATAATTCTAACAATAGCGCACACGCATAGACATTCACACACACTTGTGGCCTTTGATCCTTGATTCTTGATCGATTACAGATGTCAAAATTGCCACGCGACCGCAAGTCCTTTACAAAGGATCTGGAAGCCGATCATTTCTATTGAATGCGTATACCATTTGCTTGCCTTATTGTGCAACACTTGTGCGAAAAATTCCCTTGAAATTTGGCTAAAAAAAAAAGTGTGATTGAAGTTGAAAATATTTAGTGAGTGGCACGCACATTCATATATGTACAAACATACATACATACATACATATGTAGCTATGCATTCATATGCACGCATGAGAGAGTACCTTGGTAGGTGTGAGCAACTGTCAGTTGAGTGGCTTAAACATCAAAGACTTGCCTACGGCTAATTACAGGGTTTGCCAAAGATCGCCGCCACACCTACGCCTCTCTTCTTGTCGTCTTTGCTCTTGGCTCGAAACGGGGTTAGCTTCTGGCGGGGAAAGAAGTTGAGCAGTCTTGTTGTTTGTTTGTTATTGTTGCGCTGGCGTGTTACATAGCTGATTATGTGAAAAATCTTCCATGTCACAATAGCAACAATAGCCAGACAATCAGGCTGGTTAGTCAGTTAGTCGACTGATACTCGGCATGACGAAATGTGCCTGGGCCTCTACTTGAGGGCGGGAGTTACAAATATGCACACGTACATATGTATGTATCTGCTTTCTTTGTTTTTACTTTCACATTCAATTTGCTTCTCTATTCAAATATGTCTGCCGAAGTAACCTTAACGGTTCACGAAGTTTTGTTGCTATAATCCTGCGTGGCTAGGAAGGAAAATAGTCTTTGTTTGGCGCTGAATTTTTCAGTGCGAAAACAATTAACCTTCCTTTTGTTTAAAACAAAGAAACGGCTTAATTTTTGATATTCTTTGTTTATTTTCCTTCCTTTCAGTTCCCATGCACTTGTTGTGGCTAATATTTTTCAAAGAATTTCTTATTTATCTTCTTGCATTTTAGCAATAATAATTGCCCAATCTATGAGAATTGATTTTAAGTACATTTACTATGTAATGCCATGTAATTATATGCAATTTTCTATTGTTATATCAGCGAGTGTGTGGATTTTTGCAACATTTTATGAACAGCAAAAAATTTCACCAACAGGTGTGAGCCGTTTTGGCAGACTAGACTTTCTGTCTACGATTTAGGAAAGTGATATTTGGGGCGGAATTGCATGTGAAACTGATATGAAAAAATATTTGATGCTCTTGATTTTAGTAACGTCCTGGAGCAGCTGGAAGGAAGAGGATGTCGGGTTAACGGACTGTATTAAAAAAGAAATGTGGGCTAGCTCTATTCCTTCTCGTTTTATTAGATGAAAAAAAAAAATCAATTTTGCCCATAGCTCTACGTGACACTAATCGTCATTTACAGGTCTATTCTGCGCTGGTAACAAAATATCTGTAACCGGTAAATAAAATTTCTGTCAATTTTTGAACCCTTTTCTATAATTGATAAATTTTGTTATTCTGGCACGAAAGTCTTACAAATAAAGCTCCCTTGCCAACTTTCGTGGTGAAAAGCTCTTTTGACAGAAATCACTTGAACATGTTGCAAATTGTGATGTATGTATATCATTAAATATTTTTCCATTGTGGGTTCGAAGGTCATGAGGTCGCCGACGAAATGGCACGAGAATGATCGCTAACTGACTTTTCGGGACCTGAACCATTCTCTCCTCTTCGGGAGCCATAATTACTGAGTGGATACACTCTGAACGCAGTAAGTACTGGGGTGAGGTGGGGGGCCATAGACAGGCCATGCTCTTCGTCTACCTTTTCAACAGGCTACTTTCTGGGACCCTGGCTGGTCACAACCGAATGCTATTCCACTTGCGGCGAATAGGAGTGACCACAAAGTCGGAATATCAGCTCTGACTCCGGTTTTGGCCAAACAAAAATTAATCCATTGTAAAGCTTCAATGTTTGAACCCTTTGCCATAAAACATTTTCTTACCAAGGCCCTTTTAGGATTCATTAGGGAACCCGAAGGTATCTTGGCCACGCAAGGTTAGGGACTCTCTCTTTAAGAGATACAAAAGATCTTTTAGGTCATGGTGTTTATTGTTCTGTTACACCCAAGATCTAACTAACTAACTATCATTTAATTTTTTTACGGTCTTTAGATTTTTTGTTTTAAAAATAACAATATTTCCTTAATTTTTTTTTGTGATTTTTTTGTTTAATTGTTTTATTTTTTAAATTTGACTTATGATTTTTGCATTTTATTCTTTTAGAAAGAAACATATTTTTTTAAATTTAATTTAATTTTTAGAAACTTATTTAATATTTTTTTTTGTTAAATTACTTTTTTTAAATTTAATTTGCTTATAATTTTTAGTTTTATTGCTTTAAAAAGAAAATTCTTTTTTAAATTCGATGTAATTTTCAGGAGTTTATTTGATTTTTTTTTTTTTAATTTTCTATTGATTTTTAGATTTTAAAGTTTTGAAAATAAAATATTTTAATCGATTTTGCCCCTTTTAATTTAATTAATTTTCTTAATTTTTAGATTTAATTGTTTTATGAAGATAAACATATTTTTAATTATTAAACAGCTTTTTTCTTTTTTGATTTTATTTTCCTTTTAATTTTTAGATTTTATTGTTCTTAAAAGAAAAATATTTTTTTATGCTTTTTTATTTTTTTAGAAACTTCTTTCATTTTAATTTTTTAAATTGAATTTGTTTTCATTCTTAACTAAATTGTTTGCCAAATATGTTAGCAAAATAATTGTTAAATTTAATTTTTATAATTTTCAAAAATTGCGAAAATTCTTTTTGCATCAAACCAGTTGAATACCAGTTGAACCAAAAAATGAATAAATACGTATTTTACTCGACTTTTTAAAGAGGAAGCCACCCTTTCCTAAAATTTCTTCTCCCTTTTGACACTCATCGTTTACGTGTAATAGTTGAACAATTTATGTAAAAAATGTATACATATGTACCACATGTGCAATTAAAATAAATTTGAATTTTATAATGGATGGCAACCCTAATAAAAATATATATTTAAGCCACAGCTTTCTTAAGACTCTTTCTTTTGCCCACAATATTGAAATATTTCACATATGTAGCTTGTGAATAATTTTTCAAATTCGGCTTTTGAAACAGGTGTAAACTCCCTTCAACAATATATTCAAACCAAAACTTTCTTAAACCTCTTTCGGCTGACACCCAAATTGTGATGCATGCATATTTCAGTTAACTTATGAATAAAGTATTTGTATTTGAATTTATTAACAGGTGGCAGCCCGCCTACATATATTTTAGAACAAAAGCCTTTTCATGCCAATTTCGATTTTTACAGACCTTTTATTAATTCATTTAACTTATTAAATAATTTGAATTTAACTTTTTAAACAGGTGACAGCCCTTTTCAAAAACCTATAAAATATTCTAAATGTACGAAAGTGTTATCTTTCGTTTGACCACCGTATTGTAATATTTCATACAAGTTGTATATAATTTAATTTAATCCGACTTATAAAACAGGTGGCTAATTATGTCCAAACTATTATAAAATGAAAACCTCTTTTGTCTGACACCCATATTGTTATACATATTTGAATTACCTTGTCCTTGTATTCGTCTTCCAATTTGCATTTGTCTTGGTTTTCATACTTGGCTTTGTCGTAATACTCGTATTAGTCTTCTTATTGCATTCGTCTCTCTAATTGCCTTCGTATTCGTGATTATATTCGCCTTCGTGTTCGTATTCGTTTTGGTGTTTGTCGTCCTATTCGTATTCATCTTGCATTGGCGTTCGTTTACGTCTTCGAAGCAAAAAAAAAAAAAAAAAATCAAAAACCCAACCAATTTGGAAACCATAGCCACTCGTCTCGTCGTTCGCAGATTTTTCTGTACGTTTCAAATTGTGTTTTTATTTTCCAAATCGCCAAACGAAGACGGACAAAATTCATGTTGTTCTAT
Source organism: Rhagoletis pomonella (assembly GCF_013731165.1). NCBI lineage: Eukaryota > Metazoa > Arthropoda > Insecta > Diptera > Tephritidae > Rhagoletis > Rhagoletis pomonella. The sequence goes on from NW_023458560.1 coordinate 68,284,374, forward strand.
TAATATATAAATGTCATCGACATTCGTTCCAACGCGACTTTCTTGGAAATCTGGCTGAACTGACCTTAATGAGAACGACGAATTGCTATCACTTTCAGGAGAAAGGGGGGATATACTATTACGGGCCCATGACCCAAGTGTGCCTCCTTCAAAGTTTGGATGAGGGCAATTACGATAACCTAACCCAACCTGGCTAGGCAGAATTTGGCATTGATTTAGTTACATACTGACCAGATCTAGAAATTCGTTTGGAACATTTTTTGGGAGCTCTCTTTCAATAGAATGTGAGGCTTGTTTTTCATATTCTAGCCATCTGAAGGTAATCATTGAGGTACTAAATATCTAAGGTTCGATGATATTCTTACCATGACCCGCTCAACACTTTTGTTTGGATTGTCCTGATGTTCGACTTCGTTGTAATGAGGACACGAATCAGCTGGGTAGAAGTTATGCCATTTTTACGTGGTAGGTCCCGAACGAACTGCGCAGCTCATCCTGTTTGTGCATCACTAGTTAGATTCTTGCAACATATAATTAATAAATAGACACATTTTCCTTATTTCAATGTCCAGTTGAACTGTTGACCTTGCAGAACGATCTCATCTATATACATATGTACATACATACGCACCATGGCTTAACTACAAATTTGCTTATACTACATTATTTAAAAGAAGAGTACAAATGTTTGACATATAAAATAATACACATAATACGATTTTGACACTATAATTTGCAAACACAAAAGCCACAAAAATTCAAAAGAAATCGAAAGTATAAGGAAGAGGCCAAGGAATACTTATTTTCCACAAGCCACAAATTGCTTGGTAAAAAGTTGAAACGATCGACACAATTCCAAAGCGGTAGCACTTAAAGGCCTATTACAAATTGAAAGCAACAACATGCAACAAGCAAAGTATTACAAAAGGAATCCACAACAATGGATTTGCAGAGGCAACATTACAAATATTACAATAATACATAATAACAGGCGATTGGTAAAAAATAAATACATACATACCTGTATGTAGATATTCACTATGTGCGCAAAAAAAAAAAAACCTCTGCGGCAGCATGAAAACAATTAAACGTTTTGACCGCAAGCCAATTAAAGCCGGTGCCCCTAGCAAAACCCACAAGAAGAGAAATACGTTCAGGAGCAAACGATCGGCGATTGAGAAAGACAACAACAAAAGGAAAAGATACAAAGCGAGAAGCGTCAACGAATCAGAAACACGGATTGCTTGGCCAGCACCGTCAGGTGAGGACAGGTAAGCCAGGAGACGACGAATTTCAGCCAATCAAACAATTTTTACACAGCGCATCCTTAAGGCCGCTGCCGCGACGGATGCGCATAAATAGCACACACAGCAACCGAAACGAGCACAGTTCTTATTCGTCGTCAAAGTTGTGTAGAGCAGCTAACAAAGCAAAAATAAAAAAAAACAAAAGCAAATCGAAATGTTAACCAGTGAATATTGTGACACCGACTACTCGTGTTACTCCGCCACGATGCGCCTGTTTGACGGCCACTCGGAAGCATGTGAAAATTACACAAAAGTGCTCAGTGATAATATGGAGGAGCTTGCGGCTTTGTATGGCATGGAATTCAGTAGCGATAGTCCAGCTTTATCATCAGCATCGTCAGCCTCTTTGTCATCATCGTCATCGCCACCAACGTCATCTTTAGAAAACCCACCGGAAATAGTCGACTACGACAACGATTTCCTGAGAGACTTCAAATTCGAACACACAATCGAAAGCACGCAACGCGTATCTGACATTAAAGAAAATCATAAATTTTGGCCATCCTCCAAATTGCAAAGTGCATTGACGTCCGCGCAACCATTTAGCGAATGTTGGACATCATCACCGTCGGCAGAAGGATCAGAAAAACGAAAAATGCTGGGTAGAACGACGTTTAGAATTGATGCTTTGCCACCAAGTCAGCGCCATCTCAACAAAATGTCCGCCATCACAGCGAATGCGTCTAACTGCGCCACACCGGATGTCCAGCGAAAGCGCCGCCTTGCCGCGAATGCACGCGAACGACGACGCATGAATAGCTTGAATGACGCCTTCGATAAGCTACGCGATGTTGTTCCTTCGCTGGGTAATGATCGGCGCCTCTCGAAATATGAAACGCTGCAAATGGCTCAAGCGTATATTGGCGACTTGGTTAAGCTATTGACGCGAGATTATTAAATTTTTATTTTTTTGTGGGGTAGGGGGAAACGGGGTTGTTATTTGTAAATTGTGAAAGGTAGAATAATTAGATTTTAATTATAGGATTAGTTTGTTAACTTATTTTAATAATGAAAAAAATAAAAATAAAAGAATATATGTAAATATGCATAAACAATACAAAAAAAAAACACTTTAGATTTCGGATTTCACCTGCCTATGACAAACTTCCTTGTGGAATTCGGGCATTAAAAGTCTGTTGTTTGATGGCGGCGTTAAATTGTAGGTGCCTTCATTTGCTTGTAAGTATCATGGCGCACACCACAAATTGGAGGGGAACCTCGGCTTATTAGGTAGGTAGATATAACCTATCTTCTGGGGGAGTTTACACTCCGCGACCGCTTCCGATATCACGTCTGCCTGGGAATTCAAGAAGTCGTACTTTGACTCCAACTTTTTTCAGCTTGTTTATATATAAATTTTCTAAATAGGTAGCAGCTTGCAGGTGACATATGCCATACCAATACGTTCTATATTAGGAATAATCTGCTTGATCGTGCCTTGCCTTGCATGTTCTTCTGCCATGCAGTTTCCCTCTATCACCAAAGTGAGGCGAGGTATGTTTTGCTTGAGCATTTCGTGTAGATATAGGCGACAGTCCAGCGCAACCTATCAGTAAAACGTGAAAGAGCTTAAAGCTTTAATTGCAGCCGGGCTATCACTAAAAATGTAGGCGTCTCTTCCCATAATTTCGGTTCCGAGCTTCTCAACAGCCTTCTTGACAGATTTTGATTTACACAGAAATTATATATATACAGTGATTCAAACGTGTTGGTTTCTTTAAAATATTCATGTTTTTCAAGTTAACCCGTTTTCGTTATTTTTCTATAAAAATATTGTAAAAGGGGGCAAATGCCTAGCACCGTCAGCAAAAAAAAAAAATTATTAAAAATCAACGTGATTTTCTAGAGTTTTAAAATTAGCACTTTGACATACAAAAATTTAATGGGCTATAAAACTGCATACCAAATTTTTTTCCAAAATTTGTAATAAAAAGTTTAAAAGTTTTGGGTTTAATTGTTAAAGTTTGTTGAATTTTTATAATTTTGAACGAAGTTCGAAATGAGGATTTGTGTATGTGATGCTGGTTATGTAATGTGCCAGAATTTTATAAAAAAAAAAATTAAGTTTTATTTTTTGAGCAAAAAATAAAAGTGAAAAATTAAAAAATAACAATTATTATTCGAGCAATAAATAAAACACAAAAAATGAGTAATGAACGTAATTTTTTTGAATAAAACTTAAAAAATAAAAGTCAGGCGGGTTCGATTCCTGCTAAAGTCTAGAAAAAGAAGTCTGATGAGGAGATGTGCTGAACTCTGAAATAGCAGCTATAACTTCCACTGCTTAGATTTGTTGTTTTTTTTTTCCATTTTTCCTAACAAACAAATCGTGGTACCTACAAAGCCCAATAACATTGCTAAACACAAAATCATTGCCGCTGATGATAGTCTAAATAACAACAAATATGTTGATTTACTCCCTATGCAACCAAAAATTAAAAAAAAAATTCGTTATTTGCGGTCGCCTAGTTTTTGCGACTCATCTAAATGCGCACTTTAATGTAAGGATATAGAAGGATATCTCTTTCGAGGCATGTTTAAGCATACTCACTTTGAAAGATCCATATTTCTACAAACATACATTCATCCGTCAAATGGCAATTGGGTGTGCGTGGGCGTGGCAGCAGAAGTCAAAACATCAAAACAGTGCGCGCGCGTATCCTTGAAGCCTTCTTAGACTTAGCGGAAGAGCTCAGAAAAAAAATCTAAAAAGAAAAAAAAAACCCAAAAACAAAAGATGAATGAGTAGCAAATTCCGACTTCCGATGTGTATAATACATAACAAATTGCTTCTTACTTGCGGCAATGCAACTCGTGAAAAGGACGATGCGTTTTGGTTTTTGCCCTTTTGCATTTGTACAGGCACACTCGTACATACAGTGTTACAAACATACCTCTAACTTATTTAAGAGCATGCGCAAAGGTAATCAAAGTTAATAACACTACTCGTACTTTAGTGCATGTGGGCGTTATTTGAGGATTTGAAAATTGATTGCAAACAACAACAACAGCTTACTACCGGCAACGGTGGGTGTGCTCGTTGTCATAGACAGATAGATGGAGTGCAACAAATATTCACAAAGTGATGGATATACACTGAGATGAAAAACGAAAAAAGTTAAATATGTAGTTGTAGTGAATAAAATGTACAGAGTTTTAAATGCACGAGTAATTTTTATTAATATCACAATAGGTTGTCTAAGTTATTTCAAGATGAGATTGGTTTTTTTTTTTAATTTTTTCATACATATAAACTTATATATGCATATGTACAACTTTTCATATTTATATATGCATAAATATTTATTAAGTACAATATAAAAAATTTAATTTATAATAATAATATTAAAATTTTAATTTTAAAATTTTTACGTACACTAGCACACACATTTACAATATGACTTTTTTTATATGCTAATATTTAGGAAGTAATTTTAACGCTAACACTATACCTAAAACTAAATTTAATTCTATTCGTAGTATTTACAGTAATTTCAGTACTTTGGAAAGCGGAGAGGACAACTAAAATAAAGTATTTATGTCGAAGTTCCACTAAGCATTTAAATGACTTAAACTTTATGCTTTATAGCTGTTTCTCACTATGCCATATTTTGACGAAAAAATTTCTCGATAAAATTTAACAAGGCTTTCTTCTCTTTAATCCATGCCGTTACAGGAAATCTACACGATGTAAGATCTTTTCTGATGAACCGATTTGATGGATTTTAGTCTAATTTGGCAATGTATTCTCAGATGTTTGCCAACAAATACCATAAAATTTGACATAATGAAAAATTGGCAATTAAAATTTTTGGCAATTTAATGCTAAGTGGAAATTCGGCATTATACTTTAAGGGCCTTAGTACGTCTCATACATACTAGAGAGCCAGAGGAGGCTATCAATAAATTTTTTTTTTATTAATATGAGAAAGAAGGATCTATAAAAAAATAAATGCGGTCTTTTACTAAAAAGTTAATTGCACCTATGTGATGCTATATATTTTATTAAAAGAATTTTAAAAGGACGTGCCTCGCTCGGGCTGTTAATGTTTCGATTCTAGTACGTTTTTTTGAAATGTCAGTTACGCTCTTCTGGTCTTCATGGCCTCACATTAGACTGGTTGAAAAAAATCGAATATTTATTTTAATATTTAGTGGTCGCTCATTACGAATTTCCATTTTCCATTAACGTACATAATTCATAAATAACAAAGGCAATTTTTTTTTTCTATTTTGAAAATTTATAACGCGTTTTTAAATGATTTTATCGCAATGAGAGAAATATAAAATTTTGAAAAAAATGTAAAAAGAAAATTTTTGACCATTCTTTTTTTTTAAATATTTTATTTTAATTATGGTTTCATAAAAATATAGTATATTCTTTAACAAAAACCGTGGCACATTCAATTTTAGAGCAAGTTTGATGGGATGACTTTAGGTTTGCCAACAGTACTATAATATATAGTATTGTACTATTTTTTCAGTTGGCGTGCTACAATTGTCCACAACATAACAGGAGTGCGATATTTTGATCAGTTTTGGCTATTTGTCTTTTGTTGAAGTTTTTTTTTTTTATATAAAAGTCTAGCTGGTTATACAATAAACACCATATAAATTTACATTTCAAAGTTTATATAAAAATTCTGCAAATTTTCACCAAAATTTCAAACTTTTTAATCAGAATCTTTACACGTATGCAGTTTTGTAGCCCATTTAAAGAAGTGCAAGTTTCAAGTTGGTAAAATGTTTCGTTGATTTTTGAGAATTTTTTTGTTTGAAGGCGTTTCACGTGTTTTTTTTCATACAAAGTATGTTCGACAATTTTCTTGATATGGGGCACACTGCCAGCAAAATCATATATCAAGATTATAATCAAATGGGCTAAAAAAATGCATACCAAAATTTTTTCTGAAATTTCTAATTAAAAAATTTGAAATTTTGGTTAAAATATGCAGAATTTTTATAGTTTTTGTACAGAGATTGAAATCTGAACTTTTATAATAAAATAATAAAGACTAAATAAACAAAAGACAAATAGCCGAAACTGATCAAAATATCGAACTCCTAATCTTTTATGGACCACTGTATATACTGTTGGAAAAAATATAGCATGCCAAAATACCATATTTCTTCAGCTATTTATTTGTTGAAATAAATCTATGATAAATTTTAAAATTTAATAGTTAGTTACAGCGCTAGCTGCTAGGGCTACTGGCTGACGTATAAATACATATATTTCAATAATTTGCAAGTAAAAATTTGTATTCTAAAATAATAGTATTAAATGAAATATTGTTTCAAATAGAAGGTCTATGAATAGAACAAAAGATCAAAAATACTGAGAATGAGTTACCAAATTTACTTAAATTTATTTAATTTCTACCCTATTTCTGCAAATTCGGCATTCACAGAAAGCGTATTTTCTATTATGAGAGACAAAAACGACCACCTCACTAATAAAAAATGAACTTTTGATTTATATTAATAAAAATTTTCATTTATATTTTTATAAAATAAATGCATAATAAAGAAAAAAGATGTATACATAAAAAGCGTTGTTTGTCAATTTATTTAAAATTAAGTGCTGCGCTTTTGAAAGGCATCTTTTTTCAATGTCCCGAAAATATTACCCAACGGATTTTGAAAAAAAAGTAATAGTCGATTCGTTTGAACCAGTCTAATGTACAAGCATAAGCACTTGAAATGCTTCATAAATATTTTGTATAAAAAAAATTAAAATTTTTAATACATTTTGTACAATAATGGGCATATCGAACAGGTTGCAGGAGAAGAAGAGCTGATTTGATTTTTCAAGTCTTTTGGCCTCGAAATTTAACGATTTTTTTTCACAAGCAGATGCTGACTTTTTAGAAGATTCTATCAAGTCAAGTGCTGATGCTGCTAGAAGCGAAAACAAACCAAAAATAAGCAAAGTGTCTTAAATTTTTTGTTGAGAAAAATATTTTTTTTTACGCTCTATGGAGCAAGAGTAACAACAAAACACAACATAGTGTTGCTTTTATTGTAGTGCTACTACCTGTTCAATATGCATTTTACGATATTCGATATGAAAAAAGTTTTAAATTTAATTCCTAACTTTTACTGGACGGAAAAAAGCGAAGTCATCTGTGACCTTTGCACAATCCATTTTATTTGAATTTCTTTGTATTTGATTTTTAGGCCAATGAATTCTGGACACGAATCACGGCAGTCGTGAACGAATCAAAATCGATTCGAAGTTTCAATTTGCAATTACGGCACTCGATATTGAGTCCAATTTTTATATTTAAGTTTTTGTCTCATTCGATTCGAAAATTTGATATCTTATTTCCAATTTTTTAAAGAGCATAGCTTTTTAAATTTTGTGTTTTATTTAATTTTTCACTTCAGATCTCCTATTATCAAATTGAATTGAACATACAAAAAACAACTAACAAAAAAATCACACAAAATTTCAAAGTTTTTCTTTAGTTAAATAGCAACTAATATAATCCATAAAATCTATAGATTCCAGAAAATCCTGAAGGATTCCGAAAAATTAAACACGAAGAATCTCAAAAAGATCCGAAACATAGCGAATAACTTATTTTTATTATCAAAAAATATCAGGCAAAAAAACTTCGCCCTTTATTTCTGTCTTAAACAAGAAAAGGGGTATGTGAACTCCGTGTACGGCTTGGTAAAGCGTAAGGCGATTCAGTTACGTATGTACTTAAATTAGTTGGGCTACAAATGAGATATTAATTTCATTTCATTTTGTCCGAATCAGTACGCGACTTTTTCATAACCACTCCGGGAACAGGTCAAAACTATTTGAGGACCTTTTCGTGTCTAATTTGGAACTACCTCGAAATCATCCCGAACTAGTCTCAAAATTGTCCTGACGTGGTTTTGAAAAAGCCGTGAACTTGGTCTGTTACTAGTCCTAAATTAATCCGAACTACGTAGAACCGAAATGTTTCTGAAGTCGTCCTGAACCAGTCTGAAATGGTCCAGAAAGAGTTCCGAAATGAACCCGAACTAGTCCCGAAATAGGCCTGAATAGGTCCCGAACTAGACCAAACCAAATCCAGAACTAGCCAGAAATGGCCCTGAACCAGCCCAGAAATGTTCAGTTGTGCACATAAGAAGCAGTTGCTGTTCTCTGCTGGGTTAACGTAAATTTTTCCCACACCAAGAGATATTTACATTGTTATCATCATGATAAAAATATAGTAAGGTAGAACCGCTGAGAGTCACTTTCACAATCTCACACACACATTTTCATTTTCAATCTCAAGCAACAACAATTTCAAACAATTTCAATTTTTTATTTTCACTTTTATATGATTTTAAAATGTTGGCAAACTTCAAAAAAAAATCATGGCCGACAAATTGAGAGAACGGTTCTACCTTGCTATGTTTTTATCATGGTTATCATTACAAAATCGTTACTTTGTTATTTTTATTTTTTCCCATAATTTTTAACCGTTATAATGGAGACAGTGTTTTTACTATCGATTTCCATTACTAATTATCTACAAAACCAAATCTGACAGTAACGGTTATAGTATGATTGAAAAATTTAAATTTATAAAACCAAAATTATAAAATGACAGTTTAATTAGAAATAAAATATTAACGATTAATTTATGAAAAAGATCATAACCGTTACGGCCCCTGAAAAGTATTGTTTTCCTTTTAAAATAATAGAAGTCATGAAGATGGATATCGTTTTCTGCAATGAGAGAGGAAGCTAAAGTTATCTTCGAAAAATAAGTAAAATTTTTTCGTCTCTTGGATTTCATAACCTAAGGATTTCTCTTAAACTGGAAAAACTTTGGGTCGAAATTGATATGAATATTTTTGAGTTTTTAACATTACGCACCGTCCGAAATCCCCAAATTCAGCCTTATAATGAATTTTCATTCCGTGTGAATTCGTTCACATTTCGCTCATGCATTTCACCTATTGTATGTATGTTGAATATTCACCAATCGAAGGATATAGTACACCACTTCGAATCAGATAAAGCAAGAATCATTTCAAATGCTTTTACCCAGAATTTACAATAAGTAATCAACTTTTACCTTAATTATCACAAACAAATTTCAGATCTACTTAGATCTATTTGATTCTAACCCCTTTAATTGTGCTGTTATCCCAACTTCGAAATTTCTATGTGAAATGCCGTTCACACTCATGATAAAGTGACCCATTTCGTTGAACGAAATTTTAGGAACCTCCAGACATATTCTGAACAAACCAAGGAATATCAAACAGATAGTAGCATTAGGGCAAAAATATTTACTTGTATTTTGTTGTTGCTAAGGGCTTCCCAAGTGTCAAAGAAATTAAGTTTTTAAACATCATATTAGACCTTGTGAAATATAAAAGAAATTTGAAAGAAAATAAATTTTTTTTTGAATAAAACTTTCTTTCTTGCTAAATTTGTTTGCTTCCGAGAGCATTGATCCATCCTTTGCAAGGCCCAGTAATCAGCGCTTGTGCCCCTGAGGTAAGCGGACGTTTCCAAATATGTTTTTTAATCGCTTCTTTTTGGCAAATTAGAAATTTCGAGAAAAAATAAAAAAACAATATTTGACACTTTACAGACAAAATAATTAAAAAAAAATGAAATCAGCTGATCTGCCGAAGGTCGCCTACGCAGAAAGAAGTTCCGCCCTTCTTCTCCGCCAACACAAAGTAGAATTCTGTGTAGAAAGGGTTATAATCCCTAATATTTACCATATTAGTTATTCTGCTGAATTTGGGGATTATATTGGTTAAGTCAAAAGGGTGAAGAGTAGAAGGATGGACCTTTGCTTCAGATATTAATTAAATTGAATATTTGTGAGCGAACATCAAATGAAAGCTGAGCAATTGGTTCCAAAGATCATTACAAGGACTGAACATTGGAGGAAGTAGATTTATTTACTGTATAATTTAAAAAAAATGCACGGAAACAAATTTTCTAATAATTTAAATATTTTTTTCTAAACGACTTTGAATTACTTGGATGTAATTGATTCAAAACATATTAAAAAAATTAAAAAAAAATTCAGTCCAATATAGAATAACAATAGGGGTATCAAATAAAAGAGCTAATTCTGAAGAATTGAAAAAGATGACATATTTTAGTGTACAAGGACGAATAGGTATTTAAAATATGCTTTTAACATTGTATCTCTGAATATCCTTTAAATTTTTCAATATTTATTTTTGAAAAAATTATATGTTAAGGATTGATATACACACGCTTGCATCCTCAAATTTTGTGCTTCTAATTTTATTAGCGTGAAAAAAAAATAAAATTTATAGAAGGGGCATTTTCAATACCTATTCCTTCTTTAATTTTTTTTTGAATTCTACAGAATTTGTTCTTTCATTTGGTATCCATATTGTTATTTCACATTGCTGGATTTTTTTAAACGTTTTATTGAATTAAGTGTATCTTTGAAGTTTTAAAGTACTTTGAAAAAAAAAAAAACGACTGAGGTCAGAGAAAAAACTAAAAACGCAGTTTTACTATATTTCACCCATAGTTTTGTGGGCATAGCGATTGTTTTGCGTGTTTTGGAATTTTTTACTTTTTGTACCACGGTGCTATTATCAAAGTGCAACCAAGGCACCCCCTTTGATATTTTTTTAAGTCAATAGGGTGGTTTACAAAGCCGCTGTGGGAATGTTTCTGGTGAAACGAGAGTTTTTGTTTTTAAAAAGTAATTAGGAAGTTTGAACCGTTGAAGAACCTGAAAATGTTTCTTATACAAATTTTGATTGTTCAGCAAAAGTTTTCGGTTTTTCAAAACAGCTGAAATTGGCTTAAGGCCGTTTTCTCAATTATGTTTTGAAACTTATCTGCCCTTTAAACACAAATTTTGTTATAAAAAAATTTTTCATAGGCAGATAAATTCTGAAACCTACTTGAGATAACGGCACTTAGAAATCTAGTGTGCCATTTATAATAAATAACACCGTGCGACAGTACATTTTACACACACAGAAATTAATATATTCGCGAAACTATGGGTAAATTCTAGTAAAACTGCGTACTTAGTTTTTCTCTCTGACGTCAGGATTTTTTTAAAAAGACTTTGAAATTTAAAGCGTATGATTATTTCAAAAAATTATTTAAAAAATTTAATGCAATGTAGGATAACAATATGGTATCACATAAAAGAAAAAATTCTATAGAATTATAACAGAAACACTTTTTTGGTGCTTAAGGACGAATGGGTATGGAAAATGTCCTTTAAAAATTGTGCCCTTAAATATCCTTGAAAATTTGCAATATATTTGTTTTTAATAATTGTTTGAGAAAAAAAATGTGCATTTACAATACCTATTCGGCCTTGTAATCCAAAAGACTTAATTTTTTTTTTTGAATTCTACAGAATTTTCTTTCTCTCTCATTTGGCACCCATATTGATTTTCTACATTACATTGAATTTTTTAAAGATGTTGTAACACAAAGGCGAGGGTCCTACAGTTTTCCGCCGACTCCGAACGGCGATTGTATTTTTATGAGAAGCTGTTTTTCATGGCAGAAATACACTCGGAGGTTTGCCATTGCCTGCCAAGGGGCGACTGCTATTAAGAAAAAACCATTTTTCTGTTTTTTTTTGGCGATGTTGCTTTGACCAGGGCTTGAACCCAGCCCCTGCGGAGTGGTAGCGCGCACTGCTAACCACTACACCACAGCGGCCGTCTCCGCACTACTTCACCTAAAAACCTAACTCCTTCTAAAAGTTGGGAAGCGCTTTCGGGGGTAGGAAATGCTTCTTACTGCGGCCCCACATTAAGCCTAGACTCCTTTCAGTTCTTCTGTGTATGGCATCACAATTTTCGAGAAAGTGGTCGAGTCGCCAAAGTGAAAGTGATCATTCGCCAGAGATGCTGTTGCAGACTCCAGTGTCCTGTAAGCATATAGTAACCTCAGTTGCTGTTTTGGTGAGGCTGATTAAATGTTGAAATCAGGGACCGAAAATAACCGGTAAATACCAAGAATTTATTCAACAATTCTATTGTGCTTGAAGCCGTTTTCAATGAAAACTTTTGCTTTTTGTTGCTTTTTCCAGTTGAAGAAGTCTGATGAGGAGATGTGGTGATCTCCGAAATAGCACCTATAACTTCTACTAAAAAGTAAATTGTTGGTTTACCCGCAAAAATTTTCATTAAAAACGGCCTCAAGCTCAATAAAATTGTTGAATATAATTGTTATAAGGCCATAAATAACAAAAACAAACCAAGACTTTATTTTGAGGTCATTGCAAATTCGCTATTTTGGGATTTTTTAAATCAAAAATAAGTGTTATTTTTGAATTCTATTTTTTCGACAACTTGTAAATCTTTTATAATCTAAAAAATGAAATCTGAAAGTGACGGTTATAATATCGATTAAAAAAATTATCAAAAAAATAAAAATCCAAAACTAACGATTATTCTTGATCGCAAAAATAAAATTCATGACATAATGGTTAAATTTGATCGAGTTTGAGTATAAGAGATTATAACAGTTACGGTACCTGAAATCCCTTCATGTTATAGTAAGCAAAAAAAAATCACTTTTATTTTATTTTCGGACCTTCAATCAAATCAATTAATTTTTATACGGCGACATGAATCATTTATAATTGGGTTATCGCTACTGAGCCCACTGGGCTGGAAGCAAACACCGGCATTTTAAGGTCTTTACATCTCCTCCTTGAACAATTGCTTCTTCAAAAACTGAAATATACATACAGAGCAAGGCACATTAAACAGGTGGTATCAGTAGAGCAGCTGATTTGATTTATTTTCAATCTATTTGGTCTCGAAAATGTCAAATATTTTTAATTTTTTCTCGCAAAAAGTCTAAATTGTTAAAATCCATTTGCATGTGAAACCTTTTTCCATACAAAACAAGCGATTGAATACCAGCTTTTGGAACGTTCGCCCAACTCAGCACCAAATTGCCAAACATCAACTTAAAGCTTAAAATCTATTATTTAAAAAAAAATTTGAAATTTAGATTAAACTTTCCAGAATTTTCATAACTCCTGCTCAAACTATGAAACTTGGTTTTATATATTTGTTAAGAAACAAAAATAAATATTAAATAAACAACAGAAAAATAATCAAAACTTGCTAAAATGTGGCGCCCCTATATAGTTTTCCACCACTATACATGCAGATATTTGAATTGGATCTCAGCAACAAAGCCTTTTGCTTATATACTATAGATTTGTAATATTTTTTGCAATATTTGTATCCTTTAGCATACAAAAAAAAATTGAACCATTTGAACCAAACCGAACCGCACCGATTTTAAATAGTTGCATTTTACCATACCACCTACTATCCACATCTTCAACGAACCCTTCAGCACGCAATCAAGGTTGCTATTTGAGAGCTGTTCCTCAGGAAAGGTATTCGAACGTTTTTTCGTTTTCACTACCAATTTGGGTGAGGAAATTTTTGCAAAAACTTTTATCACCATTAGCTGCAAAAATGTTTAGACCAGGTGTGATCAACAAGAAGATAACAGTTCCAAACGTAAGAGTCGTATGTGTGTGGGGCGGTGCAAAGTTAGGCACACTGCACTAAATTTTAAATGGATTTTTAAATTTCACTACTACTCATTTATTGATAGTGAAATCAAAAGTTGACTTCCACTAAGAACAAACAGGCTTTGTGGTATTGAAAATTGCAATTTGCCCGAATAGGGTGGAAAAATCAAATTGGAGTTCAGGCATTTTGAATTGGTTTTCAAATTCGCCCGATTAAAGTCAGAAATAGTCAAGCATAAGCTCAAAGGAAAACAAGGTTTGCTCGACAAAACAGTACCAAGCCCTAATTCATCTGAATTTGAGGCCTCGATTACCTCGATAAAGTGCACAGAAATTAATGCAATGCGTAATTTATATATAATCATGAAATGATTCTAAAAGTTATCGTAGACACGCTTCTACTAATAGACTGTATGTAGCTATAGATTTTGCCCACATTCATAAAAAAAGAATTGATTTACTTTTATAATAAATTTCGCTGTTTCTATCTAAAATTCTTATGGCCTTATTCATAAAAAATAAAGTAGCTTTAAAAAAGGTTTATAAACTGAAAAATGTATGAAAACGTCATTTTATAAAGCTCTTTAAACCTAATTTATTTTTTATGAATAAAGTGATTAGTTTTTAACCGACTTCAAAAAGGAGACGTTATCAATTTGTCGGAATATTTTTTTTTACATATGGCAAAGCATAACTTTGGACCAATTTTACCGATTTCTATAATTATTATTTGTTTTTTAAAGGATAGGTGGCACCTCAGAGGTGGTTTAGATCCGGTCGTTGGATCATGAAGAAATTAACGGTACTCTAAAATTTTTATATGAGAATTGAAGTGGATTTTGTTTGTTTGCTTAAAAATTACTTGTTATTTTTTCTATTTTACTGGTTCGCAAAAAATAGATAATAAAACCTTGCTATATTAAGATAACGATGCAAACCCAAGCGCTTACTCGAATTTTCTTTACCCCAAGCATAAACAGTTAAGCCATTTTGATTGAGAAATACACTTTTGTCACTGCCGTACCTTAGCTGCATCAAAGCTTTTGTATTTACATACAATGAAATTGTTTCTTCGGGGGAATCCGGGTTCGATTGCTCAGTCCACAAAAATTTCTGTATGAAACCGCTTTTGCCGCTGCTCTTCTTTCCAAGGCAACGATTTTTTCGCCTTCCGCTACGAGCTCCATCAGAATGAGAACCGAATGAGAAATGTTTTTTCCATGAATAAGTTGTAATAGTACGCTGCTGCATCAGAGTGAGGACCAAACGAAAAACCACTGTCTTCATGAAATTATTGCTGTTGTTTTAAAGGTGCAACAAAAATCGCCACAATCTTTGGGGGAATGTTGGTGGAGCGATATGCTGCCGTGACGACTTGCTTCTTCATGAACGCATTTGTGGTGGTTTATTTGATTTGATTCCATAATCGTTGAGAAGAACGTAGTTTTTGAAAACAGTGATTTTGTCAGACGCAGTTTAGCCACGCTTAAATACTTCTTCTGCTTCTTTTGTTTATTGTTTTTGCTTTAGTTTGAATAAATTCAACGCCTCCAAGTAATGCAAACACTTTATTGTTAATTTTTATTTGATAAACATTCATATTTGTTAACTCTATGTATTTTGTGAATTGTTGTTGTAGTAGTAGGGGGAGGGTAGGTAGTCGAGGGTAGCGATAATTATCAAAAGAAAAAAATATATATAAGGAAAGAATCAAATGTGAAATGTGAAAGGATTTGAATTTTTGGATGCTGTTGTGTGCGATACATGGCTAACGGAATAGTTTCCTGTTTTACTCTCGATTTTGGTTAATTTCTTAAGGCGCACCTCCAAAGCATGCATATCCATATGCGTGCGTTTGATATTTTACGCATATAAGTAGAAATATGTATATGCAGCTATTCTGCGTTTTATGCGATGTTACGCACGATCTATCAATCTTGTTAGCTACGCGCATACAGTGGCGTTCAAAATAATAGTAGCAAAATTCAAAATGATGCTGTTGGCAACTTATCCTTATTTATTTATTGTTAATAATTTTCATTTAAAATATGGGTCGATCTATATCAGATACCACATATGCCAGCAGCATCATTTTGAATTTTGCTGCTAGTATTTTGAACGCCACTATATTCGACCGGTTTGTCAAAAGGACGCACAAGTATATCACTGCTAGGGGGAACGGCCTTAATTGTTGTCAGCTTGCAGGTCATTGCCGCATTTCAAAATAACATAAAACCTATGTACAATTTCGATTAAAATTTGTATGTAGGATGATTTGTTACTGTAATGGTTATAGAATTTCAATGAAAAATGAAATTTACCACACTTCGGGTGCGCAAAAGTAAAGGCAACAAACAGAGTGTAATCTAAAAAATTTAGTAATTTGTTAACCTCTACCAGCAAATTGTACAAGTTGCGAGCTTTTAGCTCTAACTCAAGAGAAATTATGATAGTCGAAACAAGGCAGAGAATCTCCTTTTGGATTTTGGAAAACAGAAAAAATATGAGTATGCTTTGCTCTGCCAACATTAATCGCTGGTAGAGTTACGTTGCGCTCATATCGAATATCGTAATTTAAACATAATATAGCACTAAAGTTAAACATAATTAGTACATTAGAACAGTAAAAATATGTTTTAGTACTTAAATGTACATACATGTGGTTGTATATCGTATGCTAGCTAATGAAGTTGTGCAGTTGTAATTAAATTATGTTTCTATAAGTAGCGTTTAGCCAGTTTGACTGGACGTAAGCGCGCATGCGTTCAATGTTGCAGAGCTCTCTTATAATTGTCGCCTACTACAGTCCTAAGCCACCCATTTTCTCATTTTTGATTCGAACTCTTTGCTTTCAGTACAAAGCAATTTAGCGCGCACTATTCGCCCAGTCAATCTCGCATGGATTTTCATCATATATATGTAACATAATTTATGTACCATACTTAAACTAAATATTACCAGCTATTTGAAATTTTTAAAGTTCTTTAGTTTCCAATCTTCATATAACATTCTGTAAGAATGTAAGAAAAAAATATAGCTTTCTGCTCATCTCTTTACATTTTAAATATTTCATATGTAAGTGTTACATTAAAATTATAACCACGCTTGATTACCGCGAAATTTACCACGAAAACCGCCTCGCATTCCACCACCTCTGCCACCGCCGCCACGATTGTAGTAGGGGCTGCCGCCATGACCGCCGCCACGTGGGGGACGTGGAAATCGTTCGTTACGAAAATGATTTTGTTGCGGTGAATTGCCCCAACCAGGACCGCCACCTCCTCCACCACGACCGCCACGATAGTTAGCATTCATAGGGAAATTACCAAAGGGCAAGGGGAAGGGTGGGCGCGGAGGCGGCGGCACATTACCGCCACCACGGCCATGGCCGCCATTATGCCAAGGCGCTTGATTCCACATTTCTTGCTGTTGCTGGTGCTCTTGCATTTCCATATTGATGCCTATATTTTGCGGCTCATAAGTTGGCATGTTGATTTGATCTAACTGGTTGCTGTCCCAGACCGGTTGTGGCACATATTCGGGCGGTGTTTCCAACAATGCTGGCCTCACACTAACGGCACTACGCTGCTCTTCTTCATTTAGATCCTTGGATGTATCGAGTAGTGATGCATCACCACTGCCTATCGATTGCTGTGAACTATCCAGCTGGTCGCTTGTTTGCTCATTCACCTCTAAAGGAGGCGGTCAGTCAGGAAAGCGGCATTGAGAAAAGGCAAACAAAAAATTATAAATGTAATAAAAAATATTGAAACTATGCAGTTTTTAGAAAACAAACCTCTCAAAATTTCATCAAGATCCTCATCGGACATGTCCATATCGATAACCATATCGGAGGGATCATAGCGCGCACTACCAGAATCTTCTTTGTCCGATGACGAGCCTAAAATATATGGAGCAGATGAGGAGTTTGAGGATCATTAAATGATTTACTTCTCGTTAAAGAATTCATATTTATACGTACTGGCATTGTTTTTTTGCGGAGAATTCGTCTTCTTCTGAAAGCTAGGAGGCGGCGGCGCCATCAACTGCAAATTAAAGTTAATTATTTCGACTTAAATGTGCGGATGGAACTTATAAGAGACGAGGTTTTTATTGGCAATATATAAAAAGAAAAAAAAATGTGTAGTCTGGAACTTACGCCAGGTGGTTCCGCATCTGATGAATCTAAAGCAGGTACCGGCATTGGCAGCGCACGGTAATCCACATCGCCAGTTGTATTGTCAAGAAAACTCTAAAATGCAGTAAAGAAAGCAAATAGTAAAAAAGCATTTGCTTGATTTATACACTTGTCTCGATAAATTTTTTGCTCATTTCTAACGTTCTAATTTAAAAGAATACGCTAAAGAAAAAAGCATGACTTACCGCATCCTGTGAGAGCCATGACTTTTTGTCACCATCACTTCCACCCGGCGAACCGGTCAACGAAATCAAATTTCTATGGTCGATATCCAATTGGCGTGTTTTATCTGTAAACAAACAAAAATTACTATTAAAAGAGGAGCAGCTGTCATAAGAGTTGTGGCTACACCACCACCCCGAAACCGGATTGATATCTGGATTAGCATTTTCATATTAAACAAGTTTTACGCTGTTACAACAATTATATAAAATTATATAACAACAACCTTGCAATTTGAAGGAAAAATAATAACCCAATACCACCACCAACCTTTACTCAGCCCCAATTTAACACCTAAATCCACAGCGGGCAGATCGAATGCTGGCAAATGCAATGTACGATGATCAACATCTTGTTGTGATATCAAAACATTGCTTGTATGATGCTCGTTATATTCTATAGTCGCGGCAATGCTGCTACTAGCCTCACGCTCAAAGTGTGGCGGTGAAACGGGTGTATCTATGCTTTCAGGCGTGTAAGATGAGTTAGATAAATTGGAATTATCCATTGATGTCCACGACATATTCATATTCCATGTAGAATTAAAATCATCATTGCCATTATTAGGTCCACGCGGCGCTCCACCCATGCCACTTCGTCCACTAATGTTATCCAATGGATTAATATTTGGCATTGGCGGAGGTGGCATTATGGGTTGCGGCCCGGCACTCGGATTTGCGACACCAACACCGCCACCATTGCCACCACCATTGTAACCGCTGTCGGGTGTATAACTAGGATTATACTCATGATTTAAGCCATTGTTTCCACCAAAAAGTGTTGATGTAGGTGGTGGTAATAAACCGCCATATTGCTGCGCTGAGCGTGCAAGTGAGGAGTAACCCGATTCTACAGGCGGCACTGGCAGGGGATTCAGACCAGGTATGGAAATGTTGCTGCCACTTGAATATGGGGTTAATGGCTCAGGTTTGTAATACTCCGTGCCGGAGCTGTAGCTTTCATCGTCCGAACGTGAACCTATTACTTCAATCGGCTGACCTATGTAAATTTAAAGCAACTTTTATATGAAATAACTTTGTAAGTTTACGTTTTCACTTACTTGATTTATTGGAAGTGTTATCATCACGCTTAAAATCATTTATGTCAAATGGTAATTTACCATCCAAATAACTTGAGTACCCATTTATTGAATTTTTAAATAAATTCTGTAAGGATATGTTTAAAAAATTAATATACAAATAGCGATACCAGAACGATTAACTTACCATTGAGATCGGTGATTGGTCATCAGGAAGAGGCAGATCAGCATCTGGTTCCGGAGACGGCGCATTTATGTCGGGTGATGGTATGGGACTAGGCAAGTTTGGTGTGATTTCATCCAACTTCTTCTTGACAAGCTTTATGCGACTGCCGAAATTTTTGTAGGCCTAAAATGAAATCAATGAAAGCAGAATATGACAAGCCTGGCCAACAGAGGGAGAGAGATTGATATGTAAATATTTTGCGCTCAGTTCAGTGTTGGCTATTTTCGATATTTGTCGTCCTCAGACTAAGATGCATTTTAAAAATAGTTCCACTTACACTAACTACCACCTTTACTTCGCCTCGTTGATTTGCATAGAATTTAATGGCCGTGTCAATGTTACTTAAGACAGCTTTGCGTGTACGAATTTCTGCTTGCAAATGCTTACTATATGCCTCAGCGTATGTGGTATAACGTTCGATTTCCTTTTCAATGTCATCTGAATGGCTTTTATCCTTTATTTGTTGCTTTATGACCTCGATATCACAATTAGGCGCTTTAGGCAGTTTTTTAAAACTGTTATCAGTCGCCAAAGACAGCTCGACACATTCACGTATGTTAGCAATGAATGGACCATTCTATTAAGTAAAATTGAGCAAGATATAGACATTTTATGCAGATATGGTAAATTTTTTTGTTTTGCTACTGCAACACGAACCGTATAGTCATCTGCTGAATCAGATACAACTGCTTGTGATTTCTTTGGTGGATTTATATTAAGCAAGCCAGATAAATCGCTTATATATTCCTCACTGTAAATGTCGCGCTGTTCCCAAATGCCGAAAATACGCAAAATCTTGCCTTTTACCTTTTCATCTCTGGAATGAAGGTGATGAATTAAGTTTAAAATTCATTAAGGTAGAAATGTGCGTGCATATACTTACCTCACCATAGTTGTCGCTCGTTGTAGCGCTGTGGCCCAACTTTCCACAAATTCATAGCGTTTCCTTTTGCTATTTTGTATGACATCGTTTGCCAAATAGAATAGAGTGAGTCTGTGTTCCACGCGTACTTTATTCATAAAAGATATAAATACGTATTTTAGGATTGTAATAATAGAATTTCTAAATGCATAATAAAAATAGAACTCGTCGAGTAGTTCCATGTCAACTTAGGAAATAGACTTTAAGACACAACTAGCTGAAAAATGAATTTGGGTTTGTTGTTGTTGTTGTAGCAGCATACAAATTCCCCAAAAACTTTTTGGGGAGTGTTGCTGGAGTGACAGTCGTTGGCCAGATATAATTTGGGTCGACTGGGGACTGTCGTGGGAACGTGAATTTGGGTTTCGCGTCCTACGCTGTCACTATACTGTCAATTGCATTTACATTGCTATTGACTTACATGATACCCATCCATCTCTGTTTTGGAACAATCAGGCTATTCGAGTAGCTATTTTATTAAAATATATTAATGTTCAAATACCTCTTTTGAATACATTCAACCAACAGGTTACAATCTTCTTATGATGTGGACGCTGTTGTAGACACCATGCCGACAACTGTTGTATGCCCTCTTGTGTATCTTTGAGCGCCTCCAAGCGTGTCTCGAAAAATTCTTCATCAAATGTGTCAGCACTCATTTCTTTAGCTCATTTGTTTGCTATATCGATATGCAAAAAACTTTTTAGTTGCAACTGCGTTTAGCACACGCGTTTATATAAACAAAACAATAAATAAAAAATCGAATCTCTTATAGCACTTTACGCGCGTTTTCCTCGTTACTCCCCGTGAGTAGCAAGCAATTCACTTATTTTTTCTTTTTGTTGACATTTTCTTGTTGATAGTTGTGCATTTGCGAACGATGTAACAGTGAGAATTTCAACGCTCCACCACAGGAGCAGGCACGACCCGACAACCCTTTATCGTATTTTCACTTGCCTTGCAGCACCCTTTCACTCTTTACCCCACCAATTGATATATATTTTTCTATCCCCATTCACGACGCGTTTTTCACGCTAAAATTTTAACAATTTCCAGCACTCGCGGCCACTTCAATTTGTTGCAAACCCAAACTATTTTTGGTTGGAAAACTTTTTCACCAATTTTTATTTATAAAATTGCACTTTAAACTTGAGAAAATGAAGGAAAATATTTTGCACAATCCACAAAACTAGAAAAATTGTAGCGCCATGTTTCCTGTGTGCCTTTTGACAGCCGGAGAACAAAACTAGCAAGGTTGCATTTGATATTATTGCGCAATCTTTTCGCACAGTGTAGTTGCTGGAGACTTGCGAAATGCCAATAATATTGAAGAGACATTTTAGTTTGTAGATTTTCAGTATAAACCGGAAATGCGTACTGTTGAAAGGGACATAGAAAGTTATCTGTTTTGAAAAGACTTAAGTTGATTAAAAAAGAATCAATCCGCTGGGAAAATAATAAATATTAAAAGTATAAATTATTACGCAAGCTGTCATCGTAGATATATATGTACATACATACATACTTCGCTGATTGATTATCTCTCGCCATTTTTTGACATTTCCTTTAGTGATATGAAGAAACTTCCGTTCCTTTGCGCGCATTTAGTGAATTTTGCATAGTATAAAACACTTTTATTTAAATGTTATAAGTAAATAGTTGTAGAATATGCTGAAAAAATTGTGTGTTTGCGCTAATTGCAACAGTGAAGTGTTTCTGTATTTGTCTTGTTTTTCGTATCGTTGCTTGTTGATATTCTAACGTGTCTTCGCGTTCGTCTATAAATTATAATCATTTATTTTGCTTACGTAAATAAAACCTAATCGATTTATGAATTCATACTTTTCTACAACTGTGTGTACCCTATCAAAAGCATTGAGTTCCTATGCAAGTGCTTAATTTGTGTTGATTCCCCATTTCCAGTAACTTCCGCCCTCAAATTATTTCATGGAGTCGTAGTCATGGATAATGGATCTGTTCCGTTGTAAGGGTAAGCTGCTTGCGCATCGTTTGCAAATGTATGTTTCGATAAAGGTGGTTATATCGTAGCTGAGGTAAGGTTAGATAAGGTTATATGCTCTAGGAATCGATGGTTTACGAAAATAGCGTATCTACTATTTTTCTAACAAAATTCGATCGATTGCCTACTGCAGCATACTTATTTTTTTTTAAGTGATAGCTTTGCCGACATTGTGGTTCATAGTAGCAGTAAATATCGGTAATGTAAAACTATGTTTTTTTTTATACATTTTCGGGCTAGTTTCGGTCAAATAAGCGTGAGTACGAAATGATTTAACAAAAGTGAAGAAAGTGCCGCAAAGCACGGGAACCCATTTTCGTGCCCGAAACTAAACGTCAGATCGCATAAAATATTAATAATAAATATTCGAGTGGCAGCGAACATAATAACGTTATAAATCAAAGAAAAACAGCACAGTATGCATATAAATAGTCCGGGCAATCTCCAGCTGGCGAAAAACAAAAATTACTATCTCAAAGCGGCTCTCAATAGCTCGAGAATCAAGCAAAGAAACACAAAATGGATAGTTTCGTACAGTTTCGGGCACCGGTGGACTAGCCAAAAAAACAAAACCTTTTATGTGCAGAAAAGAAATCTAAATACCGTATTATTTATTAATAGCTAATGGGCCTCATAAATAAAAATTAAGCAATTCCTTTTTCTTAAAATTTCAGACCCTTTAATTAAATTAATTTGAATAAATAGAGTAAAAGGTCTGAAATTAAAAAAAAAAAATATTTGTAGTTTTTATTCATAAGGCCCAATAACTCACTTTCGCGCTAAGTAAATACATATAATTTTTTTCAGTAAAGTTTGCTATTATAATTTTTTATAGATTGCATTTATGTACAGATGTATGTACATATCTGCTCCAACTAGTTATAGTCTCGCAATCGTTTACAATTTTTTCCCTATTCCCAAGGAAAACCCAGAAAATAGATTTGACATTCAACAGATTTAAGCCGCTCTGCCGCAATGACTGTCCTTTGGCTCCCCGTGCGGATTCATTGCCATTCTAATCAAAGCAATGAAATAAGTACTTGTATTCTTAAATAAATATATACAGGTCAAAATTAAGCCCAACTATGTTCTACTAAATTATAAATTTTTGTTAGATGTACGACTGGCTGTGAATTATTAAAGTACTCTAATACATACATATATTCTTTCCCTTGCTGGGCATCCCCTCCATCGTTTACTCCAGCAAGGTGCTCGACGAACGTTATTCTTAAATTTTTCATATTTTTCTTATGATGTTTATAACGGCCCAATCGCCTTTTTACTAAGCCATTTTCGATCAAAGACTGCAATGGCGAATATGGTTGGTACACCTATTTGAAATCTAGTTCCAAATAAATTAAATTCAGTAATTTCCATCTTCAAGTTTGGATCGAACGGAGGAGCTGTAACTTTCATTGGCTTAGTCTTAACTTACTTGCTACTCAACTGGGGTCATTAATGAATGGTTTAAAGTACTAAGGCGGCCCCTGAAACCTTCACTTAGCATGCTGTTTAGGTTCGGAAGTCTCATCGCACTCCAACAAGCCGTTTTCCAATGGGTATGACCACACAGACCAAACTGTGGAGCAAGTTCTGCATATGAGATAATCGCTTCCACCCCAGTCCACCCGTTGATCGTCTGTATTTTTTACAGCACAGAATGCTTCAGGTATATTGGAGGTATCGGTGTTAGCCCGAGGGCCATAGTCTGTGTATTTGAACCTTCCTAAAGCCATTGTTGACAGGTAAGTAATCTTAGCCAGTCGTGATTCTCGGCGAAAAATAGGTCGACAGCTACAGTAAGCCAAGTGGTGGATCCTCTATAAAACCTGTTGAGAACCCTTCACCTGCATACACGTAAATCCACATTTTGACGCTCAACATGCCCTAGGATATTGTCTCCCTACGGAAAATAGCTCACATAGACCCTGAATTTGAGCACTTCAGCTGAGTTAGTTACCTTAATTGCTTCACCTTGCCAGTGTTGTAAATTGTGTGACACCACTCCGTTGCCTCATCGTCAGTGGACGCCTTTCTATCTCGGAAAGAATGTATAGTCGCTAAATATGATATCAGTGTCTAACTATCTGCAATATGGCCACCTAAATCGCTTGCAGTTGCTAGAGAGCTCATAGCAATGCCATCATCCTACAACCATTTTCAGCGGTCGGCCTTATTTGCTGACGTCCTCGTAACCTCAGCTCAGGTCGCCTTTGTGCCATGTAAGACATTTTTGTTGGCTGGTTCTGCCATATTTTTGGAGAGAAACGTGTTCCCCAAACGATTTTTCGTTTTACAGACCCCCAGTGAAGCAAGTTTCAGCTTGTTCTTGGCCATGGATAGTGCAGCTAACTTCTTCGCTTCTCTGACATCTTCCGTTTCTTTTTGTGAAAAAACTTTAAAGGTAGGGTAAATTGAGAGCTCAAAGTGACAGTTACATAGAAAGATAGATGCTCATAAAGGGTACGCAGTGCGACCTAATGGATCTATTGTGCCTTCAACTCATCACAACTCCTCATTTATTCACAAAATCTGCAGAATGTTTAGAAGAGCTCTTGGAGATTTGACGTCAGTGATAATTTAGAGTCCAGGATTATGTTCTTCATGCCTAAAAGATTTTTTCTTTTGGTAAAAGGTACGATGGCCATTTCAGATTTCAGACACATACCAACAATTTCCAGCAATTGTTTTTACCTCCAGAATGTGCAATGTGAATGGATGTACGCAATGCTTAAGGATCACTTACTAAGAGTGAAAAGATAAACACTATTTCAATTTGAGATTAATTTTATTTAAGCTAAGGCTTTAATAAAGCATGCTGAATAAATTTAATTGAAATTTGCTTCTTAATTTAATGCAACAAACATTTGCAAATGTGTTTATTTGGCTTATTATGCTGTAACTGCTTTAGCTCTTCGTAATCTCCATCTCAATGTGGAAACAAGATTTACCCTTTAAATGAGAGAGAATATTGCTACAAAATAAAATAAAATACAAAAACAAAAACCTACTGTATCATGAGTTATCTCCGAATCCATAATTAGGTTGCCCTTGGCCATACCCAACATGGCCTTGTATTTGGACAAGTCAACGCGGTGATCGTTTGCGCAGATTTTCTCCTAGCGAAATGAGAGTATTGTGGCATGCAATGTTTGACAGTACATTCTTTATCTTAAAGCTTTGAACAGACGGAAGCGTTGATCGGGATTAACTGGGACTTAATCCGGATCAACTGCAGTTAATTCCCGAGTTGATCCGGATCAACGATGCCGTCTGTTTAAGCTCTTAGATGATAAGTATAAAGTTGTCCAAGCGCTTACCTCTGGCACTGGGCAACTAGCTGGGGCGCCGAAGAGCTTCAGCATATCCTTTGCTTCGTTCGGCACATGTTCGGCGGCAGCACACAAGTCGAATTTTCCCTCTTTCAGCACAATGCCATCCTTTTGCAATTTAAACTGCGACACGGCGCTATTGAAGGCCTTATTCATGACGCAACCTGAGGGCACAATTTCGCATTTCTTATTGAGTTTGACTGAAAAATCGTCATCTAGCGTAATGATCGCATCCGCTCCAGCGCAATTTTCCGCTTTTATCATACGCGCCTTGTAGCCATTCTATTGAAATGTTTCGAATTGAATCAAATGATGTTTTAAAGGTCAAATGTTGCACTTACGCAAGCCAATGAAATTTCGATAGCAACGGCTAGGATTGACAGGAATAGAGAACACTTTGCGACAGCCATATTAATAGTAGTAACTACAAATTTCCACTTTCCGGTCAATATTTAATGCAGAATGCTAAATAGTAGAGAATTAAATTCGTCAAGCGTGCAGCAATATTTATACGCTGTGGTAGAAGTGTAGATTTTTGAATAGCTTTTACTCGGCAACAAATGATTAGTAATTATTTTGAAATTATACGACACTTTTAAGTATTGCAATCGCTGATCGTTCGGGTCAATTGCGCATGCTGATATGAATGGGAAACGTTGGCGTACTCATTAAGCGCACTTTTGAAACTTTGTTTTTTTTTTTACTTTTCGTAAAATTTTTCAGTAGTTATTAAGTATGGAAATTTAAATTTTTTCACATTGAACCATTAAAAGCGGAATAAATATATACATAAATATGAACAGCATGACATTCCAACTGATCGATCGTGTCGATAGTATACCATTTTGCTACTAAATTGCCAACACGCAAACGACTTTTAGATTACCGTTACATAGATAGCATAGAATAACTCGTTGCTAAACTAGGTTTGCATGCGCTTACAAAGTTTTGTGATACTCCCTTTAAAATCTAGTAAGATAGTCCTTTTTTACAGACACTGGTGTCAGTCATTTTACAATATTTAATAGTTTATTAAATTATCACCTCTGTTTTATCAAAAGGTTATCATACTCCAAAAGTAGGAGTCGGCTAGCGTAATTAATAGCTAAATATATATATGTATGTATATGTATAGAAGAAGTGTAGAAGAGATATAATATCGTGCGCAATTTTTTAACTTTTTAGTTTTGCTTTCAATTAAGTTGAATAGGTTGGACTTTGAAAATTTTATTGCAATTAAAAGTTAATTAAAAAAAAAAACGTACATACCTGTATCAGTTGTATTCTTTCGAAGTCCAGTATATATTAGATATTACAAATATGAACTTAAATGAAAATAATTATCATCATTAAAATAGTTTAGCGTGCCTACTAACCTTGTCAATTCAGGGTCGATCTTCAGCGGCTTGATGTTGTCATACAAGGGAGGTATATATATATTTTTTTTTGAATGAAAGCTAATCAAATTTGCAAGAGCCCAGCTGAGCCTGATTTTTAAATTTTTATTTGATTATATTAAATTTTTTAGTGCAAATTGCAGATAAAGTAGCAATTTTGAAGAAAACCGATTCTCCTGTTCCAGTTAAAAAACGTTAAACAATAAAAACTAGTTGAAAACAATTGTAAGGTTCTCCCAAAACGAAAAAAATTAAAAAAAAAAATTGGAAATGTTATAAATAAATTTTCAGCAAAATTATTTTTTCTTTTGGTTTTTAGAAAAATTTTGGGTATGAAGTTTTATAAATCATTAAATTTTAGTATAACAAAGTGCAAGTTGCAAGTGGCTAAGAGTTTGCGTTGACTTTTAATAATATAACAAACGCTTTGATTTCCCATTTATTTCATTTATTTATTTATTTAAAAATATTAAAAACCAACGCGACCTCTTAACCCCTTGGAACTTGCAATTAATTTTACTAAAATTTAATGTTATATGTATTAAATTGCATATCCAAATTTTTTCCAAAAAAGTTAATTATATTTTATTTTTATTTTTTTAGATATAACATTTCAAATTTTGAAATAAAATTGTTTGAAAAATTAGGGCTCCAGTGAATTCCAGTTTTGAACCACTGTGGAATGGTAGTTGGGTTTTAATGAGAGCCTTTATTTAGGGAGACAGTGCTAATATCAAGTCAGTTGGGACCAGGGGCGTACCAAGTATTTTTTTTATTTTTATTTTAAACCACCTTCTGCACCAAATAACACTGTGCGCAAAAACAAACAAAAAAATTCGAAACACACCAAGCAATCAATATACTCACGAAACTGTGGACCAAGTATAGAAAAACTACGTTTTTAGTTTTTCCCTCTGACCTTAGGATTTGGTTTAAAAAAACTTTTTAGTTTCAAAAACATGATTAATTCCAAGAATTATTTAAAAAACTCAGTGCAATGTGGAATAACAATAAGGACACCAAATGAAAGAGAAAATTCTGTTGAATTAAAAAAAATTTAAAATTTTGAGGGGAGGTAGAGAAACTAAACCAAGTAGTTAACCAGAAGAGCTTTAGCCTTTTCGAGAGCTCGATTGATTATCTTGATTATTCAACCACAAAATAACAAATTTATTGCAGGGTTAAGATTCAACGGATCTAAAAATACTTTTCAGTTTCCGTATCCCAGCAAATGCACAAACCACCGGATGTTTTAATTTGCCCACGATGTTTGTAGTCCAGACACAAACGAATGCGTTGGACGCAACAAAAATTTGTATTAACACACACACAGCCACACAGCCACACGTATATGAACAAGCAAAATAGTAGTGAATCATTTTAGTGGGCCTTTTTGGTAGCGAACGGCTTTAAAGTTAAAGCGATGAACAGTTGAACAACGGAATTCAAAGTGTTTGTTACGGAAGCGGATTTGCGCAAAACCGGCGGCGAAAAAGTAAAAAAAAAATAAAATACATGATTAAAATATAATAAATACTTTTGACAACGCTGGCATTTAAATTACAACAAACAGTGGTAATATTAGAGAGTTGTGAATTGTGAAAAAAAATAAGTGCATTTTAGTGAAAAAAATATTATGTAGCATATGAAAAGTATAAAATATATATTATATAGCGTGTTTGCTTAAAAAATTTGCAATTTGCAGTGCAAAGAACAACAAGGCAAATCAATTTTGTTGCAAATTTTTTGATATACAAAAATAATTTGCGAATAATTTTTTTTTTTTTAATTTCATTTGTTTTTTTGCTTTGTTTGTTTGTATGTATGTATGTGTGCATGTATCATCCGCAATGGCTTAGAAAAATAATTCTCCTCTGAAAAAATTGCGCGTTTTTAGCCTTCAAGGCTTATTATAAGCTCTTCAAATGCATATGTATGTACATATGTATGTATGTATGTATGAATGCATGTGTTTATTAGTGAAGCGGTAATAAAACCATACGTAATGGCTTTTAGTTATCTTCCCATATCAAATGAAAATATGTATATACTATATAATATTGTTCTCATATTCAGAATACATTTGTAGCTACAGGTGGTTTTGAATGCACCACTACACACATACATACATACATATGTGCTATACATATGAAAATGTATATGTTTGATCGTGTATTTGTACAATATTTTTTATTAGACATTTTGTTCTGGCGCTTTTGCTGTTTTTACTAGCAATTCCATTTGGTCTGGAGTGTTGTCATTTTTTCTTTACAATATTTTTTTTTTGCTAAATATTGTTGTTCTCTCTAAGATCAAATGACGAGATACTTAGCTACATATGTAGGTACATATATGTATATGTAGGCAGCTAGCTTACTGTGCGCACCGTCGCATTTGTTATTACTTGCGAGAATTTATTGAATTTCGATTAACATTTTACTTAAGAAGACGCGCTACGGCGGTGAATTAATAATAAGCTGATTAAAGTATGGAAACGTGTATGTATGTATGTATGTATATAACCTCTATTTGATTGTCTCTACACAGCAGGCAATTAACTGACTTTTTACATATATATGTAATTAACGGTGTGTGACATCAAGAGCTGTCTGATGATACCGGAAGAACTGCGTACATAAGTATGTACATACATATGCATGTATGTATGTATGTGGGTGTGCGTATGCACATTATAGAAACCCGATTGTTTCGCGTAATGAAAAAGCTGCGCTCTGTGCAATTTTCAAGCCGGAAAGCATCGAATTTTCCTGTCTCCTCCAAAGCGCTAAAACTATATAATAAAATATAGCAAAGATGCTATTTACCAAAATGAAAACATTTTTAAAAAGTCAAATATGGTGACTTCCAAAAAAGTTGCAAAATGTGATTGACGTTGCAATCAAATCTCTATTGTCGTTTTAAGCAACCATCTGATTTTCAGGGCAACCATCTCCCCTGACAAATCTTCAAAGCGTAGATAATGTGCCTTGTTTGCCTTACAGGGCTACGACATTTTAAGAAACGAATCAAAACGAAAAATTTTTCGGTAGAAACACAAAACCTAATGCTGGATTTCCACTAGGCATTAAATGGCAAAAATGACAAATGACAAAGTTGGGCATTAAAAAATAATCGTGTCTTTACATTAAAAAAATAGTCATTAAGTTCATTTCTACATGGCATGGATTTTTTTAAATGGCATGCATTTTTTGTCATTCAATGCCTAGTGGAAATTCGGCATAAGTTTTCTTACGCACTAATCCTAATCCGTACAAGTTTTTCACAATCTTTCGATATTATGAGCTGTGCCGATGGTTTCAAATTTCGGTCCGCCATATTGGATTTCAAAACACACCACTCATCACTTAAGAGTACCGAATTTTCAAGAATACAACCAAATTTGTTTTACCTGAACCAATTTTGGAGAGAATGAACAAATTTTCAAAAGTTTTGATTTGGCCATTTTGAAATTTAAAAAATTCATTACCATATTCATAATCCCCGACCCCAAAACCGCCAAGTAACAATTTTTTGACATACAAGACTCCCCTATTTTCAGTAAGAATAAATATTAATAACATTTTATAATTATAAAAATATTTCGGCGCTTACACTTTTGATGAGGTTTTGGCAAAACTTCTCCACTGGATATTGTTACCCAAACTGGAGGGAAATGAATTCTTTGAGAAGCTTTTTGAGGGCAGAAATACACTCAGAGGTTTGCCTTTGCTTATCTTTTCCATAACAATTGGTAGGCATAAATTATCCAAATGACATTAGATACTTCAAATGGTCACATATCTACTTCAGAAAAAAAAATTGGTGCATTTCAAAAAACCCCACTCATCACTTATCATTTTAATAATAACAATAAAAATGGCTTGGCGCTTACGCATATGTTCTCCTCGTATTTTACAAAAACGAAATTGCCTCCAAAAACTAGTAATTTTCTGAAAAAATTTCTAATTTCTAACTAAATTAAATTTTTGTTTTTATTCGCATGTATTTTTTAATCCACATGTGCGCGGGAGTTTCTTTAAGTCTGAACAAAATTAGGATGTTTTCCCGAAGCTATATGCCGCGGAGCATCATATGGCACCACAGCTATTTACAAATTAAAAAAAAATTAATTAATGTAGTATTTATATAAGTAGATGCTTTTTTGTTTCACAACTATTTGCCTATTGTCTTGGCATGCAACTGTATGTATATCAGACGCATAGACTTCGGCCTGTAAAATACAGTTGCTGGTAAACCTGAGCCTTCTGGTCCGACGCCCTGGCCGGTATTGGAATGGTCGGTCGGCCATTCCGAGGTTTAGGCCATTTCTCCTTCCAGTTGAGTCTAATTGGGACGGATACCTAAAAATTGTTTTCAAAGTTGTGACTCGGAAGGTATTTAACAACAAAAGTTGGCTGGTAGGCCAGGCTTCTGACCAGCTCATGTACGCACAAATATACCTGTGTTTGTTTGTATGCAGCTCTCAGCTACCAAGTTGGGTGCTGCCCTGCAGGAAATGTATCTAACTATAAGCCAACTTTAAGTTGATTAGGATGGAGCTATAAGTCGCTTATTATCTGTATATTTTCTTTGACGAAAGCTAACTATATTTCTATGGCGATGGCCGCGAAATTGTCAAGGGTGGTTTACCTCTGCATTTGATATAACTAACTTGTAACTGACTACTTTTGGACATAAAATATCAATAGGAAAAACAAAAAATTTTTTTTTATTTGTTTTTATTTTTTAATTTTTTTATTTACTTTATTTTTTTTATTACATTTCATATTTGTTTCCATATTCTGCTGTGGATGGTCCCATATTCGAACTCCGTCAGACATAACTTCAAAATGATAATATGAAATTTTGATCTTCCTTTTATTTGTCCTCAATTCGAAAAAGTATTTGCGAAGTGCAGCATATTTAAATAGAAACGCGTTTAAAGTAAATAATCCCCTTCATTACGCCTGCATTACTTGTCAACTAGTTTCAAGTTAGCTTTTTGTAGCTAACTACAAGTTATATATTTTATAGAAATCCCGCAAAAAAGCTAACTACAAGTGGGTTATTTTTTAACAATTGATAATTTTTTTCTGCAGGGTCATTTTTGCGGTTAACCTCAAAAATACATACATACATACACGTGTGTAAAAGTTAGCCACGATCGTAAGCTGCATTTTTCTCTCTTTGCTTGTAAAATTCTTGGCGATTCGTATAACGTTTTTTTTTTTTTGCGCATGAATCATCGACTCCATTGCATATATGTACATAAATGAACGTAAGTGGTAGCAGTCAAAGTCAATGCAGTCAGCTACTTGGCCTGAACGTTTCCGTTGTACTCGTATCTGAAAGTCGTATTGACTGTATTTGATTGTATTTTGTGAACTGTTGCGCTTAACCTCGAATTATTATTTTTTTTTTTGGTTTTTCATTCACTACGAGTATAATAAAAACAAAAGAGTAGCAAAAAAAAAAACCAAAACAAAGCAAGTTAAAAATAAAGTTTAAATAAAAGTGTATGTAAAAAGAAAAATCGTAAAAATGCTATATTCGTTAAATAAAAGCGTGAATAATAAGAATGAGAATTGAAAACAAAACACCGTAAACCTGGGGCCAATCATCAAACATACATATGTACGCTCGTTCGTTCGCTCGTACATTTGACCGTTCATACGTACATACGTCTAACTGTTAGCGCTTTTCACTTTGCTTTCGATCCGTTTGTGACAAGAGAGTGGAGTTGTAGAAGTGCTTGAACTGGGCGAGAACTGCGCTCATAATAATCGCATGAAAAAAGCTGCATACATACATACATATGTATGACGTACATATGTACATAATTAGCATTAAAAATTGTTTTGGTGTTGGTGTTACCTGCTTTCAAAAAAGGTTAAAAACAAGCGACTGTAATTCTACATATATCAGCAGCTTCTTTTGTGCAAAACGTGTTCTTTTTACGTGGTCGCGGCGTTTTTGTGTTATTGACCGCTAAAGAGTCATCAATTTGTTGGGCTTTTGTGAACTTTTTTTTTGTAATTTTCGTCGTTGCTGGCAGTTATGCAGGAATTGTTTTTCTGGTAAGTGACTAGTAATTTTTAGCAAAAAAAAACCGACTTCAACTCCCATAAAAAAATATATATATATATATCTCATGATCCGCTGATCGGATCTTAACGAGATAGTATGGGACCACCTCTGAGACACTACCTTTCCGATGCAAAAAGAATTATCGAAATCGGTTGACGCGGTCCAAGGTTATGCGGTAACATACATAAAAAAAAAAAAAAAAAAAAAATATTCCGACGAACTGATAACCTCCTCCTTTTTTGGAAGTCGGTTAAAAAATAAGTTGTTTTGAAAATTAGTTGTGATAGTATTGAGTAGTTTTTGTATAAGTATTTTTAACACTTCTGCAACGATTGGGTTAAAATGACCCAATATTCGTAAAAAAGTTCTCTAATTACAGAGTTAGATAATTTGGGGGACCTACAAATAGTTAATTAAAAAAAATGGTTAAATAAACAACTGTGTATTATTATCGGAAGTCTCCTGTAAAGAAGCAAAGCTTTTGATCGAAAAATATTGATGTTCAAGAATTCTATACCATTTCTACGAAAAAGTATTGTTTTTTTGTGAGAGCTTAACATTTTAAATTTTTTCTTGTCCGTTTTATTGAGAGCTGCATACTAGCCTTTACACTGAAAAAAAAAAGTATAGATAAGAGTGTTACTCATACGCCATGACATTTTGTCATACGCCGCCGGGTACAACCGATCCCCCGCTTCCTTGTTAATCGGGATAATGGAGTAGGTTTCGATACGTAGATCACTCTCCAATCCCTTATTTCCCGTCTTTCTGCTCTTCCCTGATTCACCCTTCGTGGGGCTCGGCAGCAGCTCTCTTTCGTATGCACGTATCTCGCTTAAGAGAGACTCAAGCTCACGCCTCCTGTCATTTTTCTCCACCTCCTCCTTCGTATTTTTGTGAGTGTTGCTTTTTTAATTGGTATTCAACTGAGTCGTACGGCCATCAGCCCGACGAGGAGGTCCCAGTAAAGATGCCGTACCATCCTGAGGCGGCTCGGTGTCCGGAGGCGCCGGCTGCAAATTGTCAGAACCGGACAGGGCCAGCGTAGATGATAGCTAACCAAACATCCCCGTCCGAATTTAAAGCAGACTAGGTGGTAATTCAGCTAAGCCCCGCACCGCTACAAGGCGCCTGTCCCAGCGAAGGTTAATTTGGCGGTAGCTGGCCTGAAATTAATGTCTACACATCTCTTCTAAGCATCACTCCCGAACGGGTTGATCTTAACATAATTTGCAATTCATCAGCTGCTTTCTTTTCTCATTTTCGCCAAATGCAAATGTAATTTTGTCACTCACTCACATGAATGTATGTAAAACATTATATTTTGCATATTATTTCTTTTATTATTTTTATTTTTTTTTGTACTTTTTGCACTTGGTTGTGAACCATTCACTCTTCAATATGCTAACAAACAAAGATGATCTCATATTGTGCGAATAGATTTTGTTCGTGTTTTGTTAATATATACGTATGTATGTATGTAAGTATGTATGTATGCAGGCATGCACAAATAACCTATTTGCTCAAATGGGTTTTGCATTTCTAATTTGCGTTTAAATAGTCTCATACCTACACATGCATGCACTTAATGTATGGCCGGTAAAATTTTGTTCTGGCTTTTTCGAGATTTTTTTATTTTTTTTTGATTAATATTGTACATATTGTGCTAAAAAATTCGAACATTAAGTACTATTTTTGTGATTAATAACAATTGAATGCCATTGTACAAAAGCAAATGCATACGTATGTACATATGTAAATATGTATGTGTATACATATATGTATATGATATTAATTATGAACCATAAATTTAAAAATAGAGCCGAAACGAAAATTCCAACAATACTTTTTTTATTCTTGAAAATAATATTTCGTTTACTGAAAGTTGGTTGCTGGAACAATTAGAGTAGGTACACACAATACATACCCTGTCGGGAATTTCGTAGTTGATTATATTTAAATAGCTAACTTTGATATTTAAAATAATAGGTGCAATCCCGTATTCCTCGGACTCGGACTAGTAAAACTGTCAAAAAATAAAAATTCGCTCAGAGCGAGAGAGTAACATTGAAAAGTACGGGATCGCTTTCTAGTAAAAAATGGTAACTTCTGTCAACTTCAACATAACCTCCAAATTTTGGTTGTAAATTTTTGCTTATTTTGTATTTGTTAACACACTCAGCTCACACATGTAAATAACCAAAAATACTTTAAAATTCATTAGAATCCACTTAAACAAGTAATTAAATACTTTGCAACATGAATTAGCAGAGTGCACTTTTGCTTTGTTTACAATTTGGTCGCCAAACACACTACAGCTGATCGTTTGACACATTTACCAGCAAAAAATTCTCGGACTAAAACTGGTAACTTCTGACAGAGAGAGAGCCGTATTTACTCTCTTTTTTTTGTCCTCTCAGTAGTCAGGTAACCGAGTACGGGATCGATTTCCAGTAAAATCTGACTGATATGGATCGCAACTAATATTGCCGTAAATATGTAAACATAAGTATGTATATGTATATGTAGATATGGTACATATCGAGCCCTAACCGCCAAAATAACGTAAGCGACATTTTTTTTTCAAAATTTTATTTTTGATGCAGAAATATTCCTAGAGCATCTAGATTCATTTCTGCATCAAAAATAAAATTTTGAAAAAAATGGCGCTTACGTTATTTTGGCGGTTAGGGCTCGATATGTTAATAGCACATATTTAGAGGTCTTATAGATAACCAGATATAGTAAGCTGAAAACAAACTGACGATTTTTGCGCCACCACCATGTAAAAGTAGTCAGTTGACAGCAACGTAAAGTAGTCGAGACGTAATCACCGCTACTTCAAAAGTAGTGAACATTTATAGTTAGTTGAGTTCCCTACAGGGCAAGTATACATTCAGACATATATATATATGTATACGTAGTACTTATTACTTGACCAAAAAAAGAGTGATCGAAAATATTGCCAATATTGGTGACTCAGAAGCAAAGTTTTACGGACGCAAATACTGGGAGCACGGATGTACTCGTATGTTCATACATACATACATATGTATGTAAGCAAGTGTATGGTGTAAGAAGTTATTTAATAGCTGGTTTTAAAGTTGTCATATATGGGTGTAATGTACAATGTGTGAAGAGTCATGTTGTGCAGAGGCAGAGGGGTAAAATAAATTTTCCTCATCTAAAAAGGATTTATTTCCGAGGAGTTTCATGTCTTTGTCGTTCTTAATGCTTGGATACTTACAGCTTCTGTGAGACGAATTGACTCAACTTCAAGCGAAATTTTTCAGAGATAATACCTTAATATACATATATATATATGTATGTACATATGTATGTTTGATCAGCGAGAAATATGCGGAAAGTTGAAATTTTAAAACTTATCAAAATATGTTCGTTTTTTATAAATAGGAATACAATCAGTTTTCGCTACAATTAAGAATATCCATGATAAGTGCCTGCTCGTCCGTATGCACATACATACATATTTTTACACGATAAATAATAACAAAAAAAAAACAACACTACGTAAGAAAAGCGAAATATATTTCATACGTTATTTTAAATGCGATAACTTATGCCGGGACGCGGTAAGGAATCCAACGAAATCGGAATAAATGAATGATTAAAGACATAACGGTTTATTTTTTTCAAAAGAAAATTTCTTTTGTACAACACTTGTTTACGTCTTTGCGCGCTTTTGCGCGACCCATTACGTGTATTGTTGTGTTGGGGAGTTGATTTGTGTCGGCTGTGGCGGGCCAATAAAATCAAAAAATTGTGTACGAGTGCTATGTAGATAGCTACTTAACAATCAGCGAACAGTAGCAACGAGCAAAAAAAAAGAATGATTGAAAAATTATTATAAAAAAAAGCGCGAAAAACATACATACATAAGTACATACTAGTGTGTTCATATTTAAATGTTCCACAAGCTCAATGCTACAATTCTAAGTACAAATATGAAAATAACATAAAATAAATCGTTGGCTGAGCGCCAGCAAAGTCAAATGCGATTACTTATTGTACGGTCAAAGATATTCAAAGAATATTTATCTAATATAAATTGCTTTTTGTTTTTTCTTAATTGTTGTTGCTTTCAAGGCGCCGGTTAATGCCTTCTATTATGAGCGATAGAGTAATGGGGGCGACCACTTGATTTTTATTAATTTGTATGGAATTAAAAGTAATTTATAGCCATGAAGGAAAGAGATTCGTTCAAAAAATATTAGACGCACATAAATATCGACATGCAGTTGTTGTTGGTGCTTAGTGAAAGTGAAAGCAAGAAAAAAATATAACATATGTATATTTATCTAACGCCAAATGGTTATATTTTGTTTAAGATGAAAGGAAAAAGTTGATTAGCATACATTTTTGAAAAGTGGCAACTCTCCGATGAAATGCTTATAAAATAACTTTAGGTGTAAATGCAAGATACCTCGATGTAATATTTCAAGTAATATTTCAATTAATTTAGTAAAATTTGACTTTTTAAACCGGTCGCAGGCAATCCTCTTTAAAAATATTTTTGAGAAAAGGCTTAATTTTAACTTCTTTCGTTTGACAGCTGTATTTTAATATTTCTTTTACTTGTATATTCTTAATTTCTAAATAGGTGGCAACCTTCTTAAAAAATATTTTATAAATAAAGCTTACTTAAAGCTTACTTAAAGCTCCGTTGTTTAATACCCATATTAAAATATTTCATTTTGGATATGAAACTGAGTCTGAAATTCTAAACAGCTGGTAACCCTTTTAAAACATATTTTCGAAATAAAGCTTTCTTAGCCCCTCTCGTTTGTCACCCTTATTAAAATATTTCGTTTGGCTTGTTAATAAAATGTATACTAAATTTCTAAATAGGTGGCAAGCCTCTTAAAATATATTTTCTCATTTGTCACCCATATTAAATTATTAAATTTAACTTGTTAATGAAATTTATTTTGAATATAAAATCAAGTGGCAACACTCTTTAAAAATATTTTCCA
Source organism: Rhagoletis pomonella (assembly GCF_013731165.1). Lineage (NCBI taxonomy): Eukaryota > Metazoa > Arthropoda > Insecta > Diptera > Tephritidae > Rhagoletis > Rhagoletis pomonella. Next base: position 68,322,648 of record NW_023458560.1, read on the forward strand.
AATAAAACTTTCCTAAACCCTTTTCGTTTAACGCCTATATTAAAAACAACTCTAATTTAACTGCTTACCTAAACTTCTCCTTTTATATTCTTGTTAAAATGATTCATTTAGCTGGTCAGTTTAATAAATTTCGAATTACTAAGCCGGTGGCGACTCTCTTCAAAAATATTTTCGAAATGAAGCTTTCTTAAAATAGGACCGTCATATACATACGTATATTAAAATATATAGTTTGATTTTGTAATTAAATTGGATTCAAACTAAACAGGTGGCCACCCTCTTAAAAAAAATTTCATTTAACTTGCCAAAAATATGTTCCAAATAAAGCTTACTCCAACCTCAAATGTTTCGCTTAACTCAAACCTCTCATGTTGAAATATTTCAATTAACTTATGAATGAAATTAATTTTGAATTGCTAAACATGTGGCAGTCCTCTGGAAAAATATTTTCGAAATAAACCTATACCGTTTTATAGCCTTATTAAAATATTTCGTTTAGCTTGTAATTTAAATTGATTTTGAAAACGTAAACAAGTGGTAACGCTCTGCAAAAATATTTTGAAAATAAATAATATTTGAACCCTAACCTTTGAACACACACTTTTTGTAACTTTAATTAACTTGCTAATTCATTGATTTTAACATTTGAAACAGGTGGCAGCTCCATTAAAAGAAATTGTTACACATTAATCCAGGTTATAATGTATCTGTGTGCCAAAGTTCATGGAAATACGTTGCAGCGTTTTAGCGTGAAAGACCTACAAACATACTCACAGAATCACTTAATACCAGGGACGGTAATTGTTATGAATGAAATAATTTAGATCAGCATTTAATCATTATTTTATGATTTTCATTTTTTTTTTCGCTTACAAATAATAATTATTATTGAGTTTTATTTTTTCGATCACAATAATGATTATTTTATGACTTTTATTTTTTTCGCTCAGAAATAAAAATTATTACTGAGTTTAATTTTCAACTTAAAAATAATGTTTATTTATAAAATTGAAAGTGCCATCCAGACGCAAACTACTGAAATTTCGACCTGAAAATATTTGGGGCTTAATCCTTTTGTTAGGGTGTCGCTACCTCTAAAAATCATACGTCGGGAATCACGTTGGTATAGCTTTTGAATATTTTGAATGATCATTATTTTTAAAAATAAAAAAATAAAAAAAAAATAACTCAATTCATAGAAGTTTTTTACTATTCCAATAGTGATAAAATATAAGCGAAAATCATATAGCAACACAACTTTAGGCTCCGCCAGAACAATGATAGTGATTTGTCTTGAATGCGATATTTGTTTTCGTGTCCCAAGTGATAGGCGTGACAATTTTTAGGGTCCTAACGCGTTCAGCAAGCAAGGCCCTACCCCTTGCTTCAGTTCACTTTGCCCAATGCAAATCGCAAATTTGCGATAAACAAACCGGAACACACACACTGTAAGCAAGTCATAATTGCTTGAATACACATGGGAAAATACATATGTACCTAGTTAACTAGTTAAATTTAACAAATGCAAGTATTCATATACATACATAAATACATACATACATACTAAGTATATCTTACTTAAGTGATTAAAACATACGAATTTTCGTGTAGATAACAAAAGTAATCGCTGTTTAAAGGCGGCTGAGTTGCAAATTGCGCTATGCATGATTTGACTGCTGATAAAATAGCTATTACATACATATGTATGTTTTTGGATATACAAAATGCTGCAGTTTTATCAGCAACTTGATATCTCATACCAGGGACGGATCCAGAGGTTTCTTTTGGTAGGGTAAATTATGTAGCTTTCATGCAAAATCATAAACCAATGTCATTTTATGTTTACTTAAAAAAAACTGTAACTTTTATTAGTTCAGGGTGTACAATAGGTAAAACGACAAACTTAAGAAGAAGGTAGATTGGGGGCTATGCCAAAGGAAAACAATTTGCGAATGTTTAAAATTTCATAATTTCTCGGATCTTGTAAGTCTATTTTTTGAATATCTTAAAAACTATTACCTATAATAATAACAAGAATGGTTAGGCCCCATTTTAAAGGTGATATCTGAAAAATAAAAAATTACAGAATTTAGAAATTTTAAAAATCGTAACACTAATGAATTTTTGGCAAATTTTTTTTTTTAACAGTACCTCTCACTGATCTCAAAAGATCTTAAAATTTTGAAGAATATGATTTTTTTGAACATATCAATTTTTTAATTTTAAACAAAAAAAAAATATTGCAAATTCCTAATAAATTTAAGTTAAATAAAAATTTGTTAATATAACTTTTCAAGTTCAAAAATTCTTTGAAAAACCCTTACTGATTTTAAGATCAGTTGGAGGTATTGAATACCGAAAAATTTAGACAAAAATTTAGTTTTCTCTTTTAAGATTTTTTTAGTTTCGAAATTTTCGCAACAATAATAGTTTTTGACATATTCTAAAAACAAACTAGCAAAATCACGGAAATTGTGAAATTTAGAACTCGGTATGATTTTCGAAAATTAAAAATTTTTTTTTTCCATTGGCAGATTGGCCCTATTAACACTCGGACTCATTTTAGAGTCAGAAAAGTCTCAGATTTCTGAGTTGTAACCGTCATTGTAAGCTCAAAAAGAGCCGGAAAGATAAATTTTGAAAAATTTTGATTTTAATTTTGATTTTGATTTAGGGTGCGATGTGTATTTAATGAACATGTTTGCAAACATTAGCAATTATAATATTCGCAAATTAGATAAATATGTAACATACATGAGTAGTTCATTTTGAAAGTGGCGTAAGTCATGCTTAAGTGCTTAAATGACCAGTTACTTGTATCTGGACGCGTAAGTTATTCATTCAACTTCATCAACCAAAGGTAGAAGGTTTTGCCGTTAGTTTATGACGAAAGAGTGATTTAGAGATGCATTCGGTCAAAAGTTGCCGCTTATTTAATCACAAGAGGTAAGAAGTGACTTATGTCACTGGCTATCTTTCCCTGTGCTATTTTTTCAGCTTAGATTTTTTTTTTTTTGGTTTTTTGTTTTCTCTTTTACTGCTTTAATTTTTAATTTTTAATTTTTTGCTTTTTGCATCATTTATTGAAAACCGCAACTTACTCTATGACTAATCGGTTTGTAGGAGAATAGTTAAAATGCGATAGGTTTTAATTTGCATTGCATAAAATGGCTTTTTTCACCGCATTTGTTGAGTAATGCCAAAGTAAATTTGCTATGCAAGAGTTGCAAATGATGTAGCGGACATTTACTATATACATACATATGTGCATATATCCGATTAGCCAATGCATGATTTATGTGGCGCGCAGATTTTAGGGGGGTTTGTCGAACCTACTACAAGATCTTGCGAGAGTTTATTGGAAAAGTTTAGATCAAAAAGTTGTATAAAGGCATGCATATACATTTTTCTCCGGACAGTATTTATGGTGATGGGCGATGGTATACCTTATAGCCACCTGTGGTGTCGGCGCACTAACTCAACGAAATATCGCAGTGTACTTATTTGAAAACGTAGCTATCTGAGTGTCACCGCCAGGGCTGCCAACTATTCTTAGCTATGAGGTGCCTTATTGAGGATAAAAAAGTGCCAAAAAGTCCCTTTTAGCAATAAAATAAGAACCAAATTTCTAAAACAAAAGTGCAATCCCAAAATAAGATAAACCAGTTGAATAATCTTTAGAAATTAGAAAATTTTAGTTGAGAAAAAGAAGTACACGCGAAGGATTTGTCAAAAATGTATTGAAATATTACTATTTTTGAAAAGTGCTATTTTGGCACTAAGTGCCAAATTGAAAAATTAAGTGCCATTTGATGTAAAATAGGGTCAAAAATGGCACGGTTTGAGCAAAGTTGGCAACCCTGTTCGTCATACAGTGTAATGTAATATACAGTGGTGTCATGTGAACTATTTCTTAAATTTTCGGCGCTGAGCATTGCTTGTACGCCAACTGCTTTAAATTTGCAAAGATACATAAGTTTCTGGCGTTCTCACCACTCAAAAGCAAACCCAAAATAAGTGGAATTTTTCAAAAAAATAAGGTGAATTGTGTGTGTGTCTCATGTGTTTCTTGGTGTTAATGACGCTACCCTGCAAAAAGTTTGACTAGGTTAAATACTACTACGGGACTACGCGACCTTGTAACCAAAACTAGTAACCAAAATGGTCCAAATTTATTGTGAAAATATGGTTACATTAACATTGCGATGTCATTGGACCTGACCATCGCTTGTCCAACGCTGCATAACTACTCCTTTTGGATCATGGCACATTCGGCAGCCGAATCATGTTGCCGATGGGGCACGAAGAGGTGGTTCTCAACACATATATCAGTTTTTTACGTTTGAAGTGGTCCAGGCAAGCATAATAAGTTACTAGTTTGCACATACTTTAAAACTACGACCCAGTGGGCCACCTGGTCCTCAAATCTTTGCAGGGTAGCACTTTTCATATATTGCGGTGTTGGTGCGTCAACTCGGGCTACGGTGTTAGCGCAATTGCGCAGCGCAGCGCAGTGTTCCTCATGTCTAGCATTTAAGTTTAAACAGAAAACTATGTATTTCCCTTTTAAAAGAGAGCTCTGAGTGGTTTTCAGTGCTGCTTATGACAAGAGCGCAGCTTGGTTGGTTTTTTTTCTTGAAATGAGTTATAGTAAAAATAAATTTTATTATGCATAAAAAGCGAATATTATTTATTTAATATTTATCTTGGTCCTTGATGCTTAAAATATGTATATATATACATAAATAATAGACTTGGCGAATACAGACAGGAGTTGTATTCAAAAGAAAAAGTTCGTTAAGCGAAAAGTCGAATAAAAAGTGTAATTTAAAGTTTATTTGATTTTATTTCAAGCACTTTTGCACCAATAAAGTGCTAAAAGCAATAACAACATAAAAAAATGCCAGAATTACCCTATTGTTATGACTGCACAAAACTTTGCTTTATATCCCAGCAGGTACACATTTGCATCCTTTAGTAATCCAACAGAGAAATCCCAGCGACTGTGAATGACATAGTGTAAATTTTAGATTATGATTTTCTCCTGTATTAAAAACTTGAATTATTTTGAACAAGAAATAACGATGTTTGTGTGCTTTTTACTATTTCTTCGTATTTAGCATTACAATCGTTTGTCGGTTTGGGTCGGTTTTAAGTCTGGATCAGTGTTGCTAGTTTTTTTTCAAAGAAACTGTGTTCGAAAAAACTGAAAATTTTTAAAAACACAGACATTTATGGAATATTAATGTTTTTCTAAGCATGATGCTGAAATGCACCACACCCAATTTTTCTGAAAAGAACAACCGCTGCGGAGTTCGGTAGTCGGAATGAGAGAGAAAGAAATTCAGCGCCTCAGAGAACAAACCTGCACCCACATCGCAATCCCTTTTGGATCCGTCGGTATAGATTTCAGTGGAATTCTCCTAAACTATATGGTCGCTACTCCAATACCGTCTAGAAGGACAAGCTTCGCGATAGCGTAGTTGAACCGATGGTTGAAATTATGAGACTGTTTCTAAGAATTTGTTCGATCCACTCGTATATGTGGTCAGATATTCCCACCTTCGAACAATTGCTTCTACTGTAATGTTATTGAAGGCCTCCTCTATGTCGGGGAAGGCCGCCAACGATATCAATTGTTCGAGCAATATCGGTATGATACCGTCTGGGCCAGTGGACTTGTATGGATAAAATTTGTTTATAGCAAATTAATGTAATTTTTCCTTGTCTACGATTGAGTCGAGTAAATCTTTTGAGAGTTGCGGACGGTTTGTTAGAGGCCATATTTTTGGCCTATGATCGCAGCCAAGAAAGTGTGTTTCCAGTGATTCCTTAGCTGTCTTTGTCCCTGCACCGTCATCTCCTTTAATTAGGCTGGGGTTGGTGTGTTCCTTGCTTATACTGGCGGAATCCCTGCGGTTCTCTATGGTTATGCAATATGATTCCCAAGAGTCAGTTTTAGCTCAGCATTATTATTATATTCCTTCATGTTTTGCTTCTCTAGATAATTTTCGGGTATTTTTTAGACGTTTTCTGGACTTATCAGAATTTGTTTCGGAATACATTGTGTTTTATTTTTCGAGATTTTTCGCAACTATTTTGGAATTTTCTCGGAAAACCCCGAAAATGTGACGAACGGACTCAAAAAATTTTGAGAAAACATGTTTTTGAGACTTTACACCAACCTTTATCAACTCAGTACGGGTGATTTTTCCTGCAAGGTAGTAACGTTCAAATAAATATGTATATGCCATGTTTGCATACATTTACCTATACAAATATGTACACACATAGCTATGTATATATCTAAAAATACGTACGTATTTTGTCCGGCTTTTGTGAATAGAACTTTACGATTAGGTACTTGGCCGTTTTTATGGCCAAATACTTTTCGCCCACTTGACCGTGATACCGACTGTGGTATGTCTTGATTAAATTTTGTCGGGCCGATTGTTTACTTTTTGTTTTGGAATTGATTTTTTGCGTGAGTTTGTTGACTGTGATTTGGCTGTGTTTTATTTGTTTGGCGTTGCTTAGTTAACAAACTATATCTGTATATATGCATGTAGTATGCACAGAAAACATATATACTATATATTTATTTGATTCATTCCAAATGAATATTCTTTACTCATGAACAATTTAAATGTATTTTGAGCGTACATATGTATGTAGGCATATGTATGTCCATGGATTTGGTTTTGCATGTTTTCAGCTGCAGGCCTGAAAATACTTTAATGCAGCTCAAATTGCAGTAATTTAAATATTTTGTTAATACATTTTTTTTTACAGAACGTTTTTGCGTTGAAAATACACATTTTATTTACCGTTAGTGCCATAAATTTTGCTCCATGGCCATTAAGTTTGTTATTTAAAGCGTACAACAGTTTGGCTTACTTCTACACAGATAAGTGTCAGAGTATAATTTTGCAACATTGCAGGTAAGTAAATACGTAAAGTAAATGCAACGTATTCTTACAAAAGTGCATATGCAATAACGGTTAGAATTGCATAGGTCTAACTAATGCTACGGCAACGGCCATTAAATAGAAAATATGACACGGTGCTGTATTAAGCATGTGGACACATATTTTTATGCAACTTTACGTAGATACATATGTACCTACATATATGTACATATGTTCATATATACATTAGTGTGGGCCGGAAATCAGCATTTTTAGAATTTTGATTTGTAATAGCAAAATATTGTTCATTTTGCTCTAAACGCAATCTGTGTGAAAGATGACAGTTTTTGGTCAATATCTTAGGCTCCGCCAAGTCCATCAAAGTTCAAGTGCTAAAAAAATTTTTACCTAGCATATACTTTCGAAGATACTTGCAATTTTATTAAAAAAATGTATTAATTAATGTATTTATTAATTTTTATTTTCTGAGCACATTGAACTTTGATGGACTTGGGCGAGTCTAAGATATTGACCAAAAATTGTCATCTTTCACACAAATTGTTTTTAGAGCATAATGAACCATATTTTTGCTAAATATTACCAATCAAAATTCTAAAAAAGCGGATTTTCGGCCCACCCTAATCCGAGGCTTTCGTGGACAATTTAAACGGACATTACATAGAAAATAATGAAGTTAGATGTCATTTCGTTTCCTTGGCAAGTTTCAGTTAGCTTATTTAGCCACAGCAAACTTATACCATTACTCGTACTATTACAATTAACGATGACTACTTCTATAATTGCCATTTCCGTTACCATTATCGTTACTATTACCCCTGCTTTACCATTACCATTACTATAACTACGCATTATCATTACCATTGCCATTACCATTGCTATCTCCAATATCGTTACCCTTTCCACTATCTTCAAACTTACCATTACCATGATTTTTACCATTACCATTACGGTTATCATTACCATCATAACTGTCTACTTTTACCATTACCATTACCATAACTATTATCATTAGCATTACCATGGCTATTACTATTACAATTACCGTTTTAATCATAATTATCCAAATTTCCCATTATCATTACTATTGTCGTTACCATTACCATTACTATTAACACTACCATTACCATTTCCACTACGATTACGGTAAGAAAATGGTAATGTCTTACCGGCACTAGAGATATTACAAATCACAAAAATATTTTTTTTCTTATCGAATTATGAAGACATTTCATGTAGAATTGCATACCTTTTGCATTTCCCCCTTTGGTTTTCAGTACATACATACACATATGTACATATCGCTGCCTAAAGGTGAAAAGGTGCCAAGTCCATTTTTTTTTTTCAAAATTTAGTTATTGATGCAGAATGGCAGGTAACTACATCGATTTTTCGTCTCTCCTAAATAATTTCGAAAAATCGACTTGGCCACTTTTTACCCTTAGGTGACGATATGTTTGTATTATCGTTCGAGTAATCTGGACTACAGTTTTCGTTGCGCGAACAGAACGTGCCATGAATACAGGATATGTCCTCATATAACTGGCTAGCACATATTAGTACATCGAAAATAAACAGATCAAGAACGGGTTCCTACACTCATACATACATCCTTGTGATGCATCTTCATTACCCGCATAAAATTTAAGTTAGAAACAGCTTTATGCAATTCCCTTACGGACCGGTTTGTATTTTGGGCAATAGTAATTATTGTAGTGTCTTTCACTCCACGTATTCTTTACCGAATTTGTGCTGCATTTCATTTTTATAATATAAACATCCGAGTAGTAAATGTGAAATTTAAGATTTTCGGCAGATGACAAAATTTTTAAATTTGTACTTATTTGCCGAAAAATTTTCTACCTACATATTTATGTATGTATAAGTAGAAAAATGTACAGAAAAATTAAATATGCAAATTTTTGATAGTGGGTGGACAACCTCTCCCTTCGTTGCTATGTCTACTTTTGTGATGAAATTCATGTGCAAAGACTGTGACATACGTCTCCGTCGAGCAGAAAATTCATTTAGCTTACCAAATAGAGCCTAGAGCTGTAGAGTACAGAAATGTTCAGGCACTAGGCACCACTTCGTTGGAGACCCTGTATGAAATTCTAGACCTGCATATCAAATGATAAGCTTAGTAGATAGTGTTTGTAGAACACGCCGGTGAAATATCGTAAAAGAGGAAGTTTCGATCCAATTGTCAGACTTAAATATTTTTATAAAATATGAATGAACAAAAAATCCAACTTTGCGCTAACAGACGAATTGCTATCTGCTAAACGCCAGGAAATAAAGGCAAATGGCCTTAGCCAAAATTGGGATATATACATATAGATATGTACAGTGGCGGGAAATAAATAGGGACGCGACATTTTAACAAGTTTTGGCTATTTTGCTTTTGTTTATTCAATGCGAGTATAGCTCACTATCTAACAAAAACTATGTTAATCCGAATTTCAAACATTACTCAAAAATTATGAAAACTGGACGAAATTCCGTAAAAATTTTTAATTAGAACTTTTATGCCGAATTTCCACCAGGCATTGAAATGACAAAAAATCTATGCCATTTAAACAAATGCCATGTGGAAATGAACTTAATGACTAGTTGTTTAACGTAATGACACGATTATTTTTTAATGCCCAACATTGTCATTTGTCATTTTTGCCATTTAATGCCTAGTGGAAATTCTCATTAAAATTGAGTGCAGCAAAGTGCAAGTTTGAAGTAGCTAGGACTTACCGATGATTTTTGGCATTTTTATTGCTTGCGGTGTCACACATGTTCGTTCATACAGGGTATGTATACCTCAAACCTTTAAAAAAATTTGGAATGAAAAGTTCGAAATTTTAATAAATATCTGTTGAAATTCGACGAATAAATATCGGTGCTAATATATATCTTAGACTATTGGAAACGTTAGCTTGGGTTGGGTTGGGTTTTGTTAGGCGGCCGCTATGGCTAAGTGTTTAGAGGTACGTACTACCACTCCATTGGACCTGGGTTCAATCCCTGGTCCAAGTAAAATTTAAATTTTAAAAAGTTTTTCCAACAGCGGTACTGTGCAATGGAAAATTTCCGAGCCAAACACTTAGCAGAAATGTCTAGGTTTTAAAAATAAATTCGGCGAATATTGAACGAATGAGAATGGTTGGGAAAAGGCACCAGATAACATTTCGATATAAATTTTGGAACCATCTGTGAGTATTCCAGTCTTGAAACGGGGTCAGATTCCCACTCATTTCATTCGCCACTTCGAAATTGTGCCCAAAATCGATCTCTGTGATCTTTTACAGATCTTATTAATCCCCTCAGCTAACCTAACTTCTAAGGTCACCTTCAGGGTAACACTTCCAAGTATTTTCCTAGACTTCTGCACGAAGAAATTGACTTTAGCTAAAAACAGCGACACCCAATTCCATAAATACTGCGCTTATCGTTTTTCTACCCTTTCCCATTCTTTTCTTTCCTATGTGTGTCCACCAGTTGCATAGCTGTTCCATTCATAATAATTCATTCAACTCAACCATAACTTGCTCAGATTAGCTACTGTTGCTTGCACCTTTTACCCACCTACATACGCACATATGTATGTACATATATACGAATTATATCCACACGGTATATGGGCACTCTATGGCTACGAAGACAGATGACAAAATGCCCGGTATTTTATGACCTGCATTTTTTTTATCCACCAGCAACGCTACACCTTCAACATTTTTTCCACGATTCCTTTTTTTGTTTCAGTGAAATTTGAATACGAAATACCTACGCGTACATACGTGTTTTGTTTTCACTAGTTTTCCTTAATTTTTGTTCTTTTGTACGCTGGCGTGTGGCAAATGCTAATATAAAGTTTTCTCTCCATTTGAGTGTTGGTACTCGTATTTGACATTGTCGCGCTTTGCTTTGATTTTCCACTGCAGTCGCACACCTTTAATGACTTCTAACCTTTCACCATGGTGACGCTTCCGTTTGGGCGTAGCATTTACAATTGCGTAATCCCTTGACCTGCGCCAAACTCAAATATCGTAACTTTAAGGCTTATAAACAAAAATACCTGTTCCATTAGCCACACATTTGCCTACAGATTAAATGGATTAACGATGGCGTACGAGTGTCTTCTTTCATACTCTTCTGCTGTCCTTTGTAGCCTTTATGACTCCTTGTATTTGTTCTATGGTGAATTTCTGCAGCAGGTAATTAATATTTCATTAGCTTAACGTTTAAATTTATAGGCACTTGATCACTTAATGTCGTATTTATTTAGATGCGAGTGGTTCCACTGAGGAGAGTTTTGGAATGGACACGACGATATAACCTATTGTTTCCTACTATTATTTGGCACTACAGCGGTTTGCCGGTTTGGGCCGACGCCATAAAACCTCCCCAATTGCTACTTTTCTTTCTTGGCTATCAGAATATCCGCTTACTTCCCTGACTGTTTTAGGTCTCCGGAGCAGTGAATTCACCGCATCCTTGATATCAGCCACTTCCGCTTGGAATACACTGCAGAAGTCCGGGAACCTGAACTTAGTGCTGATGGTAAGCTCTCCTCTGTAATCTATGGGAAGCAGATCCTGGAAAGTACGATGACCACTCTGTGGCAATGGCAAAACTCAAGTAAATTTCTTTGCACCAGTCTTGAACTTCTGATATAGGTTTGGAGCCCTGTCAAAATTTATTCCTGTTCACCAAAATGTTTTTTAGCCCCTTGACGTTTTTCCTTATTAATTTGGATCCCCTGATCCTCAAAAATGCTGATTGTTTTGCCGCTTGTACAAATTTAGGCCCAAGCCATCACATATTTTTGGGATTTCGACGGTACCCGAAGCAGCCAGAAAACAATAATTGTGACTGTTGTGCGTTTGCTCAATTGTAAAAAGTTTACCATCATATGTAGTAGCATTACTCTCTCACTGCTATGATAGATATTCACAAATAACTGCCCATTTTGGACCACCGAAGGTAGTTAGTTGTTTTCAAAACCTCTATTAACTTCACCGCTTTGAGTTATTAATCGTAAGTTGCAAAAGTTTAGAATTGACTTACTACACATGCAACATTGCGTTGCAAATGTAAATTTGTACGTGCACGATTTGACACCTACATATGCAGATACAGATACTGCCGGCACATAAATTCAACGCTGCTTAGCTGCCACATAAACACACCGTTAAGTGTCTGAACACGAGCTCCGACGAAACATTTTCATGCATCCGCCAACTGCATTAACTACACACATAGATGATACCTACATACGAGTACCCATAGTAACTCAACTAACTGTTTGCGCATGCGCATCCGCATTAGCTTGCATGAGCATCCGGATTTCGTCGGTCGGTCGCTGGCTCGGTCCATGACTGTGTCGCGGTCGGCCATGCATTTGTGTACTTAAAAGCATCTGCCAGCCAAGCGTTTCGTAGTCATGATTTACGTTTTTCCCACCGGTTTCCACTATAGTACACCGTACTTACTTAGTACAATCGCCAACTGAACCAAAAGTATGTACGTCGCCAGCGATTTGGGCGATAGACTAACTACATAAATACATAGTAGAAAGATGCTTGCCGCTTACGTCGCAGGTATGCAAGCTCCAAGTCCTGGGCGGTGTTGCTTACTTTGACCAACATGGGCAATCATATTTCATCCATTTTATCTGTCAAATATCGAAAAGAAATCGCTAAAATATTGCTTGGCGGTGTCTTTGGCGCGGCTATTCAGCGATGTTAGGTGTCAGAATTAGTGTATTTAACTGCAATTAGAATGGGTAGTTGGCTAAGTGATGCTGAAAATAGCGGAAATGCAATGCTGATATGAGTTAAGTTGTCTTGCAAGCTAAAGTGCAAATTTACTTTTTCTCAGGTAGTTTATAGCTTTGTTTGTTTCAAATACTTTGTATTGAAGTTCGGCATTCGAGATGCAATCGGACGGCGATGACTTATGGTCTTCACTAGGTACCGAGTGAATACTTGGTCAGTCAGAAGATCTTTTAAGGGGACGTGGGGCTCAACTTAAGCATCGCAGGATGGCTTTACCGCCTGATCGCCCCTCCGATTGTATGTTGTATGCATCCGCGGAGCGGTGGCAGAAAATATTGCAAAACAAGTACCACACTCTGTCTTATTAAACTCCAGCAATTCCATGCCCACAGGTTAACGAGAACTTGCTGAAGTGCTCCTCGGGTTGGATTTAAGTTTGGACTTTTCTTCATAACTTTGTTCAAACAGCAGCAGAATGGGGGAACTGCAACTGCGACTGTTAGATTAGGTTACAGTGGTTGACCTAAGGCAAGGGACGCACTTGGACAATTAAGATACCCCGAAAACTGAGCGGATATCTTTAATTTAGTCGGCGAATCAGCTAAGACAATCATATTCAATGTTCTGAGAACTTTCTAGAGAACAATTGACAGAGAAGGGCCTGTAATGAGGTATACCGCACCATCTGCATAGGCGTCGACGTAGTTATTGGACCCGTTAAGTTTGAGTAGTAGTATGGAGTTAATTACAAAAAACCAGAGCAGGGAGTGAGCGTACAGAACTGAGGGACAGCCCCAATGAACTATACACGTGACTTATGTATGTACTTGTATATAAATATATTAAGGGTATTCACCACATTGAACAAGTGACCTGGCACTCGGATAGAATAGCTGATTAGCTTAAGCAAAAACTTTGACAACATTCTTCGGTTTGAGCTAATCAGTGCCAAGTGACCCCCATATGGCTACACTAGCACATACTATCGAAGGTTACATTATCAAAAGCACCCTCAATGTCTTAAATAACCCAAGACGTATTCGTTCATTGTGTTGGCATTGCTATTTGCAGCAACCAGATTTTGCAGAGCCTTCTTACGAAATTTCCGCAACTCATAGCTATGTCGCTACGAATGCACAATTAATCAATTCTTCCAGACATTTCAAATAAGATTACTTCCCGGATTTCTAAACGGCTCTAACCGACTGCGTTTTCATATGCACCGTACTGGTCTGACTACTACATGATAAGAATGTCGACTCTGCCTTGAAGAAGATGAAACCACAAAGTATTTTCTTTTGGAATAAGCATCCAGGGTTGGGGCTGTTATCCATCTTAGGGATACGAAAGATCCACCCAGAAAAAGGTTTAGTTATAATAACCAAGATTTGGTTATAGTGATCAAATGGCATAGTTGGATATGGCGAAATAAATATATAGTTCACGAAAGTCTGCAATTTACTTAAGACTTCTAGTTGGGACAAATGTATATTTGTTAATAATTGCAAAACGACTACCTTGATTGGACAATATTGTTAGTTGAATCAAATCATTGTTGAGCAAATATAAACAATGCTTTGGTTGATACAAGTTTTCAAATAATTTTGTGAACTTGCTGTAGACTTGAATCAGCTAACCGTTTATTATTAGGAAAAAAATTTCAGTTTGACACAAATAAAAATTTACTCGATGTTTGTTGTGTTTACTTTCTTCTTTTATTTGCATATATTAAGCATAAAAATACGTACATATTTACATAAGTTAGTTACTAAAGTAAATAATACATATGTATATGGTGGTAAGAATTTCCTAAAAAACAACGATGAAACAGGAACAGTCGTGCGAAAACCCAGGTAAATATCTGCTGGAAGTATACTGCTTTGCTTTTTCCTTAGCTAAATAGACACTTTCAAATTATAATTTACATGAATTATATATCCACTGAAAAACCCCGGTTGGCATCAAACTTTATATTTTTAATTAAACTTTAAACTATGCGCGCACCGAAACAACTCGCGATGATAGCAAAACCGAAACTGAGACAAACAAGTATGGGCATGTCATAGCACACATGGCGCAGCGATCGACATGCCATAGCTTACTGAGCGCTCTGGGATCACATGCGTGTTTCACCCATATACGAACAGCGGTAGCGGAGCAATGATTTCCACGCACAATGCAATGGTCGGCATACTAGCGCATTCAAACGATTCAATAAGTGGGACTGTGTGCATTGCTCAGCTGGCGCTCTTCGTATGTGCTCAGAGAGCGCTCAGCATTCTTTAGGGGTGGCTCACAAGCATGAATATGTTCCACTCTCAAACCAAATCGTGGTTGCCTCAACTAAGATTTGGTAACTATGACTAAACCACGTGTTGAAAGAAAGCTCATCTGCATTAGCAGAGCTTAATAACATCCTTTTATGAACCATACGTTAAGTTGAATGGAATTTGTAGAAATGTGCTTCAAAGAAATATTTATTAGTATTAACCAAACCCTTCAACTAAATTAACGATTTGTTACAACCTAGATGAATATTAGAAGCTTTAATATATTTAGTTATAATTACCAATCGATGGTAATAGTTCCCAATCCTTGGTAACAGTTCCCAAATATTGTCAAAATTCGGGAACTAAATATCTTTAGTTGTCGAAACTAATCCTTTTTCTCAGTGTCTTTTATTACATCATGAAAAGAAATAGACTACACTGGTGATGGAGTAATTGTATTACCCGGCTTATTTTGGCTATATGGAAAGAGAGAATGGTGGGCATAAATATCAGTCGGGAGCCGACTAGGACTGAGGACTTGATGTCTGCTTCTGGATATATCAACTGTACACCGATGGCTCCAAAATCAAGGAGTGTAGGATCCTTTTAAGCGCACTAAACCCCCGAAAAGGAAGCTGCTGAAGAGTTAGCTAGAGAGGGTTGGCCTCGATCAAGGAACCGATCTCACTCTTAATTCGAACCATATACAGAGACATCTTTCTCCACAACCTTCAGAAATCGGATCATAGGGCTTCTTTGGAACCTGCAGTAACGAAACAAAACAGGAAGTAGTAGAGCGCTTATTTTTAAAAATTTCCAGGTTTAATGAGGGTTAGGAATGCCATAGTAGGAGGATATGAATTTTCAAAGCCTCCTCAATATACTTAACTCCACAACATAAGTAGTTAACTTTATTAACCACACTGCTGGGTTCTAATATTCATTCGAGGTATATGGTATCAAAGTGGAACTTATCTGCTACTTGGGCGTACAAGTTTTTCTGCCACCATTCTAACCTAACGCCTTTGTCCGCAAAAGTAAGCCAACTTTTCCCTCTTACAGCTCTGCTCCTCCCCTCCTCACTCAAACGTTTAGTCATAAACAATCTAATACCCAGCTAATTTTCCAGTAATGACATTTTTATTGCACAGACAAAATAAACATAAAAACCGTGTAAAAGCATTTCTTTCTCCCTAAGTGCGGGTGTGGGTGTGTGTGTGTTTATGTTTACTTCACACTATGTACAATGCACTTACTGACTTCTCAATGCTCCGCAGCACGCGTTTGATTTGACTTGACTCCCTCATATTGAACCGAGTGACTAGTTGGTTGATTGCAATCATGTTGTTGCTATTGTTTTTGCACTTCTGGATGTTGCCCGTAGCGTCGAGAGTAAAGTGCATTTTTAATTGACACGCAAGTACGCATAATTGACACCCACAACGAGAAAGCAAACAAACAAATAAACACTTTCGTGAATGCATAAATATGAGAGGCAGCTATGTATAAACAAGTAAACAGTCAGCTTAAAGTATCTAAAGAATTTTAACACACAATCCAAATACATAAATAAGTAAGCACTTGCAATGTGCTTAGTGTGAATGAGAAACAGAAGTAAAGTTATGGAATTACAGGAATAGGAAAATGAATTTTAGTGGACTTTTGTCTTGAGACAAACTTTTCAGATGCCTAGACCCCTAGATTGAAAAAAACGGAATTATTAATTTTCACTCTTGTTGGCTATGATAGTAGATCCGTCGAGCTGTGCAAGGCAAAGAACTCATCTGCAAGTGGTTGAAGCCTAAGATATCCAATTCTGACCCAGGGCGAAAGCTGAGGCACCGTTTACGCGATCGAACTGAGGGTAAATCATGGAATATGCTCAGAAAATCCTCGCACAATTTAAATTATGTCAATACGGAGCAAACGGATGGAGCAACAATGTAGGTAATTTTGCTTCTCGACAACGAAAGCATAAGGCCTACCAAAAGGCCTAGAAAGCCGACACTGAAACTATAGTTAGTTAAGCGACATTCGTTTTTCCAGTTATCCATTTAAAATCTCGGAGTAGCCGTCCTTAAAAAAAAAATGAAACGAAAAATTTTCTTTGAATTTTTTATTCTTCAATATCTATTGTTGCACATCCATATGTGGCATGAAAAATTTTGCATGCAAGGGAAGCACTATGGCCAGATTTCTGTGGCAAGAAATCGGAACATTTGTAATACTTCGAATCCGAACATACAAATTTGGTTTTTAGAATAAAAATACATTACTTCTTTCAATATACTTAGTTTTATTTAAAACAAAATAAAGAGAAAAAAACTTGAAAACTGATCGCAGAAATGTGTACAGTGCCGAGAATGTCAACAGGGAAGAGACATTTTGGCAAGTTTTGGTACTTTTCTTTTTTTAAAATTTTTTTATGAAAATATAGTTTACTGCCTAAAAAAAAACAATATGTAAATCAAAATTTTAAAACTTTGGATTTTAACAAATGCTGATAAAAATTTTAAACATTTTAAACAGATTTTTTAGAATTGTTTCGAGTATGCCCTCTCAATTCAAAGTGCAAGTTTGAAGTATGTAGCTTGGACGTAGCGTTAATTTTTGGCATTTTTTTTGTTTGCGCGTATTCTTCCATACAAAATATGTTTGACAAATTCTTTGTATGGAGAAAATGAGCAATACCGTCCACAAAAAAAAAAAAAATACCAAAAATCAATGGCTACTTTAAATTTGCACTTTGAATTGAATGGGCTACAAAACTGCATACCCGGAATGTTTTTAAAAATCTAATTAAAAAGCTCAAAATTTTAATGAAACTTTGCCGAACTCATTTTTATACAACGTTTGAAATTTTCACTTGCATGGCCTTTGTTAAATAACGAGCTACACTTTCATAAAAAATAATAAACATTAAATAATCGAAAGGGTAATAGCCAAAGAATGTTAAAATGTCCATTCCCTATTTATGTATTTTCCACTGTATCTACAGCTTCCATTTTTCATATCCATACATTTTTTGAGCGAATTAGTATTTAACTAAACCCAAGTTAGAATCGTTTCATGAAAAAAAAAAAAAAAACTTAACAAAAAATAGAGTAAAACATAACCAAAGATCATAGAAAGTAAGGATGCTGGCTATGTTTATGGCTCCCTTATATTCTATGTTTTTCGTGCCACTTTTGTAAGAAAAATTCTTTTTGGGTCAGAGTACAGGGAGACTCTTTTTAAAAATAATAAAGAAAACCTTAAAAATCGGTACGAATGGTCACCGTGACTATGGCGCGTATAATTACGAAGTCGAATATCCGATTTTTACATCTTCCAGCGTAAAGATGATACATATGTATATGCTTGCCTACTGTAGAAATTTAGTGGTGTGACATAAAAACTTTCACCTTTAAATATGAGCATGTAATTTGGTCTATGAATAAAAAAAAATTTTAAACGCTTTAAGAGACCCTCTCCGCCACTTCAAATTATAATTGTAATAAAACAATGTCCCTTTAACGACCTCTGGTATATATGTATGTAATTAGTTGGCTATAAAGTAAGCGGCGTCATAAAAAATTATGAATTGTGTTGTAATGCCACCCAGCGGCGCAGGTTTTCTTTCATTTGCATTTGTATGCAAGTATGTATTTTTTTCGGTTATTTTTAATTACTACTACTTATTCCGCTTGTAATTGAATCGTTAAAAATTGCCATGCGCACCTTACAACTTTGTTTTTCTTTTTTCCGCCGGCAACACACTATTGAAGTTTATTTATGCAAACGCATAGGCATGGACATACATACATAGTATGTATGCATGGATACACGTGGATGTTTAGTACTCGTAGCATAATCAAATGATATCGTATTAGTTCTCTTCTTGTGACTTTAGAAAATATGACTAGCTCGTGTTTCCTGTTCGAATTCCGGTTTGTGAAGCGTGGGTTAAAAGTTATGACGGTGATTAAATAATTGTTCCGAGTGGAGAAGTAAGAGGCGCGGCATGTTTGACTGGTCAAGTAAGCTGTTCGGGAGTACATGAAGTACCGTCACTAACCTGCAACTTCTGAATATCATCAGCTTACCTGGTGCTTGACAGGCCGCCTCCGCCACAGGAAGTCGACACTCTACAGCGACTGGCCCTAAGCAAAAATGTCTACTACCTTTGGAAGACATCACTGAAACCAAATTCAATTTATTGCAAAAAATTAATTTCCGAATAGGCCAAATGGCTTAAATAAAGCCTTCGAAAAGGTCTTTACGAAAGCGTGCCGGTTAAGATAAGGCAAGAAATATCGCACAACTTGGTGGAAGGATGAACTTACAAAGAAGGCTAGAAAGTCTCTCAAATAATGTTACAAAAATAAAGTCTGCGATCAGTACAAGCTTAAGGAGTCAGTCAGGCTGAGAGAGAGGTTAGATGGTTCATTAACCGAGTGATATAGTAAATTTATTATCTTATAAAATATTTAATTTCTTCCGTGTAAAGTGCATAAAAACACAACGTTAAAGTTTATAAACTCTTTGGAAAATTCACTTATATACATATAAAATATTTTTCATGAAATTCTTTATTTTCCTTGTCATCAACCATTTTTCCACTTCTCCCATTTTTCATGAAAACTATCAGTTTCTTCTCACTATCAACTCAATCATCCAATCACAACTATTTAATCCAACACCTGACAAAATAGCATAACTAATCTGTGTGTTGTGGTGACTTGGAAGAAATTTATTACGCTTAACATTTTCTTTAATTAATAATTCCATACAGTTGACAGCTCAACAGAAAGAGGTGGCCACCTGAGAAATACATAAGTATCTGCAGCGGTAAAAGCTCCAACTCATTCAAAGCAGGAAAATTAAAAATGGCACAACAGATCACAGCAAATGTCAAATGCGTTAACAAGAGTTTAGTTTATAAGAGTTGAACATTTTGCAATGTTGCGAAAGGCGTATTCACACAGCTATTATGTATACATTTTTGTGTCTATATTAGGATGCACCACAAAAAAAGTTTACTGTTTACATATTTGTGGTACAATCCCGAAAAGGGCCTAATATTTAAGCCAAATACGGCATGAGATGACGGAAAGTCATTCTAAAATACATCAAAAAAGAGATCTATCAAAGAAACTAAATAACTTCGCCACCTATTGAGCGATTTTAATTTCTGCAGTTTTGCTTTCTTTGGGTTCAATTAGATTCCTAAATTAAACTGGATATGGAGGCACGGATTAACAAGACTTCCGATCAGCCATAGTTGCTAATTGTACTTACATCATAGAGAAAGGATAAAAAGTATAAGGAAGCAAACTTTCCACACTCTTTGATAAATCTTAGAAGTTTGTTGAGGGAGAAAAAAACGCACCAACATCAACGTCCAAGCATGATGTATCCTCATAGATTGTGTTCCGTAATCAGTCTTGCCCCGCTTTCAGTCCTATCATGGCTTGTAGCTTCCTATTTCTTGGCCTAAAAAAAAAATTTCGCCACCACCCTAGTTGTCCTTCTAAAGGAAACATTTGGTTGTTTTATAGATGTCAAAATTTATAAATAGTTGGTGTATCCGAGAGTTCCAACTATGCTTAGGCCTATAATTGCAGTTTGCCAAGTGAACTTCGCAGCTCATTTTGATTGCACGCAAAGCAGAAAAGAATCTGATGCACGCCAGCGCCTGTTCCATTTACAGTTTGGGAGCCATTGGTTTCACAGCTTTTAGCGGGCTTCATAAGAGAGTGTCTGGATCCTCACATTGCTTCCATGTAGGAAAGCTAACGACGCATTTTTTCTAAAACGACTCCAGAGCTGGTCCGCAAATTTTCCAAAAAGACTTTAAGGGTCCAGCACACGAGTGAATAAAAAAAAAAAAGTGTTTTGTTCGTAGACCAATGTTTTTTATTTGCTTCGGTCAAAAAACCATTTTTAATTTTGTTTTGTGTGGTAGGGTGAGATCGCCTAATGTACAAAAAACTTGCGGGAGACATACTTGCGCATTTGCCAAATGTTTGTACTTGCCATTGCAGAATGATTAATGTGCATTCAAGTGCCTCGTGAGTCGCTACTTGTGGCAGCCAGCGGCCACACAATCTACTCTGCTGCTGCTCTACTCTCTACGCCAATGATGTAGGTGATAAATACTTAAGTATCTATGAAGTGGGGGTGGGGAAGCCTACATACATTTTGGTTGATCAATTCCGTTTTTTTTTTTTTCACTAGCAGCTTGTAAAAATTTCAACTTGTATTAACAACAAAATATGTCAGATTAGATACTGCCGCAAAAAAAAAAAAATATGTGTGCACATAGAAATGGACGTACATACCGATTATATGAATAAGTAAACATGTTTGCCAAAATATGTCATTGTGGTGACAGTGGAAAGCGCTAAAAATTGCTGATATCATCCAGGCACATACGGACATATACATACATACATATCCACTTAAATTTCTATTGCAAGCGGCGTGGGATGCCAGCCTTAATAAATTAGATAGGTAGTGTGGCCCCACTGTTTAGCCATTTTTGGAAATCAACTGCAAGTGGTTGTGGAGGAAATGCTTATGTATTTGTAAGTAGCTCCTGCGTAGGCCTTTCAGCAAACAAGCAACAGCGCAAATTAAGGCTCGTTCCGCCACAAATTTTTATTTAATTCGTTGAATTTTTTGCTAATTCTTTGGAAAATTCACTCAACATGATTATGTGTTCGCTATAAAAAAAAAACACGCAACTTGTTTGCTCTGCACGTGCCACGCCATGCGCTTCATCGCCTGTAAATATGCTACATACATATGTGTCAGTTAGTGTGAAAAAGCCGCTAAATATGTAGTACCACATTCAAGGGTAGCATTTTGTAATTTTGTTAGGGCGCGCAAGAATTCGGCTCGTTTGTTATTTGTTTAATTAACACTTTGAGCGTTTGAATAATTAAGGTCGCGGTGAAGGTATGCAAGCGTGCGATTACTAAGGCAATGACATTTGAAAGCACGAAGTTTTCGCTGCTAGCTGCCATGTGTTAAGATATTCAATGAGTAGATTCCTTTACTACTTTTCCGATAGAAAAATAATTATCGAAATCGGTTGATGGGGTCCAGAGTTATTCGGTAACATACATAAAAAACAGAAAAAATAAAAAATAAAAAAAATATACCGACGAATTGATAACCTTGCTTCAAGGCCTTGCAGAAATAATATACTTGGAAATACGTTTTTTTAAACATCGAAAGTGATCTGTAACTCCATGTATCTACGCTAACAAAATACAGTTTTAAGTTATTGATCGCTTAACAAATAGGTGGCTAACCGAATTGAAAACCAAACTGTATCAGAACGGAGTCCTTGGATCGTTTGAATCATATTCTCGCTGCCGTCGCTTTTAATCTAAAATTCAGAAAAGTCCGAGCAAGCTGTTCGCAGGGACCAAAAATGTCGAACTTACTTAATTTCTTTTCATAAATCCGCTTATTATATATTTTTTTCTGATGCGATCGAATCGATAATTATTTTTAATACCTCTACCGGTGGCGACGCCCCTGTGGACGGCACCTTTTTGGCTTTTCTGTCTGCTATGTCATTTCCCTCTAATACGGTGTTTACATTAGGCGATTTTACAGGCAGCATTAGAGGCGATTAGTTGAATCAAAAGTCCCACAGCTCCTGGATTCATTCGTAAGTTATTAAATTATCCAGGTTTTTCGAAATCGCATTCATCACTGTTGTAGTAATTGTGTGATAAACAAATTCCACCTCAAATAATGAACAGCTGTTAATGAGTGTTAACACACAGAATTGTTTGTAGAAATATAAAACAACATTAATAAAGCGCCGTATAATAGAATTTTAAACAATTTAAGTTTTCAACAGCAAATGCAAGTTAGCCGTTTATGCCACATATACAGTAACTCAAACCAATGATCACGTGTTGATTTTTTTTTAAATATTCGCAATGTTTGTTTTTGGTAAAAAAACTAAAATAATAAATAATAAAAAAATATTGCAAATCAAATTTAAGCAAAATTTAAAAAATTTGTATAAAAATTTCAAAGATTTTAATATGAATTTTTAGAAGATTCTTGAGTATGCCCATAAAATTTTAGTATAATGAAGTGCAAGTTTGAGCGGCTAAAACTCGCATTGATTTTTGATATTTTTTTTGCTGACGGATTTTTGCACCTTTTTCCATATATGCACGAATTTCTTATGAAATAATGCAACAAAATTTCAAAAAAATCTACGCCAGTTTTTACAAATTACCAGGTACCGTAACCGTTATGATTTTTATAATAAAAATCATAATTTAATAGTTATTTTGTTATTTTGATTATTTCGATCATATTCGAAATAATAATCGGAATAATTGTTATTTGGAAATTTGTATTTGTTTCGAAAATTTTTAACCATTGTAATATAGACTGCGTTTCTAAATTTTTAAATTTAAATTTTGTATGATCTAAAAAATGATCTGAAAATAACGGTTATGATATGATCACAAAACAAAAAATCATAAAAAAATGATTAAAAGTGATCCGAAAAATAAAAATCCAAAAATTAAGATTATTTTTGATCGAAAAAAAAATTAAAATCATAAAGCAACGATTGTAAGTGATCGTAAAAATATAAATAAAAAAATGCCGGTTTTGCAATGATTTTAATATAAAATTCCTTCATAATAAATGATTATTTTCAGTCCCTGTAAATTCCACTTGTTTATAAAAAATAAACGCAGTAGCAGTCACCAAAAAAAAAAAATTATTAAAAATCAACGCGATTTTTTTTTGGCGATAGACTGAAATTGTATGGGCTATAAAACTGAATACCCAAAAGTGTTCTAAAGACTCAGATTAAATGGTTTTGTTAAAGTTTGGACAATATTTTTATAGTAAAATAACAAAAAAATGTAGCTTGAAAAATATTTTGAATATTTAAAAAAAAAATCAACACATGATCACTCGTTTGAGTCACTGTACGTACATAAGTATGTATGTATGTACATATATACATATGTACGTACGCATATGTAGTTAAGCACTTTAAGTGCGCAATTGAAATATTTTGGTGAAATTTAGAAAACAAATAAAACTGCTTATACGAGTATGAATTAAACATGTGCATATGCGATTAACATCAACAATGGAACACTACTTGGCGAATGGCCAAAATAAAAGCACACGCGAAAAATTACCAAAAATTTAAAATTTAATGGAAAGGAAGAAAATATGAAAATTACAATTGCAGCAAAATTCGCTGCTGACTGGGCTGCATTGTCCCTCGACAAGGCAGTAGCGACGGCAAAACCAGCAACTTTAGTACGAGTAGTACATTGGCCATAAGTTTTGCAGCTGCTGTTGCACCCATTTCGTTTTTTTTTGTCTTTTTTTCATGCGGGTGCTGTTTTTTTTTCGCATGCACTGTTGATTGTTTTCTTTTCGGTTGCTGCTTTAATTTTTTGCGTTTGTTATTGTTTTTGCGTGCAATTTGCAATTAAAATGCGATATTCGCCAATATTTTCAGCCACAAATGGAAAAATTGCGCAAATCAACTGTTCAGTGACGAAAGAAGAAAACCGCAGATGCAAGCTAAAATATGGAGCAGCGGGTATATAATATAATGCAAATAAAGATTAAAAAAAAAAAGAACGACAACGTAAAGGCCGCATATGCAAATATTTCAATACTTGCGATTTTTTGTACATTCATACCTACCCTGTAGAAAATACGAAATATGGGCACGCATCGGATGTCCGCACGATTACAAAGATCCGCTGAGGACCTACAACAAAGCTAGGCATAATGGAAAGAGCAACTGGTTTCAGGAGTTACATATGTAGTGGTATTGAGAGCTCTAGCGAGAGTGCAGGACTAAGGAAGGTCCTATCCGTGGACCTTTTAACCTAGGGGCTTATCAAAAAGGATGTCGCTAATTGGGCTTGAAATGGCTAAGCATCACTTGAGATATTGCTAAATGCTGTTTTTCAATTGAATCAGGATCTGGCCGATTTAGCCAACATTGACGCTTCTATCATTAATAGTTATATAGAACATTTTTGGACTCCTCTAAACTTATTTGACCGTTGAAATCTTTCTCTCAATATATGTAAGTCAACAGGTCTAGATTTTTCTCCACTATGCTGCAGAGAACGGACCATGGGACTCAGAGATGACTGACCAAATTGGGTTAGAACTGCATTCGACTGAATTATGTACAAAACAATAAAAATATAGAGAAGGTAGGTTGTTCGATGCCGCTTGCTCCACTTCCAAGAAAGGAAATGGGGAAGACTACAGTTTTTGAAAAGAGACTTGTGCATCAAAGATAACTGGAACATCTCCTCCTTTGGGAGACTCCTGCACGCTGGCATGCTGCATTGGTACACATACGGAATAGGCGCAAAGGATCTTCGGACTCAGAATCCAGAATAGCCATCCTGAGTGATATACAGGCGGCGCTGAATGTTCTCCCATCATAGGTCCTTGACTGCATTGAGAACCATGAATAACTTGGTAGTTCCAATGAGATCCAGCTAGATGGAAATGATCTAATTGGCTCCGAACCCTTTCTCGTCCTGGGTCCCAATACTATGAATTAGAGGTCAGGAGGAAGAGAGACTCAATGAGAGAACGTAATAGGCAAAGATCAGTAGTGCTGCGCCATACAAAACATGAAGAGACACTTTGAATACTAACGGCTACCTTTACAGAACACTGCAGACTAAAAGGGCATAGACATACAGAACTGAATAAGCTATGGTCAAGTCATCTTTGTCGGCTTTTCGACACGACTAAGGTGACACCATCGCATAAACTTGTTAAGTGTGACGCCTTCTGCAGAAATTGTGAAACGGGTGTAGACTTAATGTGATCACAAATTGAACCGATTCGCGCCCTACGCCCGAAAGTTCTGAAGAACATTCCGAGCGATTTAGGCTAAGAAGACGTGTTGTGAAGAGTAGATGGTACAATAGATCTCTGGGTAGCGGTGCATAACTTGAGCCACATTTCTTCCAGGCGAACTCAAACCTCCCCCTGAGAACTTTAAACTGTATTTTGAACTCGAAATTATATTTACCACCAGATGATTTTCCTCCAGGTTATCTTTTTTTTTACTCCAAAGACAAATGCACTTAAATTTTTTTATGAGAGGTGCGTAACTTGTTCTCATTTTGTGCCACCCGCAGCAGCAGTTCAATTATTCAGCAATATTTTTTCGAAAGCTTTTTTGTACAATTCATACAAATTGTATAATTTGGACAATGCAGATAAATAAACGCCCACACCATGAAAATAGTTCCATTTTTGGTAGTCAATCAATATTTCTTTTTATCTTTATTTGTTGATTGGCTTACGGCTCAATAGCGTTTGTCGCTCCACTTAAGGAGTGGGTCAGGCTGGGCTATACGAGTTCGTATAATCAAAGCAAGCTATTTGTTTAAATAAAAAAGTGTACGCATACATGTGCATACACACACATATGCACATACATTAGGGTGCATCACTTGCCATAAAAAAAAAGAAAAAATTTTATAAATTTTTCGGAAAAATATTAAGATTTAGAAAACACCTCCGCATACCTCATTATTTTAATTTTTAAAGATAAAAAATAAAAATTTCATAAATTTTTCGGAAAAATATTAAGATTTAGAAAACACCTCCGAATACCTCATTATTTTAATTTTTAAAGATTTTTAACCAGGTAATTGTTTGAAAAAAAAATTTTTTAAACAATTTTTTTATAAGAAATTCGATTTTTGGAAATCACCAAATCTTAATATTTTTCCGAAATATTTTGGCTAAAGTCTTAAAATACTTATAGTAAATTTTATAATACCGATGGAAAAATATTTTCAGTTTTTTTTATTGTATATAGTGGTAGGTACACCCCAATGTACGTACTTATATGTATTTATGAACCCACTTCAATTGACACTCCAAATCAGATGCTATAAATTTATAAATATGTACAGAAGTATATATGTATGTTTGCGCATGAAATCACACTCATATGCTTGAACTCATATTCCAAGTTGTTGGTGCGCATGCTCACATGGTACACTCCTTCAAATTGTCTGTTTAACCACTGACGGCTAAACAATTTGTCGGCGTTGGTTTGTGATCCAAAATTTGTATTATTTTTCCCAATGCAGTCAATTTTTGCAATTTCAAATACACACACACGTACACCCGTTGGCTTCAATGATTTCCGCTCATATTTTAGTGTTTTAAATTTTTGTGTTTTTTTTTACTTAGTTTTCCTTATGGTTTGCCTATGCACCCGCTTTTGTCTACAGCAGCGTCAATCGAAGTCGTTTACTTTCAATAAAAACTAATTTATAGCATTTGCCTACTGTGGCATGCCACACTTCGAGGCGGATGTATGTAGCTTGTCCAGAAATCAAAGCAACTTGTTTGAATATTTTACTCTTTATCAGTCAGAAATCTTGGACATGCTTGTAATTTTGACGTGATATTTTATTTGGCACTGATAAACTTTAGGCAATTTGTCAAACAGTTATTTTTTTCTCAACAGACTATGTAACTAGGGCGGACGGACAGAGATACATATGTACATGTCTTAAAGGATTATTTTAGTCATTTTGAATATATTGGTTAATACCTATTCATACATGCATATATACAGTAGGGTGACAAGAACTGTGATCTGGCGGTTTAGTGCTAAAACGTGAGGTCAATGAGCTTTGGAACCAAAAATTGGTTCCTCGAACAAAAACCTCAATATATCGCACTTTAAAATCCGACTGTAAGTATCGTTCGTAAAAAAAGAAAAAAAAAATACGAAATTGTCTTGCAAACAGGGGTGTATGGCAAATTTTTTTTGCGGTACGGTACATTAGGTTGCCCATCGAAATTTTTATTTTTTTTTTAAATTTCAAGACACTACCCCCGAATTTCCTTCCTTTTATTGCCGATTTTTACAGATTTTTTAAAAATCATTTAGAGGTCATAGGCCTTTAAAATAATGTAAAATAATCTGTTGTTAGACTTAGATTGTTGGGAGTATTCATCGGGCAAATAAAGAAATAATTTTCTCAGTTTTTTTTTTTTTTAATTTTGACCATCACTTATTTTCATAAGTTCAAAATATGTAGTACTATCTAAAATTAAATTTATTTTCAAATAAAAATTGTCGAAGTTAGGGAACTTTTCTTAAATATTTTACTCTGTGAGAAAGCACCGGGCGTATGTACCCCCACCTATATACATACTTGGGCTGAGATATAAAAATCTTCAAATGCAAAGAAAATCACTTTTTCATTAGAAATGGCCTCAGGCTCAATAAAGGTGTTGAAAAGATTTTATTTATATTTTCGTTAATTTATAAAAGATGTTTATGAAAAGATGTTTTGTTAGCTAAATAAATACTTATAGTTAAATCTTTTTCTATTTTCAGTATTGTCTTTGTTGGAACAAAAGTAAAGTACCACTGCTAATCTGGAAGCTGCTGGTAAGATAAAAAAATAACGATATATTAGTAGTAGTAAGAATAATATCAATATACATATATAAGTATGTTAATAATGAGAGGACTCACAAAGTGTCGTAAGGTTGTCCTTATGGCATACATTTTACACTGATGTATGTATATGTGTGGGTTATTCAAAATCGCCTCAAAACATTTTTAAGTCTTTCGATATATAACTTTATAAAAATACAGAAACTAAAAAAGTAGAAACTTAAAACGGTGCAACTAAAGAAGCCTTTGGTATCATACTAGGGTCTTTGATTATTCGACTTTTTCCAAAACCGGTTTCGCAGTTATTTGGAGAACCAAATTTTAAAAAAACTGTTTAAAAATTTTCCAATACAGAAAAATCTGGCTAGACCAGCTATTTGTTTTAATTTTTCGTGTTTGCGTAACACTTAGGGCCGTTTTCACCATCTCTGGTTAATACTAACCCCCAGTTAAACATTGTTACCGACGTTACCGACCCAATGTTAAATGAATGGAGTCAGTACCGTCGGTAACGATGTTTAACTGCGGATTAGTGTTAACCAGAGATGGTGAAAATGGCCCTTAGTCAGAAATTAAAACCAAAAATTAAGTAAAACTGAGTCAGAAATCGTGAAACCGATCACTAAAATTTGCTTTTCAATTTAAATATGATTCATGTCTAGTTCGTGAGCATATGTAGATAGGGATTCCCAAAATATAACTTAGTATTGACATAAACCATTTTTTCGAAGAAAAAGTGAAAATTTTTGCAATTTGGTAAACTCCAAATTATTTTTGACCCATGGTTTTTTTCGGCGAATTTGTTTATGTTTATAATAACATGAAGAATCCTGTTCTATACGCTCATAGTAAAAAAAAATCTCTCATACAAATTGACCCGCCCTAATGTATGTATATACATTTAATTTAAGATTTAGTTATATAAATATAATATTTCCCTCTATGTAGTACCGGGTGATTTGATAACAAAACCTGGGATCATTGGATATTCGAAAAATACGATTAAAAAAAACGCCCAAAAAACCTTGGGAAAAACCGATAAAAATCGGTTTGGAATACATCTGTTCAGAATACACTCTACGGCTTCGAAAAGTGGTGTTAGTGTCGGTCCGAGCAAAAGAGAAGTGATGATGTTCCCTCAAAAAAGCGACTCTCACTGCCCGCTGAGGAAAATTATCTGAGCGTCGTATGAGACACCAAACTAAACTGGAAGCAAATGTCGAAGGACGTGGAGAGGAAACGGCCTTTAGAGCCTATTATATTATAGAACATGCGAAAGGATACTCATTAGAAACCGGGAACAAGTCTTTATCCGGCGAACGCCACTGTCCCACAGATGTGCCCCGACATCTCGTGGCTCGCAAAGCAATGTTCACATACCGTCTTTGAGGGCAGACCAATCCGTTGTATTTAGGAACGCAATTTGAATTCATAAAATAGTTTCGATTTCACCAGAAGAGTTAGTGGGCTTTATTTCGTTAACGCAATTAAAAGAGCCGCACTTTACTCATAGTACTAGTCTGGGTTCCTGAACCTAGGAACACTTAGCAATCACAGGAAAGTAAGGCATATTTACTTGAATGTTCTTTGTTTGTTTGAAAAATATTCAAAAGAAGCTTAGCATCTTGATTATTATTTTACATGCCAATAATTATAAATCGGTCAGTGAGAGCACTCCTTGATCAAAAAGATTAAGTTTTTAGAAAAAAAAAATCCCGGACTTAGCAGTCAGACGCTCAATCAGAAGTGGTCTATTACGAATATCAAAGATTTTAAGTATCATTCCACATTCTTGCACGCAATGCATTCAACTCTTGTTGTTTTTTTTTTTTGTTCATTACCTATATCAATATGCCATGCCACAATCAAGTAATCAAACACTTTCTGCTAAACTGCAATTTCCTTTTTTGCAGCTCGCGCGACAGCATTACAAACGAGTAAAGTCCAAGGCGGACGACGGTGCATTGGCCACAGATTGCTTTCATTATTCTTATCGCTTCATCATCGCATGCTATTTAATAGCAATTAAGATTCCACTATATACAATTATACTGACTACATACATACATACATACAAGTCTTAGACACGGCAGCTCGTTAAGTATTGAATTTGCAGACTTTCCTCAACGAACTTTAAATAGGAAAAGTGTTTGCTGACCACTCAAAAGTTGTAATAAACTGTTATCTTCATAAATGGTTATACATATATTTTTCTAATACCTATTCATAACTACACTCATACATACATATTTTGCAAAAATTTTTAATTGGTTGTTGTCGTTTGCTTTTCTGCTTTACCTTAAACTCTTCTTAATGCTTTCACAATAGCCAAGTACGTACAATGCATGAAGCTGCCAGTTTAGTAAAAGAAAGTAGAATCTTTGAATCAGAGTAAGCAATGCATGATTATCTCTAAAAAAAGTACAGACTTGAACATATATGTATCAGGCATGCATCAGTCACAATTTGAAGAAGAGATTGCAAATGTCTGTTAATAGCCGAGGCGGCCCTTTCTTATTGAAATTTGTTATCTATCCATTTAACCTTAAGAAAACTCACAAAGAGAGTGTTTCTGGCGTACAATTTGTATTGACGGTTCAGTAGACTGGTTAAGAGCCGGATGGAATGCAAGAGCCTGGCACTGTTATAAAATGTCGTTTGGCGAAAAGTATCAAAATATTTCAATAAGCTTATCAATTAAAGTGATTTGAAATAACTAAATAGGTGGCGACGCTGTTCAAAAATATTTTCGAAATAAAACTCATTAAAACCATCGCTGGCACCCATATCAAAATTGTTCATTTGACCTGTTAATTAAATTGATTTTGTATTTCCGAACAGGTGGCAACCCCAATTCAAAAATATTTTCTTAACCGCTCTCGTTTGATACTCATAATAAAATATTGTATTTAACTCGTTAATGAATTTATTTTGAATATCCAAACAGATGGCAACCCTTTTCAAAAATATTTTCGAAATATGGCTTTCCTGCACCTCTTTTTTTTGACACTCTTATTAAGCAATTTTTCATCTAGCTCAATTTAATTGAAATTGATTTTGAATTTCTAAATAGATGGTAACCCTTTTCAAAAAAAATGTCATTATTTTAATATTTAATTTAACTTATTAATGAATTCGTTTGCAAAAATGTGGGTGGCAGGTTTGGGGTTTTCAGAAAATCATTACTTAAAATCTATACTTAAGTACATCCCTAAGATGGTACAAAAATTTAAGAAAAAAATCAATAAAGCGGAATAAAAATATTGCTACCAAATAAATATTATCACTACAAATGTATGTAAGTATGTATATCCCCATATGGATGCATATAAATATGTAAACACATAAATACATATGTATACATAGTATGTACTCGTACAAATATACATAGGTATACGTATGTATATATACCCTGCAAACCAAAGTTCCCGAAATCTTAACGAAATCTTTACGAGTATCTGATTTCTGTAACGATTTTTTTCCGAATCTTCAAAGAAAATTATATGAAGTGGTTGACACGAACTCGTAAAGAAATTTCTGTACGAAAAATAAAGAAAATTCTGAAAAAAGTCTGCAAGAAATTCTTCACATAGCAGCATTATTTTCATTTCTTCACCGATTTTCTTCCGAAATTTCGTAAAAGAATGGAAGTGTGCGTAATTTATTTCATTTTAGAAAATTCGGAAAAAAATCGGATGGGATCTTTCCGAATTCGTTAAAATTTCTTTACGATTCAGAATACTCTGAAAAAATGGTTTGCAGGGTACATACACATGTATGTATGTTGATATTAGTTAAAATTATTCATCGCATACGAACGTGTTTAGCTGGTATCATTCACGAATTTTTAATTGGAAAAAAATTGAAAGCGTTCCAATGAATGAAAATAAAAACTCCCCGCAGTCGCGGTGATAAATTGTTTTGTTTTACGCTTAAATAAAAAAAAAAAAATGTTGTACCGCATTTCACAATATTTGTACAGATGTTTGCAAACTTATGTGAGTACCTAAGCACATACATATGTACATGCATATTTATTAATTAATGTAAGCTTTTAAGCGCATACTATTTAGCGTTTTTACCATTTACATATATTTTTTGTTTGTTTTTTGCAATGTTGCTTCAAGCGGTTATTAACTGAATGACGTCATTTGTTGGACAATTTGTTATTTCTAGTTGTTGCTGCTTCGTTTTGGCATGACTAACAATTGTTTAGCAGAAGTTTATTTTTATTGGTTTAGGGCAGTGGTGTCCAACCGAGTTCTCACCGAGGGCTACTTTGAAACCATTGCCATGCTTTGCGGGCACCGGCTAAATTAACTTCAATCTTAATTGATCCCTATCAAAACCTTTATTTATTGATGAAATTTATACAGCTAGCTAAAATAAAGGAATGCACATAAATAAAGAACACTCGTTGTATTGTGACAACAACAATTTCCTGAAAAAAAATAACACTGGTTCCATAGAGAACATTTCGTCACCTAAAATGCAAAAATCTGTAATTAGCATTTTTACACTGTTACCTGAAATGTAAAAGGCCGTAACTAACAAATAACTTTTCATTGAATTAAAAGTCTCCAACATCGTTTGACGTTAAAAAGACTGAAAAAACTTTTCCACTTAATGCGCTGGATTATACCCCGAATTTCCGAGGCCAAAAGGAGAGCAAACGACGGGAAAAGGTGACAGTTTTTCTCTGCCAACAGCCTCTTTCATATGTCATATACAAACCCTGAAACTGCAGTCATAATTTCCAAAAACTTTTATTGAGATTATTTAGTTTTGCAATTACATATATCATTTTCAATTGATACGTTCGCATTTACAACCGGAAATGGCATAGTTCGATACAAAGTATTCTTCTGTCCATCTTTTTGTTTGGGGGCGTCAAAAATGCAGGTCGCGAGCTACTAGGCGCCCGCGAACTACCGGTTGGACAACACTGGTTTAGGGTTTCAAAAATTTAATTAGCATATTTTACATGCGCATACAGTGGTGGAAAAAAATAATAGAAACAAAAAATTTTGAAAAGTTTGGTTATTTTTCTTTTGTCTATTTAATGTTTAATAATTTTTTATAAACGTCTAACTCATTACATAAATACAGCTATAAATCATCATTACAAACTTTGTACAGTAGTCACAAAAACAAAAATTCGCTATCAAATTGTTTACATTTTTAATCAGAGTTCTAAGAAAAAATTCTGGGTATGCAGTTTTCTAGCCTATTCAATTTTAGTATAATAACGAGCCAGTTTCAATTGGCTAGTGTTGATTTTTGAGAATGAACGAAATCGATTTTTTAGCTACTTGAAATTTTGCATATTATAACACTAAATTGGAATTGGGCTGAATACAAAGCTACATACGCAGAATTTTTCTAGAAATTCTGATTAAAAAGTTAAAAAATTTGAAAACAAACTTTTAAGATAAAATTTTTTTTTTTTACATAGGTGTACCGTTTACGTAGAATTTTCAAATTGCTGTTAATAAATTCAAAGAAATGTTACCAAATACCACAGGAAAAGTTACATACTTGTAAAATACAAGATCATCATTGCCATATCAACAATTAATAGATTTCAAAGTGATTAGACAACACTTGGTCACGCCGCTTGCAACTTAAAGAATCAGCTTCTCCAGCATGCCAGATGGGCGGTAGAAGCAAATCAGAATAGATAATTGAATTAATTACAAATAAAATATGTAAATAAATACATACAAATGGACAGATGTTCGTTGCACGACCAATATTGCATAAATAAATATATTTAGCTTATTTAACATCCATATATATGAATGTGTGTAAGTATGTATGTACATACATAATATGTATGTATCTATACATGCACGCACAGCATGTTGCACTACCCACATCTTCCTCTGCAAATGACATGAACGGCAACTATCTAGAGGGGGCGTGCCAATACTGGAGGCAAAAGTTGCTGCCACATGTTGCACATAAATTAATTCAATGTTCAACAACAGTCGTCACGCGACGATGGCAATGCAAAGTTACTAAATACATATGCATATAGTAGAGCCAATAAATAAAAAAAAAATTGTTGTTTGTAACCAAAAAAAAAAGCGTGTAAAAAAACTTTAAATAAATACAAAAATTTCTTCGCTGCATAAAAGAACTCAACGCATTGATTTAAACAAGTTATGCAAACTCGCTATGCTATGCCCAGTAGCTGGCAATTGGAGTTCGCAACTTGCAACCACAGATATGATTGTTAAAGCAAAATGTCTGAAGCCGCAGGCAGGCATCGATAATGCCACAGAATGCAGCTGTCAGACGATCATGTCAAAAAAAAAAAAATAAAACAAACATGCACACATTCGTATACAGTGTTCTAACTATAAAGCTTGCTAAGGTTGCGCGTAGACTATACAGCCGTAGTGGCCGTTTTACAAGTCTTTTACGACCATCAATTTTCTTTCATAGCTTTAGAGAGTATGTGCCTTTGCTGGAGGAAGTTTTGAAGCTTTGCTAGTCTCTGTCTCGAACAAAGAAACATGCATATTAGTTCCTCTCTTTACATATATGTATGTAAGTAATTACTTTGGCCCCACTTATGACCAAACAAAGACTTAAAAGTCAAAAGCTCCAAGTGTATTGAGAAAACTGAGAAATCTGAACTTAATCAAATAATAAGGAAGAAATTCTACTTATATTGACAGCGGAAGCCCAAACAACACAGCTTGGAACTCGTAATGCCGAATTGTAGTAATAAAAAAACTATTTATAAATATGTATATGTTTGCCATTTTAAAAATTCCGTATGGAAACAGACTTACCGCCCTATTTCAACACCATTGACAAAACTCATCACATATCAATTAATTAGCCTACTGCACCTAAAAAATGTGCTCCAAAAACTGAGTGCTCTAATAATGAAAATTATCTGTGTTCATATTCGGCGTCAACTATTTAGGCGCAGTTCATACTTATAGGGTAATTCTAGCTAAGATAGAAAAAGAGTCTTTTGTGATACAAATGAAACACAGATGACAAGATAGTTCGAAAGACCTTTGTTATTCTAGCACAAAAGTCTTAGAAACAAAAGCTTTCTCATCCACCACTCATGGTGGAAAGCTATATTAAGAGAAAGCACTTGTATATATATTATTTAGATCGCGTCGTACCAGCAGCCGCAGTGGCCGAGTGAGAAAAGCACAGACGTGCCTTCGAAAGATCCGAAATCGAGCCTCGGGCAGCGAAATTTTTTTTTTAAATTTAATTTTTTGTATTTTTAAATTTAATTTTTAGATTTTATTGTATAAAGAGAAAAATAAAAAATTTTTTTTTTGTTTCATTTAATTTTTATAAAGTTATTTTATGTTTTTTTTCCTTTTTTAATAAATCTTGTTTTCTTTCTCAATGTAATTATATTTCGATGTTTAGATGTTATTGTTTTAACAAGAAGAATATTTTGGTTTAATTAATTTTAGTAGATAAATTAACTTTACAAGAATACCATACACGTTCCCATTGCAGATAACGAATTTTTTCCCGAAATTTCCTGTCAAAAATACTTACTTTTATTATTGGAAGTCTCTCCTGAAGAAAAACAGAGTTTTCGGTTCGAAAAAAAAATAAATTTTCAAGAGTTCTATACCATTTCTATGAAAACTTTTTTTTCCATATCCAAAAACATTTAAATTTTTTAATTTCATAAAAAGGGGGTTATATTTTCTCGGTATAGAATAATCCAATGGGGTGAGAGCATTAAAATTTGAACTTTACTTTTTTTTGTACTACTCTAATGTACATACAACGTTTGTGGCATGTTCGTATCTATCTATGTTCACTTATATATATGCACCCTTTACAAGTAACAGACATTCTGCAGACAACACAGACAATAGTCAAAGTCATTGTTGCGGTTTGTTCTTTTATTTATGCGTTGCAACTTGCAACGGCCTCCAAGGCGTATGCACATAAAGAGTTGTCAGACTTGACAATATTTCAAAATTTTCCCTGAAATTCGCTGTCGCGAAAATATATTTCAACTTGCTGGTACTACATTCGAAATTTTCAATTTTGCTGCAAGTGCTGTCAAACCATTCAAGTGTTGCCATGCGACACTGATCGCGAATATGTGCGATATAATGATGGATTTTTTGTATAAAATATCAAAAATGCTTGCGATTAATTATTTTTCGGAATTTCGTTGTTTATTTATTAGTAATTATTATAATAGATTGATCTTCAAATTATATCCTAAACAACTAACAAGCAACCCATAGTCCGGCTCCAAGTTGCATTTCAGTATCGAGAAATATTGCTAGAAACTCATTTGCTGTATGAATAGCCAAAAATTGTTTTCAGAATTGTCCAATTCACTTTTCGGAAATAAAAACAATTTGACAGACTTTTCGAAATATGTTGCATTGCCATGTCTGACTGAACTAATAGTTGCACAATGCAGACAGCGGCATGTTGCAGCTGCCTCCTCGAGACTGCAAATTACTTGCGTTTTAAGTTGTTGTATTTGAGGTTTGACGTTTATTTTCCGCAAGGCACTAAATGACTGTATTGTTCTTAGCAAACTATTTTTAGTTTTACTGCAACAGAGGGAACAACAATCTGCTCTGTGTTGGGGCTTGCCAATTTAAAGTTTGTTATGACCATTGGTCACCTTGGCAACATGTTGCATGTCTTGTTTTATATGTTTGTTAACATGTTGGCGGGCTGCCTCCACAAGCGCTCAAGGACATTCGACAGTATCTACGTACGTTAATTTTTTTGCACAATGCACAGTGATTCTTTTTCAACTGGATTATAATTAATTTTAGTACGCAATTTTCTGGTGAAGTAAAATTTTAATTCATCAGATTTTTTCGTAGATTCTCTTAAAAGTGTACTCATAAATTATATAAATTTAGTTCTCAAAGATAGCTCGCTGCGTCTTTTTATGAGCACGATGATCCATGTAATTTTTCTTTGACTCTTTGTTTTCTTCGTACTTTCGTCCACAAATTTAGTTGGTCCACTCTTAAGTGAACAATGTTCACAAGTTTGTCTGAAGCTTGTAAACCTGTTTCTTACTTTATTGCCATATTAATTCGCCTGCTTAAAATTCGATCTTATTCGTCTTCATTATTCTTATTTTAAGCTAGCAGTGTATGTGCATCGTTGCACCTTTGAGTGATGCGAGATTTTATCTCCTTTTCAGCAAGATTGACGCAAATTGTTGTGGAAGTAATTACAGCAACATTCCCAAGCACCAATTTGCGTGAGTACCAAAATGCCCACTTACACAAGCCACATACTATGCAATTATATATACGCGTTGTAAAGTAAAATAAAAAAATCGTTGATTGTAAGTGATTACGAGGGTAACTTCATATAACTGGTTGCAAAAAAATGAAACGAATTTTTATCATCAGAATTGGCTGTATTGGGTTTCCAGTTTTTTTCAATGGTATTTAAACCAGGTTAGCCAATACCTAGGAATGGCTGTAGAGTAGTTTTCTCTTCATGCAGAGACTTAAAATATGCCCATTTCCATATTATATGGAGTTCCCAACTTTTTTGATGGCCAGTTAGATATCCAGAGAGTATGACCTAAAATCAGTTCTATTTAATAGAATAATAAATAGCCTTCTTATCGAAAGAATAGTCGAAGAGCCTACTCTGCCTAAGCGTTCTGGTAAACGATGAGAATAATTCTTATGAGTATATGAATTCACTTTCATTCTCACCATTCTCATGAGTGTGAATTCCTAATCGTATGAGAACTATTCTCATCTTTTACCAGAACATTTAAGCCTCCTACCGTTCCCCATTACTAACTGCACTCTGAGTAGACCCATTCAGAGTAGTTATGGCTCTCGAAGTAGACCAACTGAGACTACAAAATGATTCCGGTCTCTAAAAATCAATTGTGGATAATTTTCATGACAACTCGTCGCCGAATTTGTTGCTTGCCGTTGACCCCTCAGCAGTATAGGTAATATATCTGGTCATTGAAGGTCTATTTACACACATTAGTTCAGTTATCAGTACCGATCTGTGATACTAAGTCGATTATTTTTTAATCCATATCATACACAACTTCTAAAAGAATAACGTCAGTGAAAACTCATAACTGTCGATGCCGACTTACGAACGATATTTTATTTTTCACTGATGCTGACACGACACCAATACGGCACTGATGTGTCTAAACAGCACTTAAGGCTAACAGCGGTTTTGCTACCAAACCTAGCACGAACTGGCCTTATTCACAAGTCATACAAAATAACCACCGCAACTGTTCCTTCGGCTGGAGGCGTTGTTCAGAAGATTTCACGATACGGTTAAGTACTTGGACCTGATCCTTAATAGGAAGCAGTCGTGAAAACCCAACAATAAGAAATTAGTGAAGAAGGCATAAGTTGACTTATATTGCTTCTTGAGAGCTATTATTGGTTAGATTCGGGCTCTCTCGCCCAAAAGTAATTTCTTGGCTTGCAGCTTAGGCTGGAAGCATGTTCAGGGAAATCAGCTACCTAGTAAGCTCAACGTATGGACACTCTAAAATTCTGTAAGGTTTCGATTTTGTCTTTGATTACAGGAATCTCTGAAATGGTTTCAGACAGCTTTTTTCAGCACACTTTTCCTTTACGGACAATTTGGACATTTGGGAAATGGCTGCGGGAAGAGAACAGTGAATTTTATCGCAGAGGCCTCGTAGTAACTTTATAGAAGAGTTAGGGCCAATTTCACAGTGCGTAGTTAACTCAGAATCGGCAGTTAACTAGAGATTTTCAGTACAAAAATCTGTTCACACTGTGAAATTGGCCCTTCGCGGTGGAGTCTTCTGGCATGAGTTCTCCAACAATAGCCAGTATACTATAGTGTGCTTCAGGTAGAGATGTCGGAAAAACATCGATGTATTTTTGCCACTGACATCCCTATTTTCAGGTAGAACTGGGTTCCTTTAAGAAGCAGAGCGCGACTTCAATAAGGCTTGAAGCATCCACTCTGATAGCCAAGCTTCAAAGAGGATGCTGGAGTTAATTTGCGATGCACTGAAAATTTATCAGGATTGCCTCACCATCCTCTATTGTATGTGCCAGTTCAGCTGATGAGTTGGAGATAAAGTCTACCCTCCTCCTGTGATAGAACTTGCTTCTGTTCTTTCACAGAAACCTCGAAGCCGGGAAGATGGAGGATAGCAGCGCCACTGACCAACTGTTAGCGCATTTGCAAATTCCTTATGGCTCAGGATCAATCGGAAGCGATCAAAAAAACTTCTTAAGCTCGCAAATCCACAGCTCTAGCCTTGGGTGGTGGTTCTGACAGGTCGGATCGGAGTTTATGCGAGTGAGGCTATAAATTACATGTGATTCTTGCCGCCACAGTTGCCTGAAGTATTAAGAGGTGCATTTATCACAATACTAGACTGCCCAGATTTCGACGGGCTAAGATTGACGTTCGTTCTTTTTAACCAATTTTGAAAAGCTTGCGTATATTGATTTTAGCCCACTTCGTAACTTCGTGATTGGCTGACGGGTTTTCATCGAATGGGTGGTGGTTACCTTTCCGTGTGGTACTCATATCACAAAGAACCACCGCTATTAGGTCCAAATGGGTCCGCAACGTTCAACGACCAGAGCAATTTAATCTAACCTTGCCTATGTACTACCCTCTTTCTGTCTCTATAAAAGCAAAACTATAGCAATAAAAATCCGTCCGTCAATAACACTGTTTACCCTTTGCGTTTAACAACAGGAAATACTACTGATGAATAAAATGAATTACAAGTTGAGGCATATATATGTATGTATATATTTAGTTACAAATTCACGTCAATTCATTTTTCACTTTTCTATAAGAAGCATTGAAAATCCAATGAATTATTTACATTTTTTCTTTTAAATCATTTTTCTTTAATAGCATGCGTTATACACGCGCTGTTGACCCATTTCCCAGTGCATACGAATATTTATATATGGATAACTGAACAAATAAGTAATATACATATACATATACTATAATCCTCATATGCTTAATCGTACACATTTCATTCACACTTCCATTGCACCTCACTCAGCTATACATGCATGACCATGTAAGTACTCACATTTTTCACTCTTTAAATATTTATTCAAATGTATTAACGAGAAATTCCTTTCTTCGCATTCGAAAGAATTTTTTTCTGGTTTTTGTTTTTTTTT
The DNA here is from genome assembly GCF_013731165.1 of Rhagoletis pomonella. NCBI lineage: Eukaryota > Metazoa > Arthropoda > Insecta > Diptera > Tephritidae > Rhagoletis > Rhagoletis pomonella. The sequence goes on from NW_023458560.1 coordinate 68,363,253, forward strand.
TTGATTTGCTCAAGCGCATAAATGGCAAGGATTTTAGTGATTTCTTGGAATTGGTTATTTATAATTTTACATGTGTACTTTAATCTACACACACATATGTATGTAGACCTTGATATCAAAATTTATACAATTCTTACCTTTTATAAATACATTTGTATATCAATCTCTACAACCTTCTTTGCCTTATCTTATCGAATTGATGTCGACGAGTTTGATATTAACTTTGTACGTCACACATAGAGGTTAGTTAGTCTTCTTCGTCTTTATCAGAACCGGTAGTAAATAAAATTAAAAAAAATGTGTACGTCATACTTTGAAATAATGAAGGGTCTACAATTTTCCTAATACTCGAAGGCAATGACTAATTTATTATTATGTATTTCTACTCCAACATCTATCGAGTGTGACTGATCCGAAATCAATCACCACTCTTTCTTTTTTACTTTTCAACATTTGAATCAGCGGTGTTGATTGGATAAATCAGTGGAAATACGATTATGTATATGAACAATGTGAAAAGTGATGACAATATGAATTAAGGAAGTTTATGTAAGTACATTAGGGTGCCTCACAAAAAAAGTTTCGGAGTTATAAAATGTATTATATTTTAAAACTTCTGACAAAATATTTCGGAAAAATATTAAGATTTATCTAATTGAGTTGGACCGCTTTGAAAATACATGCAAAAATCTCATTATTTGGATTCCGTTGACAACTTTTTTAAACAATTTTATGCAGACCTTTTATGCGTAAACTCCTCCATTATCTGGGGTGCTTTGGAAAATAATATTTTTTAAACTGTTTTATTTATAAAAAAAACCTTATTTTTGGATATATTTTCAAATCGGTCCAACTCACGTAAATCTTAATATTTTTTCGAAATATTTTGGCGGAAGGATTGGAGTATGATGCATCATGGATGGAATTTGCTCAAATTTTGTATACAGCCTAATTTCGTAGACATTCGACAGAATATGAATATCGGAAATTCCATCATATTCGACTAGAAGATGTATGTAGAGGTGAGTGTAGAGGTGTCTCTATGCCGAGTCACAGAAACGACAAGTGACCTTTAAGTTTGCAGTATCAGTAAGAAAGCTTGTGACTTGATTAATTAGAAGTTGAAAGTTTTTTGCCTGGTGTAGGTCTGTCTGAGTTTGCTAGTATTTGAACCTATTACAAGGGTGGGCTCAAGCTTAATTAGGGTTATTGCCACTGCTTCTCTGTCAAGTCTGGCCGCTATCTCATTTCCTTGTTGTGTGTTATTACCTATGCATAACAGTTATTTTTGATTTTTAAATTATAAGTCTTAGATAACAGTTATTGAAGACTTTTATTTATAAAAGTGATCAATAGAAATCAGTCACTGACTTTTATTTTTAAAATCATGCATATAAAAGTCATTTGTAAAAGTCGTAGTAAACTTTGGTTCTCCAACACCTTCTTAACTTTTATAAATAAAAGTTTACAATAACTGCTATCTAAGACATATAATATATAAATTAAAAGTAACTGTTATTTACAGATTATTTAGATAAAAGTCAAAAATAAATATTATTTTGGATTTTTAAAATAAAAATGAAAAATAATAGTTTTCTTTTTTAAATTTTGCATTAAAATAACAAATAAAAGTTTATTTAAAATTTGTTTCTCGGTAAAAAAATAAATCGATTGGTATGTATCACTTAGTTTTAGAACATTTCCTTCATAGTGAATTTTTCAATGACAGTTTTCATCAATAACTTTTATGTTCGGTCCCTGGATTTAACGGGGCACCGAAATTGCGCATATGGAAACTGTGCATTTAGACATTATTTCGGTGAAACTGTGCATGTATGCGTTATTTCGGTTTTTACCATATGCATTATTTCGGTTTTAAACCGAAACTGTGCATATATGCATTACTTCGTTTTTTTCATATGCATTATTTCGCTTTTAAAACGAAAGTGTGCATATGGATAATTTCGTTTTTTTTAATATGAATTATTTACTTCTACTTAGTAAGGGTTTTAATCCCTAAGCGCGGCTGAAAGCCGCCTACGCAGAGAAAAGTTCTGCGCAAAAATACGTCCGCCCTTCTTTTCCGGCAATACAGAAAGCAGAATTCTACTTAGTAAGGGTTATAATCCCTAAGCGCGGCCGAAGGCCGCCTACTCAGAAAGAAGTTCGTTTTCATGTATGCATTATTTCGGTTTTTTCATATGCATTATTTCGTATGCACAGTTTCCATATGCACAATTTCAGGGTGCCGGTTTTAACCTTTTCGCCAGTCAAATACATTCCAGCAAATCACAAAACTGTTTTACATCGCGGTACGAGCTCTTTATTATATACGTATACATATATAAACAGTTGTACTACACTTTGGACTTTTGTTGTTTGTTTTTACAAACATTTCTATTGCAATTGCATGCCAAGTAATTATCCAAAATGCTCAATAAATTCTCGAATTACACAAATATTTTGGCAAATGTTAGCGCATTAACCAAAATCGATATCAAATCACCCCAACCTTAATTTACCTCCAAAAAAAATAAATATTTCATGCACTTACATATTATGTACGTACTAAGTATGTTTATAGAACCTACATACATACATACATATATTTGTACTTTATGTGCATACATATCTATGTACAATATGTGAGAATTGTTTGCACATTTATTCACACATTTAATCAGCTACATATGTAATTGGTGTTAATTTATTACACGTGGGGTGTGGTGAATTACAAAATATAAATTGCGTTAGTATTAGACAAATGCACTTAAGTTGTGTGCAAATATAGTACATATACTACATATATGTATGTACATTAGGGTGGTCCAAAAAAAAGTAAAGTCGGAAATTTAATGCTCTCACCCCCTAGGATTGTTCTATACCGAAAAAAAATATACCCCTGTTTTTTTATTTGAAAATCAAAATATATTTAGAGGTCGCTCAAAGCGCTCAAAGTTTCCCATGTATTTTGTATGGGGAAAAAAAGACTTTTCGTAGAAATGGCATAGAATCCATGGAAATCAAAATTTTTCAATCTGAAAACTCTGCTTCTCTTCAGAAGACTTCAGAGAATAATGCTCAATTGTTTATTTAAACATTTTTTAATTTTAACTATTTTTTAAGGGTCTCCGAAATATCCCAAAAAAAATCAAATATACAAACAGAAATATACAAAAGAAAAAATAGTTTAAATTAAAAAACGTTTAAATAAACAATTGGGCATTATTCTCTGAAGTCCTCTGAAGAGAAGCAGAGTTTTCAGATTGAAAAATTTTGATTTCCATGGATTCTATGCCATTTCTACGAAAAGTCTTTTTTTCCCTATACAAAATACATGGGAAACTTTGAGCGCTTTGAGCGACCTCTAAATATATTTTGATTTTAAAATAAAAAAACAGGGGTATATTTTTTTCGGTATAGAACAATCCTAGGGGGTGAGAGCATTAAATTTCCGATTTTACTTTTCTCCCATACATTTTTGGACCACCCTAATGTACATACTACATATACTCGTAAGCCTGCATTTGATAGATTTACCGCTGACACAAGGGTACAGATAGATAGATAGATGATAGGCTTATGTCGGTGGTGGAAATGGGGTGATTTCCGAAATAGCTATCACTTCTACCATTTTTTCACACTATTGTTGCTTTTCCACAATAATATTTTCATTAAAAACGGCCTCAAGCTAAATAAAAATTGTTGAATATAATTGTTAGAAGGCCATAAAATAACAAAAACTACTAAAAAGCTGAAAATTTTGATGAACATGTGATTTAGTAATTCGTCGAATTTTTTAAAATTTTGTACAAAGTTTGAATTTTAGACTTAGATAGTTTTTGATGGATAGTGAGCTATACTTTTACAAAAGAAAATATAATAATACTAGATAAACATTAAAAAAGTCAATAAAGGAAAAATTGTATAAAAAATGTCGAGTGCCTATTTGTTTGTCTGCCGCCGTACATGCAAAATTTAACCCGACGTAAAAACATGCAGCAAATTTTCTTGAAAATGAATAAAATAATAGTTATCAACTGATTTTTGACTAGAAATTCTATTTAAATATTAGTACAAATTTTGTAGAAATTTTTTAACTCCACAGATTTTGGACTAGAAATTCTATTTAAATATTAATATAAATTTTCGCTGTCGGGTGTGAGTGTATGTAATTGAGCGTGACGCGCTAATTTCCACTACAATACATGACACAAGTTCCGAAAGTGAAACGCAAGCGTGCATGAGTACGTATCGCACCCTAAATCAAAAACAGTCACAAGTCGAAATTTTTCAAAATTTATTTTTTTCACATAAAATAGTTCCTATCACTATCGCTAACAAGACAGTTTTCGTTTTGCTTGCATCGCTTGCACAGCATCAACAGTTTTTTGCATCTCCTGAACGTTTGAGATTTTTCTAATTGTGACTGTTAGGGTGCGATATGTACATATGTACATTTCTTTGCCATTAATTTGAAGTTTTATGAAAGTATTTATGTAAATTTAACATAAAAATGTCTTCTGCTTTTGAATTTTGGTGATCATTTCCAATAATGTAAAAACTGAGGAAACCGCAGTTTTCAGGAAAAGCGTCAAAGCGTAATTGGGCCCTCTTCTAACAAAAACGCGATATGTATGTACATATTTACGCATTAAAAAAAGGAAAATGTTTATAAAACTGAGAAGATACAAGTAATTATCTAAGCTAATTTAGGTATGTATGTACATAGCTATGTGTGTACATACATATGTATGTATAGGTATACCGTTATCCATTTTTACTTTTTGTTCAGAAAGGTGTGCCACTGTCACATGTTAGTTTTTGTTGTTACACATTTTTAACTCATTCGCCTTTTAACTAAGAATGGCAATATGCCCCTGTATACATATTTAGATAAAATACATACACACCTACCGAAGGTGCATAAAACATACAGATACATATATGCATGTAAAAATGCAAACTGAATCATGTAAGTTCTTATCTTTTTATGCATTGTATGTGTGTGTATGTATGTGCTATGTACATACTCATATGTACTAAGTATGCATGTACGTACATACCTACAAGCATTCTAATTTGTGAAATTGAGGGTAAGACCTACAGGTGTGTGTCGCTTAAATTTCACATTAAGTTATCTTTTTCACCTCTGGATATACATATATCAATGAATGTACGCACATATGCACATGTATGTATACTAGGGTGGTTCTTAAAGAATCAAATTAATGGATTTTTTCAGTTCCACTCACTCAATCGGTAATACCACGGTCGCAGATATCACACATAAATTTTGGTCCAGGTTGGAGACGGTTAAGGTGTATCGCACAGGGGGCAAAGTGCAGATTATGGAGACTCAAAAAATTCAAAGTGATTTTTTTTTTCCTCTAATACCCAATATTACCATAGTCGAAGATATCACGTATAAATTTTGGTAGCGATTGGAGTCGGTTAAGACGTTTTCGTAGGGTAATCTGGACTTTGACCCCTGTGCGACATGTTTCCGTAAAATGTTTTTTTTTTTAATATGTGCAACGTTTTTCGTAATAAATTTTTTTCGTTAATTTTTAATAGCAATATAGTGCATTCTTCATCAAATTCAGTATAATACTGTGCAAGTTTTAAGTGGCTATGAACTATATTTCTATTAAAAATTAATGAAAAAATTGATTACGGAAAACATTGCAAACATTAAAAAAAACAACACTGTACGGAAACATATTCTGGTGATGTTTATAAGTAAAAAATTACACTAACAAATGATACATTCATCATTTTTACGTAATATCCTCCACGGCGAAAAATTCAGATTCGCCGGTAACACCACCTTATTAAATTCGCCTTTGGCGTGTATGTAGATTTGCTGGAAATAATAATGGATGAAAATATTGGCAAACTTGTGAAAATAATAAAAATTATCACAATCAAGACTCAATCAACATTCCCGCTGGGCGGTAAAAATAGAAATAAATTTAAGTCAACCGAAAAAGGGCGGCGTAAAAACGCTGCCGCCGCAATTATGAGCCTTTCTGAGTTTTAATTTTGACAGCGGTTAAGCGACGACTGCTTTACCGTCGTTCGCTGGGTAGAGATTATGAAGTGCATAAAAAAGTCTAATCGAAGTAATTTTAATAGAAACTTCTTTAAAGAAAACAAACTTCCGAATACGTCTGCTATTTTTATCAATTGATAATTTTTCACTGCAGGGTTGTACGTAATATATGTGTAGCTGTAATACCGTAAAATGTGCAAAAGTCTTAACATAAAGTCATAAAATTCTTCCATATTGATATACATATGTAAGTACGTATGTATATATATACATATGTAGGTGTATTTGTAATTTTAGTGGTCCCAATGGGTTTCGTGTCAACGCCTTTATCCTGGCGGCATGTATGTATATTCATTAGTACATACACATGTATGTATGTATGTGTGTATGTATGTACATATGTATTTAGTGCGTTTGTCCAAGCACTCCTACATACATACATCTGTAGATAAGATCGCTTTCGGCGTTTACCTTCCCATTTTACTGTTTTTGCGCTTGTAGGGCACTTGAATATTTACTAGGGTGATTGCCTTGGTTTTTACAAACCGGTTTCTACTGTTTTTTTTTGGCAATCTGTATGCGAGTTTTTTGAAATCTCGATTTTTCGAATATCGAATAAACCGGATTTTTTGATCGAACAAACCGGTTTTTTAATTTCATCCAAATCTTAATCTCTGATAAAACTTTTAGGTTTTTCGAAATTTTGCAGTTCAAGGGAAGTCTCTAAATAGTTTCAAAATTATATCCTTAGTTATAGTTAGTCTGCGGAGGGGCGACAGCTGCTTCTGTTGATGTTGCTGGGAGCAGAAATTGAACCAGGGATCTCCCAAGTGACAGTAGGCACCTCTAAGCACTCGCCTACTCAAAACCGAAAAAAGTCAGAAAAAATGCAATAAAGTATTTAAAAAAAGATCAAGTGTAAACTTTTCTTTGATTTTTATTTGTTTCGATATAAAAAACTTTGTAATTATTTTGCCTTGCTCTTTTCTTAATAAAAACCAACTTTATTGTTAATAGTATTATTGTATTTTTTGGTCATGACTTCATACCAAGATAAGCATTTTTACTGTATAAAAAGTATGTAAAATAAAACCGGTTTATCCGGTTATCTACTACTTTCAAATGTGGCAACCGGTTTTTTTTTTCACATTGCAATTTTTCGAATAACTCGAAAACCGGAGTTGGGATAAAGGCGAATATTCGAATACCCTAATATTTACGGTTGACTTTTTTTAGGGTTTTGTTTAAGGCTTTTGTGTTAACAATCCCTATGTACATATGCTTTCTGTTTAGCTGCCAGGCGGTGGACATTTATTTAATACCACATATCCGCAGAAAAAAATTAAATGAGTGCACACTCTGTAAATACATATATACTCTTTTTTGGGAATATTGCAATTAAATGAAAGTTAATAGCTTTAGTCATATTATCTGAAGAGTTAGGTTTCAAAGTTTTCACCTAATGCCGGTTTTCCACTGAGCATTGGAATGAGACAAATTTTAATAATAAAAGTTGGGCGCTTCTTTTGCGCAACTGAAAGTTAAAACTTTCGCCAAAGACGAACAGAACATTCGGTTATAGTTTAACATTCGGTCAATTATCGCAATCGAAGTTGGTGTTTTTTTTTAACTAGAAAAGTCGCATTTTTTTTATAACTATTAAAGAAACGGAAAAAGGCATCTATGAGTATAAAGCTATTTTTCTCCTCTTCACGAATATTGGGATTTTTTTCGCTCATTTCTACGCAACTCATCGTACCAAAGTAGAACCCGTTGGACGAAATGGATTTTCATTAATACGCGGAAAAATTAAGTCCAAATTTTTTATTTTTTTAATCTTTGATATTTGCAATTTTTAGACACTTCAGTCGTTTTTTTTTTTCCTCAACATCAAAAAATCTATAAGAAGAAGTTAAATAAATTTGAGCTATTGTTGGGTTGATACTTAATAATTCCCTATTACTCGAGGTATTTTTCCTAAACCTATATCAAAAATTTGATTACAAGGAAGTTAATTTAAGCGATTAAAATTGATTTCAATTATATTAAGTTCTTATATTCATTTTGCATACTTTAGTTAGATATACATACATATGTACATACATAAATATGTGCTCTAAATGTTTGTCCATATTTTTGTTGCAATAAAAAAAAATGTTTGTATAGTAACGTTGGCTACAATGACTGCACCCAAAATAGAAACTTCCGTTCTACATATGTAGAAGTATGACAATAAATTAACAAACGTACACATATTATTTATGTGTGTACATATATGTACATATTTACATAAATAACTCAAAGTCTGCTTTTATATTTTATACACTCAAAAGTTAATTCGAAGCTTAATTTGAGACGCGTGTGCGCATTTATTTTACTTATACAATAGTGGTATTCACCAAATTGAGCAATGGGCCTGGCACTCTGGCAAAAGAGTAGATGAGCGCACTGCACGACTTTAAAGACATCTCTCAGATAAATCCGCTCTCTGGCGAACTTATTACAGTAGACGAATACATGTTCGACGTCTTCGGCAGCGCTTCCAGCTTGAAGCGAGTGAGGTAAGCCTTAATCAGCCGTGACCTGTAAACAACTGGGTTATATGAAAATTTACCTCACCATGAGAGCGGCTTATCCATGGTTCGAGTTTTGGTATTAATCGGTGGGTCCAACGTCCGTTTCTACTTGCGTCCCATCGCATTTGCCACTTTACCAGGGTATCGTTTCTTGAAATTTTCTTTTTTAGAGTTAGGTACCTCAAAATTGGTCTCCTCAGCCAAGAGATCTATTGGGTGTAAACTTGCGACAACAAGGGCTGCGTCTTCGGATACTATACAAAATGCACAGCAAACCCTTAGAGCACAAATTCTGTATATGGATGCCAGACCACGTCTGTAGGACTTAGTGTCGAGCGCATTTGCCCAAACTTGCGCACGATATAGGGATACCGACTTCAGTACTCCGGCTAAAAGAGGTCTTCTGTTCTGTTCTGGGACCACGTGGATTGAGCATCATTATTGATAAAGTGTTCTTTGAAACCTAGCCTTGCATCTAATATTATACCCAGATACTTTACTTTAACGTTAAAGGAAACACATATTCACGAATCTTCTTACCTGTGACAAGAACAGCCTCGGTCTTGCTTTCCGCTAGGGCAAGTCCCATTGAGTCCAGCCACTCACCTTTGAGCGTCACTGTGGCATTGGGCATTGGCTAATATGGGTATTTGGGTTAGATGCCACTAATGTATCTAAGCAGGGACCGTAAATAGCAGTTATTTTTTCCCAACAGTTAAACTTGGCCAGATAGTTTTTAAATTCGAAATAAAAGTCTTTCCGGATAGTAAACAAACCGCTTATGCAAATTAAACAAACTCAGGACCCTTAAATGCTGATTATTTTTTATTCAATTTTATATTTTAACTGTGGCTTATATTTCACATCGCCCACGATGATATTTAAAGAATATAGACTTTTTTTCGACACTTTAGATACCAGAAGCAACAACAAAACACACGAAAATGGTGTTTTTGCTCTAATGATACTACCTGTTTGATATTCCTTGGGGTGGGGTAGTGGACTACACAAAAAATCACTACGGAAATTTTGTGACACCTGCGATCCAACGAAAGGGACGGAAGTGTATTCATTTTCCCTTTCTCTATTTCCCGCCTAAGCCTAAGGAAAATACAAAGGCTAGACAATATCCTGAGAAGTACAAAAATGAATAAGGACAAAGACTAAGAGGAATACGAAGACCCAAATGAGGGCCAAAACGAAAACTAATAGAAATATCAATACGAATTCGGGTATTGAATATGAAGTCGAAATCGAAATCGAAGACGGAGAAGACCATGAAGACCAAACCGAAAACGAATACAAATACATAGACGAACACATGGTGACGAAGGTGAATATATACAAATACGAAAACTACTTCGAAGGTTAATAGTACCAAAAAGAATACGAAGACGAATGCGGAACCTCGGAAACAAATACGTAGAAGAATACGAATATTAATCCAATGAGACATTTGAAGAAAAACACGAAAAAGAGTACGAAGTGGAAGACAAATTTGAAGACGAAGGCGTTAGTTCTTATATAAGTGAGGTCCTCGTATTTAGTACTCGTATTCGACTTTAAAATTGTCTTCGTATTCGACTCTTTTATCGTTTTTGTATTCGTGTTCGTCTTCGAATTTGCCTTCGACTTCGTACTACTCTTCGTGTTTGTCTTCAAATTTGTCTTCGCATTCATTTTCATCTTCGTAATCGTCTCCGAGATTCCGCATTCCCTGTATAATTCTTCCTTCTAAAGTTAGTTTAGGTAAAGCATAAATATACCACATTTTAATAATTAGTGGTCGTTTTCTAATTTTTGCCCAATAGTGATATGAGGACATGACACTGTGCTCGGCTATTTTCGGTTTCAAACTCAGCATTAATTGAGAATTAGCCAGAGAAATTTTGAGATCAAGAAAAAAGTGTTTTAATATGTATAGTAAACAATTTAAAGATAAGTAAATTATTTATATGTTTTTTTTTACACTTTGAATTTCTTATAGATAAAGCATTGTTTGTACACAAATAAATATAGTAAAACCCTTCGTTTCTCTTCTTTTATTTTCAGATAAACCAGCTTAGTTTGAAGAAAAGCATTAACAACAGCAACACCAACAACAATCCTTGCGCCAAGAAAAGCAACAATTTTTGTTTTCATATCTTTCCACTCGATATGTTTAATCAATTGTTGCATACATATGTACATAACCACGTATGGATGTATGTATGTGAGTTTTTTTTTTTATCAACGCGCGCGCATTCGAACATGGACTCCTACATAAATGAAAGAAGAGAGCATTAAAAAAAATTATGTGATAAAATTATAAAATTTTTTTGCTGCTCTTGTTTGTTGTTTACACAAAATTTGATTGAAAACAAATACTACACATATGTAAGTAGTCGTTAAAATGACTTGGTCACGTACGGAGCGAAGCGATTAAAAACGCGCAACTTTCGTTTAAGAATGGATTAAAAATAATTGCATATTTAAAAATCCCCAAAAAGTGCTCGCATAACTGATTTGTAGAAAATTTTTCTACGAAAATAATGTTTTTAATTTTTCGACGCACTGAAATGCATACAAATTTCATTATTTTAGTGTTTAACAGTGTTTTTAATTGTTGTTGTTGTAGCATTTGAAAGTGCTTTAATTAAAATTTATGTATGTAAATGAAATTTCTATTCAATTTACAGATCTCAGTGGTTTTAAGATGTGATATATCGTTGCTTGTTTGTACGTGTATGCATGGCAAACCACAAACAAAGTAATAATAAAGTGCTAAGAAAGTGAGAAAGTGACGCAGCAGCAAGTAGTAGATACGATTGCTTGCGTAGTGCATAGTCTTAGTTATAAATATAAATTGTTTAATAATTGCAACAAATTTGAAATTAAGATGAAACTTCCACACACAACAACAATAACAACAACAACAACGCACATATCCACTTGGCGGCACGGCAGCGGACTGAGTAATGCGAGTATATGTATAGTGTTGTTGTTGCTGCGATTACTCGCTATATGCAGCATTGAAGCAGGTGAGTAAATTTAATCAAATTAAATAAACGAAATTATTTTAAAATGAGTGGACCTTAAAGCGACTTTGAGATAGTAAAATTATACTTTACTAGAGTGCCAGTTACTGTCGAAATTCGACCGTTTTTCTAATTTTAAATTTTAATTTTAAGAGTCTTTGGTGAGTTTTTCTAACTTAACACGTCTAAACTTATAAGGTACAAAGTAACTTAACGGAAAATCTTCTGCTTTGGAACTCAAACGTGACTACAATTTTTTATATCTTTGAAGATCTTTGGAGGACTTTGGCAGGACTTGGAATTGACCCGATACATTCCAGTTTATCGATCATTTTAATGATTTGATACATATCGATAATGCGATCAATTTTAAAAACACTAAAATCTGATAACTCAACAAAATTCGATAAATTTCGATAACTGTAAAATTCAAGAGCACGATAAATTTCGATAACTCAAAAATGTAAATACATATATACCTTTGGATACCTTTATAAATTTTTAATTTTAACAGCTCCATATTTTTCGAATGCTATTGAAAAATTTCTATAACTCGTTACACTCTGTTAACACGATAAAATCCGATAAGCAGGGATAACTCGATAAACTTATATTTCGATAAACCTTGAAATTTTGATAAATCGATATATTTTGAAAATTGCATCAACAATTGACCAATTTCAGTAGATCAATAATTATCGATAACTCCGTAAGTTGAAAGAACTCGATGCATTGCGATAGCTCGATAAATTTCGTTAATGATAATTCAATAAATATCGATAACTTGCTAAATTTCTTTAACTTGACAAATTTCCGTTTTCCAAAAGTATATACAACTTTTGCCCCTTTTCAGAGATTTTTTTTTAGGAAATGTTAACAGAACCATGCTATAAAAAATATTTCCTCCTGTAAGTACGAAAAAATGCAACACTTAAAACTTTTAAAGGAAATGCATTTCTTCTCCTTGCAGCAACTAGATTTGTGTGTGTATGTTTGCAACCCTGTTTTGTGCAAAGCTTGTCCCGCTAGTTTCTTTTTAAATTCAACAGATTTATTCTTTTACTAGTAAAGAATAGCAAAAATAATATGGTGACCCTTTCTTCCGTCAATGACCTCTTTTTTGCGACTTTCTGAAAATTCTCAACGGCAACACTGGTTTCAAGCAGTCGTTGCAAAATTGCGTTGATTTTTAATATTTTTTATGCTGACGGCTTTTTGCATTTATTTTCTTATGGAAGAAAATGCACAAAACCGTTTTCAAAGAAAATTTAAAAAAATACCGCCAGTTTTGCAATCGCTTAAAACTTGCACTTTACTAAAATTTAATGGGCTATAAAATTACATACTCATATAAATTCTAAAAAAAAATTTAAAAATTTGTAAATTTGTAATGTACTCATTTTACTCAACTTCGGTGAAGAAAAAAATGCATAACTCAAATTATTGTAGAGTGCACACCGTAATGCTATACTTAAATATATGCTCAGAGCTACCATTGCGATATTTTTAAATTTTTTTTGAGATGGTATATTTTCAAGAAAATGTATTTTTTTAATATTTCCTTTTATTGAGAATTTTGATGTGTGATTTTTTTTAAATTTTTCCTCGCTCCGTTCTCAAGATATTTGGAAAACTGTTAAATCGATTTATTTTTGTTTTTGTGCTGTAAAGTTTTTAAAAATGTATTAATCAAGCTCAAATTTCATATTTATTTATTATTTAAGCTTGTCCATCTATCCCAAAAATTTTAAATAAATCAAACACATAAAGTGTGAACTCCGTCCATTTTGGTATGGAACGCCCCATATACATACATACATATGTACGTAAATTCAGACATGTGTCATAGTATGTAAGTATTTATTTATGTATTCTTAGCAATTGCCGAATTATCAGAGGCGCCAGATCACATCATCTAAATCACTTAACACCAATTAATTTATGTAACAATATTATGCTGAGATTTTTGTACCATTAAAAGGGGAGTGGAGTGTTGCTGGTAGTTCAAGAAACAATAAAAAACTCACATACATACATATGTACTTATGTATTTAGTAGCGGACACTTTTGAAAAATGCTTTGTTGATAGCGGCTCTGCGTTTTTTTTCAAATATTGCTGTGTTATTTTATGTATGTATGACTAAATAAATAAGTGAAAGCGCCTGAAAGCACAATAAATACAATAATTATCTCAAAATTTACACTTGTTTCTTGCGAGTCCAATGGATGACCTTTTATTTCACGTATTATTCCCGCAAGAATTTATTGTGTGTGGCGCAAAAAAAAAAGCATTAAAATGTGTTTCAACAATGATATGTCTACGAGTCCATACATATTTACATACATACTTACAAACATGCGTGCAGCGTGGCTGAAACTACTTATAAAAGTGTGTAAATGCTACAAGTGCGATTGCATTCGGACACGAGTATGTTTTTTGTTGTGCTGATTAAGCTCGTTTTTCATATACAATCGTGTTTTTTTGTTAATATTCTAGAATTTATTGCTTCACCATTTTTTTTTTTTTTTTTTAATTTAAAATTTTTTTCACTCCATTTTTTTTTTTTTTTTTAATTTTTTTTTATTTTTTTTTTTCCCTTTTTTTTTTTTTTTTTTTAATTCACAATTCACTCAGCTCCATATTTCGCTGCTTATGCAAATTTTTATTGTATTGTTATTAGCTTTAGGGACTTTTAAGCGTTCCTTAGGGCAATTGATAAGTGAGAAGCTGTTGCTATTTGTGCGCACAATTATTAATTACTTGCCACCGTTTGTATGTACATACATATGTACATATGTTATATGGCAGACATTCACTAATCAATGTGTGCAAAATAATATAATAACTTAGTGTTGGGAGAGCGACTTACGATTGCGCAATTACCCAGTAAACCACAAAAATTGAGCTCTCTAAATAAGTTATTTGTTTTTTCCAGCCTGCTGAAAGGTCCAAAATAAACCCCAATGCCTTTATTCCGATCAGCTTGAAATTTTGTGTATTTTTATATGGAGTTTCGAAAAAAAATACGCCTTTTTATTTTTATACATATGTATGTATGTATTTTATGGGCGCTTTGCTATGGATAATGTTACGATTTTGCTCGTAGAAATGAGCAAAAACGTTGTCAATGAGAATTATATAAGAACACAAAAAACCCTGTAGAACGTTTCCAAAGAGAACAAAATGCGAACAATACTTTCGGAAACATTTCTAAGAAAACAAAAGTCTCTGCAACATTTTGGCAAAGAACAAACCGGGAACAAAAGTCTAAGGAACTTTCTCTCGGAGGGCAATTTGGGAACAAAAGCAACTTTCTGACAGAGAAACGAAACGGGAACAAATCTTCTCAGAACTATTCGCGAAGAAAGGAAGCGAGCACAAAATTTTACACATAGCGTAACATTAGTTTGAAATATTTGAATATTAAAAAAAAATCAAAAAAGCACTGAAACATAGTTATGCAAATAAAGTCAACGAAAGACTTAAGACACGAAATTTTCTTGAACAGAAAATGAAATTTTTTTCCATAAATGCACAGCTCACCCTAATGGTAAACGATCTCAACGATGCTCCCGTTGAAAGTGCTCTCAATACTTTTGTTCCCGTTTGGCTATTTTGTTACATTACATTTTGTTCTCGTGCAGAACTAAACCAAAACTGCAATGTGTTCTCGGTTCCTGCGTTACAACACTGGTCGCGCTTGAACCTCACTAAAACTAGCTTGCTACTGAACTAAATATCTACCTGTGCATTACACCGTACCACCTTGCAAGCAAACAAAGAAAACTCAACCGTACAACCCTAAGATTAAAGTGTTTTTGCAAGGAAATTTCGAAAAAAAAATTGCTTGGCCGAAGCCAAGACTCTTTGCTTTTGCCTCTGGCCTTTGCCAGAGTACAGAGTAACGCTCACACAAGCCAAGCTAAGTTTTTCGTTTGCTAGGTTAATTGCCATGTTTTTTTTTTCTATAATTAAAAATTCAATTGTTTGTTTACATCAGTAGAAGTCAAAGTGATAGGGGGCGAGTAGACACTATCAGTTAAATAAAGTATTGCATACTAAAGAAAAATAAGAAATTTACATATATAGAAAACCAGCCAATAAAGACAACGGCGGGAGAATTCCACGCCGCTTTCATGTAGTGCGACTTTAGAAAGTTTTATTGTTGTTGTTTTTTTTTTTTGTAGACATTTATTTTTGGAAGAAATAGATGGCTATCATTGCTTTATATCTTTATAGTTTATTTCCACAAAGCCTGAACTGCAGTTAATGCCTATTGGTAAAAGCAGTTACTCATATTAAGAATAAGCAAACGAAAGAAAAAGGGCAAAAATTAAGAAATAAAACGTGCCAATCACCTCTTGTTAAAACTACTGTACTTATGTATCCTGAGCTCTTAACTGCAATTTAGCCTTGGTGGAAATTGGCCATTATATCGCATGTAAAAATCAAATGTATATGTCTAGTCGTCTAAACTTTATTGACTCGATAACTACACTATGCGACAGTCAAAATCGGGATGGGATGAAACCAACGGGAAATGTTATATCGGTCAAAAACAAGTTATACGCGGCCCGGATTTTTTATGAATTAAAAAAAAAATTTGAATTTTTAGGCAAAAATAATTTTTTTTTCTTCATACATTTATTTTTACCGGCAAAACTGTTGAGTATATAGAAAAACGTTATATTAACAGATTAAAGGAATTGTAATTTTTAATTTTTTTAAATTTGTTTGAGCAAAATCGGACTAGTGGTTCTCGAGTTATGTCAAAAAAAAAGACCACCAAAGGTGACAATTTCCCCCATAATGATAGTTACTAATTTCAAATCGATATATCTCGATTCCTAGACGTGACCCAGCGAAACGCCGGGCCACGTATAACTTGTTTTTGACCGATATAACTTTCCCCGGTAGTTTGAACCCTTCCCGATCACTGACCCCTACCATTTGTCTCACAGTGCTATTAATTCGATTGAGCACAAATTCTCTTTGACTATCCGTAATTGTTTTTTATTTTTCGAAATTTTAAAATCTCATAAAAATTTTACTCCGGATTTGCATTTTTGTTTAATTAAACTTAATTTAAATTAAAGTCGCATTAGTTTTCTTATCATTTTGCTGCTTGTGTCGCTGACTGGCTTTTCTATAATTTCAAAATTCGTTGCGATTAAAAATAAACTCAGTAATACGAGTACATATACATACATATTATCAGCTTAGCTTTATATTTTGCTCTTAATTATTTTTCTATTTTTATTCGTTTCCTTATTTTTCAGCGTCTTTTTAGCTGCGTTGCATGTCTAAAAATAAATTCAATTCAGCGCATTTGTTCAAAGTCAATGTGCTCCAAGCATGCATTTGGTATATGGCAAATACTATTACGCGAATGCAATACGTAAATAAAAAAAAAAAATTATTTCGAGATTGTATCCGACATGCTTATTAGCTCAACATAATGTACATACATTCATACATACATACATACGTTAATTCAAAGCTAGGCCTCTTCTTTTAAACGAAGCCATTGTTAATAAAAAATAACAAATTAATAAAAGTGATTTCACGCCCACTTTCCAAAAATTTGTTATACTCGTATTTTTTGCTAAAGAATTATTGCAAACATATAAATTTTGAGTAAATTAGCTTCAAAAGTTACAGTTTTGTCGAAGATTTCGTATTTCTATAAATTACCGTTATATGGGATGTCCGATTTTTTGAATATGTTGTACCAAGGTAAACAACTGTGTCAAGTTTTTGGAGAAATTGGTGGATCGGTTACTGAGATCTACATACATATGTAATCATAAGTGGGCGGGTTTACGCCAATTTTTCAAAAATTTATTATCTTGTTTTATCGCAGTCTATATATTTTTGCAAACTACCGTTACATGCATGATTTTGCACATTTATTTTACTAAGCTAAGTTTCAAAGCATTTTTTAACCGACTTCCAAAAAATGAGGAGGTTTTTAGTTTTTCGGAATATTTTTTTTTTTTTTTTTTTTTTTTATGTATGTTACTTTGGACCACGTCAACCGATTTCCATAATTCTTTTTGCATCGGAAAGGTAGGGTCTGGTTTAGATCCGATCATTGGATCATGATATATATAGAGATATATATATTTTTTTTAAGTAGGTTTTTTTTTGCTAAAAATTACTTGTTTTTTGTTTCGTTTGTGAATTTGTGAAAATACTCTTCACTTAACGAAGGAGAATATCCAATCTTAGTCAACTGATGAATTACTAATACGCCCCGTTGACTAGTTACTAGTTTATCCTACGGGACACAACAAAACTGATTTTTGACATTATTTTAAAGGACTGATACTTCTTGTTTACTCCCTTCGTTGTAAAATTGGACTTTATGGAAAGTAACAAGCCGTCGTTGTGCACTTAAAATGCCTTAATTGCGAATTTTCCAGAAATGTGTGTTCTGAGCTATTTCATGATTTATTAGAACTTTTAGGAAAATCTCTAAAAGCATATTTCTACGTATAAAATTAAGGCTTAGACAAAAATTTCAGTTCGCTACCAGGATTTGGAAAAATTTTATTTTTTTTTTTAATCGCAAAAATTTTACAAAATTTTGACTTGACATCTGATAAATTTTGAAATATTAGCGAAACTTATTTAGTTAAATTCATAAACTCGAGTTATAGCTGGTAAAAGCAAAAATTTTTTAGAATTTTTACGATTTCAATAAAAAAAAAATTTGAAATTTTCGTGGATGTGTTTATTTCGTACATGGAATAAAAGAAAGGTGTGCCCCTGATGTTGAGATTTTTATGAACCACCCTAATATATGTCCATTAGACCGTACCACAAAACAAAGCTCGCCATACATCTTAGAATCGTAAGTTTTTTGCAAGGCAATTGCAAACGGCTAGAAAGCAGCCTGGATAAGCGCTTAAAATCAAAAAAGAGCAAAAAAAAAACGGTAATGCAACTAACTCATATATTCAGCTCCATCTACATAAGTATGCCCAGTACTCAAGCCGAAAACTTTGCTTTAAATCTTCTAACTGTGATGTGTCTAAAAATCATTTTGTGCATATGCAATTGACTTGAATCATTCATTGATGGGTTATCAAAAAGTCAAAACCAATTTTTGTATACTCTCTTTCTTCTTCTTTGTGAATTTAAACACGTACCACAGCTCAATCAATGTTCGATCTTTGCAGGTTGAGTGCATTCCCAACGAAATCAAATAAATAAAAAATGCAATGCGAAAATTTTGTTAAACTGAAGGAACACAATTCAGAATAAAAAGGCAAGTGCGGCAAAAATGAATTGACGAAGCAAGCTTACAGAAAATCGCATTTGCGCATATACAGTGGACATACGCATGTACATAAGTACACACAAATAATAGACTTATTTAATAGTCAAGTCACACGTTTCATTGATTCCATAGTAAAAGTGATAACAACTAAGTAAATATTTGGCACTTTGACAAGTGCGATTGACAATTGTATAGCAACAGCTAGAATTTATTATGTGGTTGAGTGAATATGCTAAAAAAAAAATCAGTAACTGAATAGTAGGGCAAAATATTGCATATCAACTCCCCGTAGCGCCTTGAAAAGAGATAGACAGAAATGTACCTCCGAAAGGTATAGCTAAATTTCTACCTCCATCTAGGGAATACTTTTATTGTCTCCCGTAAAATATGATACGGCGAATCCGCTGTCCGTTAGAGTTTCCCTAAGAACATGAAAGCCGTCGAAGCTGAGATATTCACTGCTCATTAAATTCGCGGAATATGACCGCGCGATTGTAGGAGATCGCGTGCCAGTTTCTATTACGTGAAGTTCATAGTTGGAAAAGATTGCGCCTGGGCAACACATTTCGGAGGTGAAACCTCGTTCGATTCATTTCCAATTCTTCTCATACTTCAGACAATTTCTATTATTCTTAATATTAGCTTGCTTAAGTTCTATTATAAGTATACGTATTCGTCGTAGTTTTATTCTTGTCGGAGCTAACAAAAAACAACGTCTGCATAAAACAGCACTCAGTATTGTTTCGTCTTACTATACGACATCGTAATCGCCTTCGTATTTGATTTCGTATTCGTGCCCTCTTCATCATAGTCTTCTTCTTAGCTTTAGCCTTAGTCCTTATATTCGTCTTCGCATTCGCGCTCCGCCTTCTTATTTTTCATCCTCTTCATGTTCGTATTCTTCGTCGTACTTCGTATTCATCATCTTATTCGCCTTTGCCTTCGTCCGCTTAATCTTCGTTTTCGTTTTCGTCTTCGTGATCGTTATCGTTATCGCCTTCATGACTTCGTATTCATCGTCGTCTTAGTGTTATTCGTAATCGTGGTACTTTTGCACTTGTCTTATAATTGATTTCCACCAAGCCTTAACTGCAGTTTATGACGTATGAAAAACGAAGGCGATGATTCCACCTATTAGGAGGAAGCAAACGAAAGGAAAAAAGCAGTACTTAAGAAAAAAAAAACCTTTCCGATCAACCCATGTTGGAATTACTTGAACTTTTCTGAGCTCTTAACTGCAGTTAAGCCTTTGGTGGAAATAGGCTATTAGCCTTAGTCTAAGTTCTAACCTTAAATTGCTGCATGTTACATTCCTTTAGTTCCTCTCAATATTAATGTAGGTGGAAATCCAAAAAAAAAAACTAAGTCCAGATATAACTCTCTCATCGTCGGCCATCGAAGCTGCCGTCAGAAAGTGGGTGATCGATGAAAGGCTTCGATGGCCTGCAGCATGCAGAAAAGTAAAACTCATGTTGCTCTCAGCCTTAGAAGGTTTAGCTAAATAGGTGTGTGCTGTCATTGAGCAGATGGGATTGCAGACAACTTGTGCTATTGCTGACTGGCCATTTGTCGTGACACAAAAACTTGACTGTGGTCGGTATACATGGTAACCCCAATTAAACTTCCTGCCTTGTAGAGGATGAGACGTTGGAGAATTTTTTATGCTTCTGCCTCGCCTTTTCAAGACGTTTAGGTGTAAAGATTTTAGCAGCGATGTACTGAGATGCTGCTAATATGCTGTGATTTATTCGTAAACCATGTACATTTAAAATAAATTGATTTCTGGATTAGTTTTATTTAGCCTACCTGCTAAGTTAATGTCAATGAATTAATCCAATTAAGATGGAATGATGATTTTTCTTAACAAGTCCTCAGATTGTTTGTGTTCATATATCACTTCCACAGCAGAAGTTCAACTTCAGTTCAGTGTTGTCGCATTCAAAATATTTTTCTACCAAAATGGTCACACAAAATCTACCAGAGTTCTACCAAAAGTTTCATAAATGGTGGCAAAAGCAAGATTGACAATCAGCCCAATTCTAAATCATCCCGCTTTCTCTCAGCGGATTTAGATTCTCGCGAACTATTCGGGAAAATTATTTCTGCCTGAAATTATTATAAATCAGATTTTGAACTTAGAAACGCATTTTTCCGACTTACATATTTAGGCATTGGGCTATAACGCACCCGGTTTGACTAGAAGCGAGAGCTCGTTTTTTGATGAAGCGCTGCTCCTGGCCAAAATTGATACCAACTGCTACCTTGAAAAGTAATGTGGACCAATTTAAAAACCGACCAGAACTGATTAACAGAAAAGGGGTGTACTTAGGTTCATTGACCACGTTTTTTCAAACCGGTTTCAATCGGTTTTTAACCGACATCCAAAAAAAGAGGAGGTTATCAGTTCGTCGGAATATATATATATTTTTTTATATGTATATTACCGCATAACTTTGGACCACGTCAACTGATTTCGATAATTCTTTTTGCAAAGTAGTGTCTCAGAGGTGGTCCCATACTAATTTGGTTTAGATCCGATCATTGGATAATGAAATATATATATGTATATATATTTTTTTTCAGGTCGGTTTTTTTTTGCTAAGAATTACTTGTTTTTTAAATATTTTTATGTGGTTTTTGGAAATCCTGATTTTTTGAATATCGAGTAAAACGAATTTTTACAATCGAATAATCCGGGTTTTCACCTGGTTTATTTATATATCAGAATATTAAAATTCTAAATATTTGTGTTATTGAGAATAGTACGGCAAAGAACATTTTCATGAATTTTATATCTGAATATTGGAAATTTTCCCACTTCAGAAAATTAAAAATTAAAAAAATTAAAAATTTTGTAAAATATTCTACAAAATTTGGTCGAATTCTACCAAAACGGCAACACTGCTTCGGTTCATTGCTTCGCACGTGGTATGGCAACCGAATTTAATTGCTACGTGCTACGTCCTACGTCTTCTTCTCACCATACACCACAAGTGATAAAATTCTTTGTAAGCAAATAGAATATTGGACTTTGGCGCCACTGGCGACAGAACTTAATTGTGCGCATCCGATTTTCGTTGTCTGTCAGCCTTTTTGTGGCTTTCAAGTGATTTTATTAAAATTTATTTCATTTTCAATGTAGTGGAATGCATGCGCCCAGGCACTTGGATCACTTGAGGCGCCGCAATTTATTTAGTTCAAAGAATTTCATTGACTAAATGTAGGAAAAATGCGAAATATAAATTAAAACTTCTACCGTTAAATTCTACAATATAAACCATATAAATCAAAGTTTCACACTTCAAATAAAGTTCGTAAAAATTCCAAAAATGCTCATAAAAATTTTCAACATTTTATTCAGAAATTCTAGAAAATTTTCGAGTATGGCGTTTTGTAGCCCATTCAAGTTTAATCTAATGAGGTGCAAGTTTCAATCGGCTAAAAATATCGTTGATTTTTGAGAATTTTTTTTTTTGAGACTGCTTTTGCGGTGTTTTTATATAAAAAGTGCAATTTACAAAATCTGGTGTTGAATTTTTGAAACTTGCACTTCATTAGACAAAAGAAAATTGAATGCGCTACAAAACTGCATAGTCGCAAATTCTGAATAAAAAGTTGAAAATTTTAGCGAATTTTTTTTTTTTAATTTTTGCGAATTTTATATAAGGTGTCAAACATTCATTTATATGGTTTATGTGTAGAATTAACTATATTTTCATAAATATGTAATGAATGCAAAAAAATTGTTCATGAAAATAATTGTGAATATTTTATAAGAACAAGATGTACACTTTCATTTGTCACCTAGTGTATATTACCTTTGCTATTTATTCTTTAAATATCTAACATTTGCAACAACAATATTCGAGCATTGTTATTACTAAAATAACGAATTCTTTTCAGCGCCACATCCAACACCTGCCAATAATGCTGACGGCGACGATAACTTCCGGCGTAATTATGCCGTCGAATATGGTGCACCGTTAATTACACCGCTAATGGAATATGTAACGCTGGAAATGAATACAAATTATACAATACGTTGTGAGGCCAATGAACCATTGCTCTGGAAAGTTACGCCTAATACGCCGGCACACGAGGTGAAAACATTTGATACCGGCGATCCGCAACGACCATTTGGCAGTATGCTCTACCTATTGGAGATATCATACCTAAATGTGGGCAGTTATTATTGCATAAAAGAATCGAGCGTTAGCAAAAGTCTCGACGAAATGCTAGATGAAGAGGTGGTCGAATTGGTGAATAACAATAAGGCATCCTCCATTTACGTGTACGTCAACGGTAAGTAGAGAATGTGTACTTTGTTTGGTAATACCAAAAAAAAAATTTAACATTCCGATTTTTTGTATTTTTCCAGATCCTGCGAATTTATTGGCGTTAACGGAATTTCCTATTATAACCGCTTATCAGTATCAAGATACAGTGATACCTTGTAAGCCGACTATGCCGAATATAGAAGTGCTTCTAACCACATCACATGGCGAGGTAAGTTTTCCTAAAACATTTTCAATATTGCTTTAAAGCTCGTTTAACATATAAAGCTTTTCACTTGCTAATTAGTTGAAAGCTTCTTTTTTTACTTAACTAATTATTCTTGGTTTTATTAGTATAAGCACAAACATAGTATGTACTTATACACATATCTTTTTCTCACTTTCATGGTTATGGTTTCTACATAATTTTATTTTTTTTTATTGTTTTTCACTTATTATCTATTATTATTGCCTTTAGGATAATGGTGAGGCAAAGGTTTTATGTTCCTCAAAATCGGTGCCCCAGCTGACAAGTTTTCCACCTGGCAATGTGTATGAGTCGATAGAGTTTGAGCCAAGAATTGGCTTTATCATACGCAATGTAGAAAATATAACCGATTTGGAATGTTTTAGCCGAAATGGAAGCACGAACAGTTCACATGATTTTTTTGTTATCAAAAGACGTATGTTATATTCGAATTTTTAATTCTATGTACATACATATTTTTAGTAGATATATAGGATTTATAGTACATATGTACATATATGCATAAATACTAGTAGATTACAAGTCATATGTACAGATATATCTGAGTGCTCTGAAATATGTATTCATTTACAATATATTTATCCTTCCAGTTGTTTAGTGTTGGTAATGTATCCGTTTTGTATAAATATTCAAACGGTAGTAATCCATAATATGCATTCGATAAATAAAGATTAGTCCATAATATGTAAAAATACTCTGAAAGTAGATATTAAATCGGTATCTACTTAAAAAAAAAAAAAATAGGAGCATCTAGTGAACTCGTATGACGTCAAAATTTGTAGTCAAAAAAAAAAAATACACACAATTGGAAAAACTTTCAAAAACTTTCAAAAACTGCGAAAATTGTGTTTGTATCAAACAAATTCAAACTACTATTTCAATTCTACTCATTAGACAGTTCAAAAATATATTCAAAGTAAACTCTTCCTAAACCTCTTTCGCCCGAGATTGTAATACATATTTCAATTAACTGTTGAATTGAGTTCAATTTGACTTTTAAGCTTATAGTTTAGAAATAAAGTATTTTCAAAATCATTTCGATTGACAACCATCTTTTAATAATTTATTTCGCTTATAAAATAAATTCAATTTAAACGGGTGACAAACCTCGCCAAACAGCATAAAAACATTCATTTTTTTCAAACTATAGATTTCTTAACACTCTTTCGTTTGACATCGATATTTTAATATTCCATATAACTCGTAAATAATTTAATTTAATTCGACTTTTCAACAGGTGGCAACCCTCTCCAAAATATATTAAAACTAAAACCTTCTTCTTAAACCACCTGAAATCCGTAATCCGTTGAAAATCCATAATGTTGATTTTGATGTTTGCTCCAAAAACGGCGCATTAGCTAAAAAAAAATGCATTTCAATGGACACAAATATTAGTACAATTAAAATAAAAAAAATCAGACAATCTTTTGGTCGCATAACCGACTTCCGGTTTCGACTTTTTTTTTTAAATTTGACATACAAGTTTTTACCACAAATTCGGATTCTACGGAAAAACTACACAACTTTTGTCGGAATCTTTTTTCTGGAATGGACTTCCGATTAAAACAATGGACTTCCGATCAGTTTAACCCGCTTCCGGTCGAAACCCGAAGTCGATAATCCGACCAAACCAGGCTTATTATAAAGAACGATCTTTTTCCTATACTATGGGTATTTTTATTTATTTTACATAACGTTCTGATGCGAAATGCATAAATATAAGAATTTATATGGGATGGAAATTTCTCTAATTCACATACCTTTTGCATATAAATAAACAGATTTCTAGGAACATTAATGACAACTGACGTAGATCATGACCCTCTTTCAGATATACATATATATGTATGTACATGTAATTTATATTTAGGGGATATGTAGGGCAAAAACTCAGCCGATTTTAGATTAAGTGTTCCAGGTTTTAAAAGCCGAATAGCTCAAGCAAAGGTAAAAACAAAATTTGGTTTTAGGGCTCTTTCGGAATACCTTGCCCTAAAAATGCTTTCATTATTAAATCCTTTATACACGAATAAGTCAGGGTAACAACTTTGAAAAAAACGAAGGTGGAGTGCATACATAATTGTAAAGGTAACCTCATACACATTAAAAACAAAAATCCATAAATTAATAACTATGTACTATTTAAGTATGTATACTATTTTGAAAGTAAAATGTAGTTAAATAAATATTTAAACATATTCCTTTCCATAAAATCTGACTCTGAATATTTTTGTAAATACATGTATATGTACATATTTATTATAAAGTAACTTGTAAGGAGTAAATTTTGAATACAGCCAGTACATGTAACTCGTACATTCATTTATTTTATTCTCCCAAAAATCACCAGTAGATATTTATTATTTATTTAATTTAAGAAACGCACAATTTGTATATTACATAAATTTTTAGAGAAAATGCTCACCCCTAAACCATGTTTAAATAGCCAACGAAATTTTGTAAATTTAGTTTTAAATTCATTCAGGTCGAATGAAAGCATTAGTCTCTTTTTTTTAACTAAATTATAAATTGACAAATTGTGGTTAATTGTCAATTAAATAACTATAATTTCTTAATTGCTCAATTTAGCTGGCTATCTGAACAAAGCACATGACTAAATTTGATCGATAAGCTACTTACGAATAACAATTTGATTATGTTCAAATTAAAACAAATATACATATATCTAAAACATCAACTTAGGCAGGGAAATTTTAAGGTGGCCTCTAACATTAGAAGGCAATTTATATTTCTCGCTTCACTTTTAACTTAATTACCAATTTCGTGGTGGTATTTTTATATGCATTTACACAAGCATACTACACACTGTCACCACTACTACGCTCTTCACACGCTTACCGCTAGCTCTTCATAATAATTTTTAAGTATTTTTTTTTTTAGACTTTTTCAAATTCAACACAAAAAAAAAAAAAACATTCATTCATTGCTTATTTAGACATTTTCCAGTGAGAGTACCGGCCGTTATGATCCACAACGCGGTTTCGTCGTCGAAATACGCGGCATTACCGATAGCGGCAGCTATATGTGCCGCCCGAAAGTGCCGTCTCTAGATAATGAAGAGGAGGAACAAACTTTTGAGATCCATTTTGTTGGTAACGAACCTGTTAATCGTGAGTTTTGCACCCCACATTTGTGATTGTTTTCTGTGTCTCTTGTACCTATCTAAATACTTTTATGTACCTTATCTCTTTCTTATGTAATACTGTTACTTTTATTTCTAAAAAAAAAAGGAAATGTTATTGAATTTAGAGTTAGAATAGCTTAAATTTTCATGCAATGTTTGAAAAATTTTACTAAAATTGGCAGATGGGACGAAGGATTAATTTTTTTTTTTAATTTTATTGTGGTTAAAGGTGATTGAGATATTATTTTAATTTTTAAATTGATTTTTAATTTTTTTATATTTATAGAGATATTGAATATAACTTTTTCTAGATAAACTATAGTATATTTATGACTTAAATACAATTTTAAACTTCAGATTCGTTCGTAGTTGAAATATTATTAAAAATAAAATGGTGTTGGTATAGATTCATTTAGAGGAATTTCGAAAAATCTATTTTAGTCTTAGACAAAAATCAAGCACATAAAAATTTGCGCACATCTTTAAATACTTAATTTTTTTTTCTTCTCTCCCGGAAACACCATTTTTACCTTTCTCTCATTTCGATGGTTTTTGCATATACTAATCAAAAAAACAAAAAAAAAAAACAACTTTAAAAATTAAAAAAAAAAAAACAAATTCACCCATAAAACCAACACCGATACGAATGTATATAAAATCTCAACAATCTGAAGCATCGGATATACCATCGGTGGAGGCTACTACTCTAGCTAGCACAATAAACGCGTCAAAACTCAATTCCATTCGAACCATAATCCCAAAAACTAAGAGCATTCCCCCACCAAGACCCAGCCGAAGCACGAAAACAGCAACAAGTACAGTAACTAACAAAATTGTGCCTGTTACTAATCGCATTTTTGATGTTGTTAATCTAAGAGCAACGCATAATTTTCATAAACTCTCAAATCACTTAGTTGTAGCATCGGATGTGGATGTGGATGTGGATGAAAATGTGGATATTAATGTTGGTGTTGGTATTGGTATTGCTGTTGATCGTCTCCCTAATCCCGGTGATGGCAATATTGTGGATGATAATAGCGTTAATATACTAGCTGATGATGTTGTTGGTGTTACTAATAATAATGGTGAAGGTTATGGCAGGACGCACGTGACCACTACCACTGACGACTATCGCAAAACATATAAATTAGCTACAGACCCTTACGCTGACGCTGAAAAAGTTAGTTTTGAAAATAGCACGACTTCCACGACGACTGTTTCACCGTTCGTCACATACGTGCGCGCAACGAAACGCTCATTTTTGCGACGCGCTGCCCCAACTACAAGATGGCATAGTTCACGCTTTCGTGGTACACAGCGTTGTAAGTTTAAAAGTTTATGGCGAAATTTGCACTTTATTTTCAAAGCTTCTAATGTCCAAATAGAATTTTCAAATCCTCCTAATTCCATTGTCGTTAGACGCACACTTTTTTGTTATTCCATTTTATAAGCGCATGCGCTCTAATAAGTTTTGTAATTTTTTTCTCATTTGATTTCAATCTGAGTTTTGCTATAATTTTTGCCATAATACTCGTAGTTTTCAATGTTTTCATAAATGCCATTTAAAATACCATTTAATACGCGAAACATTATTCATTCGAAAACTTTGGTTCGACAAGGATCATCTGGAATATTTCGACGCAGGTGCCAGAGAAGTGTTGTTAATGAAAGCTTAAGTTAGAAATCTTCACAAGCGTTAAGCGATCTATTCACATCTATCCATATTATCTTGGCACTCCATACGTCGTGCTATGGAACTATAAAGATGCTAGGGGAAGTTCAATTCACCTCCCCACCTTTGCAAGTCAAATCGGATAAAGCAATAAAAAATATAATCTTGGTCCGCCTTCTAAAGTAGGAGAGGCTAATACTCTTTTCCGTCTACCTCGCAGTTTGATGCAAGATAAGGCATCACCTTTTAAATAACGGACCTCGGTGAACGGCTATCTATCCTCTACACACAAATATGTAACAAAACAGCGTCCAAGCTAGGTAATGTCTTAAGAAGCCGAAGCATATGATAATTCTTCAGATTTTTCGTTTTATGGCACTCCAAACTGCACTCGGTTAGGTGACTGGAACTTTAACTGCAGATTGTTCATACGATATTGTTTGGAAAGCGCTGGCTGCGCAAAACCAAATTCCACAGGCAGCTAATATCCCATCCAGACAGTTCCTAGGGAGAGTTAATGAAATATCCGCTGTGATGTTTAAAGCTTAGTTTAGCGAAAGTAGAGCAGAAACGTCATCATCCATTTGAGACGGTGTTTTTTTGTACCTCATGGCTTTCTAATGGTCTCGTTTGGGAAAAATGTCGAAAACGAGAGTTGGCACTTGTCCTACTGCCGAAGCTCCTTCGACCGCCCACGGCCGACCACCGGTCAGAAGAGCTTTGCAACTTTGCTTGTCGGTATTCTCGCCTAGCGCTCACTGAGCCCAGTACGAGTATAACCTAGGTTAATTCTGTGCCCTGGGTTTCACGTTATTAATAACTTGTTTTATATCGTGGAAGGCGCCAGCTATGAAATTCTTGTTATTAAAAGACTTCTTATGCCTTTGACGGGGGGGTGAAATAACACAAACGGCAATAACGCAAATTTGTGTTATTTCCTAATTGAATGTGAAATAACACAAATTTGCTTTATTTCATTTCTCGTTGAGCAATAAGACCAACTTTTATACTTAACAATTTGAGTAATAAAGCAAAATAGTGCACATACATATGTAAGTAGTCACCCAGTTACATTTGACAAAAAGTAGTACATGAACAAGTTAAATGGACGGATTTGTAAGTATACAATTTTGAAAGTGTACGGCGCCGCGGCGGTCCGCGTTCGCGCGCAGCCCCGCGCCACCCCGCGCCGCGTTCGACGTCGCGCACGCGTCTCCCGGCCCTCCCCTCCTTTCGCAATTATGTACTGGTGGCATTATAACCGATATGATGATAAAATAACACTAGTTCACTTCTGAAACTGCTTTTTAATGTCCAAGTAATGGGAATTATTGTGCATGGTGTTATAGCATGCATCCCACCCATAGTGGAATTTACCAGGTGCCACTGCTTTATTTGAAAATTTGCCTATAAAATGTGACTATAAGGCAGCCGAATGTCAGAAAATAAAGCGAGAAAGCCGTTTTATTACTTCATCTGTTTATTGCGACATGGTTCCATGCAAACATTTTAAGGTTTTCCAGCAATGTTTTTAACATATTAAAAAGCATGCAGAAAAAATGCATACAAAAGCGCTATGACGCTAAAGACGATGCTTTTCCTATATTTTGTTAGACTTTTCATAAGTAAAAATATTTTGTGAATATTACTTTCTTCATATGAATTATATCACATTTTTTGTTTAATTCAAGGCCTATCAAACAGGTTTAGAGCATTTGAGCAAAAACAACATTTCCCTGTATTTTGTTGTTGCTTCTGGTATCGAAGGTGCCAAAAATTGTTCTGATTTTTTTCTTCTACATCAAAGCGTGCCATGTGCCATAATTTAAATTGAAAAAATGAAAATTGTTGCAACTTTCTTTCTTAGTAAATTGGTTCGCTTCTCGAAGCATTGATCCATCATCCTGTGCCAGGCCCAGTAATCAGCGGTTGTGCTGCTGAGTTGGGCGAGCTTTCCAAAAGCTGCTATTTAATCGCTGGTTTTGTATGGAAAATGTTTCACATGCAAATAGATTTTAACAATTTAGAATTTTTGAGAGCAGAAATGTAAAATATTTGACATTATCGAGAACAAATAATTTGAAAAAAATCAAATCAGCTGCTATACTGATATTACCTGTTCAATGTGCCTTGGTTTAATTGTATTTTTGGAATAAACAAAGTTCTTTTTCCTTCTGTCAGTAAACTGTTTTTTTTTTTTTACAAATAGTATAAATAAGCAATGGGAAATAAGGCAAAATTTATTATATTTCCAACCTTTGTTGGAAATAAAGCAAAACTCAAATTTTGGTATTATTTCCCATTTAAAAGTGAAATAAAGCAAAATTTGCGTTATTGCCGTTTGTGTTATTTCACCCCCCCGCCTTTGACAGCTGTAGGCAATCCAGATTTCACTAATCGACCATTTAGGTAGGCATGCTGGCACTCAATCGCTTTCGAGAAATCCTATCTCTTATATACTGGTAAATTAGTCTCTCATGAAGGGAGGCTGATTGATCTAAAATTCTTCGGAGATGTATGACAACTTTTTTTTTTAAGCTTCGATAAAAATTGCAGCTATCAATGAATTCAATTCCTTTAGCTATTTAGGCTAGGTTGCTATGGCTGCTTGAACCAGTGGAGACACACGTTGACTCTCCTTGTGTTATTCCTAGGAAAGAAGAATAAAAAATGGAAAGGGAATATAACAAAAGAAAATGATAGATGCCCCTACCTAAATCTAAGCCAGTTATGACCAAAGCATTTTCTGCAGAGATGCTTTTCAAAACTTTCTGTAGATTGTCTATGACCGCTCTCAGGGTGAACACTTTATTTGCTCATCTCGGGTGGTCTAAGCGCACTGCTCCTAGGAGATATTATTAAAAAATCTATCAGGTTATTGTGAAAGGTTATGGATTGGGAAATTAGTTTACAGCTTTTTTTCTAATTTTGCTCGCCGATCAATAAGTAATTTACACCCGTCGAGTGCAGTTCTACTATATAAAAGCTTCACATGAGAGGTAAATTGAGATCCTAAAAATTGGTTATGGGTACCACCTTGTCTACTTGCAACGCTTTTGTAGTTTTAAGTGGCTTCTTAAACTTATTATAAATTTTCTATTTGAATTGACTATTTTTTGAGCTTTTTTAAATATTATATATCAACGAACACGCGGTCAAAGCTCTATGTGACCAACACTTGTCTACTTATTACCAATAATTCCGTTGTATGACTCTACGAGTTTATTACAGCTGCTTTAAACTTTTTAAAGTAGACAACTGCATTAAATACAAATGGCCGCCGGAAGCTTTAAAGTAGAAAACCTAAAAAAGCTTAATCCGCTTACTCGGCAGAGCTAGGTAAATAGAATTACGCATAGTTTTTATTATGAAAAAGCTTTTCTTCAAAAAAGCTTTTAAGTTGAAAGCTTATACGCAAGGTAGCTTTTTTTGAACTATTGCTACTTTCTTAAAATGTATTGTAGTATAAAAATAATAGAAACTTTTTAGATCTACACTATAGAATTCTACGTACAAGAGACCTTTGATGAAGACATTACGCACAAATTCTAAATAGAAAGCTTAAGTGGGCTATGGTAATTTTATATACATACGTGCATTTATGTACTTGTATGTTCATTCTCATTCAACTCATTTAAAAATCTATATCACATTTCATTCCATTAATTCAATATATTTTCATATGAAAGCTTTTTCACGTTTTTTTATCAAAAGCTAATTGTCCTAAAAGCTTTTCTAAGAATTGCTATGAGTTTATGTACATACATACACATATTAATTTTTCCCACCCTCTTTGTGGAAGCTACATATCTTCAAAGCTTTCACAAAGCTTTTATTAATTTTTATTTTTGTACATTTTCTGTATAAATTACGTTTTGCATCCTTTTTGTATATGTGTAAATATTGTGTATTTCTCTTTTGTTGCATGCTTTGTATGTATGTATATTTTGTGCTCTATTTATGCATTGTTTTGTATTCATCTTTTATGTATTGTATTCGTATTCCTTATTCTTTTCTGTTCTATGTATGATCCCAAAGTAATGTTGGCTTTTAGTTGTTAACAACCTTTAATCACGTAAAGATTTACTCACATATCAATATTTTTTATGAAATTCAACAAAAACAAAAAAAAACAAACACAAATTGGATTCTTAGCGAGCACGAAATATATCGAGAAACCGGTCATAACCTCCAATTCTCGTGGACATGTCAATGTTGGCGAAAATTTCACATTAAATTGTTATGTGAAAATCGCCTTCGATGTTTCCTACACAACGCAATGGAAAACACCAGCTGGAGTTGAAGAGGTGAGAACCAAAGATAAATATAAATGAATTGTAATAGTTTCCTAATTAAAAAAAAAATTATTGGTTTGTTTACATATTCCGGGTTAATAGGTTAACTGGTTAAAGATTATTATTCTTCAGTTTATTGCTGTTTGTAAGCAAAATAAAAATATAACCACATAGCAAATGGATAACCTGATAATCAGCAAAGTGGGAGCCATCCAAGTGTTATTGGAAAACTTCAGAAAATCTAAGTGACATTTTGTTGATTTCAATGTTCCAGTAATCTTTCTTTCCGAACCTTATTCGACTTTGTTTGTCATTGATGCTTTTCCTATAGTTTTCCCAATCTTCCTTACGTCGCCTGCATTTAGGTCTATACCTTAGGATTTCATCCTAGAAAATCTTTCCCAATCTGTATTCCTAGTATCCTGCTGTGGTCCGAGAAGTTACTAATCCTGCTGGTAGCCGAGTCTACGACCGGAATGCATTATTAGATATTACTAGGTTAATAGAGACGATGAAATTTAAGATAGACTTACTCCTTACACTGGTGTATGAACTTTCCAATGGTAGTTATTTGCATCGCAGCCCATTACCAGTTCCAGTCCTCGTGTCGTATAAGTTGGTGAACTGCTTTCGACGGTCCTTCTCCTCAACGTATAGAAAGTATGCGGACATGCGCCTGCGCCGTATCTATATGCTTGTCCGTAAACTTTATGAAGGCGAGTGAGATGGAAATGATGCAAATTAATTTGCACTACTACAACCTTACTATCTAAAGTGGCTACTTTTTTGATCTGTCCACACTGGGTTTGAATAACTGGCATAACTTCGGAAAGAAGAGAATCAATGGGGAAAGTTTTTGATGTGTAAACATCTTAGCTCTCGGTATGGGCAAAATTTGCGCTAACCCAGCCGATAATCTGTAACTTCGGGAATAGTTTACAACTAGTTTAGGACCATTTTGGGCCTATTTCCTAATATTTACGGAACCTGTTCAGAATCATTTCGGAATTTGTTTGAGACGGGACGTATTTAGGATTATTTCAGGAATATTTCGGGACTTGTTAGGAATCATTGCGAGACCGTTTCGGGAACTGTTCAGAGCTATTTCAGGAATATTTTTGGGGCTAGTTCAGGACTATTTTAGACAATTTCGGAACTAGTTCGTTACTAATTTGGGACTAATAAGGGACCATTTCGGGACCGTTGCAAGATTTGTTTGAGATCATCTCGGGACAAGTTCACGACTTTTTCTACCGTTTCGGGCCTATTCAGGACTAATGCGGGATCATTCCAGAGCTATTTCAGAGGCATTTCGTGACTAGTTTACCACTATTTCGGGTCCATTACGAGACTAGTTGTGGACAACTTGAGCCTAGTTCGGAACTATTTTGGGAATAGTTTTGTAATAGTTCACAATTATTTCAGGACTTTTTCGAGACTATTCCACTACTACATATTTTATGAACATTTCGGGGCTAGCTCGGGATCATTTTGGAACTAGCAAGTGTCCATTTCGAGACCGTTTCAAGACTTGTTCGAGATCCTTTCGGGACAAACTCACAACTTTACAAAGCAACTATAGGACTACTTCAGGGCAATTTTGGGACTAATTCGGGATCATTTCGGTATAGTTCCGAACTAATCATGAAGCTATTCTGAAGTTATTTGTTTTTTTTTTCTTATTTATGGCTTTATAATAATTATATTCAACAATTGTATTTACCTTGAGGCCGTTATTAATGAAAATTTTTGTGGAAAGCCAACAATAATTTACATTTTGGTAGAAGTTATAGCCGCTATTTCGGAGATCACCACATCTCTCATTGGCTTTGTGCATCAAATTCCATGAGAACTAGGTACTTATGCCCTTTCTAAGAAGAAGAAGACTAATTTTAGAGACCAGCTTTAAGAGCAATTATTTAGCGTGGTCAAGATAATCCTTCGAAGCTTGATTTTTAGCCTCCTCGTGGTATTGATCAAAATATTTCGGATCTAGCTCTATATAAATTCCGATTATTGCAATAATAAATAGTATTATCAAAATCAACGTCCAGATCAAGATCAACCCAAAGCAAAAATAAAGTTGAAAATCTCGATCAGTACTGAATCCAAAGATCAGAGGATCGTTGACTACCCCAATCACTTCACCTCAAACATTTACATATCGATTAAATCTTATTCACAGCATCGCATGGTAAAAACTACGCCCAGATTTATTAATTCAACATCAACTCATCAAGTGGGTCTAGCAATGTTGACGATATTGAACGCACAGAAATCGGACTCTGGTCTTTACGAGTGCATTTGCACCGATCATTCGAACAATGTCGGGCGTAACAATTATCAAATGACTGTACTAAGTGAGTAAACTACTAAATATGTCTTGCCTTCCACATATACATATGTATTTCATTTGATCCCTACATCATCCACATTAGATCGCGATGAGGGCTACATAAATATTAGCGAACCCTCAGGCTACTACAAGATTGTCAGCTCTGCCAATAAAAAGGTACAGATCAACGTCAAATATCGCGGTTATCCATTCCCCACACTTACCTGGTACAAACCTGATAAGACACAAATTCATCCATCGAAAAAGTATATGATCAACACAACAGATACCTCGATCACGTTGCAAATTTTGAATGCACAACTCGAAGACAGTGGCGAGTATGTGATACGCGCCAAAAATGAGTTGCTCGTGAAAGAATTACAATTCAATGTGAGCATCACAGATAAGCCCAAAGTTACAGTGAAAGATGTCTACGTAAAAGCTGGTGAAGAGGCGCATTTGCAGTGCCGGGTATTATCCTATCCAACGGCTATAGTATCCTGGGTGTTTACACCGTGCAGCATATCGCCGCGATGGCCATCGTGTGATAAGCGTTTAGAGCAAAATTTCAATGTGTGTAAATTTTAGTTAAATATTATATTTTGTATGAAATTAAATACAAAATTTTATGTTTGTTTGTTTTCTTTAGTCCACACGCAATGCACAACCAGGCGAGTTGGCTATTGAATACATACACGATTTGTATTTTACGCCTGAAAAACCAGGCATTATCCACTGCTTGGCAGCCAACCCAAAAGGTATGGGCGAGGGCAAAGGTCATGTGCTTATCGGCGATATAAGTGATAATATGACCATAGTGGGCATTGATGAGAATAAGAAGATTGCGCGCGGCGATGAGGTGACGCTCACTTGTGCCGCATTATCTTACTACTTCTCAGACGATCTGGATTGGTATAAGGATGGCGAGCTTGTGGAGGAGAGCAACAGTAAGTTGGCATTGCAAAAAACCACTGTACATAAAACTAAGGCTGGTATTGACAATTGAGAAGCAAACGGTTTGGCGAGCACACCTAAAATTTTCATTTAGAGTATTCGCTTGTACAAGTTACATACTTACAACGCGAACACTTTTGATGCAAATTTTAGGTGTATTCGCCAAACCGTTTGCTCTGCCAAGATTATTCGCTTCGCAATTGATAATACCAGCCAAAATTGGTAAGAGCTTCTTAAACATGTATTCATGTATCCCCTTTTCCCTTGTTTATTTTCACATAGATTTTGTGATTACCAACTCCTCAACCAGCTATTCGTATCAAAGGACGTTGAAAATCAATAATATCCAAGAACGCTCGCAGGGCAGCTATGAGTGTCGTGCACGAAATGCGAACAACTACGATCAGCAGGAAAGCAAATATATCAGTATTTTTGTGTATGGTAAGTCAAATGGAAATAACCTAGAAATATATAAAATGAAGAAAGGTCCCATATACTCGTACCAGTTCTGATAGTTTACAGCGAAGTCAATTTTTTAGCTCTGCTTATAAAAAAATTTCAGGAATTTAATACTGAATTAGATAATTTGAATTTAATTTTTTACAAACAATCTTATGCTTGCACATTAGGGCGGGTCAATTTTTTTTTTTTATTATGCGCGTATAGCATATGAGAACTCTACGTGTAATTCCAAGCAAAGTTTCCTAAGAAACCATGGCTCTAAAATCAATTTGGAGTTTGCTAAATTGCGAAAACAGATAATAAGTAAAAGAAATCCATTTTCGCAATTTGGCAAACTCCAAACTGATTTTAGACCCATGATTTCTTCGCAAATTTGCTTAGAATCCTACAGTGCCATACGCGCATAGTCGAAAAGGTCTCTCATACAAATTGATGCGCCCTATTGCACATCCTTGTATTTTTTTTTTTAACATTATCACATTATTTTTTTATTAAACAAAACGTAATAATTTTAATTAGTATAATGGTTAGAGTTGCGCAGGGCTACAGGGCATAGTATCGAGCCCAGTTTCCGACGAACATCAAAAACAAATGAAAATAAAAAAAATTCTATTAGCGGTCTCCTCTCGAGTGCATTTCGGACATGCAAAAAAGCTTTTCCTAAAATTACGATCACCGTTTGGAGTTGGCCTAAAGCTGTAGGTCCCTCACCTTTTTTTGACAACACCAAGGTAAATTCCACAAATCGGAGGTAAAGCTTCGCCAAACACTAACACAGGTCGTCCCTGACCAATCAAAGCCCAACCTTCCAGTATATTTTGTCACCTGAGCAGAAGATCGACCTACCTCGGCAGACAGTTCTGAAACGTCCTATCTCAGAAAACTTTTCAAGGATGCCCTACTTCAATATTTAATTGAAGAGCACCCTATTTCAGAATTTTTTGGAAAAAACACCCTATCTCAGAATTCCGTTCAAAAATGCCTTTTCTCAGCTGAAAATACGTTGAAAATGTGCTGAGATAGGGCGTTTTTGACTCGGAATCTGAGATGGGGCGTTCTTCAACCAAATTCTGAGATAGGGTGTATACTGTATTCCGTCGGGAGGTGGATGGAATACAAGGTCAATTACCCATTACACTATAGGCCTATAGCAAGGATGAGCACGATAGCGTAAACATGGGATAATATTACATATCTGCAAACTTTCTCGACTCTTTGATGAACTTTAAGAGTTTCTCTTGGGAATAAAAATGTATTTAAGGATTAGCCCTTTGCCAAGTGATTAATAGATAATTACGCTTGATTTACTCGTAGAACCACTGCCTCCCAAAATGATACACACCAATTTGGATGAAAATGCAAAACTGGAGCGCAAACTTGGCGACTTCCTAGAATTGGAATGTACACCGGAGGCCATACCAGCAGCAAATGTGCACTGGTACAAAGACGATATAGAACTCACCAATGGCAGCAATATAGCCATCGAAGAAGATGGCAACAAGCTAGTCATACAATATATAAAACCCGAAGATGAAGGTATCTATAAATGTGTGGCCGTGAATCGTTTGGGCTCTGTCGATGCTAGTTCCGCAGTTAAAATCACAAGTAAGTTATTTTTACTCATCAATTTTAAAACCTTTGCATAAAAAATACTCAATTTCTACACAGACTTACCACGCATGCGCACCGGCTGGATACTTGGCCTACTCTTCTTCTTCGTCATACTCATTGCGCTGGTTATCTACTTGTGTGTGCGTGTTTTGCGCGAACGGAGACGGCTGCGAGATTACAAAGCCGCCGGTTTGGCCAACTTTGAAGAAGGTGCTGTGGAGCATATAAATCCAGCGCTGACATTGGACGAGCAAGCAGATTTATTGCCATATGATCGAGCTTTTGAATTTCCACGCGAAAAGCTTAAATTGGGCAAACAATTGGGCGCTGGCGCCTTTGGTGTGGTTTTGAAGGCGCATGCTGAGGGCATACGACCTGATGAAAAGGAGACTGTGGTGGCTGTGAAGATGGTGAAACGCATAGCGGATAATGAGGTGATGCGCGCTTTGGTCACGGAATTGAAAATTATGGTACATTTGGGACCAAATTTGAATGTTGTGAATTTGTTGGGCGCCGTCACAAAGAATATCGCACAACGTATGTAGCTAAATTGTTTTTTATCTTTTTTTGGTATAGCCGGAATAGTAATAACATAAATCTTGACATTTCATTTCAGGTGAACTGATGGTAATTGTGGAATACTGCCGATATGGTAATGTGCAAAACTTCTTACTGCGCAATCGCAAACGTTTTATAAATCAAATCCATCCGGAGACTGACAAAATCGATCCGACCATTACAAAGCAACGCTTCTCGGATAATTTCGAATTGAATCGGTATGTTAACGCTTTGTACAAATATGTATTAGTTACTGGTATATATCATAGTGTAAATAGTTTTTTTTAATATGGCATGTCGCAGTAATATTTAGCTTTTTTTGTTTACCTTTTGTTTGTTTTAACACTGCATTAAAAATCGCTTATATTTTACTAACCCGATATAAAAAATACTTTTAAAAAAGTACGTTTTAACAATGAGACATACATACAGTTTTATAAAGTAGTGTATGTATACCGCAACCGAGTGGTTAGTTGGCCGCTGTAGTTTATTGGTTAGAGTTGCACACAAGCGATCGATAGAATCCAGGCTCAAATCCCTGAGCTGAGTAACATCGAAAAAATTGTTTTCTTCCTCTACTAGACTAGACTAGACTAGAGGCTCGGCCAACCACTAAGCAAGCAAGTCTTAAATCTTCAGGTTTTTCCTTTTTCAACCTTCCTCAAAATATTTTCAAAGTAAGACCTTCTTAAACCTCTTTCGTCTGACATTGTGAGACATATTTCAGTTGCCCAAGATGACTTTTTAAACAGTTGACAACCCTTCTTCATGTAGTCTACATGAAGCCCTTTGGAGCCATTTCGATTGATACCCATTTTGTAATGCATAATTGATTTTACTTACAAAATAATTTCATATTTCATTGAATTTTTAAATAGTTGGCAACCCTCTTAAAACCTTCAAACACCTTTAAAAAATTCTAAATGTTCAAACTAAAGACTTCCTAAAATTTAGGAAAACTCGACAAAGTTTTATTAAAATGGCGAGCTCTTTAATTATATTTCTCAGAAATATTTAAAGTGCGCACTTTTTGTAGCCAATTCAATTTAATAAAGTGGAAGTTTGAAGTAGTTTGGACTTACCGTTGATTTTTGACAATTTTTCCCCAAATAAAAAAATTTCGAACACGTTTTGTATGGAAAATCTGTTACAATTTTGTTGAATTTTGCCGAATTTTCCCAATTTTTTACAAAGCGTGAAATTCGGACTTACGTACATGGTTTTTTTAGATAACGATCCATACTTTCATAAAAACAAGTAATTTTCAAGCAAAAACAAACGAGAGTACTGTTAATTTCTTCATCATCCAATGATCGGATCTAAACCAAATTAGTATGGGACTACCTCTGAGGTACCAACTTTCCTTTAAAAAAATTATAGAAATCGGTTAACGTGCTCCAAATTTATGCGGTAACATAGCATATAAAAAAATAAAAATATATTTCGTTGAATTAATAACACTGGATTACAAATTTTAGTTTGGCTTTTGTTCTCCAGACGCCACTATCCACTTTCTATGTAGAATTGCTCGGTGATTCCGAAAATCGAGCTAATTTTTTTTCTATTGATACGTTTTCGAGATATTTTGAATTTACCGTTATTCAGCTCAAAACAAAAAGTGTTTGCCCTTATTCACGTATATCTTACGAACCAATTTAACAATCTTAAAAGCAGATACGTCAAATCAAAGCTGATAAAATTCTTCATAAACCATATATACATCTCTGCAAAAATTTTGATTTGCTCACACAAGCTCTTGGCTCAATCCTTATCCATTCATCCTGTAATATACCAGCCAGAAATGCGATTGCTTTATAAACAAGAAAACCATTTTGAAATATGAGTATTTTTACTCTCTAGAAAATAATTTATGCAACCTCACATACGCGGTTTTGCAATTTGTTTGATACGCGACGATATAATTATATTATTTGCAATCATTATTTAACATTTTTTAATATTTGAACTAAAAAATTGTCGAAAAACTCCATATCATTTAATGATTGATTATATATTAGGACTGAGATTTTTTTTTGCTGTCCGGATAGTCCGGTTATCCGAATAGTGTAGAGATATCCGGATATTCGGATCCAAAAATTAACAATAAAATAAAAGAATTTGCATTTCAATATTTACTTTGCAACCCGATAGATTAAGTAATTAAAAAAAAATTATACAAATCCCTTCAAATATTCTTTAAAATATCCGAATATCCAGATAACCAAAAGGAACGGATATCCAAATGTACGGATAGTCCCAGCCCTACTATGTATATACATATAAATGCATACAAATGTATGTTTTTTTTAGATATTTATGTTAATGATTGGTAAAAGTTTCTAAAATTTTATTTTCTTAATCTATTTTTCATACCTCAAAAAAAAAATGAAATCTATGTATTACCCTATTAACTATTGAATGGTACCACTTTACATGCTTGCTTACATACTACTTTCCTATCCTAAAACACTTTAACCAACGACATTTGTATATTTGAATGTTTTTAAACAAATTTTTGTGGTGTTGGAAAATGTTTGTCACTACCACCTACTC
Organism: Rhagoletis pomonella; assembly: GCF_013731165.1. Classification (NCBI taxonomy): domain Eukaryota; kingdom Metazoa; phylum Arthropoda; class Insecta; order Diptera; family Tephritidae; genus Rhagoletis; species Rhagoletis pomonella. The sequence continues at coordinate 68,404,314 of NW_023458560.1, forward strand.
CTACTATTTGCTATGCATACGATTGGTGCTTGTGTCCCACCCACCTCACATTGGAATATATAACTTTTATGGTGCTCATAACAAACAACAATAACTACACGAATGAACTTGGATGGCTTTATGGCATTTTGTTTTTGCATCAGTGATGGAGTAAAATATGTTAATTTGTCCTTTTCAAATCATCAATATGTAAATCATATGAATAATGTGAACAATAATTATACGGCAAATAATCGCAGAAACTCTGAAAATGATCCACGCTCCGGCACACGCGCTGGACGTCCCAATTCGGCTGGATATTTGCGGCAATCCGATTTATATGAGGGGCATGTGGATAGTGGTGCAACGGAGCAGACAGTGATGACCACAATACCTGAAGGTGAGTGTAGGGGTACAAATTAAACATACATAGATACATATGTACATTAGACCGTACCAGCAAAAAAGTCCAGTGTACACCAGGCAAGGCAATTTCGAATTTTTTTTTTGTAACACCTATGGGTCTCCTTTTTACATTTTCGGCGATACCTACGTTCGACAACTAAAAATTTTTTTAACCTCTTAGGGTCATAAGCCTGTAATTATAATTATAAAAGCACAAGATTTTAATGTAAAATGTAATTCATCGAGATCTAATGAAAAAAAAAAAATTCGTATTAACAACAAAATGGAACATAAAAAATCACTTTTTACAAAAAATTGTCTTAACTTCAGCTAAAAACTATGTCTTTTAATTTTCAACAAATTTTATTGCGCTAGAACCCGTTTTTTATGAACATATTTCTTGGAATAAATGCAAAAAATTATAAGAAATGCTCATTAATCTCATAATTCTTTCTAATTTTTTTTTTATTTTCAATTTGACAATAATTTTTTTTTTTTTTGTAACCAACCCTCTTACTTAGCACCATACGCCATATAATTAAAAAAGCTCAAGATTTGAATGTAAAATGTTATTCATCGAAGGCCAAGTAATTTAATAAAAATTCAACAAAAAAATTATTTTCTACTAAAAATTACCATTAATTTCAACTAAAAACTATGTTAACCATTTTTTGTTTAGCTAGAGGCCGATTTATTATAAACACATTTTTTGGAACGCAAAGAATTATAAGAAATTTGCATTAATCTCATAACTTTTTCCAAAATCTTTTTTCGTTGATTTTAAAGAACTTCTTCCTTGGAAGTGTTTTTTTTTAAATAAATAATTTTGTTTCATAAAAAAATAAATTTTTTTTAATATGTATAAGATATTTTTTTTTCTTAAACAATCTTAAAATAAATTAATTAAATTGATTTATTTCCAAAAACAATACTTATGCATTATCAAAAATAATTTTTTCCGAAACAAAAAAATTTTTTTGCCCAAAAATATTTTTTTCTCCAAAAAATCTTTGATTCTAATGCTTGGTGCTTTGTTTTCTGATTAAGTTAACATATTTTTTCCAAACAAATTTTTTTTCCTAAATTATTTTTCCTTGCAATGATTATCGCAAAAAAATATATTTTAAAACTTTTATTTTCAAAAATACTTTTTGTAACGTTTGGTATACTCTTTCTAATCTGGGTAGACATATATTTTTTCCTTAATAATGGTTTTTCATGAACATAATTTGTTCTCAAAGGAAAATTTCTTAAAAAACTATTAAAATTTTCCGAGCAAAGTTTTTTTTTTATACCTTTTTTCAGAATTTGATTAGATTACTATATTCGTGAAAACTCTTCAAAATATAGATTTTCCTCGAAAAAGATTTTTCTTTATAATATTTATTTCCCTAAAATTTTATTCCTGAACAATTCGAATTTTTTGTTAAATTTTTATTTCCAAAAAGTTTTTCCCCGAAATAAAAAAATTAATTAATATTTTTTCCCCAATCAATATTTGTTTCTAATATTGGTTAAATTTTTTCTCATTAAGGTAAACATATTTTCTTTTTGCCAAAAACTATTTTTCCTCGAAATTATATTTTTTTGTTATTATTTTTTCTCTAAACAAAATTTCTGTTTTCTTCTAAAAGTTCAATTTTTGCAAAAAAAATCTTATTTTGATACATTTTTCTAATTTTGGTAGAAATATATTTCTGTAAAACTTCTTTATAAAAATAACTCATTAAATAAGAGGCCCATTCTAAAAATAAAGAAACTCACACAATTTCTTTGTGAGTGGAATAATTTTATTGGTCCTGAAAGGCTTAAATAGTTCTACCGGAATAATCAAAAAACTTCCTTAGCAAAAGTTTAATGACTTTTGGAGAGACTGTAAATGGCGAAGATATAACGAAAAATTAAAAAAATATTTTTTTGAAATTGCCTTGCAAAAATACTTTAGATTTTTTTTTTTGCCACGGTCTAATGTACATACACACATACCTAGATACACAAGTATATGCTCCAGAAAGTCTCCTTTTGTTTAATTTTTTTCCACCTATAAAATTTTTCCATTACCCTTTCAGACGAAGATCATGTTCTCTCCAATAATTCCGTACAGCCTGCATGGCGTTCCAACTACAAGCCCGATAGCACAGAAGCCATGACTGTTACCACAACCGATTTGGTTAGTTGGGCCTTTCAAGTGGCGCGCGGCATGGACTATTTATCGTCACGTAAAGTATTGCACGGCGATTTGGCTGCACGTAATATTTTACTCTGCGAGAATAATGTGGTGAAAATATGCGATTTTGGCTTAGCACGCTCCATGTATAAAAGCGAAAACTATAAGAAGCAAGGTGAAGCGCCCTTGCCCATCAAATGGCTAGCTTTGGAATCGCTTAGTGATCATGTGTTTAGCACCTACACTGATGTTTGGTCATTTGGCATTGTTTTGTGGGAGTTCTTCTCGTTGGCGAAGGTCCCCTACCCCGGTATGGATCCAAATCAGAGTTTGTA
>NW_023458560.1:68422199-68524547 GCF_013731165.1 Rhagoletis pomonella
TTATTTGCTGGTTCATTAGCACGTATCTTTACATCCGCCCAGGAGACTGGAGATCTAATGATTATTCTAACATTCTGCTTCTCAACGTTTGCAAATGGTGTTATTGCTGCCCAAATTTTGTACTATTGGAATAAACCGGCCAAAGGAAGAAAAGACAAAGCCGGCAAACCTACAACGAAGGCTGATGGTGCAGCTAAAAAGACGAGGAGCAAAAAAATTGACTGAATGAAAGAAATTAATAATCTAGCGTTGATTCCTTGTTTAAAAGGAAGCTGAAACTAATTTGCAAAATAGAAAAGATAGCCTCTAATTAGAAAACGTGAATTTGGTAATGATTTTGAAATAGTGTTAATTTTGTTGATTGAAATAAAGGTAAACTATGAAGACCGCAGTTTCAATGAATTCAATTATTTTGCATAGGTATAGGAAAAATTCATCAAATTTATCTTTTCAGTACGCTAATTAAACAATTAATTAAGAATGAAGATGGAACTCTTCAAAATAAAAGAAATTAAAAGGCAAACAATGGTTATTACGTTCTTAAGAGTACAACAGTGTTTGCGTATTAGGACCAATAAAACATATCATGTGCGGCTGTTTACTTTGTAATATAATTAGCTTTTTTTACTACCATACAATCATGCACGTTTAAACTTATACATATATACACATGCACATATCCATATGTGCATGTAAGTCGTAAGACCTTCCTCTGCACGTACTAATCCTCTTTCCGCTGTAGAAAATATTCCTGCAAAGCAGCGAGCGCACGATAACGATGTGATATCTTGTTTTTCTCCTCCTTAGGCATTTCTGCATAAGTTAGTTGGTAGCCTTTCGGTTGAAAAATTGGATCCCAGCCAAAATCACGACAACCTCTTGGTTCAACTATACTGCCTTCTGTTATGCCCTGAAAAATGATAGGTTCACTATTGGCGCTTTCAGCATAACTGAAGGTGCATATTGCCTTGGCACTCTTGTCATCCCAGCCAGCTAACAAACGATGCAGGCCTTCGGGTTGCAACTTTTCAAGAAACCATTTAATATAAGGTCCTGTGAATTTTAACGAAAAAAAGTTTATACAAGGTATGATGAAAAAATGATTAATTGCTTACCCGGCAAACCTTGCAAAGCATTGAAGCATAAACACGTGTCTTCCACTAGTACAGGACCGTCTATTTGCCGTGCTGCTTCTTTACATTTCTTGACAGCAATCTCATCAATTTCACCCTGTAATTCTGGAAGATCTATTTTCGAGCTAACAACTTTGCGCGGAAACGTATCGCCCAAGATGGCAACAAGTTCCTCCAACTTTTTGGCGTTACCAGTGACAAAGGTTATTGGCTTGGACATTTCTCTGGTCAGTTTTAAGTGAATTAAATATAATTAGTTATCTACTGAACAAGCGTATCCAAATTTTACAGTCAAAATTAACCTATCATAATACTCCAACCTCTAACCACAAAAACAAATGATAAGGAAGTTACTACACAGAGTTGTAGTCAGAAAATAATGTGAAGGGGGTTTTTGGGTTTCACCGAAACCAAATTGTACAATTTTATTTTTGTCTTTAGCTTCGTTTAGTTTCGAATCGAATTAGCTTTAATAGATTGTAAAATTTCGATCAAGCCGAATTAATAGTTAATAGAATTAAATTCGGCTTAGTTTCGTTATTGTTGGAGATCCAAATGTTCCCATCTCGGCTCAAAATATTCCATAGTTCGAAGAGATAAAACGAGCTCAGAAATAAGCGCTCTAACATTCAGCCTCCTTGCGTAAGTCGTAAATTAGGCTGAATTGTACGACTCGATAACATTAGCATTGTGCATGCAGTGCTGCCAAGTTTTTTCGTTTTAATACACTAGTCGGGTGGAAATTTTAGGCAACGACGTTAAATTTTCGATACGATTCGACTTTCGAAAAACGATATAAACAAAATAAAGAACAAAAGAATTGTGGATTTGAAAGATTTTATCCTTCACCCCCTAACAAAATAATTAAACGCACGTCGATCTTTTCCGATTTTTATTAAATTTCGTTTCAGTTCTAGGAAAGACATTTTAATGTTAACCAATTTTATCGTCTTTTGGGACCAAATCGCTGCTTGTTTCCAATCAAATTGAAATGTATGTATGTAGACATGTAAGATTCAATATTCGCATTTAAATCTTATGCTCCCAACTGCTTGTACAATATGGGCACATAGTCATCGTATTCAGCTTGATAGAAGTTGCCGGCAATGGGGTCGCCCAAATTATACTTTTTGGCGAATGCAGCTATTTTGAAGCCCCCACGGTCATCACCACTGTTATTCGGCAAACGTTTCTCATCAAAGGTCAACTTTCCACTCTGTTTATAGACCAAGAACACGTAACGATGCAAGCCAGTGCCCTCTGGTGGACCTGAACCGATATAAGCCGATAGCACCTAAGCAAAAGGAAAAAATGTTCCTCATACTCCTAATATACATATGTACTTGCAAATTTATGTACTTACCTCTCCTTTGGATACATCATTTCCGGGAATATTTCCTACCAACCAGTGATGCCATTCACGGAATTTAGGAGCGTCACGGCTAGGAGCATCCGGATCTGTCATGCATAGCGTATAGTATGCATTAGCATCAGCTTTCCAAGTTACAGTAGGTTGATCCTTCACCAAGGTTGGAGTTAACACGTTTCCTTGCTCGACTGCAGCGCCACTCGGGTAGCATACCGTTACCAATTCCTGGGGGGCGCAGGAGACAACATCCGGCACAACGCAATGTTTTTCCATAGCTAGTTTTTTCGATGAATACTGTCGAGTAGAATAATTTGCAACCGAACTTTCTAGTTTTTGCAACGAAATGTGTGGATTTTTGACAGCTGCCGTAAAAGTGGATGCCGGCAATGACGAAACTGTCAAAAAAGAGCGACGGACGACTGCTTCTTGTTGTTGGCAAATAAGCTGACGAAATGTGGGAGCTGCAAATATCTTGCCCTGGTGAAGCAAACGATTCAAAAGCATTTTTTTACTTCAAGTGATAGCGTTGTTTCAAACGACTGAAAGCGATTTTATTGCGATTATTTAATTGCTTTAATTTATTTAATTTTTACCAAGGAAGAGAGCGCAGATTGATAAGAGAATTGCGTAAGAGAGCTACGTAGCGTAAACAATAGCGACATATGGAGATGCCATATTTAGCTTTCCATTCGAATTACCCCACGTATCAATTTTTTACCAAATATGTCTTAACAGCTGTCAAATTTCTGTTCTTGTTTTCTCCTATGGGCAAGTTGCCGTCTTAACATATCACTTTCAAAAAGCCATCAAGCCAATCAGATCGGTCTGTGCCCAATGCAGATCGCGCGGTAAAATGTAAACGACTACATTCAGGTTCCAGATATTTCCGCCTTCAATTACGTTCTTCCGTGCTTTCACCGCATTCAAATTTTAAATAGACACTAATCCAGTGTAGCCACTATTCTAGAGATCCTAGAGTTTTTCACTGTTCGAAAAGAATTTATGAAAGGAACTTGGCCACTTTGCAAATATTTCTTGTTGCCACAATGACATGTTCACAATGATATGTGACTTGCCATTTCTCCTTGTTTAAAAAAAAATTTCTTAAATTTATTTCGCGAGCTATCTTCTAACTGTACCTAAATGGAGCTCAGTGTACCGAATGTACTTTTGGTTCGAAAAAGTTGGAAAAAGGTAAAAGTGTACCTACTTTTCCATCCCTGATCTGAAGACTTGTAACTTGACCTCTGGTGTGAGTAAGCTTCGGTCAACCGTTATTGTCCAACCCGACAGAGCGGATATATAAACGTCGAGTGACAAGAAGGCTGCACAAACTTCCAACAAGCAGTGGGCCTCTTACTTTTAATAGCGGTGAAGTTTAATGTCAATGGCCACTCTCATCATCCCAGACATCTGGAAGGTGGGGAGAGTGGTCCCACTGCTCAAACCGGGGAAACCTGCCAACAAAGGAGATTCTTATCGTCCGATAACACTCCTTTCCCCGGTAGCGAAGGCACTCGAGGCCTTGCTGCTCCCGTATTTCACAAACCACTTGACCCCAGCGAAGCATCAGCATGGTTTCCGTAAAGTGCACAGTACAACAACAGCACTTAACGCCATAAACACTCAGATAACACGTGGCCTTAACCGCACCCGTCTCTGTGAGAGAACGATTTTATTAGCGTTGGACCTGTCAAAGGCGTTTGGCACCGTCAGCCACGCCACCCTACTGGAAGATATAGAGGCTTCATCCCTCCCACAGAGGCTCAAACGGTGGTCGGCGTATTATCTGAGTGGTCGACACTCGTCAGTAATGTTTAGAGACAAATCAGGCAAACTAAGCAAAAAATAAAACAGGGGGTTCCACAGGGTGGTGTCCTTTCCCCGCTACTGTTTCACTTTTACATTTCAAAGCTTCCTCAACCACCAGAGGGATTCTCGATTGTCTCTTACGCCGACGATTGGTCGATCATGGCGACTAGGAATGGAATTGATGACTCGTGTTTGAAAGTAAACGAGTATCTCTCCGAGCTTTCTCGCTTCTTCACTACAAGGATCCTAACCCTCTCCCCACCACCTGGACGAAAGAGGTCAGGCTACCGCTGGGAATTCACGTCGATGATACACCACCGTCGGCGAATAACCCAAAATACTCGGAGTAACCTTCGACAGTCTGCTCTCCTTCTCTGCGCAAGCAATAGGGCGGCCGGATTTAAATTACGCAGCGCCAGTGTTGTCGCCAGGGACTAGTAGGACGCAGTGGATGAAGCTGCAGACGACGCAATACACCGCACTACGGACAGCGACTGGATGCCTTCTGATATGTCGCCAGAACACCACCTGCACGACGAGGCGAAATTTCTCCCGGTTACGGAGCACAGCGCAATGCTCTGCAAGCAGTTTCTAGTTGGGAGCCATAGACGTGGTCACCCAAATGGGCAACTGCTTGCAGAAGAGCCCTCGCCCGGGCAAATCAGGAGAGGTTCATTAAACAACCTCTGGACCCGTCAACTTATCGACAGGCCCTGAACGGCATTCACAGGGAGTCAGTCTCGGGTTATGTAGACTCCAGACCTGTGAATGCCGTTCCAGGCGCACAACCACCGGACATCGACGAGACGGAGCTTCATCTGCCTCGGGAGACTAGAACCACAATAGCCCAACTTCGCTCTGGCTACTGCAGCAGGTTAAACTCATACCTGAGCAGACTAAACGCAGATGTACCAAATGAGTGTCCGGCATGCGGAGAGACACCCCATGACTCGAAACATCACATCGTATGCCCAGAAAACCTGACAACCCTAACGTCTTTGTCGCTCTGGACCGACCCTATTGAGGCTGCACGCTTCTTAGGGCTGCCGTTAGTGGAACTTTACGACAACGACTGAGATATTAACCAATCTGGGAGGGGTGGTTGTAAGCCTCCTACAACAATAACGGCATATCCAGTTAAGATCTGGATACCGACGGTCGTGGGAACGTATAAATATTCCGTCGGGGTCAATGGCTCTGGAGGCTTTCACCTTCCCGATCGACACCAAGTTAAGCGTCATACCAGGTAAAAACAAGAGGCACACTGTCAGCTCAGCCCGAAAGCTTGGGCTGATATCGCCTAAGCTTCCGGACGAGATAAAGCGAGCTGCTGAAGCAGTGACTACCATCTTGCGGAACTGATTACCCCTTAGTAGACTTGCGCCAGCTAAAATTTTAAGTCAGCCGAGCAGCTGAGCGGGTTAGATAGGTGAAAAAATAGCCCGTAGTCGGGCCATTATATTTATGTATATATATAAATAAGTATGTATGTTATCCATCTATATATTTATGTATATATATTCAAGTATTGTTCGTTTGTTCGAGGCTTTAAAAACTCGGGACCGGCTGAAAAAGCAGGCAGTGAAACTTGCAAGTTTGGCGTTCGCGTAAAATTTGCAAGCATCTCTCACTGAGAGAGAATACACCAAAATTCTCAGGAATCTCCTTGCTGGCTAATTCTTTCTGGACTTTTAGAAGAACGCACCTATTAACAAAAAGTTTTGGATGTAGCGAGAGGGCGTGACAACACAAAAATACTTTCCCACCAAATTTATTAACTGAATAAGAATTACAATCGAGTTGAACTCATCAAAAATATATAACAAAAGAGTTTTTATTTTTTATTGTACCGGATAGACAGGAATACGCACTTGCAGCATCTGAAAAGGAAATAGCAATTTTACAACAATCTACTGCATACTGAATTTAATTTATTATTGTTCATCTCATATTACCTTATTGGTTTTATCGAATATAGCGCGCACGCGCTCTTGCTTCAAACGATAGTTAACAAATTTATCAAACATATAGCCATGCTTCATTGACTCCAATAAAATGCGATCCTCGCCAACATCCAAAGTAATTTCTTGGGAAGAAATCTGTGAGAAAGAAAGTGTTGAAAGAAAAAACGTATACATTTTATATACATACAGTCAGTCAATAAAGTTTAGGTACAGCGAATTTTTTACAATACGGGCAACTATTTTTCAAATATTTTATTTTTCGCAAATTTTTTATAAAAATATGGTTAATTCTACAACAAAAACCCCAAAAATCAAAGTTCCAAACCTTGTGCAAAATTAAAGAAAAATCTGCAAAATTTCATTCAAATATTGCACTTTTTATTTACGCTCTCTAGAAAAAAGTTGAGTATGCACATTTTTTGGGACATTTTTTTGTTGAAGGTGTCGCACATTTTTTCCATATAAAAAAAAATCAAACATTATTTTATATGGAGAAAATGAGCGACACCTTCAACAAAAAAAAAATTGCTAAAAATCAATGGTAAGTCCTAGCTACCTCAAACTTTCACTTTGTTATACTAAAATTGAATGGGTTAAAAAACTGCATACTCAACTTTTTTCTATAGAGCATAACTAAAAAGTGCAATATTTGAATGAAATTTTGCAGATTTTTCTTTAATTTCGCAAAAGGTTTGGAACTTTTCTTTTTGGGGTTTTTGTTGTAGAATTAACCATATTTTTATAAAAAAAACTGGCGAAAAATAAAGTATTTAAAAAATAGTTGGCCGTATTGTAAAAAAATTGCTATACCTAAACTTTAATGACTAACTGTAAGTAACTTCTGTAAAACGTACGCATTTCGGTAGATAAAATTCAGCCAATAATTCTTCCACTTCCTCTTTGCACAACTTAGCACGCAATTTATACTCGGGCACTGTAGATCCAGCCAATGCTATGGCCTGCTTAATCTTACCGGCATTCTCTTTCAATTCTTCCGTTTTACGTTTCAACGCATCAACCTCGCTTGTATCAATCTCTTGCACCAATGGTGAACGCTTGCTGCCGATCTCCTCACCACTGGTCGCCGCTCGCTCCATTTCAGCCAGTTTCAGCTTATCAGCCTCGGTAGGTTGTTGGTATGACTGGATGACTGTTTTTACATCATTATTACGTACGCGATGCTGTACAAGCGTACCGATAACTTTACGATTTTGCAATATAATTGACTTTTCAATCTTTATTTGCACATTGTACTTGTCATTTAAGGCCTCAGCAATCAGTGCTAGGAAAAAATCCTTAAACAACATTGATTTCTGAACTTTAACGAAAAACTTTGGATTGATGGCAATATCGCAAACATCCACAGAGTTATTTGATTTATCCTTGGTGACGCGCGGATCGGATATACTCATGGGTATACGAAATGAGCTTGGCGCCTCCGATTGCAAAATGTCGGCCAATTGCTCTTCGGTAATGTCTTCCGGTGCCGGTATCTCATCCGTTTGGCAGACATTAATGAAAAATTTCTCATTGGTGTTGGTTTTGAAACTTTTGATGCATACACCTATAAACGAGTAAAAGAAATTGCATTTACATACTGATACATATGTATGTATATTTATTGTACGTTTTTATCACACGATTCACACATCGCAAGTCAAGAGAGTTGATATTGAAAAAAAAAAAAAAAACACATGGACATACCTAAATATACGAGTAAACCCACACAAATGTGTATGGTGATTTTGCGAATTTATAAAAGAACTGACCTACATAAGTATGTACTTAAGTTGCTATGTAAATAGACGCGCTATAAAAATTTAAAAATACATACATACATTGAAACGAAACAAAATCTGCGACACCATAAACCAAGAATCTCCAAGCGAAAGTTTTGCGTTAAGCCAATTAGGAAAATATCAGGTGTATGACACGGCAAAATTAGAAAGTTCAACGACACTAGCTACAACGCGAGTATTACGTTTATAAATAAGTTGCGATCCCGTACGAGTCCGGAGTAGCCAGAATTAGTCAGATTTTACTGGAATCGGTTCTCGGACTATTGAGAGGACAAAATAGAGAGAGTAAATGAGGTCCTCTCTCTGTCAGAAGTTACCAGTTTTAGTCAAGGCACATAAATACAGGTAGAAGCCAAAATGACGTTGCTCTCATGAGAACCAAACCTTTAAACTTCAACTTGTTTTTCTTTTATTTCCTATATTTCGTTACGCTTTGAATGTCATATCGTTGTTTTTTTTTTTTTTTTGAAAGTTCGTTAATAACAAATTTTAATTAACATTTGAATTTTTGTAGTGTTGTGCAGTTTATACTTAATGTATGTGTTAAAAATGCAACACCGAAGCGTTGTTTTTTATGTGGTGTTAAATATGAAGCAGATACCATTTAACGTGCCTCAATGTCCTTCGCGTAAAGAGCGTTGCGAAAGCAGCTGTGGGCCAGAGCTGCAGCGAAATGCCTTGCTGTGCGTTAAACATTTTAAAGCAGCAGATTTCATAAATGCACCGGGAGGTACAGGAAAGGCACGTTTGATGCCAAGTGCTGTTCTTATGACCCTTATGCCGGAAAGTCCCTCCAACAACACTGCAACTCATAAATTAAAAACATAAAACAACATACAAATTAACAAATTTTAACTAAAAAAATAAATAAATAGAAACAAAACTTCAAATTTACTCAAAAACGTCAACCAGCGAAATGTAATTTTTTATTTTTCCTTACACACGCTCATTTTTATTTTTACTCTCCCGAAAACTTTGACTTTTGTAGGTTTGATGTCAATTTGGCTTCTACCTGTTTTTATTGTACCATGGTTTTAGTCCCGAAAATTCTTTGCTGGTAAATTCTGAACCAACTAAGATAAATAGAATATTTCATATGAGTTTTTTTTTTTAATTTTTGGGGAATAATTAATTTTTTTTTTAAATTTTTGTATTACAAGCTTTCATTAAGTTTCACCTGTGTGTAAACAAATCTTGCAATAAATTTTTGACTAACTTCCTGATAAGCTAGAGACTTGATATTTCAAACTTAGATCAGCGCCCGATCACAATTTAATATGAAAGATGAATTATTCCTCTAAGTGGATTCACAGTGACTCAAACAAATGACTACGTGTTGATTATTTTTTTAAATATGCGTAATGCTTTTCTGGCCAATTTTTTTGTTATTTTTCTATAAAAATACCACCCAAACTTTAACTAAAAACATATAAATCATAGTTTCAAACTTTATACAAAATTAAGGAATGCCAACAAATTTTATAGCCCATACAATTTTAGTCTAATTAAGTGCAAGTTTCAACCGGCTAAAAAATCACGTTGATTTTTGAGAATTATTATTTTTTTTTGAAGATTGCTTTTGCGGTTTTTTTTTAAATAACAAGTGCAATTTCCAAAAATTGGCGCTGATTTTTTTCAAATTTTTTTGCTAACGGTCTCCTGTATTTTATTTCATAAGAAATTCATGTTTATATAGAAAAAAATTGCAAAAAACCATCACAAAAAAAATTCCTCAAAAAATCAACGGGATTTTTAAGCCATTGGAACTTGCACTTCATTTGACTAAAATTGAATGAGCTATAAAACTGCATACACAAAATTGTTCTAAAGTTGAAATTTTGATTATAATTTGTTGACTTTTCCTAAATTTTGTATAAAGCTTGAAACTGTGATTTATATGGCTTGGGTTTAAGATTGGACGGTATTTTTATAGAAAAAAAAAAAAAAAAAATTTAGCTTGAAAAACATTCCAAATACTGGAAAAAACCCGTGTTCATTGTTTGAGTCACTGTATATTTTTTTTACTAACCACTAATAAAGAGATTGTCTTGAAAAATGTTCTTATTTTCAATTACTTGTTTATTTGCACATTCAGCAAGGTGCCATTTTTTTAAATTTTTTTTCTAAAATTGTCGTACACATTTAAAACCAGAGTTATTTGAAACATCGATCTGTTCGCTATAATAGAGGTATTTTTACCTATTTTACATAACGTTTTGTTACGGGATATATACCTACAATAAAAGTTATCTAGTAATTAATCAGAATTTGACAACCTGCGCTCTCAAAGAGAAAATCCCCCACAACCAGAACAATTTGCCAGCTCCATGAACAGTCGATTAATTTGTTGCTTATTCCCCGCAATCTGCTAATAAAAACAGTTGCTCATATCTTATTATAGTTGCATTCGCATACCTGATAATTATGGATTGTTATCAAAAATTATCAGCTTTTGGCGTTCGCGTACGCAAAAGACTTGTGAAGTAGGGGAAATTGTTGAAACAAAGTGACATTTTATTTTGAAGCGAAGTGAATAGTTTCTGGAGGAAAAAATTTTGTCAGTGCTAATTTCCCAGTAAGAAAACAGCTGATTGGTATTTACGCAAACCATAAAACTGAATTTGATGGTTTGGAAGTTTAAAATTATAAAATACGACTAATTAAACTTGTAAGATGTAAGTGTTCATTTCGTCATTTAACTGTATCAGGATAACACTTTTAGAATGCAAACCAAAATTCTATCAGCTGTTTGGCTAACTTGGAACTTCAACTGCAAACGTTTTTCTTCGCGTATATACTATTCTAATACGCCGGAATTTTTCACTGCTGGATATTTTTGACTTGAGATTTTAAACGAATGTACCTTTTGTTAATTACAACTATAAAAAGACGATAAAAAAAATTCCTTTATTGGTGTGAATTGCACGCAGTCTTTCTCACTGGCAAATTGTTACAAGTTAAAATTGAATTTTTATTTATTTTTGTTTACATGAAACGTGATAATTTTTGATAATTGTTACAAATTATTTGCTACAGGAATAGACATATTGAAAAAAACTCGAAAATTGCGCTTGCGTTCATTCACTCCGTAGGAACTGGGTTCGATCCCAACTCTTAATTAGAAATAGTTTTACCCAACAACAGTCGTGCCAGTGTATTTTTGCGATAGAAAAATCTTCTCATAAAATCCATTTGCCTTTCGGAGGCGGCGTAAAACTGTAGACCCACACCACAACTTGGAGCGGAACCGCGGCCAAATAAATAGCAAAATGTGCATCAGGATGATCCAAAACAAAAGTAAATTCAGAATTTGAATGTTCTCACTCTTTGGGATTGTTCTATACTGAGAAACATATACTCCTGTTTTTTTTTAACAAAATATATTTAGAGGTCGCTCAAAGCTCTCAAAGTTTTCCATGTATTTTATATGGGGAAAAAAGAACTTTTCGTAGAAATGATACAGAATTCTTTAAACTTAACATTTTTTTACCCAAAAACTCTGTTTCTCTTCAGGAGACTTCCAATAATAATAATAATACCCAATGGTTTATTTAACTACTTTAAATATTACATATATATTTTGTATAGGGCCCTCAAAGCTCCTGAAACTATCCACTGGGAATGGCAAATTCTACCAACAAGCGGTAAACGAGGTTAACATTATAATCATCAATAAAAGTTAGGTCACAGTTTGAAAAATTGTATTAACAAATCATTTTTGTGAACATTGCAGATACGAGTTTATTGAATATAGACCTTCGACATGTATATTGTCTCCATCAATGCAAAAAGCCCTATTTGACAAATTTGAAATTATTGAAAAGGAGTAAAACAACTTTTTAAAGTTACATGGGAATGCTCACAGAGCTGCTAATAAATCGTATGTAATTTCAGATATGGCTTTAAATTTTGGTATATCAAGTGGTGTAACGGAATATTTAATAATGCCAATTTCTTAAAAATTGTACTTTGTGGTTGTGGTGTCGTTTTCAACTGGCATGAAAAGTATGTAAAAAAAAAAATTACTGTGAAAACCAGTAATAGAATGTTTAACTCGCAGTGTTACATTTTGGATATTAATCAAAAGTGAACTTTAAGTAAAAATAATGTTAAACAGAAATAACTTTTTGCATGCAAGCATTACACCTGCAAATATAATCTAATCTATAGGAAAAGTGAAAGAACACTTAATTTACTATTGAAAGATAACAAACAAGACAGGAAATACCTGAACTGCGGCGAAATCAAATTGTATATACATACCCTGCAGAAAAAAATTATCAATTGATAAAAAATAACCCACTTGTAGTTAGCTTTTATGCGGGATTTCTGTAAAATATATAACTTGTAGTTAGCTACAAAAAGCTAACTTGAAACTAGTTGACAAGTACTGCAGTAGTAATGCAGGAGATTGTTTTCTTTAAACGCGTTTCTATTTAAATATCCTGCACTTCGCAAATACTTTTTCGAAATGAGGACACATAAAAAGAAGATCGAAATTTCATATTATCATTTTGAAGTTATGTCTGACAGAGTTCGAATATGCGACCATCTACAGCAGAATATGTAAACAAATATGAAATGTAATAAAATAAAAAAATAAAATAAATAAAAAATAAAAATAAAATATTTTGTTCATCTAATTGATATTTTATGTCCAAAAGTAGTTTCGTCAAAGAAGATATACAGATAATAGTGACTTTTAGCTCCTTCCTAATCAGCTTAAAGTTAGCTTATAGTTATATACATTTCCTTCAGGGTACTCAGCGCTTATTTTAGCTGAATGACTTAGTTATAGTCACAATTGGAATGCTAGAAAAACAATTCGCAAAAAGTTCTCCCTAACACATTTAAATACGAGAGATGAGCTCGAAAACTCAGTGACTTTTTGAATAAGAGATATTTTTTTCTGAGCCGATTATACCAAAATTACAAAGCCGCCAACAACAAGTATGTACATACTTGGTAAGCCCGCAAAATTTCAAAAATTTTCAAAAATTACGAACCATTTCCTTATTCTGCCCCTAAAAAAAAAAAATATATATTATTATAAAAAAAAATTGTAAATGATAAATTCAACAAACCAACACGATAAGTAAACAAAACCTGAGCAGCAAAGTAATCCTTTTTCACAAGCTTTTATTTAACTTGCTCTGTATGTATGTCTGTTAGGGGCAAATCTTGCAATAAATTTTTGACGAACTTCCCGATGACCTAGGGACTTGAAACTTCACCGTTGGCTCAGATCGAGATGACAATGCAATACGAAAGATGAATTAATTCGATAGGTGGCGCTGGAGTCGAGATATTTGGAAATGCCGTATTTATAGTCCGATTTGGTTCATATTTAGATCGGATATTAACTACATGAAAAGGAATAACTCCACTAAAAGTTTTGCCGATAGGTGGCGCACGAGTCTGGTAAACCAGTAGTTATGGTCCAATTTCGTTCATAATTAGAAAGCTCGTTTTAAAAATATTTATTTATAATGTTAACTTTTTTCTTCATAATTCATATAAATCATAATTCATATGAGTCAGAGATTAAAGTGTTTTCTTACACAATGCCTCGCATATTTTACAATCAGGAATACGCCGATACTATGTTTGTGTATGGTCTTTGCAACGATAACGAAAGTTCAGCCGTACGAGGGTACTCGAATCAATTACCGGACAGGAGTACCTTTTTTATAGGCTCCGTGAGATTGGAACAGCCAGGCTACGCCAAGGCAATGAATTTTAGACAGCTTTGAGTAGAGATAACCTAGCACGTAATCGTACCCTACATCAATTTGATGATCACCCTGGAGAAAAATATCGCAGCAGCTTTTTCTGGCATAAATATATGGATATTGATATTGAATACATTCGTTTAAATTTCACTGCAAAGTCACGATGCACAGTGGTTCAAAACTGGAATTTAATGTTCATAACTCACTGGAGCCTTAATTTTTGAACCAATTTGATAAATTTTTTTTTAATGACAACTTATAAAATTAGCAACCGATTGACCCCGATTTTTGAGCTTGCAAATCGTTGTTTAAAGTGCAAAACCGCGTATCAACAAAATGCGAAACCGCGTATCAACAAAATGCAAAACCGCGTATGTGAGATTGCATAAATTATTTTCTAGAGAGTAAAAACGCTAATATTTCAAAATGGTTATATTTTTTATAAAGCAATCGCAAATCTGGCTAGTATATTTCAGGACGAATGGATAAGGATAGAGCCAAGAGCTTGTGTGAGCAAATCCAATTTTAGGCATCCAATGTCAGTTACGCGGTTTTGCAGAACGACCATACGCGGTTTTGTACTTGAAACGACGATATGTTTATATTAAATTGTTTTAGTGCAAAGTGCGAAAAAAGTAGCAATTTTGAAAAAAAATCTCCAGGGGGGCTACTCTGTAATGCGATGCGATAGGCAAATACGTCGTTAAGTCGTCAGTTAATAAATGTTACATAAAAAAAAACTAGTTGAAAAACAATTGTAGAGTTCCACCAAAACCAAAAAAAAAAACGCAAAAAAATTGGAAGTGTTATAAAAAAGTACAAGTGGCCAAGAGTTCACGTTGATTTTTAATAATTTATTTCGCGAACTTTTCGAGCACATCTTTTTTGTGTTGTGTACTTTAAATACTATTAAAAATCAATACTCATAGCTCTTTGTTATTCTAAAATTTCATGATCTATAAAACTGCATACACCAAAACGTTCAATTTTTTTATAACATTCCAAAATTTTTTTTGGAACTTTTCTTTTCGTTTTGGTCGAACTCCATAATTATTTACAACTAGTTTTTATTATTTAACATTTAGTAACTGGAACAGGTGAATCGATTTTTATTTTAAATTGCTACTTTTTCTGTACTTTGCACTAAAAAATGTAACACAAGAAAATGAAAATTCAACTCAACTGGTCTCTTATAAATTTTAGTTTTCTTAAAAAAAAAAATATTAAAAGGAGATAAAAATGAAGGCTCCCGTGAATTTTATTAATAGTAAATGCAAGTTTTAAACACTTCAAAAATAACGTTAGGACGGCTACTTATATACAAAAGCTTCTTCGACGTCACCAATTCGAACTAGCGCATAGTTATGCGGGTTGCAATGCAACTAATCTTAAGTTCTATATGTCACTATGTTATTATGTTAACGACGAAGAAGCGCCTAACCATATGTTTATATGGTAAAAAGTTTATAAAATGTCAGCTTTGTAAAAATCAGGACATTAGGCATGAAAAGAAATATCAGTCCTGATCCTGAAATCAGGACGTCTGGTCACCCTAGTTTAGTGATGACTCTCGATCCTGATTGTATTCACTTTGTTATTAGACATCTCAAATATTAAGTATTCAAATAGGGAACAAATAAAAACACTTTTATATAATTCAGTCCTTTTAATAAAATAAAAATAATAACTTTCTAAAACAAAATAATCACCGAAAACTATACTTATATTAAATTATTTAATTCAAACTGTCTGCATATTAAAATCAAATATGTAATCATTTTGTACATTTCTTGAGCTCCTCTAGTTGCTTTTCTTTAAGTAATAATTCAATTCTTTTTATTTTCATCTCACTTTCATAAAGTTCTTGTTCTCTACGATCCCTTCTTTTCAGTAGTTCAAGTTTTTCCTCTTCTAATTCTACAAGTTTTCGCTGATATCGCGCAGATTCTTTGACAACATTTTTCACTGTCTTCAATGTAGTTGCTATATTCGTCAGAATAGTTTCTTGCATATTTGTATGCTCTTGCAACAGATTATATTTCATGCCATTTTTTCGCTTCCTTCTGGCGGGTTCTGCTGCTGCTGCAAGTTCACGTTGTGCATCTGCTGAAGTTGTTGGTTCTTCATCATCGAATAGTGGCATGTCTGGTGAGCGTGTACCATCATCTTCATTATTTGACGTTTCACCCAATGGATCCAGCTGAAGCGCACTTTCGGCTTCTTGCTCAGCATTCTCAAAAGTTTCAAACTCCCGCCCAGCAGTTTCAACTCCTTGCACAACACCTAGCGGATTTATAAGTTTATCAATTTGTAGCAAATTTGCTACAGCCTCATCCAGTGGATTAAGTAGCAATTTCCCTTTTCTTCTGCCACCTCTTGTACTGCATTCCAGCTTATATTTGACAAATTTCTTTTTAACCTTAAATTTTAAGTCTCTCCACACCTGAAAATTCATAATTTTTTAGTTCATTGATTTTTGGCGTTTATATTATTGTTATTACCCTTTGCCAACCATCACTATCCCTCAGAGGTGGTCCATGAGCATTCAATAAATTAGTAATATCCTCCCATTGCTGATTAAAAGCGGTTGGATTCACTCCTCTTTGACATCCCTTTACCATACTGGGATTTTTCTCTATCTCAGCTACTAGAAGTTCAAATTGCTGTCCATTTGTAATTTTCAGTTTTTTATCCAATTCTATAATAAAAAAAAAAATTACACGTTAATTTATTTTTTGCAAACAAATACATATGTACATTTATATCTACAAACTTTCTTCGCGTTCTATGCGAATGTTAACGATAAGAAAAAAGTTTGTAAGCATACAATTATTTTTTTTTTTTTACTGTATTAAATTTCATATTAACTAATGTTTAATTTATTTTAAGACTAAAGATTTAATAAATCAAGTTGTGGAAAATTACAACTGCACAGCAATTTGAAACTCTGGTCGCTTAGTTAGAAAAACATTTTTGTTTGGCCCAAGCGGTTTCAAAGGGAAGCGGCTCGAGCTAATTTTAAAACGAGCAGTGGAACAAAATCTGCAAAAACTTCAATGTCCTCAAAATGAAAACAAATAAAGAAGTGTAAATTCTGGCGAAACCGAACTTTATATACCCGGCGCACGTGCAAGGGCTTTGCAAGACTTCGAGAATACCCCTATTGATTTTTCGCCTTTTTGTAAACTAAATGATAAGCAACGGTATTTTTCCCGATTACAAACAGTTTCGATAATTTCCCATATGGCAATAATTGGACCAAGGTGACCGATATTTATTTATTTCATTTATTTAGTCACGTCCATTTACTAAAATCTATAATCTTTTTTCTTGCTAATAGATTGTGGCGTGCGCCTTGATGTTGTCACACAAAGCGGAGGGACCTACAGTTTTACGCCGACTCGGTACGACGATTGTATTTTTATGAGAAGCTGTTTTTCATGGCCGAAATACACTCGGAGGTTTGCCATTGCCTGCCGAGGGACGACCGCTGTTAAGAAAAAACCTTTTTTCTATATTTCTATATTTTTTTTGTGATGTTGCTTTGACCAGGGCTTGAACTCAGGTGATGCGGTGATGCAATAAATATGTGCATATTAAGCCGTTTTTCTTTGATTGATTGTTGTGTTCTCTGCTGCTCAAATCTTAATTTTAAAATTTTGTGCGTTTTGGACACGAAAATGGGATTTTTGTGTTCCCATGGTTTTGGACAGTTTATTTAGTTTTGTGAGAGCATTTCGTACTTATGCTCATTTGCCTAAAAATTAAAAAAAAAAAAAACATAATATGAAGAGCCCATGAAGAAAGGTATTCATTTAGCCCAGCAGCGGTTTTAAAATCTTCTTCTAGGTCTAAGCACGAAAACTTTTACTTATAATACATATGTTTTATGCCTAGATTCCCCATGCATTCCATGCACAGCGATAAGTAAGTTATCGTAACCTAAAAACGAAATTAACTGTCCAACGAAAAGGAATGTTTCCATGCTTCCACAAATGTATTCATAATCTAGGCTGCCAGACATACTGATTTGATCAGGACAGTTCTGACTTTGACTTTTCAACTCTAGTATTGATTTTTTTTATTTCAATGTCCTGAAAAATATGGTCATACTTATTTGAACTGATTTTCAAGTATAGCAATTGGATACAATTTTCTAAATTAAGTTACTTAACTAAAATGATCGTCTGGGTCTTCTGAGTCACATGTCGCACGTGTTCTTCAAAAGGGTATCAATTCAGAATTATTATTTTTTTTTTTTATTATGTACTAAGTATGTATATGCATTTACCTTCCAACTAAAGTGGCACCAAGGTAACCCTTTAAAAGGGCATGTTTTTGCCTTCTTGTCCTTGTACAGTTCACGCATTTCATAATATTAACGTTTTAAGCAACCATCTGATTTTCAGGGCAACCTCTCCCCTGACAAAGCTTCAAAGGGCAGAAAATATGCCTTTTTCCCCTTACAAGAGTGTGACATTATAAGGAATAACCAAAAAGTTGTTTCACCGTTTGCTCTTATTTTAGAATCGAACACGAAAAGAGAAAGGGGCAATCAACATGCGTAATTTTTTTGGTAGAAACGCAATTACCATACAAGTTTATGATTTAAGTACACCTTTTCACGAAGTTTTTATTCATTTTCTTAATTTAAAAATTTCTTACCCTATTTAGGGTGCCCTGACGTTCTATTTAACACGACATGTCCTGATTTCAGGGTCGAATTAAATTGTTCTGAATGATTTTTCTTTTCCCGCCTGATGTCCTGATTTTTACAGGGCTGACCTTTTATAAACTTTTTACCGTCTACACATATCGTGCATCTTGCGAGTGTCCTGATATTTCTTTCGACTCATCTCGTCACCCTAATCTTATTTATTAACACCAACCAATAATTTTTAACTCTGGTTTTAATGTATTTTCCGTGACTTCAATGATTATTTCGCAAAAAACAAATCTGGCAACATTATTATTATAATCACTGAAGAGGTAAATCTCTCTCTACTCATTAAAAACTGATCAAAATGCAACTGTACTCTTCACCAATGAGCGATCAGGTTTTTTCTCTTTAATGCTGTGATGAAATTATTTTATCGGTCATTATACATACATATGTACATAATTGTGTATGTATGTATTTATGTATTTGTTTGTGGGATGTAGCGGATTCCACCAGATTTGTTTATTTTTTGTTTTTTTTTTTAAGCGTGCAAAAGCCGCATGCCTTTACTGCTAAAACCTTTTCACTTTGCTACTAAACTTTTATTTCACTTTAAGCGAGTGGTTTTAAATCAATCTAAATAATAAAGATTGTTGATGCCTTTTTTACAATTAGATGAACACGGTTTTTAGCTTTTATTACATACTACATACATATCGCACACCGTCTTCAAAAGAGTCACAACTCAAAATAATACGTTTGTCAGAAAATGCGAAAAACTATTTCTTAGCACATAAAAGGCATATGGGCAAGGGCAACTTTACCTTGGGGTTTTTTTTTTTAACAAATTATAACAAAAATTTGCTCCAGCTTTTGCTGAAAGGCAAATAAAATTTCTGCGTACATTTTTAGCGCATAATCTCAAAAATGCCAAATTTTGAGTTGTGACTCTTTTGAAGACGGTGTGCGTTATGTGGATATTTTGCTATTTTTATATATTCAGAAACCCCCGATTATGAACCTCAAGTGTATTCTAAAATCTGCAAAAGCCATCAACCTATGCATCATTCTCAATATCTATCGTAAATTTGCGGCAATCAAACTATGACTTGCAATTTTTAATTACATAAAAAATAACGTAACGCATGTATACACGCATGTATATGTGAGCCATATGTACACTAAAATCAAGTTTACCCAGCAAAAAATTGAACGAGCTCTTAACAATTGTGGTTCAAATTACTTTGTGCGCTAATTTCAGCTAATTTCCTTACACCGCCCTTTTCACTTATTTTTGACGCATTGATTTTGTTTTATTTTTTCTTTAAGTAAAGTGATTTATGAACATTCGCTCTCAACATTTATTAAAGGTTTATTTGAAAAAAAAAATTTTTTAAATAAACCTAATATTAATCACGCTTATTTAACGTTTATTATAGCAAACTTACTTTAAGTTATTAAAAAAAAAAAACATTTACTGAAATGCCTGTTGGGTATAATCTTCTTGGGAATCTGTACATTTTTAAAACAGAAACAAAGTTACTGTTCTTAAAAACACCTCCGTGGATTTTGTTAACTTTTTGGAGTATAATGATCAGAGAGCCACTTCAATATCAAGAAGAAATTTTCATAAGTAAATACCTTTAATTTAATGCCAGATCAGCCGCACCGTGATATAAAGAATTTTAACAGGATTATTTAAAAGTGTGTGTTTTAAAGTCATTTATATTGTTGTTAACATTTTACAGATTTATTTAGATTAACTGATATGTTTAATCGTTTGAATATAAATCCAATGCGGGTAATAATGTTGTTTGTGATGTTGATGGAAGGCTTGATCTGAGTAGACTTTGTTCTTTGTCTAAAATCATTCGTCGAATTGAGATGTACATTTCATCCGCCATGTTTGAGTTTTTCTTGGCAATTCGACGAAGCGCATTGCCAATCTCGATTCCCTTCTCGGCGAATTCATCCATTTGACTTGAAATTAATTCGGTAAAATATTTCTCACGAGTATAAACCGGTTTGGCATTTAAACAGGTGCATGCCTTTTTTGTTCTTTTTGGTAGATGTTCTGTGGACACATCTGTTGTAGTACCTTCACTGTTGGAGTTACTATTATCTTCATAGTGATTATCATCCTGAAAATAAATCAAAATACATATAATATTTTTACAGTGGGCATAACAAAACAATTTGTTTTTCAGGCTTCGACTATGGAATATGAATGGAAAGAGCTATAGCCAATGATTCGACTTTTTGAATTTCGGGCGCAGTTACTTTAAATCTAATACTGCTCTCGTCAACTGCCATCGATCAATTTTCATGGTTTAAGGGGGCTTACTGAGTTGGAGTTGTACCAGCACAAGTGACTGCGAACGGTTAGGTTGCCCAAAAGAGGTCGTCACGCCAGAACTCGTCGATAAATCCATGGAATAATATTGGACGTTCGGAGAATGGAAGTGTGTGAGGTGGCTGAGGCTGTAAGCATCTCAGCTAAGTTAGTACATCGCTGGATTTTAGATGAATATTAGGATATGAAAAAACTATCCGCGAGATGGATGGAAACATGAATCCACCACAATACACCAAAGCAAGGTCGGTCTGTCGGGCAATAATCTAATGGCCACAGTTTTTCGGGACTCACGCGGTGGCATTCTCATCGATTATCTGGAAAAGGGTAAAACAATGACTGACGTATATTGTTCAGCGATTTCGAAGTTGATTTGCAGCACAAACGTCCACATTAGGACAAGAAAAAAATGCGCGATTCCATCAAGGCAATGCACGGGGGAAAAATTCATCACGAACCAACTCTCACCCCATCCAGCATATTCAGATTTAGCAACCAACGACTATGTCCTGTTTCCAAACCCAGAAAAATCGCTGGGCGGTAAGAGATTTCGGTAGAATGAAGCGGTCATCTCTGAAACAAACGCAGATTTTGAGGATGTAGAAAAACCTTTTATTTGGAAGGAATTAAAAAATTTAAAAACGCTGAACTAAATGTATGCCGCTAAAAGGAGATTACACTGGTCTACAAGGGTTTTGCGAATAAGACGGGACCTGGTGTTTCCGAACGGATTTTTCGTGCTGAACACGAATCTGGGGTCCAAAACTTCCCATCACGTCACGTTTTCGAGAAAAAAGGGGTTGAAACCCCTAAAAACAGCGTTTTTGGCCATTTTTGAAAAATTGTAGAGCTGAACCCTGACGTGCTACAAACTTTGTATATGTCAGAAATTAAAGGCTAAATCGTGCCCTTTCGAATGAGCCCTATGCCGAATTAATCGCATGCACCCTTAGATCAGGGGGTGTATTTGTGTCTAGGAGTCCAATTTTTATATCCACCATATTCGACCCGTCATCTTAAATTTTTAAAATCTAACTGCAGTTTCGTAATCAGCGACTTTTAATATAGTTAACACCTTGGCATTATTAATTTTCTATGATCGTTTAAGATTAAATTCTTTCTGTGATCAATTTTTCCTGCACCCCTAAACACAAATACACCCCCTGCTTTAAGGGTGCACGCGATCAATTCGGCATAGGGCTCATTCGAAAGGGCACGGTTTAGCCTTTAATTTCTGATATATGCAAAATTTATACCACGTCAGGGTTCAGCTCTATAATTTTTCGAAAATGGCCAAAAACGCTGTTTTTAGGGGTTTCAACCCCTTTTTTCTCGAAAACGTGACGTGATGGGACATTTTTGACCCCGGATTCGTGTTCAGCACGAAAAATCCGTTCAGAAACACCAGGTCCCGTCTTATTCGCAGAAAAAAAGTTGAAATTTGTAGACCAGTGTTATTATTACTTTTCAAATTGCTCTCGTAGTTGGCGCGGTTTGTGTGTTGCATAATTTTTACGTGCTTCTTTCGAGAAATCTCTACGCACCGATGTCGTGCATAGATTCAGAAGACAACTGAAAGTCACCACAAAATCTATCATGCAATGCATAGAATATATTGAAAGAATTTTAGAACTTTTTCGTTGAACCTCAGGGAGAGAAGTGTCATGGCTATACAAAAAGTGTGGAATTTAAAATAATTTATGTAAGTACTATAAGAAAATGCTTACCAAATTATCTGCATTACCCGCTTCTTCGGTAGCTTCACATTTAAGAAATCTTAAAGAACTCATAAATCTCCACTCTCTCTTTCTCACAGTTTTAGTTTGCTTTTCTTTCTGCAAATACTTGAAGAATGTTTGACGCATGCCTATAAATAAATATAACAAATCAGTAAACTTATTGCATTTTTATCAAAAACACGTATGTACATACTTCGCCAACGAGCTTGCACTTCAGTTTCCTGACATTCAAGAACCTTTGCAATTTTTTTTAGTGATGCATCTGTAACATTTCGTTTTGCGTGATTCGGATCGGCTCTCTTCCACAAACATGGCTGTGCTTCAACGAGTTCGAAGAGATGCAAATACTTGCTATCGGGCCATGTCTATTTTCATATTATTAAAATAACATATTTATGTTTAAAAAAAAAAACAAAAACAAATTTAATATGAAATGCATAAAATTACATACCTGCATGTCTTTAATTTTTTGCTTATTTGCTGCTTGTCGTGGGCCTGATTCGTCCATTTTAATCGCATCAACACAAAAATACACAAGAAATTTAAAATAAATGTGAGACGGATTGTTCTCACCAACATGTTGAAAAGAATAAATATAAGTCATGAGAACGATCGATTGCGATCATGAGAATAGTCCAATAAATACTATTTATTTACAGGAGCATAAGAATAGTTCCTATGAGAATGTAAATTTTTTATGAGAATAAATTCTCGTTGCTATTTACAAGATTCTCCGGTATAAAATCGGTGTTATGACACCACTTTCACGAGAAACAGAAAAATCTATCCAGTCATAGAAAATATACTTTGTTTCGGGTGATCCATATTAGACCTTTTTAATTTAATTTCAAATAGAACACTTAAAACGTAACTGGGCGTTGGAATATTTATTATTGCCCGAAAGGACCTTCTCTGAAATTTACTTTTTTAAATAATTTCATTCAAATGTTGGCCGCAGACAGAAACTTAATCCTCAATAACGAGCATGCCGCACCTTTATAACGGGCTTTTAGATGCCTGAAATTGAAGCGCGTGATGTTGGCAACATTTTGAAATTATTTTAAGGAAGTAAATGTCAAAAATGTTCTTTCGGGCAATAATAGAGATTCCGACGTTCAGTTCTGTTTTAAGTATTTTATTTAAAATTAAGAAAAGGTCTAGATGGATCACTCTTTAAATAGGTAAATTAATTGTTTATCTCAGCAGTATTAAAATATTTTTTTGATGTGTAAATATCTTAGCTCCCAGCTAGGCGAAATTTGGATTCTAGCCTCATTGTAAACCATGCGGTCGTATGTTCGAGTACCATGGTCAGTAGATTATACATTCAATTTTAATTTTTTTTTTTTATTATTCAATGATAATGCAATAACAATGAGAAATTTTTTTTCGAATCTTCAAAACCCGTAAAAGCTTCAAACCTTTTTAGAAATATCTTGAGTATGCAGTCTTAAAGCCCATTCAAATTTAGTAGATCACGGTGCAAGTTTGAAGTAGCACCATACAATACAAAGTATTAAAGTTCGACGAATTTTTTATATGGAAGAAAATGAACTACGCTTTCAAAAAAAAAAAATGCCAAAACTAATTATTGCACTAAAATTGAATAGACTACAAAACTGCTTACTCAAAATCATTCTGAAAATTTTTACGAATTTTAAAAATTCGAAATAAATAGATCCCATTATAGGACTAGGCTTAAAAGTTGTGGAATAGATGACAGTTTGTTACAAAAAACGTTCAAGTATGTAAATCGATAAGTAACTACGGGGAAAAAAATTTTTTTGTTTCAAAAATCGATATCTCGAAAACGGCTGGAAAAAAAAATTAAAAAAATCAGGTAGTACATCATAAAACACGAAAGGTATTCTTGGAAACGCGTAAATCCCTCGTAACCGCATAAACCTCGTAAATAAATCGATTTTCCATATAAAATTAAGGAAGTTTACAAGGTTTACATAGGTTTACGAGGCATAGCTCCCTTCGATTACTATTAATTTCGTTAGTTTAAGCCCTTTCTAGATTCCGTTGATTCTACATTAACGAAATTTAACTTCAAATTCCCTCGGAAGAAGAGAGTCATTAAACGGTTATTACCACATTACCATTGAATCTATCTTGAGAAGACCTTTGATGTTTGAAAACCCGTGACTATCGCGAATTCTATGCAAATTTGTATTCCAACTATTTGATGTTATACATCCTCTCACTGCAATCATCCTGCAGACTGTTACTACCTCTGGTCACTTTGTAATTGGTATTGAGGAGCATGCTTCCCTTTATGTGGAGCGCTTGTGGGTTTTCGCAAAAACATACATATGTGTATGTACAAACATAAATAAACAATAATATATAGTACAATGCATATGAACATGCTTATCATGATACGACAACTACTCTTAATCTTTTTTTTTTGCTACTTTTTTTTACTCGCACTCTTCACCAAATTGAGAGCATGCAAGTGAGTGCTCCCAATCAACCGGTGGCCACTACTTGCGACACACGGTTACGGTAATAATGAGAGTCAACAAATGTCGATGGGGCTCAAGTGAAATGTTTACACGTACATATGTACGTATGTATGTATGTATTTCCATTGATACTGGCCATTAAAAAATTATTGTTGTTATTGGTGGCTCTTGGATACCCAAAAAGGCGGATCGCCGGCAACACAAAAAGGTAGAACCGCTGAACAGCTCAACCAGTTGGTGCGAGTTGCTCGAACGCGTCGGTTGGCTTTTTCCAAAGCTCTTTTTCGCTGTCATTCAGTGTTTTTAGCGCAATTATTTTTGGTAGAAACGAAAGTGTGTTCAACTTATAATTTGTATTTTTCAAATTAATTCAAAAAGGTAATGGAAGCGTGAAATTTTTTTTTAAATCACTATTGGCATGTGTTTTTGTGTGCTTGTACTAATTTAAGTAAGTGTGTGCTGAGAAAGACAAATAAGCATAAACTTTAATTTGCCAAATATTTTGAGCAGTGAACGAATCTGGTATGGCTCTTGGTCGAAATGAGTACCTATAAGCTTGGATGATCGTACGCAAGCCAACTCTTGCAAGGAGAGTTGATGAAAAGAAATGCGTTTTCATGGTTTAGTCATACATATGCATGTATGTATGTATGTATAGGCAAAATGGCACAGCGGCAAATGTGTCGAAAATCCCCGGAACAAACGTTTTGCAAATTTTATCGATGACACGCTGTAAAGTAAAAAAAAAAAAACTAAAACAATAAAAATAACTAACGGTCAAAATCAATTGTCTACGAAGATTCTAATTGAAATTCACTGTAATCGTCACTATGTGCAAGTTCACGACTTTTATTTAAAATAATTACAAGTGGTTTGCTGTTAAGTGGTTTTCAGCAAAAGGGCCATTCCATTACGACCGGTGGAACGGCCATTTGACTTCAAAATATGATCAATTGTGAATTAAACCTATGTCAGCGGAACTTATAGAACAGTGAAAAATATGTTTTCGCATAGATAGATAAATAACTAATGTATACAAGTTCTTTAAAAAAAAAAATACCAAAGCACTCAAAGTTGATTTTTTGCCCAAATTACTTAATTTTCAGAGCCCATTAATTTAGGCTGTTACAAGCTTCATAGACATTAAAAAGTATTTAAAACTGTGACTGGTGGGACAGTTCCTTGTGACTTTTGTAAAGTAAAAGTTTCCATAGACAAAAATTACACCTATTTTTGTAATATTTTTCAGCAGACTAATCAAATGTGGTGATTGGAATAATTAAAGCATTTTAAAAATGTTATGTTGTTTTCCTCTTTTACATGTTTTTGTTCGAGGGAAGATTTTTGAAGCACTCAACCATATCTTTTTATATACATACATACAAGCTATATAAAAGAAGCAGCAAATAGTGATGAATGCGTTACTAGATTGTTCTGTATATGTATATGTACATACTTGTACGTCAAAAAAGTTAATAGCGCTTTTTTTTGTTACATACATACATATGTACACACATAAATACACGCGCACGTGCATATCTACATACATATGTATGTTCATAAGTATGTACATATATGTACCTTCCTCATAATGGCGGGTGTCCTTGATGATAATTCGAAATGAAATTTTTTTTGTTGGTTTTAAACTCTTCGCAAAAACAATGGCTTACTAATAATTGACTTGATTTGGCTACATTTTTATATACGAGTACACTTGTGCACAAGAGTATATCAAGTTTGCTCGTATAATGGTTGTTTGTAACAGCCTAAGGGAATCTAAATAGATATAGACATAAGTATATGTACAGTGACTCAAACAATTACCACGTGTTGATTTTTTTTTTAATATTCGTAAAGTTTTTCGGGCTACTTTTTTGTTGTTATTTTTCTATAAAAATACCGTTCAAGCTTTAACCAAAGCATATAAATCACAGTTTCAGACCTTATAGAAAATTTCGAAAAATTCAACAAATTTTCATCAAAATTTTAACTTTTTAACCTGAATCTATAGAACATTTTTTGGGTATGCAATTTTATATAGCCCATATAATTTTTGGTCTAATGAAGTGCAAGTTTCAAAAATGCTCAGAATGAAGAGAAACATCGAGTAAGCCATTCTGTCTCGAGTATTGAATTTAGGTATCTAAACGAAACTTGATGCCTAAATACCAGAAACAGCGATATTTTAGTGACTTATGAAGCTAGTTTAGTAAAAATAGATATTTACAATTACCTCTGCACAAAAAATTATGTAAATTCTTAAGTTTTTTTCGAAAATGGGCCCCGCCCACTTATGATTAGTTGTATAGTTGACTTTGGTCCAACATAGAAAAGGGTTAAAAAAAATTTTAATCAGACAATAACCACGTTCAGCTTCCATGTACTTAGGATCACATAAGTGGAACTAGGTAACCGCCTTATCGATTTCTACCAAATTAGTTTCAAAATTTTTTCAATTATTTTAATAAATTATTATGAAAGAAAAGTGAAAACAACTATTTAATACGTGCGTCAGGTATTTAAGGTTGGGTTTCTCCCGGACCTCAGACTTCCTTACTTGTTTTGACTCTATTTGGTGAAGCAAAAAATTTAATTGTTTTTATTGAGGAAGTGTATTTTTTGAATTACATCTGTAATTTTCGTTGGCAGTATGCTGATTAAGGCAATCATTATTACATTTACAAATCGGCAAAGTCGTATTTATATGAAGATTCATAGCTGCAAATATACATACATATTTACATACATACATTTGAATTTATGTATGTATGTATACATTTTTTAATTGTTAATAGTAATTTATCGGAGCTGAGGATGACTACTACACCCAATAATTGCTTAAACCTGTTCGTTTAATTACTGAAATTCTATGTTTTAAATTGTTGTTGGTAGCACGTTAGAACTTTTACTGTCTGTATTCATAGACACATTACTACGCACAAATGCACAAACATAAAAATCACAGTCTGAGACATTATTTTTTTTTTTAATTCCACGCAGAGAACAAGATTTTGATTAATAAGTGGAAAAATTATTCAAATTCTTCATCAATGGTACCTTAAGGCTACTCTATTATTTAACTATATTTGAGTAGAATTATAATCGCGTGCGAATAAAAAATAAATAAAAATGTACGAAAAACGACACAGAACACAATTATTTAAAAGCAAAAAAAAAAATTTAAAAATAATAAAAATCAGTTCCGAACAAATGTATCAGCACAGAGAGAGTTTTTTATTTTACTTTTTTCGTTAATTTTTTATAAAAATATAGTAGATACTACAACAAAAACCAGAAAAATAAAATGTTTAGACTTTAGCAAAAGTCAAGAAAATTCAATAAATTTGCGTACTAACTTGAAACTTTCTAATCAGATTTTTTTAGAAAAATTCTATGCATGCAGTTTTATGGCCCATTCAATTTTAGTATAACAAAGTGCAAGTTTGAAATTGCCAAAAAAACGCGTTGATTTTTGGCAAAATATCTCGACCCTGGCGCCACCTAGCAAGGCTATTTTACGCAAACATTTTGCTGCTTACATAACCAGTATACTATATTTAAAACAGCAGACTAATTGGACCATAAATACGTTTGATATATGACTTTGATTTTTTTTTTTTTTGTCGCGGTAGACCTTCCGATGGAAACACCCATCTGTCGTACATGAGAGTGGGCCTTCATTATAAAAAAAAACGTTATAATCACCAATAGTGATATACAATATGAGATATGCTTCTAATCTTCTTTTGAATATTTAATCGCATGATTTTTTTTTAGCAAAAGTGTACAGTCCACGTACCCTATACCACTTACTAATAGGCGTAGAAATTCCCGACGAATTACGAATTGGAAATTGGTCATTCCCTTAGAGTGATTGAAGGAAAAAGAGAAAGAAATTAATGAAAAAATTCCTGAAATGGTAAGAGCGCTATTTAACGTAAGGAATTTCGCAATTTCATTGTTAGTTTTGAAACGACAGCTGATAACAAGAGTAAGTAGCTGCAAATGTGGAAATCTGTTATCATATGGCCGCGCGATTAAGATGAAGGAAATAGATAAGAAAAAATGTACAGTGGATAAGTGTGGCAATTGCAAAGATTAAATGAACAAACATGTATTTAATTTATTGAAATTGCATGTAAATCGTATCACCGTATCAACACACTTGACACTGTGCATCGTGTCGGGTGTTCATGCGGAGAGTCGACAATTACAAAAGTGTGTGTGAGTGATTTTTTTTTTGCAACAATATTGGTTAAAAAGGTGTCAAATTTTAAACGAACATTGCTTATGCACATTTTTACCTGAATTGTTATT
Source organism: Rhagoletis pomonella (assembly GCF_013731165.1). Lineage (NCBI taxonomy): Eukaryota > Metazoa > Arthropoda > Insecta > Diptera > Tephritidae > Rhagoletis > Rhagoletis pomonella. The sequence continues at coordinate 68,451,549 of NW_023458560.1, forward strand.
CGCATGCAGGTTATTTATGGATAAATGCCGGTAATAACTGCGTGAAACAAATACATATAATCGTATTTACGCCCATGGAAACAAACTGAATATTCGGTACACACCTATCTCGCTTTGTTACGAAATTCGAGTAATTGGCGATAAAACAAAAATAACAAACAATTTTACATACCATGTATGTACATATTTACAAATTTACGTCAACAAATTGAAGTGCTTTATATACCCGCTACACATAGGAAATGACTTGAAGGTTCGACTCTGTTGCAGCAGTTCGCTTCCGCCATCAGACTAAGAATAAGAAGCTCCGGTTGCGCCTATAACTCTGAGCACTCGGCAAATTGTGGAAACCTCGACTTCATGTCAGAAGAAATAGATCGGAGCATTCCGTAGCTGGCCCCGAGCGGATCTTTGTCTACACGCATCCCTCCAAGCAGTGAATGAGAGAATGGCATCGACTGGATAAGATATCGAATAAACATCTTCACGCATGGATCGAAGAAGCTGGATGACGGAGTTGAAGGAAGTGTATTCTGGAAGGAACTTTTAAGTCAATTTCATCTTAGGGCTGCCGGATTTTTGCAGCATTTTTCAAGCAAATGTGGCCGCTTTAAAAGAATAAGCCGATTGCGTATTATTGCTTAGAAGAGAAAATATCTACGCTGTTAGCCAAGCAGGAATTAGTGCTTCAGGATCGGTCGTAGTAGAATGCCTCATCTCTTTCTCAGTCGTCTCGGTCCACTTCCAAATCATGTCGGTACAGTAACATCGAAGGAAATTGCAAGGCTGATGAATTAGCTAGGCAGGATACTCATGCGATCATCTCGCCGAACAGGGAGGGCAAACAATTTTCTCTTTTTCTAAACTCACATGGATTACCTTTCCATGAATAATCCATAATATGGTATTACAATGGACAACATAAACAAACCGAACTTTATACATATACCCAACGCACATATTAAATATCGGTGTTTCACCATTTTGTAAATAAAATTATAAGCAAGGGTGTTTTCCCCTGATTTATTAGATTGACTGCCGGTTTCATCAGCAATTTAAATGAAAAACGATTTGTTCGATACTGTCAGTTTTCATATTGAATTTAAAAAAACAAAAAGATATTGTTCACTTAAATTACTTTCATGTGAAACTGGCTATTAATGAATTAAGTAATTGGGCCAAGTTTGCTAGAAACGGATAAGGCGCTTTCCGATAGTAGTCATAGTCATAGGGTAGGCGATGTGGCCATAGGTAGGTGGTGCAACGCCGACTTCAACCATTTTCAATATCAATTTACCTTGGATAAAGGACAACCAAGTACATACCAAATTTCGTTGAGATATTCTTACATAGTTTACTTGAGTTATTGTGTGCACAGATGGACGTAGGGGCAGACAGACATGGCTTATTCGATTTCTCTTTTCATTCTGAGCATTTATATCTATTTCGATCACTTTAGGCTGTTACGAACAAAGTTATAATACCCTTGTGTACAAGTGCACTCGGGTATAAAAAATAGTCAAAAAATCGATTAAGTGTATTCATGCAAATAATTGCCACCCTCTGTGACCCGTGAGAATTTGAACAGCTGACAAGACACAAAGAAGTATTTTGCATTCGTTTTTTTTACGATATACAAAATGTGTTTTTCCTTAATTTTTTTTTATAAAAATATAGCGCATTCTGCATCAAAAACCATGTAAATCAAAATTTCAAACTTTGCAGAAAATTCAGCATGTTTTCATCGAACTTTCAAATTTCTTAATCAAATGTTTGAGGAAAAATTCGAGTGTGGAGTTTATAAAACTATAACCATATAAAATATTTTTTTTGTATGCAAGAAAATGCTCAACACCGTCAACAAAAAAAAAATTATCAAAAGTTAATGAATCTTTAAGCAACTTAAAATTTGCAGTATGTTATACTAAAATTGAATGTGCTAAAAACTGCATACTCGAATTTTCTATAAAAAAAATCGTATTAAAATGTGTGAAATTTTATTGAAAATTTGCTAAATTTCCCTTTATTTTCTCCAAAGCTTGAAATATTGATTCACATAGTTTTTGTTGCAAAATGTGCTATATTTTTATAAAAAATTTACGAAACAAACATTTATTGTATACCTAATATCGTAAAATACTTCTGTGAGTCACTGTATGTAGAATTTACAAAAAAAAAACGGTATTTTAACCCTCTACTGCATGAAGGAGGTGAATACAAACATTTTAACTGTGAAAAATATGTTGTATACGTATCGAAAGAAAAAACGAATGAAAAATTTTATGAAAACAATAGAAAACAGTTGGGTAGCAGTAAACTAATTATTTATTGAGTATTAAAATTGCGACAATCACTAAAATTAATGTAGAGGGTATGCATTTTAGTAATTTTCATATTCTCCACAGTGAAGTGTACCTTAGCAGTGAAGCTTATCTCAATTGAGATAGACTGGATGTACGCTTATCAGCACAATACGTACTTTTGTGTGCGCAATGTATGCAAGCACCAAAATATGTATGTAATGTAAGTACATATGTATTTATCATACATATGTATGTATGTGCATCATGAATATATTTTCGCATGCATAAAAACAACGAATAAATACTGTGTATAAAAAAAAATAAATAAAAATTGCATTGTTTACATATGTACATACATACATATATACCTACATAGGTTACTTATGTATGCACATTTTTACTGTTCAATGTTAAATATAACCAACCACTTTAACGGTTGACTGACTAATGGGTTCGACGCTACTTTGTTAATTGCCCAACAGCCAACTTCTTACTCCAACTAAATGAGATACAGATATACTATACAAACTTTAGGTCAGTAGCTTAAGCACAAGCGTTTGAAATGCAAAACCGGCAAAGTGGCCTCATATGCCGAAATGTTAATATTGTATATATAAGTATACAAACATACATACCAGACATCTGCAGCGGGTGCATGATTTTCGTGTATACTCGATCATCTAACAAAACCCGTTTTGCATCGTTCTCTGTATACGAGCAGAAGTATTGTTCGTTATAGACTGAGCTCAAGACGAACATGTTGGCCACAACACCCGATTGCTTTTCATACATACTTGATTGGGTTCGGGTGCTTTGCAGCTCAATATACCCGGGTGTTCGAGTTTCAACCCGAGTGTGCACAAAATTTTCTTGATTGGCTTATGACGTTTTTGTTTCTACAAAAAATGTTGCCTTCTCATCGCGGTGTTCTTAGTTTTTGTGCGTAGAGGGTAAAGAGAAGGTTGAATTTTTCGGTAGTTTGTTTAAGTGTACCTTTAACCATTTCTTATATTTTTGCTCATACAAAATGCGGCATCACGACGCCTACATCCATTTAGGTATAAATGTGTGTAGATCGGCAATGCCCAAGCCCTATACACTCGGTGCACATTTATTTTTTGTAAAAGTACTTATGTACCTACATAGTTTTAGGCTGTGTTCTAATATATACACACACAGCTTTCCACGCGAAACTATACGAAATAGATGCAAAAACATTTTTGTCTACTTCGCTTTTAATTGTTTCATTGCGTATGCACAAGCACAAAGCAACAACATTTTCGTATGCTTTGTGTGAACATATTGGCGCCAGTTATACCTTCAGCGTAAATTTCTTTGTTGTCCTGCATTTTATCGCAATGTTCGGGTGTCCGTTTCATTGTTACACAAATTTTCGGGTTAGCTGCGGGTGTCCGAGTGTGGTGTTCGCTTGTGCTCAATTTATAGCGAGGGTGATCGAGCAGACTCGTTCGTAACCAAAGCAGCTGTCGGGTATGCATCTCGATCGAACACATAGTAGCCGAGTTTGGCGTTCGCTTGTGCTTGATTTTTAGTGAGTGTGATCAAAAAGGCTCGATCATACTCAAAGCTGTTCTCTGATACATACATACATACATGCGTATACTTGCATGCACTTATATATATTTATCTATATATGATAAGCGTGTATGCCAAAGTCTTAGTATATAAAAGGCGCATATCTACACATACATAAGTACTGAATTGGATGTGGAAACCAAGAGGCGAGAAAAGCAAATTTACTTAAAGTTTGTTTATAAAAATTCTTGTATTGCACAGTCATCGTTTAATTTACACTTACAAAAGTACATACATACATACTATACATATGGGAGGTGAGTAGGTATGGAATTGAAAAAAATTCTTTGCAAAATAGTTTTGCTAATAGTGCAAGCTATCCATACTTGTAATTGTTTAGTTAGTGAAATTCGATTTCAACAAACCGTTCGGTATGTGCTTCAAGTTCTTTTTGAATCTTCAATCTCGATTAAGCATTAAAATTAGGCAGGCATATAATTAGGTTAGGTTAGGAGGTTCGATATAACATCCGATATAGCAAACAAATTGTGTTTGTATCTCCATGGTGCATATTGTAGCTTTGCTGCAAGTGTCATAATCCATAACAAAAAAGTTGAGTTATATAAGTATGCATAAATGACCGCCATTTCTTCTTTTATGTTGTGCGAAAATCGAATAACTGTATCGTTTAAAGCCCGGTTATGTTATGGAGTCTATCACGTCCATAATGCTGTTTAACCTGCAGTTAGTGAGTAAGTGAAAGTGACTAAAAGTAGCTCATTAGAAGAAAATGTACATATCTTCATTTTTCTATTAAACCAAAAAGTGCCGCATTTTGCACCTGGTACTTGTGTAAAAAAAAAAATTTCAGTGGATCAGCTGCATTCTAGTTACCTCTAATAAAAAGCTATAGTCTTTTTTAAAACTTTCTATACATGAAAAATTTTTTTTCTAAAATTTTTCCACCCAAGACAAAATATTTTTTGGTGAATATGGCAATACTTGAACAATGCTTTTTCATACACATTTTGACTTGCTATTAACACAATCAACCATATTGATTCTTTATTTTAAATTAAAAATTTTCAAGCCAAATGTTTTACTTTAATAATCACTTGCGCTACAATAAACAAAACTAAAATTTTAAATAATTTGTGCTGTTCAGAAGTATTCTAGCTATGCACCCAGAAAAGTGGTAAGATGACGACCCATAGTGCATGGGCGCGTATGTAAACTGTAAACATTGAAACCGTTTTTCTCAAGTTTTTTGGATTATGACACTCTTGCAAGCAAGTGAGCGATATGTATGTATGTACTTGCATGTGCACGCTACGCTGTGACAAATTGTTGCTAATCCCTTTAATCTTTGCGTATATCATATGCGCAGACATTTACTACATTTGTACATACATATATGCATTCACACAATATATTTAATATACATACATACAAAAAAGATTAGAAATAAAGTTAAGGACTCTTTGTAACCCCATTATAGTTGTGTTGATAAGTGCATTTTATATACTTAAATTGAGTGCTTCTGCATGTATTTAAATATATAGGTATGTGATCAATCTACACTATTTCACCAAGCAAATTTCATTATACAACGAAAATAACCTAATTAAGTGAGCAAGTGAGAGAGAAAAGTGTAAACAATCAACAATACAGCTACTATAACAATGGTTTCAAATTATAAATTGCAACAAATAATTGTGTGAAGATGTGATAATGTAAATATGTACATAGGTAGACACATGATGTACATTCGTATGGGCATATAAATATGTATGAGTCCATATGCTGAAGTGCATTGTTTCATTTGCAAGCTTGATACGAATAGTAAATAAATAAATAAATAAAATATAGAAAAGCACAACGAAGTTAAAACAATCCTACGAAAAAACACCAAAAATAAATAGGAGTTAAAAAGAATAAAAAAGTGTAATTGAAAATTAGTCGAAGAATAAATTTTTGTTTGATAGCGAATTTATTCGACAAGTGTCTACCAGCCATAATTTGCTAATGGAATTTTAGCTCAAATCTCATAACTAGATAAACGAAACACACGTGAGAGCTTAGATGCATACGTACATACAAACATAATTTGAAATTGAACGGGGATTTTACCGAAATTAAAGTTTTTACGATACTTGAATAGTCAATGTTGAGGGAGTTAGTCATCTATTGACAAATGAGTTTTCCTCGATATGTCACACCTCGCGACGCCAGCGGGGCAATCAATAATATTTTTAGCCCAAGTAATTTCATTTCATTATACGATAGCAAAAATTGAGATATCTCAACGAAATTTGATATGTTGGTTGCCCTCTAGCCAAGGTAGGTTGGTATTGAAAATGGGCGAAATCGGACTGTGTAACCACGTCCACTTCCCATATAACGGTATTTTCGAAAAATTCAAAAACTGCGATATTTCAGTAAATATTAAATGTACATTGTTGAAAATTAGTATGTGGAGTAGAATTGTGGTAGAAAATAATATTGTTATGAAATTTTTGGAAAATGGGCGTGACCCCGCCCACTTATGATGAAATGCTGTATCTCGGTGCGAGGCTTGGGTATGCGCTAGCTAAGAAATCTGTTGAAAATCTTTGAAATCGGGCAATAACCACGCCCACCTGCCATATAACGGTAATTTACAGAAACACGTAAACTGCGATAACTCAGTAACTACTGGAGCTAATTCACTTAAAATCGATAATTGCAATAACCATTTATTGTTTTTATGTGTAAATTAGGAAGTACTTATTAAAATTTTAGTAAAAAAAAATTTTAAAACCAAACTCAAAAAAGTCGTTTACCACTTTAATATACGTTTTTCATACGTCAAAAAAATGAGATTTTCAACCGGAACTATAAATCTAATTATATTTTAAGACACCCGCCAAAATATTTCTGGAAAAATATTATTATTTACATGAACAAGACCGATTTAAAAATACTTATGAAAATCCATTTTATTTTGGTTACGTTGATAAAATTTCTACACTTTTAATACACACCTTTTAAGCTTAAACTCTTTTATCATCTGAGGTGATTTTTTGAATAAACATTTTTAAAAACTAATTTTATTAGAAAAAAACTCAATATTTGGAGGTATTTTCAAAGCGGTCCAGCTCAAGTGAATATTAATATTTTCCCGAAATCTTTTTTGGCTGGTCTTAAAAACAGTATAATATTTTTTTTTTATGGATAGCGATGCACTCTAATGTGCATATATTCTTTTGAAACTCTGCGCTATATTATGATTTTATCAATGCACAAGGGGAGTCATGAATTCAAAACTTTAAGTGTTTAAGTTAACTTAGATACAATTAATAAATAAACAGATTTACATACAACTTTATGAGAAGTCATGCTTCCCTCCCTGGTTCCCTTTCTTTCCAACAAGAAAACGACCTCGAACACACGTCAAGGGTATGTAAAGCGCGCTTAGTTGGGAAAACTGCAGCAAATCTAGAGAACTCTTCAGAGGATTGGATGGCGCCAATAAACACAGTTTTTAAGTAATATAATAATAGCATTTATATAATATTCATTTCGACACTGCATACAAGTATATAGTGAAATGCAAAAAGACGTAACAAACATCATAGTTGAAATGGAAAAAATCATAACTAATAAAAAATTCAAAATTCACTTTTTGATTCAAATGATGGATTTCATCGAATTACAACTCCCCACATCATTTTATGAAAAAAATTAAAATATTAGTCACGACTTTTTCCATTTCATTTACGATGTTGTAACGCCTTTTTGCATTTCAATTGACGATATGTACATATGTATGTATGTATTTTCCAAATTTGTTCGCTTGGTGCACCTTAAATTAACGCGCCTCTAATTAGCTTCAAAGAGCTAAGGGAATTTTTCTCTTTCTATGTTGCAAAAAAAAAGCCAAGAGAGCGACCCAATTTCGGCCACTATCGCACTAAGGAAATAAAGGCAAAAAAAAATATTAAATAAGAAATGTGTGTGTTATTAAGAAAAGAATGCACTATCTATTTGCATATCGATGTATGTAAATATGTATATATATATATGTATGTATATCCACACGTATAACTACAACCTAAAATGTTCTCAATATTGCAATGCTTGAAATAATTGAATTATGCATATTTTGCTGGCAATTTCATGATGTCAAACTACATTGAACTTGAGTAGGTATAAAAGAAAATTTGCACATTGACAACTGTTGATTGCGCTACACAAACAACTGTTCGATTTGAAATTAATAAAGAACGTCAGCTTGCTGCCTTCAACGTGCTATCTACATATCTAATATCGCCAATTTTATTATTATTAAGTAATAAACTTGTTTTCAGAGACTCTGCTATTCTGCTATTTAACGATAAATAAATACGCGTGGTATGTACACATGTGCTTAATGTTTGCGTGTATGTAGATGTAATTTTCGCTCGCTTTCGGCTATGTTGTCTTTGCTAAATACAATATTTTTTGTTTATATGCAGCTAGAATACAGCAAAACCGGTATTTAGCAAGTTGAATGCGTACTAGTTTATACAAAAAAAATCGTATAAATTTATAAAACAAACGGAATAAACAATAAATCTATACTTTTTAAGTATCCAAAGAATAAAACAAGTTTAACATTTAAGCTTACAATCGAAAAAAAGACGATTTTGAGCAAGTTTCTCTATTATATGCATATTTATTTGAAGCAAACCAAACGGGTTATGCCTTTTATAGGCGAAACGTCTTCACTTTTTTTCATTTTCTTTTCAAAACGTTCTTGTTCTAAATCAAAAAAACCCCTTTCGAAAGACACTTTAAATGCAAGCTTTCTGAAATTTATCAAGTTGACAGCCTTTTCGAAATATATTGCATTACCACGTCTGACATCTATACATACTATATACATAGTAAGTACATATGTACATACATCACCAAAGCGTTTAACTATTTATGAGAGTTTCTGAACGTCCGTCCACACGTATAATTAAACCAAAGCAAACCAATGCGTTTGAACCATGTTGCTAAAAGCAATAAATGCCGCTTTGAAATCTATTTTCATGAAATCATAGAATACATACATATTCATACATATATATACATAGTAAATACTTTATGCCTGAATGCTGAATAGTTTTATACTTCTCTCAGATCAAGCAGATCTTTTTTTTTTTGTTTTACATTCTACTCCATTTCAATTACAATTAATTGAAATGCATTGGGCCAATCAGCACAGTATTAGGCGTTCCTAATTGCTGCGAACAAAAGATTATTGCTTGACCGACAATTTTCAGTCAAGCGTAACGCTCTTCAATTATGGCGCTACAATGCAACTACAAATTGAAATTAAAGTATTAGTAGGAAAATTTGAGCTGCTTACAAATGTATACATTTCTGTGTTTTGTGGAATAGTAGCTAGTGCAGCAAGGCAGGCTTTAGTATAATGCACCATTCCCTTTATCTTTTTAACAACGAGGAATTTTTTGGAGACAATAAGAATATTGACTTGCTGGTATCGGAACTATTTCTTTCGCGTTCATTTGCCAAGAGTTCTTCAACGGATCGGCGCTAGTGAGTCATTCGCAGTCGTATGCAGCGAATGGTTCGTTATGCTAAAGCTAGCCTACGTACAAAGTATATAGTTGGAAGGATTTAAGCATAAATTATTCAAAAGCAACATAGTTTAAATAATTCGATCATTATCCTGTTAAATGCCATTTCTATACATCTGACCAGTGATAAAAGGTATCGGCATTATAGCCACACTAACTTTTTTACGTTCCAAAAATACCGCCAACTTAAAGGTATTTAGTAAGAACGTGAAAGCAAATGTGGGGAAACGAGTCTTGCCTCCAGTAGATAAGTAGCTTGTGCTATCTTTGTATTATCTGAGATAACGAAACAAAATTCTTAAAAGTAATCATGACAATGCAATAAATGAGAAATTAATGTTGAATCATTTTGGAACTAGGTCGAATAGTAAATTATTTCGGCAACTATGCAAGTGTGTCCCTGGTACTACATTTGATCACAATCATATCCATACAGCATGTAGTTACCTGGTTTAGGTTGCACAACCTTGTAATCGCGCGGCGGTGCTAAAGATTCTTTACGCGATTCGCCACCAGCTTGAACGCCACCAAAATATTGATTTAACTCCTCTTCCGCCTCGTTCTGAAAATACAATTTGCATTAGACGATTTCATGGGCTACAAATATTACGCTTCCTCCTTACTTTGACAATTAACAGATTATTTTCAATTAAACTTGAATCAGCCTCTAAAAAGTTTGTAGGACGCGACATTTTTGTGAGTTATATAGCCTTTGTTGAACTACGCAGAGAAAAACAGAAAATCCGCAACAAATCTCACAAAATTATAACAAAAAACGCGGCTGGTAAATAACAGCAGTATGGAATGTCATTCAGTGACAGCAAAGAGCTCTGTTTGTTTCACATCAAATTGTGTAGAGAAATGTTGTAGACTATAACACAGGGTGACAAGTGTGTCCAGTTTTATGACTATCATTCAGGAATGAAGACAAATAAATACGTATTTTACGCTTTTACATCCATATAATAAGCTAAAAAATTTTAAGGAAATTACCATTAACTCGCAAGCGAATAAGAAAATTAATTATATGATTGATTGCATCAAGATTATTTCTACTTATTTCAGTATAAAATGTGGAATATTTAAATATTTTTGCCACCCTTTTTAACAGCTGGTTTTAATTCTCCACTTATAGGTTAATACCAGATCAGTAGCTGTAGAAGAGGCCATAGTACATTTTGTAACATTTATTTGCATATTAATTTCGATGCTTGCCCGATTATCGAAATACTATAATTATATAATATAAACTAAGAGCAAGCGGATATTAAAGTGCACAGTTCTGCCCGGACTATAAGCTTCACATCATGGCAGATACCGCCGCTCATCCTATGGATGAGTTTTGTGGCACAAAATTTTGGGTAAGTACGCGATAACTTCATTACCTTCTTAATGCTGTCTAATTTTCACCAATGGAACTTATTAGGACTCAAATGAAACGTGGTGGACAAGTGATCCAGATTTTACTAAATGCTTTGAAAAGACTGTTTTGGTGTGGGGCCCATGCGCCTTCCTCTGGGTGTTCTCCATATTTGATTTTTACTATCTAAAAGCGAGTTTAGATAAGAATATACCATGGAATAAGCTTAATTTAAGCAAATTAGCGGTGAATGGGGCGTTGCTTGTGCTTTCGGCTGTAGATTTTGTGATTGCAATGGTGAAGAAAGGAGATGAAGGGACGGCTACCCGTATTTATCCAGTCGATATATGGGGACCAATAATAAAATTTGCTACATTTGTAAGTAAATATATTTAGATTGATTAATCAAATGGTAAATGATCTTTTCTATATAACCACTGCAGTTGTTGCTGTTCATTTTTATACCACTAAATCGAAAATATGGTGTGCAGACATCGGGTGCACAATTTCTCTTTTGGTTTCTGCTTGTAATATTTTCAATACCTCAATGTCGTACCGAGGTGCGGGAGAAAAATGAAAGAAACAAGATATTGAACTCTGAAGTAGCAGATAAACCTGATTATTCTTGGGAAGAATACAATTATGTGAGCTACATGATTTATTTCGCATTTTCATGCGCTATGCTATTGCTGAATTGTTTCGCGGATGCCATGCCAAGGGAAACTAAATACAAACGCACTAATGTAAGTTTGTTTAAAGAGCAAAACATTTTCCTTCACATTTTTTTTATATGCTATTATGTTCCGTAGAACGAAATACCAGAGAGTTCGGCTAGTTTCTTATCGCGTATAACATACACATGGTTTGATGTTATGGCGTGGAAAGGCTATCGTAATCCTTTGGAAGAGAAGGACCTTTGGGACTTGCGCCCACAAGACAGCTGTAAAGAAGTCATGCCAATATTTGCTTACTATTGGAATAAGAATGTGCGTAAGAATACTAAAACAGTGACTACAACTCCAACCCAGCCAAAGGCTCAATATAGTAATGGAAAAGTAGAGTTTGAAAACCCACATGGACGAAATACCGGCAAGAAGGGTGTGACTTCAATTATGCCGCCAATCATTAAATCATTTGGTGGAGTATTTTTGCTTGGTTCGCTAATGAAGTTTATTTGCGATGTATTAACTTTTGCACAACCTCAAGTGCTAAGTTTAATTATTGGTTTTGTGGAAGATTACTCCGATGACGAAAAGGACAGGCAACCCCAATGGAAGGGCATACTCTATGCGGCACTTCTTTTTATTACTGCCGGTGCACAAACTTTTATGTTGGGACAGTATTTTCATCGCATGTTCGTTGTTGGTCTACGTATACGCACAGCGCTGATCAATGCAATATATCGCAAAGCTTTACTTATATCGAATGCAACACGTAAGGAATCGACAGTAGGCGAAATTGTAAATTTAATGGCGGTCGATGCACAACGCTTTATGGATTTAACAACATATTTGAATATGATTTGGTCAGCGCCATTACAAATTGCGCTAGCTATGTACTTCTTGTGGCTACAATTGGGACCCTCAGTCCTAGCTGGTTTAGCAGTGATGGTTATTTTGATTCCAGTCAACGGTGTTATTGCCAATCGCATTAAAGTATATCAAATAAGACAAATGAAGTACAAGGATGAGCGTGTCAAGTTAATGAATGAGGTGTTGAGCGGTATAAAGGTAAGATGATGGAATTTATGTGTTTAGTCAAATGAAACTAATTAGATTCGTAATCTGCTACACTTTTGTTTTGTAGGTACTTAAATTATACGCCTGGGAACCAAGTTTCGAAAATCAAGTATTGCGTATACGTGAAAAGGAAATAGCAACTTTAAAATCCACAGCATACCTGAACGCTGGTACCTCCTTCCTATGGTCTTGTGCACCCTTCTTGGTAAGCTTTACGAAAGCTTCAAACAAACATATTTTTCTTTTCTTTTCAGCGTTCTTATTTCACGAAAATAATTGGAACATTAAATATAGTTACTACTAAAAATTAAATTAAATTTCTATAAACCAATTGTATTTATAAGGTTTCTCTAGTTACTTTTGCCACATACGTTTTATCGAGTTATGAAAATCACCTAACCGTAGCCAAAGTATTCGTTAGCCTAGCGCTGTTCGATACGATGAAACTACCACTGGCCACTTTGCCCATGCTAGCTGTCGATATTGCTGAGGTAAATTATCAACTTGCCGGATATTTTTGAAACCACTTATTAACTACATACTGGAGCGTATATGCATATGCACAGCGATTACAAAAGCATAAAAACTCGTTCATTCCTTTGACAAACCTCTTTTAGCATCTTAATGCAGATATGGTGGCACGCACTACTCATGTGGAATTATGAATATTCATACACTACGCTGAGTTGTTAAGCGAAGTGTTCAACGGCTAGTTACGTTTTCGCGTACATATTTCTGTATTAATTGTGAAATGGCTCTTTCTGTGTACATACATAACTACTACCTATCGCTCATTTTTAATTTAATTTTCAATAGTATCATAACTCAAGAAAGCAAAACTCGAGATTAACGGCTTTAATGTTTTGAATTTACATTTACTCCCATATTTAAAATGAATACAAATTTTGTTTTAGTGAGATACTGGTAATCGATACGGTTATGAAATTATTACACAACATAGAAAAAGCGGTAATTTCTGCATACTTACTTCAAATTTCTGTATTTTTGGATTATGACACAATTGAAATACATATATGAGCGATATTTACTTTTGCATGTTCTTTTTCGTTACAAGCAATTTTCTTATCTTCTATTTCTATACTTTTAGGTATCATTGGTCACATTCGCTACGTATGTTTTAATTGATGAAAACAATATTCTTGATGCAACTAAAATATTCGTATCATTATCATTATTCAACATTTTACGCTTCCCATTAATAATGTTGCCCATGTTGATATCCAACATGGTACAAGTAAGTCGACCAAAAAAACAAAAAAATACAAAAAAAAAATCGTTTTATGTTGTTTTAAAACAGTTAAAAATGTTTTGTTGAATGTAAATATGTTTGTACAACGATGTCTTCTATAATTTGTATGTTTTTATGTGTTTTATGTTTTGTTATAATATTATAAATTATGTTTTGATGTGAAACTTCCTCCAGTATCGGCCGCCTAAAATGGTTCTCTATTATTAACATAGTAGAGGCGAAACCTTTAACAGCTGTCATCTAACAGTTTCATACCAAGTTAAAGGCCCACAGCACTGTTATTTGATATTCTGTTTGCTTTAAAAAGGATAACAAATTTTTGGAATGCAAAGAGATAAATTTCCTTGATTAATTTGTATGTAAACCACTTTAACCACAATACATTTGTACATTATTTTTGCAGTGCAAAACATCTTCAGTGGATTTTGGCGGGCTGAGATTTTGCTCTGTTATTAACTTTACAAATGAATGTTAAGCCTTTAACAGCTGTAGGCGCACAGTATCAGCACCAAAGAACTGCTGTTGTATTGCAGGCAAATACGAGCGCAAATATCCATAAGAATAGGAATATGAATTCCTAACAAATGAGGAAATACATTACTTATTTAAAATAAAAGAAAAACACCGAAAGTTGAATATAAAAAAATAAAATTAAATGAAATTAATAAATCGATGGTCCTATGCAATAACGACACAAATTGCCTACGCTGTTAACATGTTTCACATCAAAACATTGCAAGTGCTAAGCGCACTCGCATTTTTTTATTTTTTATTTTTACTTCGATTGGTTCGGCAACAAATTCAAATTAAACAATGCGTCTATGTAATACCCAGTAACTGTGATTATTTAAAGATTTTTCAAAAGATTAATTGGCAAAAATTATTCCCAAAATTGGTAAATTTTGAAATTCTACCCATAAACATTCAAAAGCATGCGCATATTTTATATCACCAGCTATTACCTGGTAGGGATTTAAATAACAGCTGAATACATTTTTCAAAAACTTATTTTTACAAAAATCTCAAAATATAGAGACAGACGACTGGTGCTGGCCATAAAATCTTTATTTTAAAATAATTTGTATACTTTACATATTAAACCGAAAAAATCAAAAAACTAAAAAATTCACCCAACGTTTTTTTTGCCTGCCTATGCTAACAATAACAACTGCACGTTCATGCCTGTAAATTAAATGTATAAAATACAGTAGCATTAAAGCTAATGTCTTAACTTTTTTTTCATTTCCCCACCAACAACAACAACAATAATAGACACAAGTATCTGTGCAACGTATTAACAAGTTTATGAATAGCGAGGAGTTGGATCCGAACAGTGTACAGCATGATCCTAAAGAAAGTAAGTTTACATTACAACACTAGTTAAATTTACATTTTTCTGACTCATAATTCAATTCCCATTACAGGTGATCCCTTGATAATTAGAAAAGGCAAATTCTCTTGGGGTGAAGGCGAAGAGACATTGAAAAATATTGATATGACCGTAAGAAAGAATACATTGTGTGCTGTTGTTGGCACTGTTGGCTCGGGTAAATCTTCACTCATACAAGCGCTGCTTGGCGAGATGGATAAATTGTCAGGTCGCGTAAACACCGTCGGATCGATTGCCTATGTGCCGCAACAGGCATGGATACAAAATGCCACTGTGCGTGATAATATTCTCTTTGGTTTGGAATATGATCGCAAGCGTTATAATCGCGTTGTAGATGCTTGTGCACTGCGTTCAGATATTGAAATGCTTTCGGCAGGCGATCAGACTGAAATCGGTGAAAAGGGCATTAATTTATCGGGTGGTCAAAAGCAACGTATCTCATTGGCGCGCGCTGTTTACAGTAATGCCGATGTATATCTACTCGATGATCCGTTAAGTGCTGTCGATTCACATGTGGGTAAACATATTTTCGAAGAAGTGGTCGGACCGAATGGTCTCTTGGCGAAGAAGACACGTGTACTGGTAACACATGGCATTACGTTCCTGCCACAAACGGATAATATATATGTTATGAAAATGGGTGAGATTAGCGAAAGTGGTACCTATCAGGAGTTGTTGGCGCGTAAAGGTGCCTTTGCGGAATTCATAATACAACATTTGCAAGAGGCTGCGGAGGAAGTAGAGGATTTGGATGAGATTAAACAACAGCTGGAGGGTACTGTGAAATCAGAAGAGCTACTGGGTACATTCGAAAAGGTCATATCGTTGGCGCGTACTGAAAGTTTATCGGATTCTGTGTAAGTACGATAGCCGTCTTTTTTCTGGTTTCTATTAGTGTATGAAGTAAAATAAGAAGACGAATATGAAGTCGAATGCGAAGACGAATACAAGTACATAGGTTAATAAAAAAAAGTAGTAAAAGTAATACCAGGACAAAAATCACCTACCTGCGGGTAAAACCATACAACGACCAACCCATTATCTGATTCTAAAAAAGGGACACCACGTTATATCTGATACTTCAATCATCGACGAAAATCACATAACTTACCTGTTAAATGAACATAAATTAAGGACAAAAGCTCGAACCAGAGAGAACAAAAAATTACACTGAAGTTGGCACAATGGCGAAACTGGTTTGTCTGCAAACCACCCATGCTATCGTTAAGTTTAGGCCTATTTTATATTCCCATTTTCGTTGTTGGCGTTTCCGACAGGGTAGGAGTATAATGTATTGTGGAACGAAATATGACAATGAAGATGGCACAACGCCGAGGCCGGTTTGTCCCCAAACCGAAATTGACAAGGGATGACGGAAATTGTTCGGCAATTCACTATTTTTTATGCAATTTATGTCATACAAACAATTTTGAATTCACATTCGTCTATGTTGCTGTTGTTTTTAATTAAGTAACATTTTCTATTGCATTTCTTTGCTGCAGCTCTGTGAAATCATTAGATAGCAATAAAGGCAGCTTGCGACGACGAAAAACGGGTCGTCAAGATTCTGAGGTCTCTGCTATTTCGACAGTGTCACAGCAGAAGAAATTGGCCGTGGATGAGGGTAAACTTATTGAAACTGAGAAATCGGAAACTGGTGGTGTAAGTATATCTATTCATATTTGATTTTGGTTATTTTTATATTGAAATATCATTTTATTTATACAGGTACAATTAGCTGTTTACAAGCATTACATTAAAAGTGTTGGCATTTTCCTATCCCTCGCAACCTTAATTTTGAATTTCGTCTATCAGGCATTTTCAATTGGTTCGAACTTGTGGCTCACACAGTGGTCCAATGATAAGCGTGTAGAAAATGACACTAGCTTGCGTGATATGTATTTGGGCGTGTATGGTGCTTTCGGTTTTGGACAAGGTAAGCACATGAGTTCTATAATTCTAATCAGTGAAGCTATTTATATATATATATATTAAATATATAATGTACAAAAGTGTCTAGTGTTTGTTTTATGTTTTGTTTGAATTTTTATGTCTGCCTGACGTTTCATTTTACCAACTTTTATTTGCCTAAGCTACATACATATCTACTTTAATGTTTTTATTTTTTGATTTGATTTTATAAAGTTTTGTATATTTTAATTTTATGTTTTTATTGCAACTATTATGTTTTGGTGATTGGTATAGATATTTTTTTTATTTTTTATTTTCACATAGTTAGATTTTTTTAGTTCTCCTATTTGAGTTTGCATTAATTAAGCTTATTTTTCACACACTTACGCTAGTCGCTATTGTGTTGTTTAAATTGAACAGTTCTCACATGACATGGTGTTGGTTTTCCTTTAAAACATTTTATCACTTCTAAGCGAGATCTTCCTTCCTTCTTAGTTGTTTGTGCCCTTTAACTCGAAACTAATACACAATTCCTTATTTGACTAGTTGAATGTCACACTACGCAATTGTAAATAAACAACTGTTGCCACTTAAATTGTACCTATATACATAGATATACTAAACTCAATATTAGTTGCTTTGTTCAAGTGCATTGGAAGAGGATTGCTACTTAAACTCAATTTTATTACAAATCCAAATTTACTAAGCATACACAGTGAAACAAAAATTTCTTTTTGATTAAGAAAAAAAGCGAAAACCATATACATACTTGCATACATATATTCTCTTACTTGATTATATGAACGAACTGTACTTCTTTCTCAACCACAATTAAAATAGTACTTGCCAGCTATCTATCAACACTTGCCGTTTCGATCGGTTGCCTTTACTGTTCGATGACATTGCATACAAATCTATTATATGGTGTTTTGCGGTGGCCTATGGAGTTATTCGACACAACACCATTGGGAAGAGTGGTTAATCGCTTTGCGAAAGATGTAGATTCTATCGATAATATATTACCACAGAATTGGCGGTCCGTAATGACGACAGGTTTTTCGGTAACTACATACTTACATGAATCATGTCATTAACTGAGAAAAATTAAAAAAATACATTTAACCGGCATGAAACACGATTTGCTGCTGCAAACAGAGCTATTAAGACACATTTAATAAAAATTAATTAAATAATTTATTTTTTTTTACTATGGACTCATTGTGATACCGTAAAAGACACTCAAGAAAGATTCCTGATTTCCTTCCTTAGCTCGGCAATTACATTCGTCCACCAGTGTGGCTTGCTCTTTACCTCAGCGCTTAAATAGTATTGCAAACAACGGCTTTCCCAATTTTTTTCTGATGAGCTTAACTCATCGAGAGGAGAAATGTTTGCATATGAAGGCAGCGTGCACTTAACAGTAGGCACCTTTCTAATACTGACTGACTCCATGCTGCTTTGCTGCACAACTTAATCCTAAACCGCTGAAGCTTGTTAGTTGCTGTCTCACCCTTGGTTTGGGTAGTTGTTGAGGTTAAAGCTACCGCCACCTCATAGGATGCCATAAGTTGTACTGTAGTTTGCACACCAATAATGTTTTTGTTCCTTTGCACATGGTTTCGACTGAGTGCTTTCCAAATAGAATTTTGGTGTACAGGTATAGTCAGAGGAACTTCGAACTTCCCGAAACATTTCTTCGTATGCCCGGCAAACCCCACGCAACTGACGCTTCTGCCTCTGTGAACAGACCCAATAGAGGCTGCACGCTTCTTGGGTCTTCCGTTCGTTGAACTTGACGACAACGACTTAACAAGAACAACAACAACAACAACGGGAAATTGTCTAATTTCTTTAGGTTCCAGCTCAAGTTCTAGGTTTGAGCAATCACGGAAGTGCCAACCAGAGCGTGTGCTATTTCCTCTTCGGCTGTATAAAATGAGCTGTAGACGAAGTTACCTTTAAGTGAAGAGTGAAGAGAATAGTCTTTAGCGGAGCCTTAGTCCACCTTAAGCGAGCAGTATTTTATATATGTACTATACATTTAAGTTATAGTACAGTGTTTTCTGTTTATTAAACGAAACGAATCTGCTTGCAGTTGGAAAATCGTGTGAATCATAATGGAAATAGATACCTACAGATTTCATTCTCATGACTTCATCAAGCTTACATATATATGAACATACATACATACATACATACATATGTACATAAATGGTATTTGCTATTACAATTAATTTTGCTTGGCTTACAAAACAATACACTTTTGCTTTCTAATGCAGTTTTATGCTTGGATCTTAGATCTCACGAAATTAAAAAAAAATACAAACTTGCTATTTAATTTAAAAGCTTTGCGCACATTAAACCATTGTAAAATTAAAAAAATATATATCCTTGCGTCTTATAGTATTTATTGGGCAAGGCAACAAACATTATTGAGATATGCATTTTTTTTGTATAATAAAATGCACAGTTGCAGTCAACAAATAATTCCCCATACATGTATGTAACTAATTTTTTGGACAACTAAAATGTTAGCTAAATTGCCTGATATGGGGACGGTGGAAATTTTGTATTTCTAGACTCGAATAAACTTGAAAAAATTTATTTATTTATTTTTTTTTGGACAAAGCAGTTTGAGCTCAACCATTGTTTTGACAAATTTACACAAAACATCAAATCTCAATTCTTATACACATATAAGACCCGACAACCATTGTTTACTCCATTTCACACTTATCATAAGGATTGCATAACACAAAAAAAAATTGTATTTGTTCGAAGCTGATTTTGAACACTCACTATGAAAGTATTTTCTATCCATACATAGGATAGGTCCGATGTGCATACTCTCTCTTTAGTTTTTTTTTTTTTTTTTTTTTTAATTTTCCTTTAATCATTTGCTTTATACATATTTACCCGCTACATCATGAATACTCACAAGAAAACAAATAATTTCTCTTAGCTACGCTACACTGAAAAAGTGAAGGAAAATTTTCATAAAAAACTTCCAAAGCTTATGCGATACTTAGCCGCCATCATAATTTCTCAAAATATCCAGACTATAAACTGTTATTGTTTTTCATAAGCTATTATTAACGCTTTCATTCAAAAAACCTATTTTAATACATATTTTGCAAGCTCGCACATCCCCAAAAAAGCTTCCGCAGATAATCATTGCTTTTCGAGGCGGCAGTTAAAAATAATCTATGTTGTCCGTTGTCAAAGAAAAATTAAATAGCACTGGTAAAAAATGCTCTTGAAAAAAAAACACATATGTTCTCACTAATAAACTTTTCTAATTACTTTCTTTTATGACATTAAAAAAAAAAACAACAACAACTACACCCATGTATATTCTTGCACTTCGTACACGACTGAAGTGATTTTCAGTTACTATTCTGTTTTGACGATATCACTGGGTGGTATTTATGCATCAATCATACTTCATGATTTCCTGGTAGTAAATGTGTTTCGCTTGTCGATGGAATTTTTCGATACAACACCACTTGGAAGAATTATAAATCGATTTTCCAAAGATATTGATGTAATCGATAATGCCATACCACAATTATTGCGCGCTGGTATATCACAAGTTTTTTCGGTAAATTACTTTTATTTATACGTACATATACGTATATACGTGTATATATTAGGGTGGGTCGATTCTTTTTTTTTTACTAAAACGCATAATATTTTCGGATTCTACAGATAATTCCAAGCAAAAGTGAAGAAGAAAAACCATCGGTCGGAAATGAGTTTCGAGCCTGCGCATTTTCAAATGAAAAAAATCAGGGCTTCGGAGCAAAGGTTTCGCTCAGAGCTCCACTCTTAGCTATACTGCCACTCCCAATAAAAAATATTGTTTTTTTTTTATTTATTGGCATATCGAGCCATAACCAACAAAAAACGTATGCGACATTTTTTTGAAAATTTTCAGAAATATATCTAGGTGATCTGGGAGCTCTTCTGCATCCAACAGAAAAAAAAAAGAAAATGCACAACGCCGTCAGCAAAAAATTGCCAAAAATCAACGGCAAGTCCTAAGTACTTGCACTTAATTTTACTACAATTGAATGCACTACAAAATTGTACACTCAAAACCTTTCCAAGAAATCAATTGCAATTTTTAAATTGTTGATTTTTTTTTTAATTTTAATTTATATGGTTTTTGTTAAGGAATAAACTAAATATATCTTTATAAACAAATAAATAAAATTAAACAACAAAAAAATAAAATGTTAAAACTTGTCTATGTGTGGGGCGTTGTGGAGTGTATTTTTACATGGTAAATATGGTAAATCAATTAAAGTTGTTATAAACCAAAATATAACAAAACTAAAATGAAGGATATAAAATTTGATGCAAAGTTAAATTTTTCATTTAAAAATGCGCAGGCTTGAAATTAATTTCCGATCTATAGAAACCGAAAATACCCTGCGCTTTATCGAAAAACGTTCGCCCGAACAACTTTACCCACTCTAGTAGATGTCTGTGTATATATTTTTTATTTATAATTTTTCACTACTAAAAATCTGCAAAACAAAAGAAATTTTAAATTGTTTGACCAAAATCGGTTGGAAAACTGTTTACAACGAAGTATGTATGTATGAAAGAGAGGAGGGAACCGAAAATTGTTATTTAAATTTTTTCTGGTATGAGAATCTTTATTTAGAAGATATCTATCCTTCGATCATATTTAGCGGCTGTTTTACAATTTTTTTTTATTTCAGTCAAGAAATAATTTTTTTGTCATAATGTTAATTATATTTAAAAAAAAAAAGGTCTCCAGTTGCAGACAGATTAATAGCAAGTTTTACAGAGAAAAATAAGTTTTTAAAATAAACATCACTCTTAACTACATACAGTTAGCGTAAAAATTATGCATACTCTGACATTTTTACGATTTTTTTTTATTTATATTTTCCGTATTAAAGCCATTTTTTCTCATCAAAGGCGTTTCGAAATAATTGGGTATATTCAAGAATTAAAAAATCACTTATTACACGTAAAAGGCGCACCAATACCTGTAATTGCTGGCTTAGAAATTCACATTGAAAATTTTTGCACTTTAGCACTCATTCTTCAACACTTGCACAACACGACACTCTGTGTAGTACATTTTTATATGTATTTAGCCAACTTTGTGGATTTTGCACTTAGCACACAATCTATTTAAGAACAACACACTCACTACACCTGTACTTAATTCATTTTGGCTTTTGATATTTATCTCTTTCAAAATTTTGTACATAGCCATTTTTAAATAAAATTCACTTTTTTGTATTCAAACATCAACCAACTCTCCTTTGTACACAAAAACTAAAAAGACAATCAATAATACAAAAATAAAAACAAAAATTCTGCAGTTATTGCTTCCTCAACTTCTACAATCGCATTGGCACTTGGCTGTATCTATTGTTCCAAGGCCCTTCATGAAAAGCTACTCAACAGCGTGTTACATTGGCCAATGGATCTTTTTGATACCACACCATTGGGTAGAATAATAAATCGTTTCTCAAAAGATGTGGATTCGGTCGATATGACCTTACCAATGTTATGGCGCATGGTTATATCGCAATTTTTTTCGGTAATAATTGTTTTCCAGTTCATCTAAAGCACATTCTTATAAATTAGCAAAATAAATAATACAAACATACATACATACATATGTACAAACATACATACATACATACTTACCTTACCATAGCCGAGTGATTAGATGGTCTTATTACCATTTGGTAAATATCTTATGAAAATATACAGTTTCCGGTTCGATATCCAGCCCGCGAAACATATAAATAATATAGGGCAACAATGATTTTGGTGCGGAAAATGTTAGAGCTTTTTTTGATAGACTTTTTTGTGCTAATTACGAATCCGTAAGTATAAAGTTTCCATCAGCTACAGATTTTTGCATTATTTGAAAAGCTCTAGCAAAAAAACAAAAGGTTATAGAACTTTTCACTTAGGCTTAAATTAAAGCTACAACGCTCGACTGCTATCCTCCTAAATTCTTTGACCCGATGGTTACTTACATATACTCAGTTATTGAACAAAAAAAAAAAAAAAATTACCAAAATCAGTTTTTGCTGTACAATAAATTACTATTTTTAAGTGACCTTAGGGTTAAGGTATTTTTAGCTTTAACATTTTCCACACCAAATTTGTTTTCTATTTTTGTTGGCCTTTATAATAGGAAAACTTTTTCTTAAAATCAATCACCACTCCACAAGTAATGAAAAGTAACCCAGTAGCTATAAATAAATGGAAAAAATCCAAGGGATTTCTAAAAGGTTAAGAGGACGCACACTACGAATTATAGGAAAGCTCGCTTAAATTTTAAGCAATACTTCATCACATGCGGAAGATTATTCCACGAGTCTTAAATTTCAGTAGTAAGCGATGTCCTACCTTTCGTAAGTGAAATAATAAAAGAGACCGCATTTCTTATAAAACGCTCCTAATAAAAATTGTACTGTGCAGGCCTCTATTCAAAGGCAAGATAAGCTGCATTGTCTCTCAGAAAGAAATCTTTGCCATAGTTGGAGCAAGTTGCATTTCTTTTACAAAATAGTAAATCTCTTTGAGGGAAAATGACTGTATTCGGTGAAAGCTAGCAGCGTTGAAAATATCGGACATGAGTCACCTCACCGCGCTCTCGTATGGGTACTTGGTCAAAGCAATATCGAAAAAAAAAACAAATAGCCCATGGCTAGTCACGGTTCGGAAATATCATCGAGGCGGATAAGTGCCATAGAAATTAAAAAAAAAAAATTGATTGATCAAAGTTGCACATATTTGATGTAATAAAATTAATTTCGAACGTAAAAAACATGCTTTTAAAATTGGTGCAAACTTTTTCAACTACCCAATATTTTACCAAGGGCAAATATTTTTCTTTTAAACGTATTAAAATAACTGTTCAAAACGTAGTGCATTCATTCTAATTGATGCTTTAATAAATATATTTTTTTTCGTTCAAACTTTTTGCTTATGTGTACATTAGACCGCAAGAGAAAAAAATTCGCCGTACATTCCCAAGTCTAAAGTAGTTTTGCAAGGCGATGTAGGTTTTTTTTTTTGCCGAACGTAGAGGTTGCCTTTTTACCTTTTTTGTCATATCTTCGGCATTTAAGGAGGAATTTTTTTTGTTCCAAAGCTCATTCCAGTACTTGCCCACCAGATCTCCGGTCTTATTTTCCCAACGAACAACCAGTCAGTAAATTGATAAAAAAAAATGTATTCCGATGAATTGATAACCGTCTCATTTTTTACGATAATTTTGCGCAAAGGAGTGTAAATTTTGCTCGCGTTGCTTCAACAGTCGCAGTGGGCGCAAAGTAGGTTAGGTTAGGTTAGGTTAGGTTGAAGTGGCTGCTAGGCCCAGTGGATTTTTTATTTACTTATTTTTTACTTTAATTTTCTTTTCATTTTCAGATTTTAAATTTTATGTTCTTTTAATGTTTTGCAAAGAAAATTATTTTTAAAACATGTTTTATAGCATTTCTCAATTTTTTTTTTAATTTTTAGATGTTTTGAAATAAAAAAATAAATTTTTTTAATTTCATTTCATTTTTAGGAATTAATATTTTTTTCGTTTTTAATTTTTAAATTTTATTGTTTTAAAATGAAAAATATTTTAAGAAACTTAATAACTTATTTTTTTATATTAAATTTTCTTTTAGTTATCAGGTTTTTTGTTTAAAAAGGAAAAATATTTATATATTTTTTACAACAACAATACCAATATATTTTTTTTTAAATTTAATTTAATTGTTAGAAAATTTATTGCTAGAAGACGAACAGAATAACGCTAAGCCTTCCTACTAAGCAGGTTTTTCAATTACACTTTCAAAAGACAGAAACTAGCTGTCAAGATAGTTGCCAGAACTGTAAGACTTTTGTTTTTGTTAATCGGCTTTTTTTTATAAAAACAAAATATTTCCGAATGTACATACATACATACATAAGTGTCGCCGAAAAATATAAAAAGACGATCCACAGGTTAGGCCAAAAACCACTTTTTGAAATTTCCTTCCAAAAATACTTTAGCTCAGGTGTGTACGGCGATTTCTTTGTTTTTTTTTTGTTTGTTTGCTTGTAAGGTGGTACGGTCTAATGTACATAGTACATATTGTTGATGCCCGCTGGCAACCACTATGTGTTCACAGTTTGCATAGATTTGCAACAATTTTTTTAAAAGCATGCTAATGTGTCATACTTAAGATCCCCTCCGCCTAAGTGTAAAAACAATAATTAATTAGCTTGATTTTGGTTGTAGCGAGCGACACATTAAATCGATCCCACCTATTTTTTTTGCAGATTAACCAAAATATTTCATTTAACACAGCGCATGGTCTTAACTACTTACTGTAGTTTAAATTAATTTCCCATTTTTTAATACATATAATTATTTAATTGATTGCATGCTGATTTCTTTTAAGTTGTTTTTTTTTATCGTTAGTCTAAGCATTTCAATATCCTTCCAATATTTTGATACTTTATCCCCTTTTTATTTATTTTTTTTTTTTTGTATTAAAATAGAAAAGGCTCGCAATTTATACTCGTATTTACATATATATAGAATTTATAACCGCATACATTTTACATGCATATATTTTACTTAAAACATTTTCCTCTAAATTTATCACTTTAAATCGAAAATCCACAAATAAAAATATTGACACACTGAAATTGGTGAATTTGCATTCGCCTAGTCATATCACGCTACTTATCGGGATTGTTTTTGGCATATGGTTGTCTAAATTGTTCCATGGAGGTATTTGTCAAACTGCTTAAGAGCGTAATGCGTTGGCCAACCGAACTATTCGATACAACTCCATTGGGTCGCGTCCTTAGTCGCTTTTCAAAAGATATCGATACCTGCGATACCACACTGCCTGCTGTGGTGCAACAATTTCTATCAACATGCTTTGGGGTAAACAAACAAATTCTCTTTGCAAAACATGTAGTGTTTAACTTGTTTTTGAATAATATATATTTCGTATTTGGGAATTGAAAAAACAAAAAGCCTAATAATTTCCGTATCATCTAGAAAAGATTAATTTATCATCGCCTAACCAATTATTTTATAGAAAAAGAAAGAGCAATTAGGTGATTGACGTTACCGTTTAAATTGCTTTGACGACATTTTAGTATTAAGCATTCTGCATTAAAAAGCTAAATATGCAAATAAACTACGATCTCCACCTGTTTACTAACCGAATGGCAAAGCTATGCGCTGATTTTAACACTCGCATAAAAATTTAGCAAATTAACTTTATTAACAAAAACATTTTCTCGCAAACATCAATTACTTTTTAATAGTGAAACTGCAAGTACTAGGTAATTTGGAAAACTAGCAGCTCAATATGTACGCCTTGCGCTGTGTCTATTGCCAGCTCGCTCTTATGTCACATTTCCACTAGACAGTGAAATTACACCAATAGATTGTGCAATAAAAAATTCTATCTAACAAAGAATGATTTCAATGTTTCAACATGGCATTTTATCAATGCTGTACATTTGTCGCTTATCTTTCATTTGCTAGTGAAAAAGCAGCATAACTTTACCATTAACCATTAAAATTGATGTCATTTAATGTCCAGTGGAAATGCGACATTATTGTGTGTTTTTTTTTTTTTAATTTTAATTTAGTTAAGTCCTTCCTAACTTCCAAAGTCTTGCCGTTTTACTCAAAAAAGTAAGTTGGTTCATAAGAAAGTCGCCATTACTTGATTTAAAATCCACATACATAAGTGCACAACGTCATGGTTTGCATGAAAGGCTTTTTTTCTAAAATATGTAGTTTTAAGCATTCGTTTCATTGCTTTTAAATGAAATTAAAAACATTTTAGTTTAACTTTCTTCATGCATGCTGCTAGATTTTCCCGCAGTAAACAGTAGCAAACAAAAATATAGTACAATAGAATTGTATTTCCATTAATTAATTCGCTTCAATTAGTATAATTTATTGAAATATTTTGCAAAAAAGTGACCTAAATCCAAAGCGATCGTTTAAAAAAAATAGTACATATTTTGAGAGCGATAAATGTAGTTTCACACCTGCAAATTGATTAAAAGTTTGTTAATGCATAGGTTCTTTAAACCGTTTGTAAGGACAGCTGTGCTTTCCGAGCTCTGTGTCCATTTATCGGTAATAAATACAGGGGAACATTCAGACCCTCATTGCATCCGTTACGGCCAATAGCGGCAGACATCTGAATTCCGCTAAGTTTTCAACGATGTAATCCTTAGTTAAACTCTTTGGCTTCAATCCCCTTTTGTGCGAGCCTTCCGTGCTCGCTAATGTGGGTATTCCCGACATCTATCTCAAGGTTCTGGCAATCGACGAGAATAAGAATTCACTCTCATGAGAATGGATATTTACTCTCATCGTAGAGTCAACAATGCCCATTCTCATTACTAGTTAGACGATGAGAATGAGAGTGAATTCCTATACTAATGAGAATTATCCTCATCGTTTACCAGAACCTTTTAAGCTGACATTGGACAGTGTTAATAAACCGTTTCAACTGAAATATAATATTGAGAGATATTGTGTCACATAAGGAAACAATATCGAGCCAAAAGTATCGATGCGATTCTCATTTATAGTATCGCTCTAACATAGTCGAGTACCCATTGTTATCGAATTGAGAAGACTCGATACCCAAATATTCGATGCCAAATTAATGTAATTGTTTTCTAAGTTCTGCTTTTCTAAAGTCTGAAAGAATTGACCCGTAATGTTAGTTCTAAACACTGTACTCTTGAAACGACCGTTTTCGCTCTCTTATTTTTTGTTCGTTTGAGCAGATGCTGTTTCTTAAGAGCGAGCGCTTTGGTGTTTTTTTTTTTATTAGGTACAATTTTTTTTTGTTTTAAAAATAGTGTATTTCAACGCGAAAAGTGGAAAGCTAAAGACTCGAGTACAGCCAATCACACAAATTTCGACAAATCAGTGAAATTTTCGTATCTCAGAAGTTCTCGAGCCTTTCCATTTGAAGCTATCCTCAATTGATTTTCCATAATTTTAAATATTGTTATTATAATTACTATTACGTATTATTATTATTATTATTATTATTATTATTATTATTATTATTATTATTATTATTATTATTATTATTATTATTACTATTACTATAACTGTTATTTTTTCTCGCTCTATCAAAAAGGTTTTCATTAAAATTAATGAATTTTTAGCAGTTATTGCTTTTTTAACATTTATCCCCATTTCCATTTAATTTTTGCCACACTATTATTTCCAGTTAATGCCATTACAATGCTTTCGTGCTTAAGGAAAACATTCGAATATAACATTCATATAAACTTTTTATTTTTTATTTAAAAAGTTGAAGTTTTTTCTAACTTAATTTCGCACAGCAATAAACCAAGGCTCCGGTTAGCGCTGCATACTGAATTCTTTAAAAACCAACAGCAGCATCCTTCATAAACACCGTAATGTGAATGATTTTTTTAACCTTTGGCTGACCACTGCATTTATTACAAATTCTTTATTTAATAACTCATAATCGGCATTTTCCTCTATATAAAAAATCGCACATAAACACCAGCAGCAATTCGTGCAACTTCTCTTACCCATCTTACATTGAATTCTCATATCTTCTTGGAGTTCTTTGGCTGACATGATCTCATGAAAATGGTAAACTACGTATGGCAGCAGTAAGACACTTTACGAGTATTTTCCATTTTATATCAATCAAAATTTTTACCTAAACATAAATTTCTATGTTTATTTTCCTCCTTCCTTACACCACACCTCTACGCACCTGACACCACGCCCTTGCTCTGTCCGATATGTAGGCTTGTTTGCCTATTTCGCCGTCATTTTGCTGTACACTGGCGCTCTGAAGGCAGCCGAGCTACTTCATAACGACCTGCTCTACCACATAATACGCGCATCAGTTTGCCAATTCTTCGATGTTACGCCATTGGGACGTCTGCTGAATCATTTTAGCGGCGATATGGAAGTTATCGATGAAGAATTTCCCGGCACATTGGATAGTTTTTTTACGTTAATTTTTATGGTACCTACTTAGTTTTACATTTTTTTGCTTACAGATTTGCAAACTTTTGCAGCTCTGTTCCTTTATGGTTTGTAGACGACGCAAAATTTTTCAATTCATAAATCTCTCATAATTTTCCGCTCCATTCATGATCTTACAATCATAATCATTTGCTGTTCCACAATGATTTTACTATACTTGCAGCAGCGCGTGGATAAAGAGTATTGGACTTTTTAGTAATCTAACTATGCACTGTATTTAAAAATTTACGATCATAAATATCTCATCCGTACAGGCCTTTGCAGTTATGGCGCTTCTTTGGCTATAGCTATGGCCACCATACATGCATCCTTGCGAATTTCTCATGAGCTTTACAGTAATCTCTTGCACTTGCCATCGGCATTTTTCGATACAACGCCCAGTGGGCGAATTTTAGATCGGTGCACAAGTGATGTGCACACTTTAGACACGATAATGCCACTTAATACGCGTATATTTATGTCGACTATGTTTCAGGTACATAAATACTTAAATTATTGTTAAGCAGCTCCACACATTTTTTTTTTTACTTTTACGAGTACATCGGAATGTGAATTTTAGCACAACTTCTTTTTTGGCGCATAATTTTTTTTATTTATTTATATATTGTTTTATTGTTTAGATGAAACCAGCGGCATCGTTAATTGTGTAATGAGTTGAATATTTAAACGTTGATTGCCTTTTTTGGAGCTAGTGAACTTTTTTTAATTATGCTTATGGCAACGTTATTAGTTTTAGTTTTATTATATTATAATGCCGAATTTTCACTAGGCATTTAAATGACAAAAAAATTAAGAATTATTATACACAATTTTTGAGTCATCTATAACTATTATTTTGAGGCTTATATGCATTATAAAAGTTTTTTTATAATTATTATAAGTGATATAAATAATTTTAAGTCTTTAAACACTTTCCTTTTTGGTTGTTGTTGTTTCCGAATAGTTGTCAAACTTTACCAAATACAGTTTTGATTTTTATTCATACCTGCGTACATAAAGTTGATACTAAAATCCTGAACAGCCCTAGTGTAATAAATATTTACATTTATTTTATTTTTAAATACTTGAAAGGGTTGTTTGCAGATAAGGTTTATGCTTAGTTTGCACAGAGTTTAAAAAATAATTTGCACAGAGTTTACAAAAGATATGTGTAGGTCATTAGGACTAGGACTATCCATGTATCCGAATATCTGGATATTGGTATAACGGACAAAATCCAGATATGCTGTTATTATCCATTATATCCATTTGTTATCTCGGTAGCCGGATATTCGGATTTTTTAATAAGATATTCGAATCTGGATATTAAAAAAAAAAAAATCTAGATACATATGTAGGCACAACTTTCCTTGGTCCTAATATAATTTTATACATTTGAGCTTAAAAATTTATATAAGTAGGAATGTATGTTTGGTTTTCGGTACGCCCTAATGTTTATCATCAGGAATGTTCTGAAGAGCATATGATCCAAAATCTATGCGATTTGTAAGAAATGTATTGTAAATAATGAATACTTTACATGAAAACTGTTAAAGGAGCTTCGGATAGATCTGTGCCTGATTCACTTAAAATATCCTATCTTTAAATCCGGACAATAAGCTATTTACGTGCCAAATTTCATTCCAATCCGTTAAGCGATTTTTGCGTGATCGAAAATCGTACGAATTTCAGAACATTTCTGATTGCTATTATCCTAAGAAGTTCGCTTGGGACCACCAACACTATAAGGGCGGTTCTTTATTTGAAAAAGGAATACATCTTCTTGACTATTTTTTGTTTTTCTTTAAAATTTTGTCATACCTTAATGTTATGCTTTATATTCGATAATTTTGACTTTTTAAACGGCCACTACAGTTTGCAAACTTTAGGGGAGGACACTTGAAAAATTTACGTATTTAATAGTATTCAGGTGTATTATATTCGGTTATTAATTTTCTTTCGTGTGTAAATTGGAATACTAAGGCGGGTCGAAAATAAATTTTTTCCCAAATGCGTTGGTAATAGTGAAAATATATTATTTTTCCCCATACAAAATCGACCCAGCCTAATGAACACTGACAAGAATATATAGACATCTTGTCGATTTGAAGAGATGTCCTCCCCATGGTTATGTAATATGAATTTTTAAGTCTACTCATAAGTCGAGGTAGGAATCTATTAAAGGTTTAATTAGTACTAAGGAAAACTCGCTTTTTTGTGCTCTTCCTACCCATTAGATGCTTGTCTAGCTACTTTAGTTTTTGTGTGCGAGTTGTAAGCGATTTATGCTGGATTTTTTTCTGTAAAATTAAAAATACTGTTATGCGCTC
Organism: Rhagoletis pomonella; assembly: GCF_013731165.1. Lineage (NCBI taxonomy): Eukaryota > Metazoa > Arthropoda > Insecta > Diptera > Tephritidae > Rhagoletis > Rhagoletis pomonella. The sequence goes on from NW_023458560.1 coordinate 68,483,049, forward strand.
TAAATTTATTATCTAACTAATTGTTAAAGCCACCTTCCTACATTAATATTTCATAAAATGTAAAATTTATGTTTCCCTACTCAATGACTAACTACTTACTCCCTCCCTAGGCGCTCTAACGTAGAATAAGTTATCATTTGTTTTTGACAAGCGATCGATAAGTTTATCGGATGATAAAAAGCCGGTTGCTTTGTTGTAAAAATTCGTGTATGTACATATGTATGTATATTGACTAACAATCGAAATTGCATTATTTATATCTACTATGTAACACGGATATACTATATGTATGTATGTATGTAATTACCTACTTATTATATCCAAATAGTGCTAACCTATATTGGCGCTGCTATGGCTATTGAATTGGGTGCATTATTGGGTTCGCAGAAAATATTTGTTATACTTTTTATGCAAATCATACGCGCACCACAAGAATTTTTCGATATAAAACCCAAAGGACGCATACTTGATCGCATGACGAATGACATTTACATATTGGATGTATTGTTACCACAAAATTTAAGAGTTGCCATATCGCAATTATTTAGGGTATGTTCAAGGCTATGGAGAAATACATATGTGTATGTATATAGTACAGATCTACCTACTTCAGATGTGGGCGAATAAATTGGCGTTCCAAGAAAAATTAACTATTCATTGTCTTGAGATGGTACAAAAGTAAATAATCTACTCATATGCGTTTGAAATTATTTCGAAACATACCCAAACTAACGTCAAAAAATGTCCATCCTTTGTGAAAATTTTAAACTGGAAGATTGGAGAGATTGGATTGAACATTAGGTTCTCAACCTAACCTCAAGTCATTCGCATTATCAGCATTAATATTTTTTTAGGTAGTTTTGCACACTTAGCTGTACATTAGACCGTACCGGATAAAAGCATGCGCCGTGTACACCACTGAGTCTAAACCAGATATGTATTTTTGTAAGGCAATTTCCAAAAACCATTATTTTTTTTTTGTCGAACGTTGTGATTGCCTTTTTAACCGACTTCACAAACAGGAGAAATGTTATCAATTCGTCGGAATATACTTTTTTTTTATGTATGTTACCACATAACTTTGAACCGATTTCTATAATTTTTTAAAAGAAAGGTGTTAGCTCACAGGTGGTCCCATATTAATTTGGTTTAAATCCGATCATCATATCATGAAGAAATTAATGATAATCTTAATTTTTTATATAAAAATTGAAGTCGGTTTTGTTTTTGTTTAAAAATTACTTGTTACATTTTTTGTTTTATATGTCTTCGGCATTTACACTCGAGTCCTAAAACATGATATATTTTGATGTTCTTGTCTCGGGGAGACAATTTTTTTGTACCAAAGTTCATTGGCCTCAAATATCCTGTTCTGGTACTCCCTCCCTAATGTCAGTAAATTAAAGCTCGCTAAAAATTATTGAACTTTTGCTAGGGAAGTATTTCGATTTTTTTTTTTTTTGCCGAACGTAGGGTTCACCTTTTTACATTTTTCGTCATATCTTCAGCATTTACAGTCGGATCTTAAAGGAGGAGATTTTTTTGACCTCAAGTTCTCCGTTCTAGTACTTACTAACCAGATCTTAATTCCTATCACCCTAACGTATCTCCCTAAGTAAATTAAGCTCATCAAAAGTTAAGTCCTTCGATTATTCCATAAGAACCATTGTAAAAAAAAAGAAAAATTTAAAATGGCATTAAAAAAATAATTTAGACTCGGAGGTGTATGGCGAAATTTTTCTGTTTGCTTGGAAGGTGGCACGGTCTAATGTACATATGTACATATAAGCGTATTCGTTAGAAAAACTTTCCTCATTTTCAATCCGTAGCAATTTGAGATAAAACTTTTCGCTTTCACTTGAATACAAAAAAGTGGTTAAAGTATGCAATCAGAGAATTCAGTAGATATGTATTGGCGGTTTGAGTACTAAATTTTATAAAGACATATACATTACTTGCATCCAAAAATTGTTATGGTAAATTATTGTGATACGTACACGTTTTCTCAGTCAACTTCCAAAGTACATGTACTTATTTGATGAGATGCTATACATACTATGTAGTAGTTACTTAGCGGTTACTGTTCTCTACATTAACTACATATTTATTCTCGGAAGAATGTTTTTCATAAATAAACTAAGTATGTGTCTGCTACTACTACTTCCCTCATTTCCTCTGGTAACTTGTTTGCAGCACTACTATCATACATAATGACTTGCGCTCCCTATTTGGGTGCTTTGAGAGCGGCAACGGTAATCCATTTGTTACTCTTAACCAATATACTACGTGTTGAACTGAGCTTTTTCGACACAACACCACTGGGTCGTATATTGTCGAGATTTTCAAAAGATATTGATGTCCTTGATACAAAATTACCACAATTAGTTGATGATTGCCTTTGGTGCTTTTTTCAGGTATGACTAAGAAACATTATTTAGTTAGTTAAAAAATAAAAATAAAAATAAAAAAAAAACACTAAATCAGTTCGAATTTGAACAGTTTGCAATGGTTTCGTGTTTGCTTGTTAATTACGTAGTTGAGAATTAAAAACAAATTGTAAGTAGTACGGGGACTGCTCCATATGTATTTCGCCTAAGAATTTACGAATTTTTGCACTCCAAATTAGTTTTAGTTTTTTCAAAATATTCTTCAAAACAAAGCCTTTGAACTACGTATTCAAAAAACGTCGAAAACGTCATTTGGTGGCAAATTAGAGCTGTGCCGCAGATGACCCAACAGTTTGATGTTTAATGGCTCGCAGGGCGTGTCTTGGGGAAGAGCGAGCTATATTTCTTCGTTTTACGAATTTTACCAAAGACCGTCTGGCAAACAAATGGCTATGCGCTATTCAGAATTGGTACCAGAGAAAGACCAAGCATTATTGCTTATATTGAAACCACACCATACATCAGCCAGTTTTGTCAATGTTTGTCTCAAATCAAATCGAATCGGGTTCTGGCAAAATTGTTTTTTAGTTTCATTTTTACTTCAACATATTTTGATTAAAAGAAAAATACTGATAAAAATAAAATATTTCACACAGACAAAAAAAAATATAATAATATTTGCAATTAAAAAAAAAATAATCAACAAATTTTCGTTAAAATTTCGAGGTTTTTAATTAAATTCTGAGTATGCAGTTTTGTAGCCCATTGAATTCTAGTAGAATATTTAAACTACAAGTTTCAAATGGCTAAAAATTTCGATTGATTTTTTAGAATTTTTAAAATGTTCGAAATTTGTATGAAAGTTTGTTGATTTTTTTTTAATATTGCACAAATTTGGAAACTTGGATTTACACGAGTTTTGTTAAAGAAAGAACTATATTTTTATAAAAAAAAAAATAACAAAAGTTCAATAACAACAAAAGTCATGCGTTAGAACTTGGCAAAAGGGGTTTCGGCTATAATTTTTTGACCACTGTATATATGGCTGCCAAGCTGCCAATCTGAATTGCAGCGGCACCATTTATGACAAACGATGCTGCTGGCGTATGCAGATGATATCGATATCGTACTGAAACAAAGGGACGTAACCGCAGCATTTTCCAGTTTAGAAAAAGAAGCTAAAGAAGTTGGTCTAGCGGTGGGCGGGAGGGAAAAACAAAGTACCTCCTGGCAACATATAAAGATTCCACGCGTTTCGGGATACACGTCACTGTTGGCAGATATAACTTTGAAGTAGTGAAGTACCCTGTCTACCTAGGATCCCGCATAAACACCACCAACAACGTCAGCCTGGAGATCAAGCGAAGAATAACTCTTGCCAACAGGTGCTACTTTGGGCTCGGTAGGCAATTGAAAAGCAGAGCCCTCTCTCGACGAACGAAAATCACGCTCTATAATCTCTCATCATGCCCGTCCTTTTATATGGCGAAGAACAAGTAACAAGTGTGTGGGAGCAAATTTCCCCAGGTCGAATTTGGTATTTAAGTCAATCGAAGTACTGTTTTCGATTTAAACGCACGAAAAGTTTTCGTATTTCAAGTCTCTTTGAAACACACAAATGTCGGCATGCCAAAACGTTTTGAGTGCGAGTGGGGTGAAAAATATCAGGTTTTGCAATAGTGACATCAAATTAGAAAATCTTTTAGGCAAAATACATATGTATCTATGTATATGGAGCAGGCCTCGTATAAACACGTATACATATACATACATAAGTACTAATAAATTGTTTGTCATAGGTTAGGAATCCTGTTACTTTAATTATTCAACAGGCTCTAGTTTTCAAGATATTTCGGATCAAAAAAATCAAAAAAAAACTGATTTTTCACATTTTTCGAGGAGTTTTCAAAACAGCAGAAAAATAAAGCTTAAATGCTGCCCTAATACCACAAAAGTATATTTTTCTTAATAAAAAAAAAATGTTGCGAATGCAATCTGAAATATCCTCTTATTTTTTTTATCACATCCTTACTAATTTTTTCAAAATGTTTTCATTGTTAACAACGGAAACATAAAAGACATGTTCAGATTTGATTAAAGGTGTAATTTAATCTTCATCAAATGAGTATAATGGGGTGTATGACCAAAAGGTCAAAAGATTATATTCCACAGATATATCATCCTACAAAAGTTAAAAAAAAAAATGCAAAAATCCGTTTTTTGGCAAATATCTAAAAAATAGAGCCAATAGGACATATTTTGATTATAAGGAACAATCATATAAGAACCGATAGTCACTGGTTGTGCCACAATCAGTTGTGGGAATTTTTTTGGGCCTTGTAATTTTTTGACGTCATTACGTTGGAAAATCGGCATTGAAATGACAAAAAAATTTGAGCCATTTAAAAAGTGCCATGTGGAAGAAACTCTAATGGCGAATTTCCACTAGGCATTGAAATGACGACGAAAAATATGTGCCGTTTAAAAATTGTCGTGAGGAAATAAATTTAATGACAAATTTTCTCAATGTAATGCTGGATTTCCACCAGGCATTAAATGGCAAAAATTGTAATTACAAAGTTCAACATTAAAAATTAGTCGTGTCAAAATATAGTCCCATGGCATTTTTTAAATGGCACCATTTCGAATATCTACTAGGCATTGAAATTAAAAAAAATTGGTGGAATTTAAAAAAATGCCATGTGGAAATGACTTTTTTTTTACGTATTGACATGATTATGCCGCATTTCCACCAGGCATTGAAATGACAAAAAATGGGAGGCATTAAAAAATGTCATGTGGAAACGAATTTAATGACTATTTTTTTAAGTAATGACAAGAATATTTTTTAATGCCCCTGTTTGTCAATTAAATTTCTGTCATTTTATGCCTAGTGGAAATCCAGCATAAGACTATTCTTATTAACGTAATAACACAAAAATTTTTTAATGCCCAAGTTTATCATTTAATGCTCAGTGGAAATTCAGCATTACTACAATAAAACCTTAGGCGTCATTGATTAAAAAATCGATTAGGATCTGCCACTCATGATGTAATGTTTTTGTTAAGGTCTTTGAAAGTGCAAGGTTTAAAATTTGAGGGGTTCTGAATGTATTATACTTAGTTTTAGTTTATAATTATGAAGAACTATATTAGGTATGTTTTATTATAAGTTGCATACAATGTTTTTTTGTTTTTTTACTTTGCTGCATGTTAGTATTACGTGCAGAGCTGCCAAGTTAAGTCTAAACCTTGAAGTAAGGTCCTTTTCTTTATTTTTTTTACCTCAATATTCTTTGAAACATTTTCCAAATTATACCTACAGCGTTGGTTAAAAAACCTGGTAATTTAAATATTAATCGTTGTGTGCTATGTAAAAAATTTTAGATTTTTCTCAAATTGCTACACCTTTTCGAAATTGTAAAGCAAAAAATTTAAACTAAAAAAAAAAACCGAAGGCAATTTGAATGCCAAAAGCTCGATACTTTATCAATAGACAGACTTACAATTTCATGCCATTTTTATTTTTTTACCTATTTATACATTTTTATCATCTAGTTGTGCAAACAAAAAAGAAAACAAGCGCATAAACGAAAAATATGTATAAATTAATCAAAACAAAATTTTTGTTTATGTTTACGCGAGAATTATTAAATCAAGTAATGGCATTTTTCTCTTATTTACTAAACAATCCACAATTTATAACTATAATTTCGTTCATTGTTAACATCATTTTTAAAATTCTAACATATTTTTGAAACCATATTTTCCTAAAACTTTATTAACATATGTATTTCTTTATTATTGTCTATCCTTTAATTTCCAAAAATTTGCGCTGCATTTTATTACACAAACGCTGCGTAAAGGTCTTAGCCACCATTGTGGTCATAAGCATGTCCACGCCGATTTTCTTGGCAGTCATTGTGCCCATTGCATTGCTGTATTACTTTGCGCAACGCTTCTATGTCGCCACATCACGCCAACTGATGCGTTTGGAATCAGTCTCGCGTTCGCCAATTTATACACATTTCAGTGAAACAATTACGGGTGTGACAACCATACGCGCCTACATGGTGCAAGATCGGTAAGTAAATATACCAAAAAATATGAACACTTGCTCTAAGAAATTAATTCTTCACCCACCCATTTTTTTTTTTAGCTTTATCGATGAATCCGATAATCGTGTGGACAAAAATCAGGTCTGCAAATATCCATCATTGATAGCGAATCGTTGGCTTGCCATACGCCTGGAAATGGTTGGCAATTTAATCATTCTATTCGCTGCTTTATTCGCCGTATTGGGTGGCCAATCGAATCCCGGTCTAGTTGGTCTATCCGTCAGTTATGCCTTGCAAGTGACACAAACACTCAATTGGTTGGTGCGTATGACATCCGATATTGAGACAAATATTGTGGCTGTGGAACGTATTAAGGAGTATGGTGAAACCAAACAAGAAGCGCCTTGGGAGCTGGAGAACTCGAAAGTGCCACGTGATTGGCCAGTCGAGGGTCAAGTTGTGTTTGATAATTTCAAAGTACGCTATCGTGAGGGTTTGGATTTGGTTTTGCATGGCGTTAGTTTCACCATTGCTGGTGGTGAGAAAGTCGGTATTGTGGGTCGTACAGGTGCTGGCAAATCGAGTTTGACGCTGTCTCTGTTCAGGTGAGTAAAGCAAAAATAAAAAATTGAATTTTAAATTTTAAATTTTGCGGACTAAAAAGGGTATTAATTTTATAAAAAGAAATAATTATTTATTGACACCGTGCGACAAGGAACAAAAAAATAAATTTAAAACACATACAGTCGCACATACGGATGAACAGACCCTGCAGACTTTAGCGAGCCCCTAAACCGAATAAGTCGGAGTGGCCTCACCGAAGCTCACTCTTTTTCTTCAATGACCCAAGGCTCTACTCGGATCGGTTACCGCATTTCGCGCATGCGTTGCGCGCACGTTGCAACCCAGAACAACGACTATACACCATTGCACTCCTCCAGGCATTAAAATGATCATTATGCCGGATTTTCATACTATAATACATGCATTTTAATCGGGAAAGTGAGGTGGAAGATTCGTGTGAAGCTGAAGTTTTTAGAAAAGAAGTTTTCTGAAAGCAGCTTTGTACTTTTGGCATAATCGGGTTTAATAACACTAGCTAGCGGGTTTAGTTTGGTGGTGTAGGAGCATAGAATCGAGGTCCTCAGCGCTAGGCAGGCTAAATATGTAGTTTTAGATGATTATTAGGACAGATTTCCCAGTAATAGCCGTTTATAGGGGCTCTAAATAATCAACTTTGCCAGAAGTCTACTTTGTAGTTAAACACGGCATATGGCATCATTCTGTCTTCTAGAGAACAATGGAGAGTTCCAGAATCACTTGTAGGACACGAATCCAAGGTCAAATGTATTCGCCATATTTAACGAAGGCGATGGGTAGTTGAAAGAAAAGGATACCAGTACTGGGGTCGGATGATGTGCCTTCGAAGAAATGCATTGCTGTCATCGCATTCTCATCGCCGGCCTATTGGGTGGTTCTAGTGACTCCTATTATATGTCCGCACTATACAAAAAAAAAAATTGGTTTCGCCTATATCGGCAACAGGAAATATCGTGCTCTTGGCCTGTCATCAGCCATTCCGTCCCGATATGTCAGTTACTTCACCCCCTGTGTGAAGTCGCAGTGTCAGTGAATAGATATCGCTGCCTGCCTATCCGCGGTCAACCCCGGCGATTTCCTTGAATATTATTTGTTCAACGGGGTAGGCGGCACGATGGATCCAATTTTGATCTCCCAAGTTGACCTGCGCATGTCAATTTAGGCTCTTAGCTATACTGAGACCTGCCGATGCGCACGCTCTCCAGCGGAGCCACCAGTGTCCTTCCAAACGTTTGGCTGGGCGTTAGTTGCAAACTTTCTACTGCTTGATAAAAAGACGGCAAACGTATCGTTCCAATTCTGGACAGCTCTGTACGCACATTTTCACCTTACGTTTGATTCTCTACGTATTTTTGGTTTTTTGTTCGTGAAATGACAAAATAATTCGACTGAATTGCGACTCACTCCCAATAAGCAGGACCCTAAAAACTTACACGTCCTCTCGATCAAACCGCAGTATAGGAAAATAAACCTGAAAGCAGGGCAATAGCGTGCAAAGCATTTGGTTGTTTGTTCTATTGAATTTTTTATTTATCCTTGCAGAATTATCGAGGCCGCTGGTGGACGCATTCTCATTGATGGCATTGATATTGCAACCTTGGGTTTGCATATGCTACGCTCACGACTCACAATTATACCTCAGGATCCAGTACTGTTCTCCGGAACACTGCGCATTAACTTAGATCCATTCGAAGTAAAGTCGGACGATGAACTGTGGAAAGCGTTGGAGCTGTCACATTTGAAAGCGTTTGTGAAATCATTACCCGCCGGCTTGAATCATGAGATTAGTGAAGGTGGTGAAAATTTATCGGTAGGACAGAGGCAGCTTGTCTGTTTGGCGCGTGCGCTATTGCGTAAAACAAAAGTATTAGTGTTGGACGAAGCGACAGCCGCTGTCGATTTAGAAACTGATGACTTAATTCAGGTAAGCCGAAATTTGTTGATTTGAACGGTACAAATTATTAATGTTTTCCTTTTTTTATTTTCATTGCGTACCACACACAGAAAACAATCCGTTCAGAATTCAAGGATTGTACTGTGCTAACAATTGCCCACCGTTTGAATACAATATTAGACTCCGATAAGGTTATTGTGCTGAATAAGGGTGAAATTACTGAATTTGCTTCGCCCACAGAACTACTTGATAATCCGCATTCGGCATTCTACAGTATGGCAAAGGATGCCAATCTAGTGTAATTTTGTATAATAATAAATGCATATAGTTACTTTGGTTTATGCAGTTATGCACAGTTTATGTGCTAAGCTAAGTTAACATTATTGAATGTGTCAGTATAGTACTTATTTGTAAGAGCAAAAGCAAACACACATATAAAGCGCCGTTAAAGCAGAGCAATTACTAATAAACAACATATTTACACTAACACCATTTAGTAATGTTTCGAGTACTTATGTAGACATAAAAAGTCAATGTTTGCGCTTTATTGCTTTTATTTACTTTTTGTTTGTTACATGCACATAATTAGTTGTACGATTTTGTTTTTTATAATTTTTGCATCTTAAATCTCTTATGTATTGCGCTGTTATCATAGTACATATGTACATTTAAATGTACATACTTAAATATAACTACTTAAACAATCGTTTCGTTCAATGTAACACAATCACAAACATACACTCAATGAAATACGGCCAGTTACAGTTAATGCTTGAGTTATCAACGTATGCATTGTTTCGAGTGTGCATTTTTTTTGCTGTTTTAATTTTTTTTTTTACAATTAATTTAATATAATATTTTATTTCTCCTACTTGTTCAAGTGTACGGAGTTACAATGAGAAGCCGATTTCAAACAAATAAATAATCGATTGTGATAACTGATGTAGCTAAATTTCAGTTTCTAAATCTACCTCACGTTGCACCATTGAAGCAGATATGTATGTATGTATAAAGGCAGAAAATTAACTATGTTGCCTCATTCGTCTGTTGTATATACATAAGGCCTAATGTTAACTTTGCAAATGCGTTTATGATGTAATAATTTTTTAACCAACAAGTTTTCAGTTTGTTTTGCATTTTTTTGTTTTTTTTTTTGTTTTGTATTAGCATAAGTGTGAAGAGTGTAATGCGGTTATTTTATTGTCTTAAATTATGTTTCGTATTTAAACAAAAAGAAAATGTATGTATATCGCTAAGACATGCATGTGAATCAAGAGTGCATATTACTATTGTAAACTTAGCAATTTACATAAATATAAACACCTTAATAATGTTCATTATTGATAAAAACAAAAAAAAAAACAAACAAGAAAAACTAAGAATTTTGTAAAATCTTAACAACTTAATTTAATGCGACGGGCCTTCTGATACTTAGCATCATGGAACTAAATTAGATGTACAATTTTTTAACTATACATTAGAATGTCAACGCTGTAAGAATAACATTAAATATCCTTTTTGTATTATTGCAAATTACAATGAGAATAAAGCGAGTTATTTAAAAATGTACCAATCATTTTTTAAAATATTTATTTTTATTTGTATATATACTACATACATAACTAAAAGCTGATAGGAGTTTTATTTTATTGTATCTGCAAAACGGTACAATTTGCAGTATGAATGTATGTTTGTATTACTTCTTTTATATACCATCTAAGTCAGGCAAAGGACGGACAGCGGCAGAGAAAATGTTCTAATGTTCTGCCAGAGCGAAGTGAGCCTATGGTGGTGCGAGTCTCCCGGTGCAGACGAAGCTCTCTCTCCTCCACGTCAGGTGGCGATGTTTCCAAAAGGGCATTCGGACAATCGGGAGTCGGTGTTGGTCGAGACCGACTGCCTGTGAATTCCGTCGGTTAGCTGTAGAGTCCAGTGGTTGTTTTATGAACCTCTTGACTTCGTCCGTCAGTTCGTATAGATGCCTTGTGATGCCCGCGTCTGTAACACCCTAATAACTGATTTCAGAGTTTCACTGTAGATCGTCGATGATGCCTATGGTGAAGATATGTTGTCCCCATGGAATGTGCCCCGTAATCACTGTACTAAAAAAAAGTTATGCACATTTCAGACCGATTGCAAATTTGTAGTGTCCTTAAATTTCGTAATATCGAAGTTTCAAGCATTTCTGAAATTTACCGTTATATAAAAAGTGGGCGTAATTTTAGTCCGATTTCAATAATTTTAAGCGTTTTGATTTTATGTACAATAATCACACAGAGTTTGGTACAAATTCATCGAACGGTTACCGAGATACATATATGTGGTCATAAGTGAGCGGTACCACGCCTATTTTCCAAAATTTTGTCACAAACGTATTTTTTGCTAAAGAATTATTGCAAACATCAATTTGAAATAAATTAGCTTCAGTATTTACTGACGTATCGAAGATTTCGTATTTCTCTAAATTACCGTTATATGGGATGTGGGCGTGGTTATTGTCCGATTTTAAAAATTTTCAAGCCGTCTGGTATGCTTTACCAAGGCCCACAACCATGCCAAGTTTGGGAGAAATTGGTGGAGCGGTTACCGAGATATACACATGTAATCATACGCCCATTTTCCAAAAATTTATAATTTTATTATTTTTTTCGTCTGAAAATCATTGTAAATATCAATTTAGAGTAAATAAGCTGTTGTAGTTACTAAAATATCGCTGTTTTCGTATTTCTGAAATCTACCGTTATATGGGAGGTAGGCTTGGTTATTGTCCGATTTTACCCATTTTTAACACGTTGGCTACCACGTCGCACGTTTTCATGCGACACCCAGATGTTACCCTGAGGCCACGTCGCACATTTTCGTACTTTTTAATATGGAATTTTACATGGAATTTGGATTCTCTGGCCTTTGGTGAACATTTTGGTGTATTTCCCATGGCCGCTGTGTATTTTGAATGGCAATTTTTTGGATATTAAAAAAGTTGGAAATTTAAATTTGTCTTTTTATTAATTCTTTTAAAAATCAATTCATTTATGAGCAAAAAAATACTAAAATATATATGTAAGTAAATTCAAATGGAGATCAGTAGAAAAACAATAAACTTAAAATTAGAAATTCAATTTGGAGATCAGTAGAAAAACAATAAACTTAAAATTAAAAATTCTATTTGTTAATGGAGATCAGTGCAAAAACAATGCAATTAAAATGTAAATTTATCAAAATTAATTCTTAAATAAATCATAATTAAATAAATTAATTAATTCTTAAATTTATCAAAATTAATAATAACTCAAACACAACGCAAAAGCTACAAAAAAAAAATACTGTTGCACATTTTCGTGGACGCGAAATTGGAAAACTAAGTAAAATAAAACAAAAATATCAAATACAACTCAAAAACTGCAAAAAATTACTGTCGCAGATTTTCGTGCGACGTGGCCCCAAATAAAGTCGCGAGTAATCAAAACTTATTTTAAGCACTAAGAAACAAAAAAGAACAAAAATAAATTGTTGGCCTCAGGTGACCAAAATTGTTAAATGACATTGCTACTGAACGATCAAAATTCTAAAAAGGCTTTGGCAGCCAACGTGTTAATACCATCCGTCCTACACTGAAAGGGAGTACACATACCAAGTTTCGTTAAGATATCTAAATTTTTACTCGAGTTATCGTGTGCACAGACGGACGGACCGACAGTCACCCCTTAATCGGTTTCTTTTTTCATTCTAATCGTTTATGTAAGCATTTGTTACAAACAACCGTAATGAGAACAAAGTTATAATGTACACATGTGAACAAAGTTATTGGGTACAAGTGCGCTCGGGTATAACAATGGAGGGTTCAGGATATATACGGAACCTATTGCCATGTTGTGCTCGACCATAGCTACAACCTACACTAGGTTTTATTTCGGGTGTATTTCATGACTTCTTTTTTGTACCATCGTGTAATTGGTCACGATGACAACTTTGGTACTAAAAACAAAGAAAACATGGAACATGGACCTGGTACGGTGCGGTATTTTCCTGGTGGGATATTTATGTTTGTGTTCATGGATGTATGTACATATGTATGTATGTAGCCGACCACTTTTTTCCGCCGCTAGCAGTGTTGCCAGAGAACAATTTCGTTTGGAGCTAAAACGGCCGAAAAAAGAGCTAAAAGGGCTAAATAATACTAATAGTAGCTAAAATGAAGAGCTAGTTTTTTTTATGTTGAACATTTATTGACGTAAGGTTGTTTTTACATTTTCCGAAATTTTTATAAAAGCAACGAATTTTGTAAGTTAAAGTGCTGAAAAAAAAACTTTCAAAACCAAAATAAGGTGCATATATTTCGAATTCGTTATAATACTTATAGGCATGCACATACTTATATAAAATAGACAATGAACTAAATAAAATAGAATAAGATGAAGCTATCGAAAATAGCCTGAGGTCGCCATAACCAAATAAATTGTTGTCAACACTTGTACAATGACAGATTTGGAATTTAAATATATTACCAAGCACAACTAAAATTTTCTGGAGCTAAAAAAGAGCTAGATAATTTTGAAAAGAGTTAAAAAAAAAGCTAGGAGCCAAAGCCCAATTTTCGAAACTAAATGGAAAAATAGAGCTAAATAATCTAGCTCCAAAAGTACAAAATGGCAACACTGGCCGCTAGCTTCTTGGTTGACGGCGACGGATGGCTGTATGTTATCTCTCTGTCGCATTTCTTCTATTGCCTTTTCCGTTTATACAATGTGCTGCCGACTGAACTGCTTTGCTGACCGCGACGACGGCAACCAATCGGCGTTGCCAAAACCGCATTTCAACCGTCGAGCACGTCTATTGTTCCACATGGTATCAGGCGCCGAGCATGCTTAGCAAGTCGCATATGCCATTTCTTTGTTCGATTGTTTCGTTTGGAAACGCTGGGAATTTCTGCTCAGCCAATGGTGGCGCTGCATTGGCTGGCGCGTACACACACATTCATGCATACATAATACGAGTACTGTGAATCAGCGATGGAAGTTTAAATTGCAAATTGTACCTAATTTGAGTAGAAAATTGTATCCCATAGTGAATACCAAATACTACATATTTCACATCTCACAAAATCCAATTGAAAGTGTGAAAATATGAGGAGAAATTGCCCCCACGATGCATTAGCTAATTTTGGAATCTGCATTAAACTAATATGATCTGTTCAAAAGGGCAAAAATCTAGGTAGGGCCAAATTATGTTTTATTTTATCTTTTTTATATATCTAAGTATCTTGCCGATTTCCACCTTAAGTCCACTAAATCACGTTTCTGAACCATTTCCGTGACGAAAGCTTCTACACAAACCAGAAACTTGTATTCGTTTGGTCTCGTCATGTCCCCAAAAATGGCCTTAGCTGTTCAGGATGCTTTTTCGGCCTTTAAATGCTTTAAGGAAACAAAAGGATTGATCCAGCGGTGAATTAAGAAAAGACAAACTACCTCCTTGAAATAAACAAAGAGTACCAGCTCATTGGAAAGCCAAATCACTGTGGGTTGCTTATATCTCAAAGTTGTAAATATTCTTTTACGAAGAAAAACTACCGTGAAGAGGGGGTGATATGGGTTCGCTGCAATGCGGTGATCTTTTCGGTGGAAATCAATGCTTTTTAAATCCTTTATATATAAGTACAAGATATATAATGCAGCAACGTGGACGATGCCTGCCGCGACAGTCGCGCCTACATAACCGAAAAGACCCAGATTTATATTTGGCCAGGTTTTTTCCCCCTCAGCTGATTCCCGAAAAGTTCTTGAAGAATTTGTATGCTGTTACAACAAAAACGTACCTGATAAAGATAAGCCTTTTGTTGCCGTTAAGAGAACAAATCTGCGCAAGGTCTGTGGTTCGCCTACGCGATGACTAGCGACGAGATTGAATCATAAACTATATGAGCGTTCTTATAAAACCCAACCTCAAAATTATATCTCTGTGCTTGGTTCGTATAATATTAAAATAATTTGGCTGCATTGAAAATGTATCTAAGTTGAGTCTTGTACCGAAAGTACATTCAAACTATTGAAAAAAGCCCAAGTGTATCTACTTTTCCATCACTGCTTGGCGTTCTCTGGTATATGAAGTGCGTGTGTAGCAGGTGTACCGCGCGCTTTTAGCACTGCATTGACGGTCTCGAAGCTACAGTGGGCGCAGACAAATTGGGATGGTGGCAAGAAAATGTTTTATTTCTAAGTTATAATAATCAGCCTCATTGCGAGAGTGGTGTCGAATGCAAGTCGTTTTTCGAGAGTCGAATCGTATGGAAAATTGCATGTCATTGCCTAAATTTTCGACTCGACTAGTGTATTAAAAGGGAAAAACTTGGCAGCACTGCATAGTTTTCGACGACAGTAGACAATGCCAATGTTGTCGAGTCGTTCAATTTTGCCTAATATACGACTTACGCAATGAGGCTGAATGTGAACATGCTTTAAGGTCACAGCTTATACATACCTACCTAAAATGTGCCTTGGGGCAGCTCCAGCAAGCAGCCTAAAATGTAAACTCAAATGTTATAGGCTTAACAAATACGTTTCACACATACTGTTTTACTTTGTATTTCATTTTTTTTATGTATAGAAATGTAAATATTTAATTCTACAAATCTTCTTGCAGTTTTTTGATGAAATGTTATTTACGACTGTATTAATTGAAGTGAAAGAGAGAAATAATGCAGTGTAATTAGAAGAAAATGTAAAATCAATACCATATGCCCTTTTTGACAAAATTTTAATTTTGTATGACAAAAAAAAAACAGGATATGCATCCAGAGAAATCAATATTTTGTAAAGGAATGGCTTTTAATTTTAGTATAAGGTTTGTAACTGATAACAAACTAATAGATTACTAACAAAATAACTTAAAAAAAGTTAAATAGGGCCATTTGCATTGATACCGACAATAAATACATACATATGTGCACATGTATGTAGATTAGTCCCAGTTATTTTTCTACATAAATTTTATGTAAATGATAAGTACGTTAAAAGCAAAGGAAAAAGTATAACTTCTTAATTTAATCGAAATTGTAAACACAGATAAATTAAATAACAATCCAGTGTTGTTATAATATCTAAAACGGCGCACGATAAATGTCTGCCAGCAACATGCGCTTCATTTGCTTTTGTTAAACATTTTACGTATACTTTGGGAACATCAAGATGTTTAATAATATTGTTTTAGTAGTGTAGTTTTTGCGTGGTCAATGATTAAAAGAAAATTGTATTCATGTAGATATTATTACTCTATGAAATCCGTTCAAACATTGACCCATGATTGTTTTAATGGTTTGTCGCTGTTGCTTGGTGTATAAAATATTGCTATGAATATTACGCCTCCAAATCATTGACAAATAGCACTTCACGGTGCTTCAGGCCTGCCTCAGCTAACGTTGTGTCATTGCTATTACCATTGATGGCGGCATTGTTAATGAATGAGCTGGCATAAAGGACACGTTTAGGGAAATTCGTTGTTATCTCGAATTCATCAGGTGATGAGGGGTGACAGAACAGATAGTTGTACACATCCTGTTGGTGACAGCCAACATTTTAACATTGATACATATTTATTTAATAAAAAAATAAAATACTTACAATTAATGAGTTGGAATTGAGAAAACGCCGCTCAAGTCGTGCGCCGTT
Organism: Rhagoletis pomonella; assembly: GCF_013731165.1. Lineage (NCBI taxonomy): Eukaryota > Metazoa > Arthropoda > Insecta > Diptera > Tephritidae > Rhagoletis > Rhagoletis pomonella. Next base: position 68,499,652 of record NW_023458560.1, read on the forward strand.
CGGCAGTTTGAATACTACACAGATGGTATCCGCTGTACCGGCTGGTGGTTCATTTGGTACCTTGTTGGCCAACTCAATTTTTAGTTGAGCAATTTCCTGAAGGTTATATATTTCGTAATTTAGAGATTTTAATATATATGTATACTCCCAAATCACTCACTTGTTTTCGGCGTGTCTCTTCAGCGCGTTCGCGTTCAATAGCCTCCTGCGCTTGTCGTTCAGCATCACGCTCTAACTGACGAAGCCGCTCCTTCTCCTCGTCGGCACGTAAACTAAGCCGATATGCTTCGTCTTGCTGCTGGCGTAGAGTTTGTGTAAGATTTCGTTCTAAACGATCAGCCCGTGCTTGACTCAGCCATATCTCATTTGCCGATATCACCGTTTGCATGCGGCGTATCAACTCTTCAGGCATGCAATCACCTTCGAAGCGACCCACAACAACCATTCGATTGTTGCGTAGAGTTATTAACATCATCGTCGGATAGACGTGCACATTTAATGTGTGCGATACCCTATAACCCTCTGGCGAGGATACGTCACAGCCCCAGAAAAGCATATTACGATTAACATAATCAATTACTGATTGGTTTGAGAGTGTAGTGCGGCACAATGAATCCACATCTGGATTGTTTGTGGGATCCTTGTGCAGGTAGATGAGCAAGAAACGCAACTCTTGTTTGGCATCATTAAGTGCTTGCGCGTAGGTGCCCTGGTAGAAGACCGGGTGTGCTGGATAGCGTTCATTGTATGAGCGTATAAAGCTCATGACATCACCTACCGGATCGGTGACGACTACAATGAAGCGGGGTAAAAAATAAATTTAATTAAATAAATGAAACAAAGTGCCTAAAATATTCTCTCTTAACCACAGTACATACTTCTTTCGTCGTTTCGCCCCAAATTCAGTAGCGCATTTAGTACACTGGCGAATGTTGAGTAGCAGTACTGAAATACCACATTAATCACGTAGCCAATGAAGCCTGTAAAGCTCCGCGGGATAGGACCTCCAGTTCCGCGCACCGCTCGACCACCGGGCATATTTGCGGAAAAAATTTGTTGCAGAAAGCGATCGTCGATGACAGCAGGTGCGCGTACATCTCTCGAGGCAGCATATGTTGTTGGAATACCTTCACGTATGTTCATTTGTTCTTGAAAAGCAACCTGCAAAGTGGAATTAATTAACACCGGTATTTATCTAAGCGCATTATTTGTAAAAATTCTTCACCTCTAGATCCCACTGATGTCTGATTAAGACATCCCGACATATATTCATATCCTCAATGCCTGTTATGTCTTGGAACTGTAGAACCTTTTCGGTTTGTTCATTTGTAAGTCCGTCTTCCATGACTGTGTGTGAGTTTGGATTTTTCGGGCGCAGCAGTACAGAAAGGCAACAAATCAAAGGTGATGATTCGTAGTTTGTTGTTCGTGTACACGTATGGACGGTGCAAAGAACGTAGACCTTGCCGTCGTCGTTGTTGTTTTAGCTGGTGTGGAAAAGTCGTGTTCCCTCGACGATATGAAGCGTTGCAGTATTTGCATTCCCAAATAGTATTTGCCCTTCCGCTTTTTTTGCACTCGGTGATTGGTTATGAGTGAAAGTATACGGAAAATTAACTGTTGACGCCGTAATTTGTTTTTCCAGACAAACCTAGTTTTATTAAAATAATAAAACAAAACCGCTGCGAATTGGCTCAAGTTACGATGAATTCTCCTTTTTATCTGACTTTTCTTATTTGACAGTTCAGCAGAGATGCCATTATATTTGTAAAAACATTTACCGCAGGGTCGCATGCGCTACGTAAGTGAAGTGAAGTGAAGCAGCGGATATGTTGTCATAAGCAATTTCCTTACGTTTGCATACGTTCATTAAATGCACCTTTTAAAAATGATGAAATGATCAAATGATCCTAGTTGCAGCCTTGCCAAATTTACGGATTTTTCTGTACAGTACTGATTTGCAGGGGAGAAAATGGCGGAACGGATTCAACGTACGGATTTTTAGCTTTCCGTCAAGATGTACGGATTTTTTGTGTGTTTTTCCATATTTTAAAAAATTACCTATTTTACACATATCCCATAGATTTTTTAAAGTTCCTGAAGCCTATTTCTTAAATTAAAAAATTCGTTATTTTCGTACTTGATGTGTTATATGCTAACAGCTTGACTATTTTTCCCTCGATTGTAATCTTGAGAAGAGGATTTATAGGGCTTAAAAATTATTTATTTATTCATTATTTACAATATATTGGTATACTTCGATTGTTGGGAGGTTTTGTTGCGTAAAATTAAAAAAACTTCAATTTCCTTTATTTTTTTCCAACTTTAATCATCGCTTCAAATATTATACTGTTACTCGGTAGGGTCGACAACCTACCTTAAAAGTTTTGTTACAGGTACATAAACTAAGAACACACTGCTTGTTAAAATGTTCTAGTCAGAAAAATAATAAGGTTGTCTGTGAAACAATCAATAAATATGACTAGTGGGAAGATTTATTGCTATTTGATGTTATTAAAAGTACGATTCCTGTGTTCACCAAACAAATTTGAGACAACGGATTTAGTACGGATTTTTCACCGACCAATTTTTGTCCGTGTACGGATATTAGACTCAAAAACGAACGTCTGGCAGCCCTGATTCGTTGGCATCGTTGTTTGCTCCCCCGCATTGACATTTCTTTAGATAAACTTTTACCTGTTGTAAACGAAATATAAAAACTAAAATAAATGCTATTCTACACTGCCTGCTCAAAATAATTCCAAAAACTATAAAGTATTAAACACCAATAATAACCAGGATGTCTTACCTAGTGAATTTCAGCAACGACACTGCCAAGCAAATTCTTATAGAAATCATACGCACAGTGAATCAGCCCGAGAACTCCAAGAAGCTATCGGAAGCCAAAGCCTCTGCTGGAAAGGAAATGCTACTAATGATGCAGCACGTATTTCCATTGGTTATGCAATTACAGACAGATGTTATCAAAACTTATGGATTCCCAGGAAATCGCGAAGGACTTGTACAATTTTCACAGTTGGTGCGTGAAATGGAACGTGAGGATGTGGAAATTGCAAGATTGCGTAGCCAGATAAGAGCCATATACTTGCCGCCCATAGCTATCAATACCACAAATGATATTTTGATATGAGATCAAGAAATTAGTTAACAAAAGACTGAAATATGATTTGTATTAGGAATAGTGTTAAAGCATAAACAGATGGAAGCGTTGATCCGGATCAACTCGGGAATGAACTGCAGTTGATCCGGATGAAGTCCGAGTTAGTCCAGATCAACGCTTCCGTCTATTTATGCTTTTACTGTGGGCGCACATCCATAATATATAAATGCATTTATGTATTAGATATAAGTATGTAAGTATATTTACACAGAATATGAGTATATCCAGCAAGAAATTAATACATGCATTTTGAAAAAGTTGACAGGGTGAATTGGTTTTGTAAAACTTTTGTATCACAATCCAAAAAAAATTTCAAATCCTGCTATAGTAAAACGCACTAAAATCTATTTAAACTAAATGCCTAAAATATAAGTTTTGTGCAGTATTGTTTTTCTTGAAATGCAAGCAAATTCTACATTAATCAAAATAAATAAACGATGTTTATAGTTGGAAAATAAATAATTTTATATATGTATGTATGTACATTTGACTGCATCACCAAAAAAAGGTGCGGTTTTTCCGCCGGTCCTACAAAATTTATTATATTTGATGACGTTCGCCAAAATATTTCGGAAAAATATTAAGATTTACCTGAGCTGAAGCGATTTGAAAATATCTCCAAAAAGGAGTTCTTTATGAGTAAAAATAGTTTCTTATGGGTCGATTATCGATAGCAATCGAACTTCAGTTGCGTTGCTGGTTGCCAGATTTTCAAATTGCTGCCAGATTTTAAAATTATATACATATACAAAATTAGCTGATGCATAAAAAGTAAGCAATTGCTTTTACTTAAAATTTCATGCCTTTCACTTAAATTTGTTTGAAAAAATCCAGTAAAAGGACTGAAATTTTAAGAAAAAGCATGTGCATATGTTTTATGCTTACGGCCCAATAATATGAAAAGCACCTGTTACATTAGTCGTTTTTGCCGTTGCTGTTACGGTTGTTGTGGCGGTTGCTGTTCTGGTTGCTCCTGCAGCAATTTCTGAAAATGTAGAAAATATTATTTTAATATTTTTGAACATACATATTTACATATGTACATACTATACATAAATATAAGTAACACAAAATTACCTGTTGCATTTTGATGAGCAGCTTCTGCCCAACATTGTCTTGGAATCCTTTCAACTGAAACAGTTTTCGCATGAATCTCCTTTTATAGCCGATGTTATTAAACGGTAAACGAAACGAAATGCATCCAAACATAATTTCCAGCACATGCTCGATATACCGAATAAGAAGTAAGAAAAGCAGACAAATATTCAATAATAAATATTCAAGCTTCCGAAAATACCTGCATATTTACTAGGGCGTTCGATTATTCGACATTTTCCACAACCGCCTTTCGAGTTAAGGCGAATCTTCGTACGTATGCGTGCGTTTGACAGAAAAATTGAATATACAAATTTTTATGGCAACACCTATATGGCAACGCATGAAAATTTAAGAAAGTTGTACGAATTTTAACTTCTAAGTTAAGCTAATGAAGTCCGCCTTTGTTCGAAACAAAGTTACTTGAAAAAAACAGGTCCTTAATTTTTAGATTCAAAAAAGGCGGTATATTTACTTTTAGTCGGAAATGAAAGCCAAAAATTTAATGAAAGTATTAAAACAAACATTCGATCTAGAACAAAATATTTAAAAGTTCTGGGAATAAGTGTTTTTTTTCATTGTTTTGAAAAACCTTAACCTTGCCCTTTTATAAGTATTTTCTAGTGCATTTATTTTAATTAATTGTTTGCTGAAATATCTCCCAATTTTAAATGCGTTTTGAAGAATCATTTCGTGAATCGTATCTGTACTGAAATCAGATTTGGTTGAGTAGAAATACATTTTTTATAGCTACCTTATCGCAAACAATGTCTCAGAAAATGTTTTTTTTTTGCAAAAAATTACTTTAAGCAGCATTTTGTTTAGCGCTTTAACAGAACTTTGTTTAGCTGACATTTAACAGCACTACATGTAGGAAAATCGAAATTAAGAAGAAACTCCTATGGTAATTTGCGCAAATCCAATAAATTTAGTCTACAAAGCTTTCCATCTTGCACGTACATGCATGAAAATCCCCAAAACTCCGGTTTATTCCAGGTTCGAAAAATCACGATTTCAAAAAGACCACTAAAAAAATTTGGAAAAATCACAAAAAAACCGGTTTGTAAAAACCGAACCAGTCACCCTAATGTTTACATATGTAAGTGGAATTAGTCATCGACTTTACCGACTTCTTTACATGTAACTGGAAGTCGATAACGATGTAAAACCAGACATTGCGCAGCCGACCCTAAGGGCCGGTTGTTCAATGTCTGATTAGCACAAATCGGAGGTAGAAGCTCCGGTTAAGCACAACTACTGCTTTATCGATCACATGTTACATGCATAATGTCGAAATCGTCGATAGTGTAGTGGTAGTGATAACCAGACATTGAACAACCGGCCCTAAGTATTTGTATTAGATCCGCTTTCACCATCATCCTTATCGATGTTGTCGACTCCCTGTTATATGCTTGGAGCTGATTATGTCTATAACGATATCAAATATAACATGGTGAAAACGGTCCTTCGCCGTCTTCATATTTTTCATAGTTATATTCTTCATAGTCATATTCGTGGAAATTTCGCATTCGTATTTGTCATCGTATCCATCTTCGTTTTCTTTTTAATTTACGGCTTCGTATTGGCCTTCGTTTTCACATCCATCTTCGTGGTCGTCATTGTGTTCCGCTTCAACTTCCTCTTAGCATTCGTCGTCCTCGTTGTACTCGCATTCGTTTTCGTGTACGAATTCGTATTTGTTTTCCTGATCGGCATCACTTTGGTCGAAACTGTTAAGCTACCATTATATATAGGGAAAACTTGAAAGTTAAGGGGGGCTCGAGTCGTCATGTTAGTTTTCCATAACTTATGTATACTTTACCCTCGCTAGTGCAGGTACCTTGTCGTTGGTATGGAGACTTTGCTGAATCACCAATCAGTCCTCTCCAGGTTTTGGGTAGCGCGGCAGCTCTTGTAGCTTCTACGATAACCACTTTCCATTTTAGGGCTGGGGGGAACAGCGACCAAGAACTGCCATCATCTAATCCAGGATGTTATGCAACACCGTGGTCATCAGACGGTTTGCAGCGAGGAGGATATAATCCGGGTGTATTTGAACGGCGCCTTTCCGACACTGGACCACATCGCGTACTCACGCTGGCCTTACCGCGACAACGGGCTCCGGCGCGGCGAACCTAATGCCATTGGAACTGCTGAGCTCGCCTCGCCAAAAAAACCACTTCAACTAAAACAACAACGGCATCTGCGGCATCAGAAGCGGTGAGCACCAGCTACAACAACAACACCTCGCACAGCAGCACAAACAGTCACACTAACGACTGACGGCAACACGCTAAGAATCGTGAAGGGCCCCAGGCGCAAGAACAGTTTTCTGGAGCATTTAACAGCCGAGAAGGCAGCACTCTTTATCGAATACGCCAGGAAAGATGTGCAGCCAGGTCCTAGTAAGGCGTCCATCGAAGGATACATCGCAAATCCAGCATTATTTACCTGCGCAGCAAGATAGGGGGCACCACCGGTCCGGCAGCTAACTTTCAGGCACAGAGTCACCGCACAAAAAGTCTGCCCCGCTCAAAGAGTCCGCAGCGCTCTAACAGCCGTTCCGGCAGCAGACACCGCGAGGAGTTGAACAGACACCACAGGTAGCACAGGGAGCTTCGAAGGAGACAGGTGGGCGGAAACAAAAGAGGTAGAAGCACCGTAGGGGGCCAGATGTCGACCACTAACTCTGTGGGGTAAGCCGGGATCCCTTGACGACTAACTCCGCGTGGTTCTAAGCGCAACCTGATAAACTCCAGGCGAAGGCAGAGTCAAGGCAGTCGAAATGCGGAAGAGCGGGCTCAACCAATAGGTGCATTAACTCGCGCCTGCCGCAAGGCAGATAAGCGGGCAACAGCAACAGTAAAGAAAAATATTGACTATTTTTGCATTATAGTGTTATTAACACAGGACCTGGTCGCAGCGCGACGGACGAATGGCGGTTGGCCTACTTACCAGGGGACGACATTCACGTGCGATGGCACCACTAGAAATGAAATTCAGATTTTTGCCTTTACAATATTCTAACACCCAAATTCATAAAAAAGGAAATTCGACTTTAACTGCTTTATAAATAGAAAATTTGTATGAAAATGTCACTTTATAAGGCTCTTTAAATCTATTTTATATTTTTACGAATAAGGTCAAAAATATTCATTCAAAATGAACCGTTACAAAATTTTTTCGAACAATAAGATTTATAAAATAAGAATTACCAAGCCGAGGATGCTCTCTAGCTTTTAGTCTTATTCCGGTCGACTTCCGGTTTCGATCAGAAATTGATTACACACAAACCGGAAGTCCATCATTTTAAATGGTCCATACAGGCTTTTACTCGGAATTTGAAGTTTCATTTAGAAGTTGAAAAAGGCATTTCCCTGAAAAAAGTTTCAAACAAAAGTTACGCAGTTGTGTCAGCAAATTTTTATTCTTTAGTAAAAACATGTAAGACCCATTTAAAAGGATGAAGTTTAGGTTGTTTAACCTACTGCCGGTCGAAAGGGGAAGTCGCTGATACGACCAAAAGAAAAAAAAGATAGTGTTCGTATTTTTGCGTTTTCCAATTAAAAAAACATTTTCCTCCATTTTAGAGGCGGTCGACGGGTGGTCTTGGACACCCGGTATACCTTTGTTTACGTATGTATGTATGTATGAACGTATTAAACTTCCATAAAACGCATCGAGGAAAGAAAACTGTTTTCTTTGGCCAGCTGACTTCACCGCTGCCACAACTACTCGGGGGAAGAAAGCCGGCGGCAGGCCACATAATCAATGAATCTTGCCATACGTAAATTTCCAATTTGACATTTTCTTTGAGGCGTACGAGTATGTTGCCTGCAACGAAGTCGCCGACAATGCGTAAGTTGACTGTCATTATCGCTAGCGCATTAAGTGATGTCGGGAAGGCTACTGGCATGCAAATATGTACTCAGCATTACGTAAATACATTGCGAGCATACGAATGACAATCAAACAAAAACAATATTTATAGCCTTTTGTATGCGGGTGAGTTGAGTGCAGGACACAAACATATGCACATACATATGTACATACGGTGAATGCCTGTATGCAAAGGATATTCAGCAGCAGGCGCGGCATGGCAAAGCATGGCATTACGTTTCATTTCAGCGGCGTTTGTGACATGGAAAAACCATTATCGTTGTAAAAATGAACCGGCAAGTATGCAAAAAGAAAAGCCAACACGCACATACATACACAAACGCTGGAGCAATACAAATGGAAAAACTGTCACAGCAGCAAAATAATTTCCTTCGCCAAATGAAGGTATGAATGTATGCATGTGTGTGTAAAGGTATGTGCCCATATCTGACTCCTCTCATATGTACATATATATGTGCATAGAAATAAGCACACATACATACATACATCCATATATGTATGTTTGAGTTAACGACCACATTTCCTGAATTCAGCTGGGACAGTCTCGCGCCATTATCATGCTTCTTCTCCTTCATTTTTTTTTTTTTGTTTTTGCTTCTACTACCTTCATTATTGGAATCAGGATTTAAATATTGAAAAATGGCAAGCCAGCGAAAAACAGGAAGGAAATGAATATGGACGGGAAATTACTTATTAATTGAGTAGGAAAATGAAATACGAAATGTGAATCGAAGGACAAAAAAAAAAAGGATGAGCGTAGTCAAATAGGACAGAAAGAAATTAAAGAACATATATGGTAAATGACAAAGCGCATCATAAAAGTGTACACACACACACATAACGAAAGATGGCATACCTACATACATACATACATATGAGTATGTATAAAAGTACGCGTGGGCGTATGCGTAATAATTTTGCTGTTCGTAGCGAATATTCATGCTGCCCACCCCTACTCTGCTGGGGCAAGCCGCGCACACACGATAACACCCCGTATAACTCGTATGCTATGTCTTGCCATTTGCTGTGAGATTTCCTTAAGGAGTTCTACTTTCCCAAATTTTTGTTTTTATTTCTTATTTTTATTTGTTGTCTTAACTTGTTTTGTGTTTTGCATTTGTTAGTTTCCTGTTTTTGTTGAAACTTTATCGGCTTTAGTTTGTTGTTGTTGTTGTTTTTTTTGTTTTTTGTTTTTGTTACTCTTCTGGCTGTTTTGCTTAGCGCAACTAACTTGAAAAGTTAAATGGCTCAGAGTGGAATTCGTGATTTATGAGTGGCGGCGAATGTCAAGGACCATGCAGCACTGGCGCTTGGTTCGTGGTCTAAGCTGCGGTTTTCGGAAATTTCATGTATTCATTTTTTGAAATTTTTTAGAGGGCGCATTATGCAAAAGTGCAATACACTCGCAGAAAGAATTGTACATCCAGATGTGGGAATATTGCAAAAGATGGCATAATTTGAAATTGGTTGCGTAACTGGTATCAAAATGGGCTTTGAATTCAGCGCAGATTGGGGATTTCTGGATCAAGACCTTGCTGAAATATATGGGATAGCGCGTATTCACGATTTATCGATAGTAGGCAGTATTTGGTGCTCCATTTGGTGTGCCCGCGGATTTTTCCGCCTCACCGGCTGTCAATTGACCGAAGCGGCTTCCAGAGGTGACTGGTATAGCAAAGGCAACAAGCGTTCTTTTATTTACCACCATTTTAAAAGAACGCTTAAGACTTTGACCCCATTGAAGTAAAACAAAGTAGTGGCTATGTTCATCCGAATCTTTCAGGAGCTGGTTGTAGATGTTAATAGTTCAATTCAGGGGCGCATACAGGGGGGGAGGGGTTTTGGGGGTTAAACTACGTGTCAGTCCGTGGCGGACTCACAGGGGGTGTTTTAATACATAGACGCCATATTATACATACATATGCGCCATATTAAAACACCCCCCGTGGGTCCGTCACTGACTGACACGTAGTTTAACCCCCAAAACCCCCCGCTGGATCCGCCACTGGTTCAGTTACTTAGGAGTAAAACCAATTAGCTTTGTATTTTCTATTTAAGTGGTCGGGAACGACTGACCAACCGCTCCCTCTGAGGTTGCTAAAGTGTATGAAACTCAAGCAACAATTATGTTGAGGTGTGGTTGAAGGGAATTAATAACGTGAGTAGGCTAATAATAGTGAATAATTTTTATACCGAGCATCAAAAGAATTCTAGTCTTGCCATTCTGTTAGGTGGCTGAGAACATTTTGCATTAGATTTTTCATTCCACTTAAAGTTTTTATCTCCTAAAACCCGGTGTCTGTCAAGCTGCCTCACCCTACTTATGGTTCCGTACACAATTTTAAAGTTTACCCATACAGACGAGACGGCCTTGCTGTCTTCGTGGCCATCCGAGCAGATTTATATATACGTACATCCGCCCCATAAGCGCTTAGTGGTGCTGCCACCTAGAGGAAGCGAATGCTGAATATTTGGAAAAGTTGTATGATTATTATCCATAAAAATCCTCAACATTTGCCGTGTGGTAAATGCCTTATAGATAGGGTCCAATAAATCACAGCCTGGTAGCACCATAACAGCGTCAGGTGGGAGATCGTCTAATTTCAGTTTGAACATTTTTTTTGAGCGGTGGCGACCCAAAAACTACCTACGCTACTTCGTGTTAACAACCCTAACCTCTCTTTTCGATGGCTGGCAGCTAAAGAAAGGCTTTCCACAACTCCTCTTGCGTGATAATAGAGAGTGAGGTGCTTCTCAGATACGGATATACATAAGCCGTTTCATAATCCGCAGCCAGGTTAAGAGAAGACAAGCAGTGGCACGCAAGATACAGCGGTCGATTTTTCAACGCGGCCGCTCATAGGAAGCATAGAAATGTTGGACATAAAGCTCACAATGCTCACTGGATATATTATCCAGTGGATCAATTCAGGACTCAGCCCCTTAGACCGGTGAATTGCATTTCTGGACCGTGTCTAACAATCATATCGGCTATTGTGTTTCTCTCGAATGTGCGCGACATTTTAGAACAGTTATTGACTCCATTATTTTGTATCCTAATGCTTTCAATGCCGTTCGGCTGGCCGCTTATCTGCTAGGAACTTACGTTTTCTGGTAAAGATCTCCGCTTGAGAGACACTGCTGTCTCCGGAACTGCGATATAATTACCAGTGGTGGCATTCTAGAAAACGCTACGCTAAATATGGATATGTTATGTTTTCCTGGAGGCGTTGTATATTTTTAGGCACAAGCCTTATTCATTTGGAGGTCTTAGCGATAGAAATTTATCGTTGCGATAATAGATAGAATCAAACTGCTGATCTGCAGATCCTTCCATTAGAGCCTTGCGCCAACCGCATTTTCCACCTTTGATCCATCGGTGCAGGAATACCATAATTTTTCGTTGGTTGGCCACCGCATCATTCTTCCCTAGTTGGAAATCATATAAAAAATCCTGCGGTGGACTTCGCTGCAGGGCGTCATGTGATATTGCTGAAATCTAAGTCTCGGCCTTGAACCCGCTGCGGCTCATATTTCGCCTGATTCCACACTTTTCATTTCCTTTATCTAAGATACCCAACAGCACTTTCTTTAGTTCTGACGATTTGTGGTTGTTTTAAGTATGAGATTATACCCAAAATTTCTTGGATTGCACTGTTCACCGTAGCTGTCATATGGAGGCTTCAGAATGTCTGCACTCTTCTGATTATTTCTTAATGGATTTTTAGGGTTGATTGAAGAGTCACCATCTAACCTTTTGATGGTCGATGTTAATTTAACAAGAAAAAAGTTTACGAACTTAACTTTTGGAACACTTTATCTTCCCTAAAAGTTCAAAAAGTAGAAAATTGGGAAAATAGTTCGTATTTTTGAAGTAAAATTTTTCACAGTGCATTAAAAAATATCAAAATTTTTAGCAGCAACACTAAAAATACACAAATACTAAAAAAAAAACAGCAACATTTCAAAACTTCGCTGCACTAACATTTTGAAGAAATGCGGAAACGCGAAAGTCACAACAATGCCAACAATGGCAATGCGGACGGAAAGAACAACAAGGCATACACACATTAACTATAAAGAAGAAAACAGCAAAATAAAAAAATTTCGAGCATACCATGAAGTGTAGAAATTTTCAAGTGACACGCCAGCGAAAATAACAGCTGAAGTAAAGGAAAAAACATTAAAATAAAATAAAGAAAAAAATTAAAAGCGCAAACCAACAAATCAGACTGCGTGCACAAGCACGTGGGTTGCACCATATTTTTGTATTTTTGGGAACTAAGCAATTTTACAGGGCAATTCTGGCTAAGATATTGTTTTGTAAAACAATTAAAAGACGCTAGGCAAGATAGTTTGAAATATTTTTTTATTCTTGCAAGGCAAAAAAAAATGTCCCTTTGCCAACAATATGGTGAAAAGCACTTCTACTATACCATTTTGATAGCGCTGCTCTAAAAGTCTCAGTGGACAAGTAAGCAAAGCACTGCCGTGCCATTCCGAGGTTCGACCGCGCGGGCAGCAGATTTTTTTCTTTTCTTAATCTAGATTTTTTTCCTTATTTTAACTAAGAATACTTTTAATTTTTAGATTTTATTGTTTAAAAAGAAAAATATATATAATTTATAATTTAAAGAAAATTATTTTGTTGTCTTAATTTTTATTTATTTCTTATTTCTTATTTCTTATTTTTTTAATTTAGTTTTTAGATTGTATTGTTTTAAAAGCAAAAAATATTTGTTTGAATTTCATTTAATCTATAGAAACATATTTTTTCTTCTTTTTTAAACTTGCTTTTTCCCCTTTTTAATTGAGTATACCCTTAATTTTTAGATTTTATTGTTTAAAAGGAAAACATATATACATATATGTGCATAACTTTTTATTTTTTTTCATTTTAAGAAATTTATTTTATTCAATTAAATTTTTTAATTTAATTTCATTTAAAGACATTTATTTAATTAGCTCAAATTCATTTATTTTCCCTTTTTAATTTAGTTTTTAGATTTTGTTGTTTTAAAAAGAAAAATTTATTTATTTATTTAATTTTATTCAATGTATACAAAAATTATATATTTTTTTCGTTTTTTTACTTAAATTGATTGCATTATTCAACTTTCATTTAATTCTTGGATTTTAGTGGTTTAAAAAGTAAAATATTTTTTTTTTTTATTTAATTTAATTTTTAGGAACTTTGTTTTCCTTTCTTAAGTTAATTTTTATTTCTTTTTTCAATACAACTTTCTTTTAATTTTTGGATTATATTATTTTAAAAAGAAATATATACATATGTATATATTTTTTTAATGTCATAAAATTTTTAGGAATTTAGTTTCTTTTTATCCTTTGTCTAATTCTAAGATTTAAAAATAAACATACTTTTCAATGTCGTTTAATTTTTTGAAACCAATTTCATAAATTTTTTAATGTATAGATTTTCTTAATTTATAAAGAAAATATATATGTATGTATATATTTTTGAATTCCATTTATTCTTTAGAAAACTTTTTGCTAAAAGGCGAACAACATAACGCTAAGTGTGCTTTTACACAGTTCAAGTATTGAATTCAATTCTGCTCGGACATGGAAGAGAGGGGGTGAGAAGAAAAGGGACGAGTACACATGCGTCTGTACCGTCAAGTCGTTTCAACTTTCTTGCTTTGCTTTTGGCATTTTCGTTGCTTCCCATTTAAAGAACCAAAGACTTGAATTCAACAGAATTGAAACGTGTAAAAGCAAATAAAAAACACAAAAGAGAATGAGCAAGAATTGCTTTCAAGTACTTGAATCATGTAAATCAGGTGTAACAGCCAGTGAAAAGTAATTTGATTTTCGAATTTTTGACCTATGCTCTTCACTTAAATAAAACTTAAATCGGAATCTCCAAACTAATTTAAGTGGAAATTAATTTTCACTTAAATGAATCTGGTGAAACGCAGCCTTAGATGTTCTTTCATCTACATTCACAAAAAATAAAAAGCATCCCTCGTATACTAAGGATAAAAAATAGTTTGGAACTACATACATTCATACATCTATGCTTGAAGGAGTTTCTTGGCCGCACTCGAAACGGAAGCGAAACATTGTTTTCGTTGCAACTTTTCAATTTGCTTTGCACATTTTCAAATTTCGAGCGCGCTGCGGTTACTTCATTTGTCGAATTGGCACATTTGCTAAATTTTTTAAGTTTCCTATACATACATATATACTCTGTATGTATTTTCTTTCACATGTGGTAGAGACAAGGAAATATTTACTACATACATATATTTCTTCGTGTTTTCTCTTTTGTTTCATTGCATCACTTCCCATAAGGCATACATCCACGCATAGCAAAGGCTGGGGTTTGAGGTGAAACATGTAAGAAGCAGAGAGAGCTGGGCTGACTGCAATTCCCTTCACTTCGAAAAAGCTCGCCCTGCTGTCGACTTAGTTGATCTATGTAGTACATTTCTGGCTATTCTTGATGGATGTGTCTGATAGATTTCATTCAGCGGTTTCATCCTTTTGGGCTTAGATTTATTTGCTTGGCTATACACACAGATTTAGCAAATAATTTTCTCCGGATGCTTAACAGATAGGTTGGCAGTAGCCAATTCATTTTTTAGTTCTCCTCGATTTCGCAGATTTTGCGCAAAATCCCATAAAACTCGACTCCCCTGGATATGATCTTATTTTCACTAAAAAAATTTATAGGCATTTTGATATACTGCATTTTTTATTTTTATTTTTAAAAGTTATTCACTTATTTATAAACAATGCAATTGAAACAAAGAATAATTTTATAACGTTACATATGTAATCCTACTAATATTATAAACAAAAAGTTTTTTTTTTTTTTTTTTTTTCGTAGGAGAGGGAAATGCTTTATGCACTGGCCGGGGGCGCTAGTCTCTATACTACCTTCCCCGAGTGTGGGACTCCCACCGAAGCGTGTTGGGCTACCCACTAAAACCCAAACTTCCCACATTCTGCGCGAAATCAAGAAGTGTTCGCCAGTGAAGAATGTGTGGTACACGTTATCTTCGACGTTTCCACAGTAGTGACAGAACGGTGAGTCCACCCTTCCCATTCTATGAAGATATCGGAAGTAACCATGACCGGTGAGGAATTGCGTCAGGTAGAAATCGACTTCCCCATGTGGTCTGTTCAGCCATGTTTGAAGGTCGGCTATCAGGGAGTGTGTCCATCGACCTTTTGTGCTCGCGTTCCAGTTTTGTTGCCACTGCTGGATCAGTTGCTCGCGCGCCCTTGCCGCGGCAGCTGCTCGACCTATCTCGGCACTGAGATTGTAAATCTCTTTTCGCTCGTAAGCAAGTAGCTCAATTGGCATGACGCCAGAAATAACTAGAACCGCGTCCGCGGACACTGTACGGTATGCAGAAGCAATGCGTAGTGCCCCTCTGCGCTGTACCGAAGACATTTGAATCCGGTATTTTTTGACTTTCAATGCGTCAGCCCATATTTCTGCCCCGTACAGGAGCACCGATTGGACCGCTGTCATCAGAAGCTTCCCGCGGCATGGCTTCGGGCCGCCCACGTTCGCCATGCTTCCTGCGGCATGGCTTCGGGCCGCCCACGTTCGCCATAAAATATTAGGGTGCCCCAAATATAATTTATTTTTTACCTAATTTGCATAACTTGTTAGGAGTGTGACTCGCTCAATATAGTATCTTCTCTTTATTGCCAATGAAACCCTTAATCATTCCAACTAGGTAAATGTATTCAAACACCTACACACGTACACACATACATACATACATGCATGCATATGTAAACTCACTGACCAGATAAGTAAACAAGGAAGCCAGCAAGCAAAGACAATATTTCGAAAGGAAACAACAAGTGAAAGTGCGAGTGGCCAAACTCATTTCGGTTTGCATACTACAAGTCAATGTCCAAACAAAAGGGCGTAAGACCAGACTTACACAGCCGCAGCAAGGACAGGGAATGAAGTTCATTTGAAAATTCAAATGAAGTTAAATTTTATGACACAGGAAACGATCCATGTACACCATGCCGCCGGCACAATGCTCTCTATGCCAGAGTGGAGAGACGAAATTGCTAGTCAGTCTGTTGCTTTTGCCTTGAATGTTTCTTTGTACGCATGGCCCAACCTTTGCTTGAAAATATGTTGATTTACATTTTATTAGATTCGCAAATTTATTCTGTGAATTTACTGCCGCTTCGGCAGTCCCCAGCAGACTGTGCGACGTTGGCGCTAGTAGTAGAACAAAGCTCTAGCGAGGCAAAGGAGGTAAGATGAAACAGACAGGAGGGGTGGTGGTGGAGAAGAGTGACTTGTTGGTTGTTTTTTGTTGGTGGTAATGATACGAGTAATGATGATAATGAAAGGCAACATGGCTGAAGTAATGATGAAAATGTCGAAGATGAATGAAGAATGAAGAAGCTGTTCCATGGCGCTGCCTTTTGTTTCAATACGTCTTTTGGTTTTTAGCGTGGCTTGCGCTAAAGGAGGCACTGCTTTCCACCATTCCTTCAACCTAAACTAATGATGATGTTGAATTTTGTGGCAACGCTTTGTTTGCGCTTATGTTGTTGGTAATGATGTAAATTTTTGGTTTGGTATTTCACTTGTTTGCTTTGTATGTACATATGTATTTATGTGGACGAGTAAAGCTTTACTGTGAATCGGGTGTAAGCTCATGCAAATAGTGAAAGTGTTTGCACAAGTTATGAGCGTGTGCAAGCGAGTAGTGGTAAATAAGTAAAGTTTAATGACATAAATCATACAAACAGTGTGGCGGTAATGCGGTGAAAAACGGAACGAGTTAGTGAAAAGAAGTTGATCAGCATACTTGAGTAGAAATTTAAGGAAAAGAGAGTGGGTACTGAGGAAATATGTATTTGAATTGTGCAAAGAGCTGTGAACATTCCGTAGAAAACGACTTTCATATTTAGTTGGTTCTTAAATTCTCGAAACTCGGTAAAGTCAAATCACAAAAGGTTTCCCGGGACCTATTCGTAAGAATTTCGACCGGAAGTGGGTTAAACTGAGCGGATTCCATTTATGAAATGTTTGTGCCACAAATTTTTTTATCATAAATTTTGATTCTGCGGACAAAAATACATAACTTTTGTCGGAAACTTTTTTCTGGACTTTCGGTCTGTTTAACTAATTTCCGGTCAAAACCGGAAATAGGTAATAGTGCCAAAAGATAGAGCATCCCAGACTTGTTGATTCCTATTTTGTTTTTGTTTTTCAATAAAAATAAATTTTCGTCCATTTTAGAAGTCCAGGACGAGTTGAGGTCCGAAGGTCATACAGAGATTGAAAAAGGCATTTCCGAAAAAAAAGTTTCAAACAAAAGTTACGTATTTTTATCCTCAGAATCCGAATCTGTAAAAAAACATGTACATATGTCTAATTTGAAAAAAAGGACTTCGGGTCAGTTTAACCCAGTTCCGGACGAATCAGGAATTCGGTAATACCTCCAAAAGATAGAGCATCCCCGTTTTGGTAGGTCATATTTTTACGTTAAAAAAAAATACTTTCCCCTCATTTTAGAGGGTGTGGACGGCTGGTCCAGGATACTCTGAATATTGGGGTACGAAAGGTTACATATACTTTCTGTGCAAGATACTGTGCAAGATCCTTAACAAAGTTTCATATCTTGTCCTAGTCCACGCCTACTACCTTGGGGGACAGATATGTTGGATATTATTAGTTTTTATATTTCTAGTGGGCCGGTGGCGGTCGACCGAATCTAACCCTCTTTCTAATTTCAGTTTTGCAATTTATGCCACTATTCAGATTTCTTTATCCCTGGGCCAAGATAATACAAGTAATAAATTATAGAAAAATTGGGGCACAAATATTACAACTCTTTGCCGCATTTTATATGGGGATCTTTCACGGTGAGGCGTGGATTTACCTGTAGGTACGGTTGCAAGTGGGCGTTACTTTGCCATATAAACGTACTTCATTTTTCAAAATGGATTTGGAATGCGCCTTGTAAAAAGAAAAGGCGGTTTATACATAAGTATGAAATTCTTATTGGCAGAAGGTGTTACTTTCAACTTTTTTCGACAATCAGAAATCACGTTTCATAAAACCCTCCTCCCTATCATTTTGAACAGTATGAGAAAAGCGGATAACTCGTTTTCTGTGGCTCTTTTCGTTATAATAAAGGTTTCATCATTAGCCGTCATCGATTTGCCAACAGCTAGCGAGTGGCGAAACGATCGAACTCAATGAGGTAGAACCAAACTCGCTATCGTCTATCCGTGCTAGCTAACTTTGTTGTTGCTTTCACATGCAAAATTCTTCTTTAAGCGACCGGAACTCAAACATAGCGAGCGAGAAATGGCGAATCGATGACGGCTATTATCCCTTATCACTTAGCGGGTTAACCATCGTGTCCGGCAAAGCGACAAAAAGCGGCGAGAAACGCTCCCTTGGTCCCTTGAAGAGAACAGAGCATAGCCCAAAAATGAAAGTTTTATAGTTAGAAGAAAAAGTTGATTGAAAACAAGTAAAAATGATTTGGTGAATTGTGGAATGATTTTCCGTCATCCCTTGAAAAATTTGGTTTGAAGACAAATCGGTTTCGGGGTAGTTCCATCTTCAGTGTCATAAAAAAAAAAACGATATCTATACATAATATAAAAAAAGTCGGGATTACTTGAACACGCAAATCTCGAAAACTACTGAATGGATTTGGACGAAATTTTCTCAATATATTCTGTATCGATAGGAGAGTGATCTTTGGTGTTTAAAATTTCTATAGGGTTGTCACCTGTGCAAAACGTTATAAGATCCGCATTGTTCGTTGGATTACAAATGAAATGTTAAATCAACGGAATTGGCCTCTAGATAAGCATTAATGTTTCATTTTTTGGAATAGTGTTGCCACCTGCTAAGAAAATTACTATATACAATCTTATTAAGCGAAGGTATCAGTTCTACAACGTCGTTGTCAAATGAAGAAACTTATCCTATAGATGTGCAATATTGTATTACTTTTTTTGAGAAGGGTTGCCACCTGTTTAAAACTATAAGGTCTTCGCCGTACGTTGGATAATAAAATGAGATACCAAATGAAAGGGCATGCACAAAAACATCTTTTTTTAATAGGGTTGCCACCTATTTAAAAAATAATATCTCATCCCTGTATAGTATGAAGCAAAGCCGAGATTTTTCGACCGCTAATCTCGAAAACTACTGAAAGGTCTCGTCCAGTTTAGTATAATCTGTATCGAAAGGGGTATTATCTTTAGTATTTAGGATTTATAAAAAATCCGTTCGATGCATTACAAACAGATCTGGGAAACAAAGGCCAGTAGTTATAGTCAAAATTAAGTTGACGCTAAAGTTAGTTGCAGCTTTTTTGACTGGTATCCCGTTGAAAATTATGTTATGGGCCTTTGTTTCCCAAATCCGTGTCTAGGGATGGGAATAAGTTTGTTAAGGGGCTGAGTTTTTCTTCCATAGATGTACTGTGTAAAAATGTCCGCTATTTTCGGTGGATATATTTGGATACAGTTTTAGATTTTTTATGGATACACTGGTGGCAAGACTAGAAGAATACATCCAGAAGAAAAGAAATAAACGGAAACACAACGAAAAATAGTAACGACTAATATCAAGTTATTTTACGCGCTCAAATGGAAATGGTTTTTATTTTCCTAATTTAGTAAGAATAGCAGCAATTTTTCTACTCCATTTACTTCGTTCTTCGACTACAACTTCAGTTAATTATTATTTTAATGTCCATGCATTTGCGTTTAATTTGCAGTTTTAGTATTTACTCCTAACTATGATTATATATCTGCATATATATAGAGATCTATATCATATATGCACATAGCCCCTAATAATACATGCTACATACATACTTACATCCACATGCTTCCTAAGCTCTTTTATTGGCATTTTTTCCTCCGCATATACATAGTTACAAATATTTTCCATGTACATATGTATTTTCCCATTCAAATTTCACGCTCATCGAGCCGTAGAAAATGATGATGATGAAGAACCTGAGCTTCTTGCTTTTAACGCGACGCCAAAAGGGCAGAGTTGTGGGTAGGAAATGAGGCAAATGTACTATGTAGACTCAGCAGCGCAGGAGAGTCCATATATAAAGTGAAAACACGTATAAGTCGTAATAAAATGTTGCCAATGACGATGGAATGAAGGCAAGAGGAGGTAAATAGAAAGCTATAAAAGAAAGTAAGCAAACTACTGTGGAGTGCCATAAAAGACTATCAACTGACTTCTCATTTTGCCAGCGCCGAGAAAAGCATAAATAAACTGTTGCTTCAGTAAGCATATAAAAAAGAAGAAAGCAACAACTATAATAAGAAAAAAAATAAAAGACAACAACAACAATAACGCTTGCAACAAATACAACACTAACCTGCAAACAATGAGGCAACAGCAACAGCAACAGCATTTGAAGAAATGAGCAACAGAATTTTAAGTTTATTATATTTACAGTGGTTTCGCAGCAAAAAAAAAGGACCTGCCTCACTAAAGCAAATAGCCCAGGAAGCGGGAAGGAGCAGCATGCTCGAGATTTATGACTATGCAAAGCAAACAGAAAATTTAATGAGACGAAAGTTAAATGAAATTTGTGTCAGTAGCGGAACGAATGAGCGTTAGAAAAGACGGTAAAGCGAGGGAAGGAGTGCGGTGTTGAATTGTGTAAAAAAAAACGATAATGTAACCAAAGCTGAAGCTGGAAATTTGCTATGCGTGGGATCCTCACTCCGGTTGGCCGAATTTCGTGTTATTTACATTTCGCTTGCCAGGCTCCGCACCACCCCACCACCCCCCCCAACTCACCGCACAGCTGGCGCGCGCTGATTGGACTCCAAGGGTCTATGGCTTTTATGGTTGCATGGGTTCTTGATTTCATGAGTAGTTTGCTTAGTTTACGATTATTATCGTTCGTCATTTTCGTTGCAGTCACAGTTTTTGTTTTTTTTTTTTTGTAGCAGTCATTGTTGTTGTTGCAATCATAAGAATGATGAATGCCATTAACTTGGTTTTACAGTAACTTCACCCACCCCACCCACCCATTTGTGCTATCATTCACCGCATTGTTTACCTTTTTTGTTGTTGCTTGAAATACGTCAGCGCTTTTTTGTTGCCTGCCTCCATTATGGACTGTCGAAGGCTTTCTTCATCTGCCCTTCGCTCGGTCAGTGTGTCCTTTGCGAGTTTTTACGATTTTCCAAATGGCATTAAAGGTAGCCGACTTTTTCTTTGGCTGTTGTTGGATAATTTACGTTTTACGCTGATTAATTTGATATCGGAAACCACTTCGATTATCTACAGTTTTTCCGAGGGGTAATCGAAAATTTTATGCTAATGAAGTAGATGGCGAATATTTGAAAATCGCGGAAAAAGTCGAAGCTTTGTTCAGGCGAAGTCAATAAATAAACAAGAGGTAAAGCGTTGAAATAGGAGCTGGGAGCTGGGAGAGGGAGAGCCTAAATCATCAACTCGTCTGGCACTCGGCCAGTGGGGCAGTTGTACAGGTGATTGGATTTCAGTGGGCGAGCGAGCGGTGTTTATTTATGTGTCTGCCTTTCACCGTGGCCTCTCGAGAAACCCACAGCTGCTTTGTGTGATTTTATGATTAGTTTGATGAATGAACAGAATAAGTGAAATGGTGAGCTACATTAAGGGTTTGAGGCTCATCTGAGTAATAAACTTTAATGAGGTTAAACGATTTTCGTGTGCTGGTGTGCTGACGTTGGTGGTAGGGGAGGCGAAAATTTTAATTGAATTGCTTAGTAATCAGCAATTAAGTTTTGTAAGGGATTAACTGGCATTTGTGAGTGATTTGAATGTTAATTTTCTTTATTAAATAACATCGAGGATGGGGAGACAAGCGACTTTACTTTGATTTCTGCTGCTTTGCTTTGGGAATTCAAATGCAATTAGTGCGCATTATTTGTTGCTTTCAATCAAAGATTATGTCGTTAAAGTGAAGTGTCAGAAATTTAAAGCTCTTTCGTTTTAATTTTATATTTTAGCCAGATACATTACGAGTCATGGATTAAGAATTAAATTGGATTTCTATCAATTATAATTATCTTAAGTAATCTTAATAATTTCAGTCATTTTTATTAAGGGACTCCGCAAAATTAGTTTGGAAACTCATCCCCGGTAAACCTTCAACCTAAGCATAGGCACTAATAGATCTTGTGAGCCACTTTCGAGATATACTTGCGGGTCCTCTCTCAATATGCTCTCTTCCTTGTGAAGTGAGGCCATTTGTTTATTCCAAATCGAGGCACTTGGTTTTTTCATTTTTCATTTCATTTTCATACTTAAAGTGGATTTAACAACGTAAAAAAGCTGGTGTGTGCGGATTTGTTTATCGAGGGTCCTTTAAGGATTAGAGGGCTTATGAAAATTTGATTTCAGCCTTTCACATTGAACTAGAAAAATAAGTAGTTTCGAGAGAAATAAATTTGATAATCGCCCCTATTATGGTTTGCGATGTCGACGTCGATGTCATTCAAATGAAATCTAGCAAATGAATTACTTCGAGAATGCGTGCTCAAAGAGCATTGTTGAGGATGTAAATATCTAAACCTAAGATCTCCTGCAGAAAATGGTGACGACTAGAATTGTAGAACAAATATCTTCACAGTCAAGGTGTTTCTTATCGTTGACCCGGGTTTTTACAAAAACTCTTTGCAGCCCTATCAAACACCAACTGAAATAATGATATATTTAAACTTGGCTTGCAGCGTGCTAGGTTCGCCAGATGACTTCATAACCGTAGCAGAGTCGCAATGGATTAGACCACATCCATGAAGTAATAGACTGCGGAGTTATAAATTGTCGAAGATGTCGAAGTTACATCTTTAGTACTATGGACGGCAGTTTGACAAAAGACAGTTAGGATATATGGGATATAATTGCGCGTGATGCCATGTACATATATGCGGTTCATGCGAGAGTCGACGATAGCTTCGAGGAAAAGAAAACTGCGCGGTGTGGCAAAATAATTACTCCCTATTAAAAAAGCGTTGGGTGTATTGCATGGTCCCGTATAGCTACGGTGACCATATTAACCAACGTAAAATAAAGGACATTTTTTTCAAAATGATTTGGGAATACGTACATATAACTTGTATGATAAAAGTACCTTATACATATAGTAATTTAAACCAAATATTTACCAAATAATCATATTATTTAATTGCACAAGTTCCCATGCTGTAGCGAAAGGGAAGCCAAATCCTTTTCAAGGACTTCGCCATCCTGTGCTACCAAAATGCGTTTACCATAATTCATACTGTACGACGAAGCCAGCACACAGTGGTTCAAAATTGGAATTTAATGTTGATAATCAACATAAACCTTCATTTTTCAACCAATTTTTACTAAAAACCCAAAAAAAAATTTTTTTTGGTACATTTTTTTATAACACTTCATTTTTTATGGTGTGTATTTTTTTGTTTTGGGAGACCCATACAATTGTTTTCAAATAGCGTTTGCAATGTAACATTTATTAACTGGAACAGGAGAATACATTTTCTTCAAAATTGCTACTTTTTCTGCATTTTGCACTAAAAAATTTAATATAATAAAATAAAAATTCATAAATCACGCCCAAATGCAAATATTTTAAAATAAAAATTAAAGAAATTAAGTGAAAAATGAAGGCTCCAGTGAATTACGAACACTAAATTCCAGTTTGGAACCACTGTGCAGCAGGGGGATTATTGTCCTCTTTCAGTGGAACTGTAAACTCAGCGTGCAACACGATCCTGTGCACAACTTTCCCTGTGCCTTATCGATTGTACAAAGATTGCCGATTAAATAGAAACCCTTAAGTGGGGTGCGAAACAAACTCGCGAAGGTTTTCATTATATTTTATAAGGGACATTTTTATTTTTCATATTCTGCGTTAAAAAATGTACCTCTGAAAAATGCAGAGCCGATTTAAAGGGCAGTTAAGGAAATAAAGGACAAAAGGCGTCCTTTATTTTGAAAAAAATTATAAAGGACAGGGGGTTAAGATAAAGGACTGTCCTTTAAAATAAAGGACGTTTGGCCACCGTACGTATAGCGCGCAATGGATAGTTGGAAAAATCTAAGATCTTAAAGCATAATTTGCGAAGAATGGAGATCCTTTGCAGAAATAATCTCCGGCAACCTTACCATTCATCACACATATTTCTTCCTTAGCACTACAATATTCACCCCATAAAGGTGCGAGTTTCTTAGGGATTTTCCTCAAAGAAATTTGTGACTCGGTGTACATAAGTTTTCGTCTAAGGCTTCGGTAAACAAAATTAATATAACGTTCTCTCTGCTTATAAGTTTATCTGAGCTTTTTTAATCAAATCACTAGAGCTGTCATGTTTCAGATATCAAAGGTCAGATTAAATGCTGATTAATCGTTCTCGTTTTAAGTCAGTTTCTCTAGGCTAAATATACATAGTATGTAAGTGTTCGACTAAAAATTTAAAAATTTTTATAAATATTTTTTAAATATGTTACATCCTCTTGTGTGTATAGTTTTTTTTTTTTTTTAATCCGATTAATCTGAAAAGCTCGACGAAAAAATGGCCAATTTCGCGTCTTTCATTTATTAGCTCTCGCGGGTAAAGCAAGAAAGCCGCTATTCAACGGATTGTCGAACCACCGATTGCATTCTTACCATACATACATATGTACATACACTCAGAAAAAGGTTTAGTTATAATAACCAAGATTTGGTTATAG
>NW_023458560.1:68529547-68594582 GCF_013731165.1 Rhagoletis pomonella
AATCATCTAATCCGGGTGCACTTGTACTTGTCATTCACGTTTAGCGCACAGATTTATTCAACTTCCATTTAATGGCTCAAATCGCAGAGCACTTGCACTTAGGTAAATGTTGTTGAACTGTTGTTTGAAAATTCCCATTCTCATTCTCATTTACTTATTATGTTGCTGTTGAATTGTTATTGTTAGTGCTGTTGCTTTGGCTAAGCCAGCAAATCACATGCGCGCTGTTGCATTAAATCTGTCGTGATTTCAGCACGATTTTCCTGCTATTTCGATTATGGCCCATAAATCCGTTCAGGCAATGTTGCTGAATGCAGGAATTTGTAGCGAGTGGGGTTGGAGAGATTGTGCAATAAGTAGATTTGAAATAGCGAATTTTGCATTTTTTTTAATTATAAGCTTAATTTTGTTTTTAATAAAATCCAGTAAATATTTTTTTAATAATTTTTTTAATGTCGATGGCTATATTTGAAAATCGTAACGCATTGCAATAAGTTTTCAATTGTAAAAAAGCTCTGAATAAATAATTTATGATTTGCTGCAGCTGCGTATCTCCACTAATGCACATAGTTAGTTTAAAAGACTTTGATTCATGCCAATCAGTCGATTCTTAAACTTGCCTTCAGTGCCTTCTACAGCTTTGTATTGTCCGCTACTGACGCTGCGAATTCCAGTAACATTTGCAGCCTCCGATACCCGATGTCGATCGTTCAATGGAATGGCGCTAAGCGCCTGATACGTTAGTGGCCTATAGTACTCAAAATCTGACCGATTGAAGAATTCGATTGTCGAATGAGTTGGATTAAACAGATGGGTATAACTATTTTCAGCGGGCTTTTGTTAGTTGCCTATCGCATGTATCTCATTTGCAATTGGAAGGTTCGAAAGAAATACTGGTTCAGCGTCTGGGACTGGAATTAATTGTCTGGCTTTAAAAATTGAGAAAACTTCGGAATCTAAAAATATAACCCTTTGTGCCTTTATTGACATTTCGGTAACACATCATATAAGGCAATAGATGACGCCTTGTTGAGCAAGGGTGTAATACCAATAATAAATAAGTGGGTCTTATTAATGTTAAGAACATGTAAAATCAGCATGGAATTAGGAGATACGACAGAATCGATAATAGTCGCAAGGGGTTGCCCTCTATGGGGTGTACTCTCGCCCCTTTTGTCGACTATGATTATAGACGAACTACTTTTCATACTGAACATCCAATGCTTTGCTACGAAAGTCTAGGCGGTTGATCTGGTAATTTGCATAACAGGGCTACATTATTGTATCATTTACGCGGAGGAGAAAATTATCTTCATATGATTATGACTCACTTTGAGTTTGAATTATAATTTTCCGGTTATGAAAAATATCTGGGTGTAGACCTTCATAAAACACTCAACTGGAACGCGTATCTTTCAAGCGGTGATTCATGCAATAGAAATTTGAGGCAAAGAATGCCTTAGAAGAGACATATATTTGCATTATGTAGGACAGTCAGGCAGCCCTACTGGCACTGGAGTCCAACAAAATTGATTATCAGCTAGCATATTCTTTCTTCAAACTCAACACAGTTTTAATAGGGGCATGAAGGAGATGGTGGCAACGGAGTGGCTGACTGCCTAGCAAAAAAACATCTACTGCAGTTTTTCATAGTCCGGAACCCTTTTCTGGGTTTACCAAGCCATACATAAAGGAGATCATGGATGGCTGGCTAGAGAAAATGTTTAATAGGCACTGGATGAAATGTCCATCCTTAAAAGAAACTTCAATGACACTACTGAATTTAGGCAAAGAAGACCTTGAGGTCTCTCACTGGGTACCGCACGGAATATTGATTCTTTTGCTATCGCCTCGATTTTGTGTACCAGTACCAGTGTGTAAACCCGTTTTTATTTTAGTGTGGTAGAATCGGCAAAAAATGTGGTAGATTTGAACAAGATGTGGTAGATTTTCCAATTCATATTTTTATTGGGTACACATACATATCACACACCGTCGTCAAAAGAGGCACAACTCAAAAATTAGATCGGGAAATATAAGTGCTAGTGGATCGTACAGACTCAATGCAATTGATGCAAAAACAAGTATGTATAACATTAGTTTTCTAGTTAGAGAATATAATCATGAAGAAAAAAATATTTTCATTAATTTGAAAAAAATCCTACAGATTTATTAATGCAAAAAAATCCATCAAATTATTTTTCCATTGCATAATACTTTAACAAATATAAATATGCGGATTTTTGAAATATTAAAAAGTTAAGGCACAGATATATTTGAAGCAAAATTTATCATGTACCTTTTTAAAAACGTATTAATTAATTTTTACATTTCGTATTAGAATTGAGTTGAAATATTAGAGTTATGTGAAAATTGTAAACAAATGTTCAGTCTAAAAATGTGGTAGATTTTAAGCCTTGTGTGGTAGATGTTATAGACATCCAAATTTAAAAAAAAATATGTGGTAGATCTACCACATATGGGGTAGAGGTTTGAACACTGACCAGAACATATTCTCTGCGCGAATGTAACGCTTTTACTAGAGACTCCATCTTTGTAAAAATAAAACCGCATTACTTTGCAAACAGCTGAGCAGATCCGATGTGTTAGTTTAATTTCGA
Organism: Rhagoletis pomonella; assembly: GCF_013731165.1. Lineage (NCBI taxonomy): Eukaryota > Metazoa > Arthropoda > Insecta > Diptera > Tephritidae > Rhagoletis > Rhagoletis pomonella. Next base: position 68,532,169 of record NW_023458560.1, read on the forward strand.
TAAACGGTTAAGGCCGTCTGATATGTTTTCAATACAATTAATATTATATCAGAATTAGCGCATAACTAATTTTTTCTTAGAAATTCAGGTGATACTATCGAGACTTCAATAGTTCCTCATTGCCTATTTTGTTGTAGTTATAAATAATCTTTGAAATAAAGGCACCACAAGCAGCTGTGTAAATGTAAACATAATGCCAGTGGCCAGTCGCAGCTCATCCCTGCCGTCTAACGGGGTTTAACAAATATTTATAGAGGAAGTAAATAAGTATGTAGTTATTTAAATAACTCTGTTAATAAAGCAATGAGTGTGCGAACCCATTGAAGGATGTTAAGTGGACTTAGCGGTACGAAACAGAAGCTCTCCCTTTTTCTTTGAATAAAAAAAGCAAGGGTTTTATGGAAGAGAAAAGTCAACAAATACAAAAGCGCAGAGCTGCTAACTCAATTCACCCGTACATAACTGTTTATCATAGTTAAGTAGCGGCAATTAAATGGCCAAGAAGAAAGGAAAAAAGTTGTCTAAAGCGAGGGGCTAAACGCGCCTCATATATATTTTACTTATATAGAAAAAAAACTGAAGGCAAGTACGAGTCTTTTAAAACCATCTAAAGCACTGGCTGCCTTGCTTTTACTATTTGCATCGAAGCAGTTGCAGTTGAATGGACCTGAAAGAAAATGCTTTGCGTGGGTGTGAGAAATTAAATACAAAAAAAGGCGTGTCGATGCCGGCGAGTACACATCGGTGCTTATGAATAAATTAAAATGGCAGCAGCTTCCGTTGGGGAAATGTTTAAATGAGTTATTCCACTAAATCCTGATGCAAAAAGACAGCGAAAGGAAAAAATGAAATAAGAAATTAAGATATAGAAACTCTTTAGAGAAAAATTGCTGCTATTTCACTCAAATTAACGCGCAAAGTTTTTGCGCTTTACGCTTAGTGGCGTGCTGGCTGGATTGCAAATTTCGCCGTGCGGGTGATGGGTCACTGGAGAGCAAACGCTTATAAAAACTTAAATAAACGCACCCCAACTCAGTTAACATGCCATTGAAATGTCAAAAAAGCACGCGCGTTTAAAAAGTGCGCGCACTCGCTATATATATTTACTCGCTATTTACTCGCAGCAGCGAATGACCGACCCCGGTCGATCTAATGCCTGGCTGCCCGGAGTTGTAATGTAATTAAATTAATTAAGTTAAGTGAGTACCATTACAATGTTGGTTTTTTTGTTATTCAGTGTTTTGCTTTTCACCTTTTTCTGGCGCGCTTCTTTTCAAGTGTTTTTTTTTTTTTTCATTTTCAATGGAACTAGTAGTATTTTCTCAGCTGCGCCTTTTTTTCTTTATCCTTACTTTCTTTTTTGCTGAGATATTGAAACCATTCTGTCTTGTTTGTAGTGCCACGAAACAAATTCGTAAATTGCGCCTAAAATTAGGCATAATTAAGTGCGTAGTATCAACGGAAACAAGTTAATACCAAATATTAAAGCGGTCTCAACAGGCGGTTACAAGAAGAAAATTGGCTTCAATATTCATAGTATAGACTTTTATTAGTGGATAAATTTAATTTGAAGTATTTTTAAAGAACCTAAAGAAAGAAAGAAAATATGCAAATAGAAATAATTTAGGAAGATTGTGAAATATCTTTGTTTTTGTTAGAATTTTAATGTATGTTAATGTACTCTGAATAAAATTCTAGTGTGATAAAGTGCAAGTTTCAAGAGACTAAAAATTCGTGTTAATTTTTAATTTTTTTTTTATGCTGACAGTGCTAGGGATAAATAAGTACGTAAAATGTGCCCGAAATATCAGCAAAATAATACCAAAAAAGCTTGTAAAAATCAGCATGAATTCTTAACCACGTGAAATTTGCCCCATATTATACTAGAATTTAATTTTGGTGAACTTTTTTTAATAACATTAAAATTTGTTTGTGCAATTTTTTTCGTTTGTTTTTATTAGGAATAGAATAATAGATTTTCTTCAAAGATTATATTTTCTCTGTACTTTGCAAAAGGAATTTTTATATAAAAAAAAATAAAGAAAGTCTGATGAGGAAATGTGGTGATTTCCGAAACAGCTATCACTTCTACCATTTTTTCAAATTGTTGTTACTTTTCCACAATAAGTTTTTCATTAAAAACGGCCTCAAGCTCAATACAATTTGTTGCATATAAAAAAATAAGTTAATAGAAAAAAAAAATTATTTTAAAACAAGCTTTCTAAATACGAACTAAATGGGACCATAAATAGAGGTTTCCAAATATCTTGACTCTTGTGCCACCTTTCGACAACATCTATTGTGGAGTTGTTCCTTTTAATATAAGTAAAGATTATTATAAATATAAACTATATCAGACCATATATATGTATCGATCCACACACCACCTATCGGTTAAAGTTTTTGTGAAGTTATTTCCTCTCAAGTAGGTGGAGAGCACAAATGAGTACTCGATGATTTTTGTTAAATATTTGCAGGGGTTTTAAAGTTATTTTTTTTATTTATATTTTTTCATAAAAAGTGGTTCAATACAATATTAATCACACTTTCAAAGGTGCACGTTTTAAGCGTTTGCAAAATCGCGTTAATTTTTAATATTTTTCTTGCTGACGGCAGATTAAAAAGTTAAAATTTTAATGAAAATTTGTAACATTTTTCCAAACACTGTACTAAGTTTGATTCATATGGTTTTGGTTAAAGCATGAACCACATTTTATGAAAATAAACAAAAAAATTTAAAAACATTCTAAATATTTAACAAAAACCACCGTTATTCATTTCTGCTCCCTACTGTACATTACAAATGTCAACCAAATCGGACTATAAATACGATTCTTCAAATAACTCGACTACTGCGCCACCTAGCGAATTAATTCATCCTTCGTATTGCATTGTCATCGGGAGCAATTCTACATAGGAATTGGATAGTGGCATCCATAGAAGATTTTTGCTGTAAACCAGTGTAATTTTTATTTATTAAATTATTTCTTCGTTTTGATTTGTTTCAGTACTGGATATTATTTACAACCATTCTTTTTATTCAAAAATACATCGGTAAATTCGTCCGCGATTTTTCTCTCCTGACGTCAAAGAGAAAAACTAAAAACACAGTTTTCTATGTTTGGATCCTAGTTTCGTGAGTATATTGAGTTTTTGTGTTATAGCTAAATTTAGGAGATTTTTGAGTAACCTTAAAGCCTCCTCTTCGGATCATACTCGGATGGCGAAAACAATCCCAAAGCACTCCGTCTATGTTATCTTCGGATGATTTAAGGAGTTCTTCTCATGAAAAAAACCATAGGCAAATAGAAGAGTCCACACGGAGTCTTTGCGGAGTGAGCTTTCACAGACTACGGAGTCACTTATTTGGAGAGCCCCATAATCACACTTGTTTCATATATATTTAAAAGGGTCTCTTCTCCGGCGGATATGCTCCTTTGGAACTCTTTTCAAAGCTTCCCTAGGAGGATCAGTGAACTGCACAGAGAGTCCTAATTGTCTACCGTGTGGATACTGCTAGTTGGCTGGGGCGATATTACACGAAATTCCATGGTTTCCAAACTGACTAGCGAAGGTACCTGCCAAGTGGCCTCATCGAGTAGGGAAATGGACCTCGTGGCGGCAATAGTAAAGTAATTCTCCCTCCTTGGAGCAGCAGCGGTCAAGGAAGCTCTTCAATAAGAATTTTCGTGGTAATACTAAAAACCTCTGATGATCCTTACCGTCGCACCTGTTTGGAGCATTAAAAGAAGGTATCAGCTCAAAACTTCGCTTCCGGTTGTTCAGTATTTGCAAGACCCGAGTTTTAACCATTTTTGCGCCTAATCTTCATGATGCCCTCTGGGGACCTTTATGGCGCTTCTTAATATTTCCGGCTACGAAGTTATAGGTGCCAGTTAATTAACTATTGCATGTACACAAAAAAATCCCGTAAAACAATGGTCATTTTATTTCTACAAACACATCCAAAACGAAAGTTAATTAAAGAAATTTCGCAAAGAAAAATATTTTTGTACATAACTCATTGCCCAAATACATTTGCTCGCTCTGATTTCTGCATCTGTTCTGAACTACTCTGATTTCACTACGAACGAAAATAAATGGCTTGAAAAATTGTTATGGATTTGTTATACTTGCCCTATGCGCATTTGAGTTGAAGTTGCTGCTGAAGAATATTTGCTAGAATTTTAAGTGAATCAGTGCAACATGCTGCATGATAGCATACCTATGTATGTAGGTATTTGCAGTTGTAAAAGTATGCAAGGATATAGTGGTTAGGTGATGCCACACTACTCTAGTATTGGCAGAGAAATAGCACTTCATCAATGTAATTTATTCAATTCCTTTCTCTCTCTCCCACACACACACCACAGAGTTTGAAGTGCTAAAGCAGCGGGAAACTTTTCACCACAAGACAAGCGCTATCTAGCATGCATACAAATATATATATATATATACATACATATACATTCGGAAATAGCTACAAAGGCGTCATATAAAAACCAAGCTTTGTTGCCTTCGTTTCCGCTTCCGCTGAAGCGCTACATCTCACTGCTTCGCAATATCCTCCATGCCTTTCTCAGCGGCAGTGTGCTGAATACGGCTCAATGATTTCAATTTGACTTTGCTGCTGGTTAGCATGCTGCAGATTCCCCTTTTCTCCCGCCTTCCCTTGCAGACACACACACATACATACATACATACATACATACATACATACTCGTATTTATAAATATTGCATGCCATCTAAAGTCACTGGCAGGCAGCTCACTTTCAGTCTAAAGAATTTCGGAGAAGGCAGCAGCGGCGGTGGCGAAAATGTATGGCAGGCAGGCAGAGTGTGCGTAGTAGTAGCTGTGCTTTGTATTTTCACTTGTGAAAATTCCATTATGGAAATTAACGCATCGTTACTCATTTGATGAGATAATTCGTCTGGCAGACGACCACACGCAGCGTGGTGGAATGATTGAATGGAGGGAGTAGAGGTTTGGCGGCTGTTGCTGGTTGCAAAAAGCTTTTGCGATTTGCTATTTTCAATCAAAAAACTATGGTATGATGATTTTGACTGACATTCGGAAGATTATAAGTATTATATGTATATATATATACACACAAGCTTAAAGTTGACAAGGACACCAAAATATTTCCAACCAATTTGCCTGAATGTCAATAATTTCCATATACAAATGTTTGGTTTGCGCTCCACTTAAGCAGCTGCAAACTTTTGAAATCTTCTCCCAACTTTGGGGGTTTACCTCTGCTGCCCCCTGTTTTGCAGTGGTTTTGTTAATCTTTCATTTCTTAATCTTTCACTTTTTGCAAAAATATTTGAATTGCGGTTTATATTTACAAAACTTGGGGACTTAAGGGGATTTTTCAAAAACAAAATTTTTAATTTTTTCTAAAAACTGTAGGTCCATCCCCTTTGTGTGACAACATTAAGACGCAAAATGCGGTGTCAAATTAAAAGCCTTTGACTGCAGATGTGTAATAAGCACAGTGGTCTTGAAACAATGATAGGTATGACTAAAATGCCAACCAAAACTGCTTGCATACCTGTTTTGGAACGCACCCATAGACCAATATGCCGTTGGAATTAAAATCATATCTGCTCCTATGCCTAAAATATTGTCAAATGAAAATTTGGAAAAAATTTAACTGCAATTGTTAGTATTTCTTGTTCAACAGAGTATTCGAAAGATAGTATTTTTCTCCAAGATAATATTTCTGGTGTAAGCTATTTGATTGCACATCATGTCTTCTATAAGTCATCCGCAACATAAGTGTAATCACGAAGAGAACAGATTTAAAGTGTGCGCGCCTTGTGGGAGAAAGATTAAATTCGGATCGTCAAAATCTTCAGAATTTAATATAACCGCAAAATTGGAGTGTCTTATTAAAAATACATTAGTGAAAATTTTAGATTAACCAATTCGAAGTCCCCATTAGGCATTTGTGGTACATGTCGTAGGGGTTTCTGTGACCGAGATAAGGATATACCAAATGCAACGCGGCCTCTTCCAAACATGCCTAACTATGAAGATTCGACAAAAAAAAACAACAACCAGTTCATGCTCTTGTTATATCTGCCTCACTGCTCCGGCAACCAGCCATCCAAAAGTTATACAAGGGAGAGCACATACCTTAAATGTATTGAGTGAAATAAACTCCACCAATGGGTTACTGCTTTGTCAGTTGGGTCAGAATTAAAAAATCATGTGCGTAAACTCGCTAAAGCCTTCCGAAGCACAGAAATGTCGGAAACATTAAAAATTCACGTGCTTCTAAATCATTTGGAACATTGTCTGGATTTTTTAGGCAACGACGGCTTCGGAAAGTGGTCGGAGCAAGCTGGAGAATCCATTCATGGCGTATTTTTAAGATTTTGGCTCAATTATAAAGTTAATTCGATTAACGACCCTAAATATATAATCAATTAAAAAAAAACTGTAGTTGAATTTTCATCAAAACACATATGAATTTATATAAAATAATATTTTATATTGACTTTGTAAATTTATAAAATTTATGCAATGAGAATTATTAAAATATGCAATTATGTAATATTATCTCTTGAATAACTAAGTTAAAATATTTTATGGTTATAACGTAAGAAAGTGTTATAATTATATTACCATAGACCTTCGCGATTATATAACTGGATTTGGAAAGTTCTAGATCAACATTTTATAATATTTTAAGCATAGGAGCAGATGGAATTTTAGTTTCAACGAAATTTTGATCTATGATTATGTACAAAGACAGTTATGTAAGCCGTTTTGGTTGGCATTTTAGTCATAGCTATGGTTGCTTCAAGACCACTGTGTAAGGTTATACGTTTTTGAAAAGGGTTGCCTCGTTTTAGAAAATTATACGCAAATTATTAAAAAAAAAATAAATTATTACAAAATGCATATCAATAGAAATGGTTTTGAAAAGCTTTGTTTCTTAACTTAACTATAGGAGGGTTGCCACCTGTTTAAAAAATTAAATTCAATTTGAATTAAGGGAATTGGGTGCCAAACGAAAGGGGTTTCAGAAGGTAGTAGTTTCACACATTTTCAAGAGTGTTGCCACCTGCTTGAAATGTCGAATTGAGTTATACACAAGTTATATGTTATATCAAAATATGTCGAACGAAAGAGATGTCCTTAGGTTGTTCACTAAGAATATTTCCAAGGTGTTGGAAGAGGGTTGCCACCCGTTTAAAAAGTTAAACTCAAACTAGTTAATAAGTTAAAAGAATTAATAAAACTTTTGAATTTGAAACATTTTTATTTCTGAGCTATCTTTAGCGGGGTTGCCACATGTATAAAAAATCAAATTCAACTTTAATTAATGCAATTGGATAAATGAAATACATATGTATGTAATACGATAAGAGTGCCAGAGCAAAGAGTTTATGAGTTCCAACAAAATACAAATCGAGTACTTTGTAGCGATACTTTGGAGAGCATCGAGCATTGTATTATCTATTTTTAATGAGTACCCGCAACGAGTATATGGTGCCTGAAACCTAATCCGCTAGTGGAGGACATTCGCATTTTTTTTAAAATATAATAATTAAATATTTCCTAAGTAAATATTTAAATTTGATGTACCAATATTTTAAGGCAATACTGTAGGCTTATTTATTCACGTCTTTTTGTTACTTACATATTTGTACATAGGTACATTTATTTCGTGTTAACATTATGTGTGGCACACTCCTCCCTTTCGTAGTGTTGCGTTGATGGATGATATTTTGACATTTGACTTTCGGACATCGGTCTCGGACTTTCGTTACTGTTGAACCTGAACAGCCAAGCGCCAATGTCCGTCATCTGTCTTCGTAAGCCAGACGTAATTATTTGACTTTCGCTGTCAGCGAATGGCGAGAAATGTGTGAAATGGTGAATATGCGCAATAAAACATTGCTTCAAACGTACATATAAACATGCACATACATACAAACAGCAACATAATGCGATGCAACATAAAAATACATACATACTTAAATATAAATATGTACATAAATATGTATTATGGGTGTCCTAGACTACCCATCATCCAGCTCTAAAATGGAGGGAAATGTTTTTTATTGAAAAAAATGGAAAACTAAGATCTAACAAATCAGAAAAGTTCTGTCTTTTGGTTGTATTACCTACTTACTATAGTAAAATTATGTACGTACGTCTAATTAAAAGAAACGGACCAGTCAGTCCAGTCAGTTTAACCCATCTAGTAAAAACATATATGTACATAGCGCTCATTTACTTCAACAGTGTCATAACTCGAAAAAGCTGAACTCGAGAAAAGATCTTTAAATTTACACATACTCCTATACTAAAAATTAGTACGTACTCGGCGTGATTCACTGCGCCCTAACCGTATTTTTTTGTGCTGTGTACCCGTATTGTAATACTTCGTTTATTTTATCAATTTAATTGAATAACATTTTTCAAACAGGTGGCAACCCTAACTCTCTTCAGTTTGATACCCGTATTGCAATATTCAATTTATCTTATCAATTAAATTAGATTACAATTTTCAAACAGGTGGCAATCTTCAACAAAAATATTTTCGGCTGTAAGGCTTCTTATGCCTCTTTCTTTTGGCAGCCGTACTGCAATATTTATTTTATTTTATTAATTTACTTAGCTGCAACTTTCAAGCATACATACAAACAGACACAAATTCTAAAGGCAGTGTCACACGATTGGTACATTTGCATATTTTTTATATTGGGCTATTGGTACAAAATAAAAAAAAATTGACGCGACAAATTTTTCTTAGTCACACGATTGGTACAATACAGCGAACTAAGGATGGCTAAAAGAATAAAATAATCGATTTATTTTTTATCGAAAAATTAATATCAGTGGCAACACTTTTTATAAATATCTGGATTAAAGAAGGTGTAAATTTTTTTCATTCTACCAAAGCTTTTTCAAACACCTTTCGTTTGGTATCCAGCTCATAATATCTCATTTAATTGTAAATTTTTGGGCTTAACTTTATAACTGTAATGAAAAATGTTTTTAATCAACGGTTTCTTAAATAACCTCGTTTGATACTAAAATTGTAATATTTAATTTGTCTTACCAATTAAATTTAATACAATTTTTCAATCAATCCACTTTAAAAATATTTTCCAAACTAAGCCTTCTGCAATAACCTTACTTTGACACATTTATTAAACACTTCATTTATGAAACAGATGGCAACACTCTTCAAATTTTTTTTTTTTGGAAATCGATCTTTTTTAAGCCTCTCTTGCTTTATAGCCGCATTGTAATATGTTGTTTATCGTCTCAACGTAATGGAATTAAAATTTTTAAAAATGTGGCAACCCTATTCCAAAATATATTCCCTTAAGCATTCTTAAACCTCATTAATTCGATATACAAATTGTAATAAATAGTGTTTAATTTTTTTTTATAAATTTAATTAAGCGAAAATTTTCAAGCTGGTGGCAACTCTCTATTTCTACTTGTTGTTGCCTCTTTGTGGACCTTCTCTTTGTTATTTGTTAAATGTGTTACATCACTTTTGCCACTTCATTTTGTATATAAGATTGTATGACCATCTCTCAAAAAACATATATATGCATGCATACCCAAGGATATTTTAGTATGTAATATGACAGTATTTCTTAAACTCGAATTAATTTAATGTTTTCCATACTTTGACACTAAAAGGCAGGACAAAAACAGGATGGAAGCATAGCACAAGGTGCATAAAGACACTTTTGTTTGTCCACTTTGACGGCTTACAAATGAATTTACTAAAGAAACAAACACATAAACACAAACACATGTACATATATGTACGTATGGTTGATGTGAATATAAAATCATTTTCCGCCACTACTCGCACTGCTTACACTTCTAATCAACGAGAAATGCAAACAACAACAAAAGAAGGATGGATGGATGCGACATCAGCGACTAACAACAACATCAACTCCTTTTGCTTGCTGTTGCAACCTTAGTATACTTCTCTGAAAATCCTTACAAGGAGTTTGCAGCAGACATATAAAGTAAAGTGTTTTTGCATTCAGGCGGCTTAAGTGTGTCCTTGTGATGTATTAAACATATGTGTATACATTTATACTTGGCATATATATGTATCTATTTACAAAGCTCTTTCAGTGCGTCAAAAGACATGTGTAACTTATGCTGAATGGAGCCTACATACATACAAACGCCTACTTGCGCCAGCATCCAAGAAGCCGAAGCGGAAAGACATAGACAAAAGTGCAAAGATTTTGCTATGCAATGCATAGAATGCTGGACGGACGGACAACAGGTGGCAAAATATTAGCAATATGTCTCGACAAATGTTTGACTGTCTGTCTGGTTGATATTTTCTTCGTTTTAGATTTCCTTATTTTTGATTTTTTTGCTTCCACTGCAGTCGCATGCAAATTTGGTTAAACAATATGAGCAATGTCTTAGAAATTTAAATTAAATTCTTGCATTCACTTAAATGTTGTACATAGCATTCCTTTGCCAATTGGTGCCAAGGAATTTAAGAAAGTCAGGGCGTAGATTTGCTTGTAAGAATATTCGTTGCAGAATAAGAAAAAATGCAGTCACATGCTTCTGGGCCATATGAAGAGTATGACGTTCATATGTCCTATTGAGATGTGTAACTTTCCTTCTGATCTTCCAATGATATGAGCTGTAAATCTTAGAGTTCTTCCGTGGAAGTGAAATATCTTGGATGAAATTTTTATTATGGAAAACTGAGCGCTTAAAGTTTTCGGACAGTGTCGGAGGACCTTTAGTAAGACTTGTATTCGGCTGTACTAAGGTGGCTCAGGGCCATGGGTACAACATCAGGACCGGCTCTTATACCTTTCATTTGATTTCCGTATTAAATTGCTTTGGTTAAATTTTGTAAAATCGAAAACCAAACATGCAATAATATCCTAAGGGATAACATTTACTAAATAGGCAAAAAATTGCTGAAGAGCTTTCTTTTAGCACCCATATATAGTAGTATTGTATCTTAATTTTCTAAAGAAAAAATTGTATACAATGGAAAATAGGCGGCAACCTTATTAAAAATATTTCTTAATTTTTTTTTTTTTAATTTCCATTTTGTACCATATTATGATGTTCTTTTTTTATTTGTAACTAATTTAAAATAGGTGGCAACCCTTTACTAATATTTGCGGAAATAACACCAATACAGATAACCTTAAAATGCAAATCGTTGTATGAATACGAAATTTTACAAAATTGTTAGAGCTGTTTCCCAAAAACCTACGGATGTACATACAAGAATTACCCGTTTAAAGTAACAAGAATAAGAATAAGGGGCTAAATTTCCCGAAAATTTCAGGAATATTTCAGGGAAATACCTGGACTAGATCTATGCCATTTGAGCCTAGTTCAGGCTTAGTTCGGGTTCGGCTCACGGATGTTTTTGTTTGGATGTTGCTCGGACCAGGGATCGAATCTTGGACCTACCGAAAGATAGTGTGCTCATCTAACCACTCCACAACGGCGGCCGACAACATATGCAACTAGATACTTTAAAGTCTAAGCACAAATGTGGCCAAATTATTGACAATGCCAATGTAACTATCAATGCCTATGCTAGGTTTTAGCTTCAAATGCCAATGCAATTGGCACTACTTGCTTCTGACAAGGTAAATTATAAACACAATTTTATGAGTTTAAATTGGTATACATATACATACATATGTATATTTGTGTGACCCAAGTTAAGGTCTGCTGTGTGGTGTATAAGCTATAGCATATGGAAAATTGAAAATACGTTTGATGTCGTACTCCACTTGGTTTGTGCAATAAGGTGCTGTATTTCATTAGTTGTTTACAAAAATTAATATCTACTTTAGCATACACGTACACACTCGTACACAAGCTTGCACACACACATAATTAGAAGAAATATGCTATCACTGCTTTAGTGCGTAGTTTGTTACGTATACGCCATGCGCCACGAATCTTTTCAATAAAATTCTCTTTCAGTTAAATAGCTTTATCTAACCGAAACATTTTCCAATTTGTGTGCTGCTAGAAATTTATCGAAGCACATACGCAATTGAATTGTTGCGCAATGCCAAGTTGGAAAATTGGTAATTTTGTAATTTGAGACAAGACAAACATAACCTCATTTAAATGCAAATGAAGTCATCTGAGGTACGCAAGTGTTTGTTGTTGTGTGTGCCATTTTCTACGGTAATTCAATTGACTCAATTGGGAAGGATGTGCTCCTTCGAGAGCAAACAAGGAAAAAAACAACTACCAAACCCCCTGTTAACAAAGTTGAAAATCTGATAATTTTTTTCTACTTGTTTTTCAGTTATTACAACAGTTTCCAATCAACGGCGACATGAAAGAATAATTTTTGGATGTTGTGTATGTACATGTGTGCTATATCTGTGAGTATTGAAGTGTGCTTCGTGCACTTGAGTGGAAGTGGTTGCTGAGAAAGGCTACAAGGCGTAGTCAGAGAGGGATTGGGGTGTATTGATTTCCAGATGGAAAAATTGGGTTAATGAAAAGTACTTAGTTGTAAATTTTGTAGAAAGCATACTTTAGTATAACTAGGTAAATGAAATGTGCGTACTTCTGCATCGCACAGAGGGCATTTACAATGAGCAAACATTTCTCCGAGAGTGGAAATATGACATTTTCAAACACACCTGCCTAATTTTTTCAAAATTTTCTTTTTTGTGCAGAAATATTGCTAAAGCATCTAAATGCATTTCTGCATAAAAAAAAAATTGAATAAATGTCGCCTACGTTATTTTGGCAGTTAGGGTTCAGAAGAGCTTTGTTTGTAAATTTATCTTTATAACATTTGCTCCCTTTCATAAAAGCTATTTGCTGCGTTCCTGCATTATTGCACTCGTATCTATTAAAGAACGTATTTTTTTCTTTTTGTTGCATATCTTCCTTCAGTTACTCGCCTTTTAACTGTTTTTTGTACTCTTTCAAATATACCCATTAAAATAAACATTTTTCTATTAAAATTTTGCTAGAAACTTTTGGGCACAAAATGCTTATTTGCTTCCAGCTTGTGCGCCTAAATGTAGGCACATTCAAATTGGCTGTGCTGAGATTGCAACAGCTGCTGCGTCGGAAGAACAAAAAAAAAAAAAAACGATTTTTTTTCAGCAGTAATATTTTTAAAACATAATTTTTTTCGCTCAGCAACTAAAGCAATTTTTCACATTTCCCAACTAAGGTCAACACCGTTGCTTGGCGGCGGTGTTATGCAACATTTTTCTATCTAACATGCGTTGCATAATTTTTGGGCACATGCCAACTGCATCGCAGCAAAGCTGTAGTCGTGGTGTTGCAAGCTCAGCTAGTGGGTTTTTGATTTTATTTCCTTAGCATGGGGAGAACGAGAATAATAAAAAAGGTTTTTAGTTTTGGCTGCAGCCTATGCTTGCTCTCCCCTGCTTCACTTTAAAACTCAATTTATATGTATATAGCTGCTATGCAGTTTGTTATAAGATTTTGCTTTTGTGGTGGTTGTGCTATGCAGCTGCTAGTTTTCTCAGCCATTTCGCCGTCAGCCCAAAGACTTTGTGCATTTTGTCTGCACAAAGTGAATAAATGGCCTAAAGGCCATTCTTAGTAGCTGGGCAGCAGGCTGTAAGTGCTGTGCTCTCATTGTGTGTGTGTGTGTGTGTGTGTGAATGCCTTTTGCAATGCTTAAGTTCGCCCCCGCCCCCTCTAAAGCTGCTTTCTCGCATCTACGGCAAGTTTTGCTTGTTTGCATTTCTCTTTTCTATTTGTCCTTTATTTGTCTTTGATTTCTGGAGGGTATTTTATTTGCATAAAACTAAAATATCCATTTCGACAATTTTCGACATTTTCCGGCGCCCATTCCCACGACTCCAGCTCAGCGTAGCAAACCAGCATTTTGTGTGTTAAACATTGCATTCTTGCTTCGATTCATAATTGAATGCCATGAATGCCATGCCATGCTGCCAGCCAGCTATTTCGTTTGAATTTCGACCACTAAAGTTGCCACTAATAATATAATTGTTGATTTTATGGTCAGCAATTCTGGAAAGGGGACTGATTTCGATTGCTTTAGGCAGGTAGCTTATTTTGTTTATTTATTTGTAATTAGTTGGCATTAGTGCGGCTTTACCATACAAACATACAAACATGCATACATACATATGGACATACTTTTGCGGGAATATTTTTTTTATTTAGCTTTGTTGCTTTTGCCTTTGAGCCTGCCGTTTTGTTGTTTTTGTTTTAATCATGCGTGCTTTTCGGTAATTGCATTTTAATTAAGTACTTCTGTCATTTTGATAATGTTGTTGGCATTTCGTGAGCACCCGCATTTAATGAGTTTCATAAACCACATAATTTCGTCTGGCCAAAGCTGCGGGTTGCTATGGCATACATAGGTTTTTGCTTTCCGGCATAGCCCGTATTAATTTTAAATTAACATATTTTATTATAATTTGTCTAATTAAGGTATTATTTTACACTTGAATAAATTCTAATAATTTTTTTGACCCGTGGCTGGAATGTGTGTAGTACATTGAATAGCTCATTTTATAGCACAGCAGTTATCAGCATGATTTACATCCATGGAAGTTATTGAAACGATAAAAAAAAGTTAAAATCAGTTTATGTAAACAGGAAATTCAATATATAAGAGGTAATCCGATGATAATTTATTGTATTAGCCGAACCATTTAACATAAGCCATGAAGGTACATACGTTCTACGGCCACAAATTCAATGGTAGCCGGCTTAACTATAAGCTAAGACCTAATGCCCGACTACATAGCCCACTAAGCCGAGCCGGAAATGTGGCTGTGAGTTTTGAATTAGTGTAAGTTCCATCGCAGCGATAAATCTGATCTCACCAAAGTATTGAAAAACTATTGCACAAAGGATGACTCAGTAGATACACTTTTGTGATCGGTACCAGAACCAACGGCATCAACATCACACTAATGTACCCAGGGCATCTCCTAATGGGTTTAGTTTCCATGAATTGGGTAACACTTATCAGGAAGTGTGTTATCGATCCCCCCCACGAGAACGATCCGTAGGTAATGTTACCCAAAGTCCCTCGATGTTCTTGAGGCCACACACAGAGCAACGTCCTTAGACTCTATGGCGCTTTCGGTAGAGAGTTCCATTCACCAGTTCGGTTTTAGTTTTCCCGATGACCTACTCAGCGAGCACAAGTTTTCCATGCCGCTGTTATTAGCCGATTTGAAGTAACTGCTATTCTAGTAGATTGATACTCTTTTTAGTTGAGATTTATTTTTTAAGATATTTGGATTGGAAAGGTAAAACAAAAGAAGAAAAAAAAATATCCACCTAAAATTCATTTTACATTTGCAATTTGATTAACCTTATTGCATTTGTTTTGCAATTCGCAGCTTCTTCAGTAGTTGAATTGCTTGCTAAGCAAATTTACACAACTAGAAAATTGGCAATCTTGGAATGCTGCATCGAAGTAGCAGCGAAGTTATGAAAAAATATGATTTTGCTTGTTTGCTGTGATTTTTATGGCTGCTACGTGTGCATACAAAACTCAGACCAAGAAGTCGCTTACAAGTACAAGTATGTAGTGGATGTGTGGGTATTGCGGTGGTGTTGGCAAAACAAAACCAAAAGGTACAAAAATAAATCGCGTAGAAATAATGGAAAAGAAAGAATAGCGAGTAGAAACATAAACAGCTAAAGGACATTGGTAGCAGTAAACTGAAAAATTTGGAAGATGATTTGGCGCAGATTTATGCAGATTTGCAATTTCGAGAGAACATCAAATCAAAGAGAACAAAACATGATTCTATGGACGCTTGAAGAAAACAAAGGAGCGTACGATGAAATTGATGTTATAAAAAAAAAAATAGAATGAAACAGAAAATGAGCAGTAAGGAGAAAAAGGTGGGTGGTGAAGTGGAAGCTGGCAATTGTTATACCAAACTTTCAAGTAATCTTTCGGTCGGTGTCATCGGTTTTTGGATAAATCTTTTAGTTTCCGAGCTGCTGACTAAATTTTTTTTTCGTTAATTTAGTGCAAATTTAGTTAATAACGCGCTCATACTAAACTAATCAAGATGGCGTTATCCATTTTTGGATATCTCCTTTAGTTTCTGAGACATTGAGTAAAAAGTATCGTCAATTTAGTACAAATTTGTATGACATTTTGTCCTATTTCAAACAAAGTGGCTGCCAAATTGTTGACAAATGTCGCCTACAACAAAATTTTACTAAAGCTAGTCCTTCATAAATTTAAAACTAATTAACAACAACAATAAAAATGAAACAATTTGAGAATTTCACGAATTAGTAACATTCTTCGAGGCTTCAGAAAATCTATCTTCACATTTTTGAGAAATTGCATTCCAATCGCACTTCCCCAAAACCTGCCGAAAGTAGGTTAGGTTAGGGAGGGCTTATGTGGAATAATCCATACTTTCACTCGGAGACAGAATTGTCCACTGTGAGTGCCCTCTTTCAGTGAGTGTCAGGACGAGACACGTACCTACATATAACTAAAGAGTAGCTTTAAGTCATTATTTTACTGAACCAATTACTATCCCTGATGAAGCCGAGGCGATCCAACAGTTCCACCCCTGCTATACTTCGCTCAGACTGTTGAAGAAGCGTGAACCCAAGTGCCTTTAGTGCCTTTGCAGAGAGTACTCGTTGGTAGACGCCATCGTTGAAGCATTGGTGCTTGTGATGACGCCGGTAAGGACTCTTACTGCAGATAGATTGAGTTTCAGTATATCCCTTGTCTTTTTCCTACTCAGTCGCGGCCATAATAATAATTTTGAGGTCTCACAGTCTTCCCGTTTGTTCCACAAGTCATTCGTCATGGCTGCGGTGTACCCATTAATTTTCCTAACGTGATCACTAAACGGTGGTAGTACGGAGCTATCCGCTTCTTCTATTGGCATCTCTGAGCCGCATCTAGCCTTCTCATCAGCCGACTTTTACCCTTCAATATTGCTATGTCCGGAAACCCAGCATAGAGTGACGTTGATCCGGCTCAGTGACGCCAGTGTGGTGCGACATTTCCATACAATTGCTTTCAGTGCTGCCTGACTGTCGACAAAAAAAGAACTGGAACTCTACTACTAAGTAAAAAACTAGCCGCCCTCTCTGTAACGTACATAGATCTCCGCTTGGAAGACACTGCAGTCGTTCGGTAGGCGAAAGGGCCGGTTGATATGCAGGTCCATCGAGTAGACACCGGCTTCGGTTCCTTGTTCCATCTTTGAACCGTCAATGTGAATGGATATACCTCCCTCTGCCACTACTGGTAGTGCTGCATCCCATTCTTCTCTAGTCGGGAACCTAATGGGTATCTTCGTATTGAAGTCCCAAACAGCCGGTCCCTTTTCATTTCATTCAGTATTGCTGCAAGCTCGAAACTGCGCAAATGACTTCTGATGGTCACTGACATTGGGCAGAGAACGAAATTATAGCACAAAATGTTTAAAAATGGAAAGAAAATAGAGTATTTGTTTGTCCAAGTGTGCGCGTTTGAAGTTAATGTACTTCTAGCTAGCAAAAGGGGCATTCGATTTCATAAAAATAAAGACCTAATGTGTTTCTCTGCAATCAACTTTCATTTTTTATGCGTTTATGCAAATTTTTTCATATACATATATAAAAATATTGCAACATGTTGACTTTCTTTGAGATTTGCACTTTTTACCTTTTTGATTTTGTCGCCACAAGAAAAATGGTTTTGCGATAAAAATGCATTCAAAGAACTTAAAAGTAAGAAAAAGTTTTAAAAGCTCGTTAGTTTTAATAGTTGTTTGACGGCAATTCAGGCGCGATATGGAAAATACCGAGTAAAGAAGAAGCGTAGGTAGAGAGAGAGAGTTGGTGAGCGAGTCGCCAGTGTATTTCGAGTCAAAGAGCACGTCAAAAAGTTTCAAGCAAGATTTTCCCTTTCTACACAAAGTGCAAACAAATTATATTAGAGAGCACGTAAACTTGCAGCAAGCTGCAGTGTTGCATGTGGCAGGTATGCAGGCGCATGCAGGCGTGTATGTTTGAAAGTAGACAGGTGCGTGCGTTGCTTGGCCAGCGGCAAGTAACTATCCACTAACTGACAGTTAGCAACTGGTAGTAACTCAGAAACTTGTATTAGCATAATCGCATAAATGTCACTCAGAAGGGCAACTTGGAAAAGTCATGTTTTTCTATATTAATAGACAGAGCGGCGCTGAGCAGGAGCAAGTATAATAGATGAAGGGGAAAATATTCTCAACGAGAAAAAAATGGCGTAGACGCAGCTGCATTTTTTATTTTAAACTCCGTAGGGTATGCGAAAAATACATTTTTATGCGTGCGAAAAAAATTGCCATGAAAAATGGCATACACGTCTACGTGATGGGTTCGTGCAGCTGCAAGCTGCTTATGAAAGTCATACTACAGGCTCGTAAATATTTTTAGGACTTGCAGTGCGAGTAAAAGTCTGTATTAAGTACTTCCATAGCAGGCGTAATGCAAGGCGTGGCAACATTTTCATGCATACCAGCTGTCACTTTATTTTGCCCTCTCGCTCTCTTCTGCTCTCCTCCTTTGACAATGACACTGAATGCCTAACTTCGAAGGTTATTTAATGTTTTTTTATTTTTATTTCTATTTTTTTTTTGGCGTGCGAAAGCATTTTTCATGTATGCACACCAAATACAAAACTACAAATATTTACTACAATAAGTATTTGTAAAAAATGGCACATAAAAATGCAATAACAACAATTGTAGCGGCAAAATCATTGTGACAGTTCTGTAGTCAGGCAGCAAAGTGGTAGAAGAAATATGGCATCTGCTCGCGCCAACATTTGTGGCGAATTCATGAAAACACGTCGAGACAAGCTTTTGCATACAGACTTATCTATATGCATATGAAAGAATTTCCATATGAGTTTATTCGGGCTTAACCGCAGTGATACGCTTACATATAAACGTAATAATTTGCATGGAATGGATATGTGGACTATAGTGAGAAAATTGCAAATTTAGTCTGGCATGGCGTGGTAAGCATATGGTTGCTGCAGCGCGAAATATTTTTTTAATGCATGCATTGGTCGTAAATATAAAGATAATGGCCCTCAGTTATAGGTAAAATAAAACCGACTCTTAAAAGCAGGTTTTTCGACAGATATCTCATTGAAAATTATGTCAAAAAGCTGCTTACAATTTTAGAATCGACTTTATTTTGACTACAACTGCGGACCAAACAACATTTTAAATTTTTGCTCTTGTTTCCTGCGCTGAGTTGCTTAACTTTAGATCTCTGCGCGTACATATTATATACTATATATACTTACAATAGTTAGATCGCTATGGCCTTTCGAATAGGTGGCAACGCTAATCAAAAGTATTTTCAAACTAAAGATTTCATAAAACTACTTTGTTTGACACTCATATTTAAATATATAACATACATTTCTTAGGTATAAGTTAACGAAATTGCGATTTTCACGCAGGTGGTAAGCTTTTCAAAAGTATTTTTAAACTTAAATCGTCTTGAAAATTTTTTCGCATGCCACTGGGATACAAAATTCAATTAATTGTTGAATTATGTTGAATTTGATTTTTCTAACACGTGGCAACTCTTTTAAATAAAGTTCATAAAGCCATTCAAAACCCACTTCGCTTGATAGCCATCTTTTAATAATTCATTTAACTTATTAAATGATTTGACTTATTAAATAATTGAAACCGATGGCAACCCTTTTCAAATACCTCGAAAATATGCTAAATGTTCAAACTAAATATTCCTTTGTTTGACACCCATATTTTATATGATTTGTGTATAATTTAATTAAATTCGTCTTTTAAAGCAGGTGGCTATCTAAAGATCTGACATCCCAGCAGAAAAGAAAAACCTCTTCGACGACGAAAAAATCTTAATACCAAAATTTATTCAGAAATAAAAAGAATCTAATCAAAAATGAAGGTGTCCCTTCGAAGGTGGGAGAAACTAATATCAGAAAAAACTAAAAATATAAAAAAAATGTTGAAGAGCATCCAAGATGAAAAACTATTCCGAATAAAATTGGCGCAAATCAACTTGTAGACGCACCGCAGACGCTTATGGTGAAATAAGTCAAGAACGTAAACCTACCGGTACGTAAACCAGAGTCAGCTGACATGATTTGTCTTACCAAAGCGCCATGTAAATGAAAACTCAACACCGCAGAATTTTTCTGTAGTTGTAGCCCGTAGCGCAGGAATCTGCGGAAATTAGATTTTTCCGTGTCAGCTGATTTCTTCCTTCTATAGATGGTTGCCACTTCGTCAGTTTTGCAGATGGTAAACAAGTTATAAGTTCCTATTCAAAATACTTTTAAAATATTTGAAATTTACTATCGAATAAGTTTTTTGTTGAAAATAATCTATTTATTATAGCACGAACAATTGTAGTTGAAAAGGTGAGTTTATGAAAAGGCATTGATGAGTGGCAACACTGAGGGCTCCAGAAATCGACAAAATTCTGCGTATACAGACAGCGTTTAAGTATAATAGCTGAAATACAATGCCGGCGAACGGCGAACTCACCACAGCGAAATTCGCGCTATCAAAATTAGAACACCCGCAAGCATATGAAATTGAACACAGCCAAAGCGAAATGCGAAGTTCGCTTGGCGGCGTTTCATGGCGATAGATTTATTTCTATCGCCCTGCTGGGCGATGATAGCTGTGCGTGCCAAAGGTGGCCGTATTTGTTTTTTGCTTTCAAAGTTTTAAAAGAAAACAACCTAAACACGATTTTTTTTTGCTGTTTGAAAAATATAGTTGTGGATTCGTTAAATCTGGCTTGAAACAAATTATTTATAATAATCTTTCTTTGTTTTACAATTTATATTTGTTATCATTTCCTCATTTCTAAATATGGTTTAGTTTTTTCTAAATATGGTCACCCAAATTATAAAGGCGACCAAATGGGATCAGCTGTTTTCGCTACCGCTCTAATTCTGTTTAAGTAGGCGAAATAGCTGGGCGAACGGTGAACGACAGCATCGCCCAGTTCGGCGAAGTTTGCCGTTCGCCGGTATTGTATTTCAAGCATAAGTTCTGCGTTCTTAATTAATTTTACTTTTAGAGGTGCAGCAGCAGGAAAGAGAGCCACATGACGGCCAGATATTTGCTTACATTCCTCGGAGACACACTCACTCACGCTGAGATGCTGTGGTGTGGAGCGAAGCATAACTGGCATAGGCGACAGCGTTGACGGCGTGAAAACAGCTGCGGCCAATTTTGGA
Organism: Rhagoletis pomonella; assembly: GCF_013731165.1. Classification (NCBI taxonomy): domain Eukaryota; kingdom Metazoa; phylum Arthropoda; class Insecta; order Diptera; family Tephritidae; genus Rhagoletis; species Rhagoletis pomonella. The sequence goes on from NW_023458560.1 coordinate 68,553,418, forward strand.
ATGGAGCAAGAACAGCAACAGGAGGGGAGGGAGAATGTAAGTGTTGGCAAACGGATGTATCGCGCCAACACATATACTTCCGCTTTTCGCCACTTTTGGTTTCAACTGGCTGTCAACTAACGGTGAAACTACAATACATTTATTTATTTTTATTTAGTTTTTTTTGATTACCAGCCAGCGCACCATGTGTTTTGCTGGCGTGGCAATTGTTTGTTATCGCTTTTTATTGTTATTGTTAATGTATGTACATACATATGTATATATGTATGTAAAGATATATATTTTTATTGCAAGAAGTTGGCTGCTTTCACTACCAACGCATTCAATGCCAAATCATTACAGCGTGAAATGGGTTTTCAAATCTTTTCAGTTGGCTTGAGTGCTGGCAGAATTTTTTTTTTTGTTTTGGTTTGAAGGAAGGTGTTTGCGTGTGCGTGCGTGTACGTTTTAAGTACATGTAAACAAGCAGTTACATACATATCTACTTTCTTGGCTGATATGCACGTCTCTCTGGTTTGACTTGGTGTGCTGTACGCTTTTTATAGTTTGCCTCGTACACAGTGTAACGAGTGCGGCCAAAAATAGTAAAAAATAGTTAGAAAAATTCGAAAAAATTTTAATGCCAATCGAAGGCATTAAAACTCGAGTACAAACCGAACCGAAAAAATTTTTCCAAAATTTTAATTAAAATTTTTTTTTTTAAATTTTTGAAGTTAAAACAGAAATTTCTATGGAAAAATTTTCAGATATATTTAAGATAGATTTAAGATATCATCAAATCCTGCACAAATATCAAATTTTGTTGCAATCGGACTAAATTTGGTATACAAAACCGATATTTTTAGTTCCCATTTCTACGGTAAGTAGCTGTGTCCTTCATCCGATTTTGCTCAAATCTAACATTTTTTTAAATATATATCTACAAACCCTCTGTGCAAAATTTTATTGATCTGCGTTAACTCCTACTTGTGGCCACACACTATATGCGGATGTTGCACTGTGCAACGTTTTGTTGCCTGCCACAGCTGCATTCCATTAAATTCCTGGCAATTTTCATCTTATCTTGCGCGCATTTTTCTTTACGTTCGAGCGTTCGTTTACTCAACAATTGAAAACGTGACTTATTGTCACGTTGCTTGCTGTAGCCTTAGCTTGCATTGCCACTTGTCACTTGCGACGTATGCTGGAAACAGGAGCTCTAGCACATATCAGCTCACAGCAGGGGTGAAGAGCTTTTCTTTCGCTTTCTTTGCGTTCTTTCAAAAAGTATGCACCACTTTTATATTTTAATAAATTTCCAAACGCTACTTTTATTATTATCTTCATTCTTCACCCCCGCTGTTGACTCGTAAAAAAGCGTAAACTAGTTAATTTTACCCATAAAATACGCGCCATATATTCCTCAACACTTTTCCACGACTTTATTAGCAGCTGAAATTTTTCTCATTTTCTGCGCTTTCCTTTTTGCTGCTTAGCTTTCTATTCTTCTGAAATACAAACGCTTTGCTTGTCTTTTTTATTTGCGCTCGCTGCCAACTTTCATTACCGCGTAATCAATTCAATTTTGTTCGCTCGCTTCAAATGTCATTAAGATGCTTTTCGCTGCAGCTGTTCTGCATTTCTATTCTAGCAACCAACAACTACATAAATAAGTCCTTATTATCCCACGATCTTTTCAGTTTTGTTGTCATTGTGTGTCTGTGCCTGTGTCGCGTCTGTCATCTTTGCCGTGACGTCTTACTGTCACTGCTTAGCTCGCATTTCGCACGTTTCGTGTTGCATTTTTGCACTTAACCAACGCGGAATGCAATTATCTCTGCTTAGCAGCGGACATTACTTGTGGCTGTTTTCGTTTTTTTTTTTCATTTGCCTTCAGAGTTTTGTCACGAAGAGTGTTAAAGTTTGCTAAAACTTGCAGCAGAAGTTTAAATATTCTTCGGGTGAATTTAACGACAGTCATATTTCAACATTTTGGATTTGTTTGGTTGGATAGAGGACAATAAGTTAGAAAATGTTAGATACTTTCAAGACCACTAGCCGTAAGAGCGGTGAGCAGTGCCTTGCCTTTGGGCATTTAATTCGGCGTGATGAGTCCCGCTCCTTAACAGAGATACAATCCGCTTCTGGGTGCAGCCACTTTACTACTTCTGTATGCCCCGCAAATCCTCTTTAAATATCTAAGCTGGGAGTGCGCTTTGACGAGCTGAAATTGCTTCCATGAGGCCTCTTTGGCGTACCGGATGGATAGGCTTTTTATACCTCCCTAAGATTGACTTGTACTTGTTTCTTTACCTGCTTCCGATACATTCTAAGATGATCATTCCACCAAGGTATGCGTGATTAGTTTGGTAGAAAATCGGACAAGAGTTCTTAAACGGCCTCATCCAAACAGTCCGCATTGGCGTCAAATTTGCGTAGGTAGTATAGGTGTCTTCGATAGATCTGATTTTGAGTTCTTAAAGACTTTTTTTAAGGCATTCTAGAAAGCGTATCCGTATATCTACGCTCTAGCGTATGCGGACATTGTGGTTGGTCTAGACACGGGCTATCTTCCGTCTATTTGTGGGAAAGCGCAACCAATGCTGAATATGATTGAGACTTGGTGTGATGGAAATGGGTTCACCGCTAACCCAGCCAAAACTACTGTTGTGCTCTTCACTAGAAGGAGGAGTCACAAATCAGACATCTCCCGATAGTAAAGTATGTAGGAGTAATTCTGGATACTAAACTATCGTGGAAATCTCATGTGGAGCACAATACCTCAAGAGCATTGGCAGAATTTGCAATGTAGACAGGTCCTGGGCCAAACGTGGGGTCTGCCAGAAAAGGGAGTCCTCTGGATTTATACCTCTGTTATTAGACCCATAATCAGCTGATTGGATATGCTAAAGATGGTATTTAAATTATTGAGATCGGAAATGATAGTTTTCTTCATGGCGCTATAAATAGGTGATTACTTCAGCATCTTTCTCGCTTCGGACATTTGGCTGCCTTTTAATCACGCTCTAAACACTTTCGAAAACTCATGGCTTTTAAAACCTTCGAGACTTCGTCTAGGAAAAAATGTCATATAAAGTAAATTTGTTCATCTTTCTAAAAATTTTCTTCATCTGAAAAACTAAAAATTAAAGTCATTGTAAAAAATATTTTGCATAAATAATTTTTAAAAAAAAGTTCATAAACACATTTCCAAGGATACCATGGAAGTAAAAATGGTGGACCCATAAGATATTTTTTACCGGATTTTGTGGATGTTTTTTTTTTTAAACGGTTGTATGAAATTAAATGATGTGCAGTATTTAAGCCAAATTGTGAAGGCATATCACAGATGCTTGTCGCGTTTGATTAGGTATCGTCGTTGTATTTGCATGTAGTTATGGGAAGCCTTTAATAAAATTACGCTCCACTTAATCACTAAATTCCATTGTTAATGTTCGCGATTTGAATGCTTATTTTCTAAATAATTTATAAAATATTTGATCTCCATAAAATTTGTATTTTTTCCCCGAATGTCTTTAGAATTGTATGCTTAAATATGGAAATGCTTTAGTTTAGCCTGAATATGCTCATAAATACTCGTACTATAAATTGAGTTGTGGTTATTCGATGTCACAAATGTTTACATCCTCGTATGTATGTATGTATGTAAGTACGAAGATCTACCGCAAACTCATCTGAAGGATATATGTAAAGAAAAATATTTTTCCAATCAACTGTTAAGCCCGAAAAGGCCATTAGTAAAGAAGCCAATAAGACAGAATGTAGAATATTTTTACAAGCATCAACAACAACAACAACTAACACAAGCACACAAAGCCACATGGTAAGCCAGATACAAGAGTGGAGAGCCAACAAATTTGTTGGTAAAAAAAAAAAAGCAGAAAGCCAAAAACCACTTAACACGAATCAAGAGAAGCCAACAAAGACACGGAAGCTGTGCGACGAAGTATTTGTAGGGGTGTGTATGTACAGCTTAAGGAGGATATCCTTAGCGTTGTATGTTTGTAGCAAGTGTGAGAAAATTGCTATATAAGCAATTTTCCGTCGGCAGCCAACATTTAAGGCAATTGACCCAAACATTTATAAATCAATTAAGTTCAATATTGAACGAAAATTTATTACACCTACATACTTGCGCGCGCACACACATACATATGACGTGCCAGCAAATGGCGAAGTTGGAGCGCCATGGCGAAAAGGATGCAAACTCATGCGTACACGTGTATGGGTGTGTGTGTGTGTGTGTGTGTGTGTGTGTGCTACTCACACATGTGTTCGCATTCCATATAAATACGGTGACCACCCGTCCTGTATTATACGGGACAGTCCTCTTCTTTGACCAATTGTCCTGGCAATTAATTTATTTTATACGGTACGCCAAATGTTCTGTATTTATTTTAATGTCCTGTATTTGTCCCGTATTCGGGGTCGGTATTTCGACGCCTTAAAAGCTCATTAAAATGGCATGCCTATGAACCAGTCTGAATGCTTGTGTTTTGAATCGAGGAGCACATACAGTGACCAAAATATAAATTAGTATTCAGCATTTTAACAAAGGTTCGGCTATTTTTCTTTTGTTTATTTAATGTTTAAAAATTTTTTTTTTAAGTAAAGCTCTTTTTCTAATAAAAACCATATAAATCGAAATTTCCGACTTTGTGCAAAAACTATGAGAATTAATTCTACAAATTTTCACCAAAATTTCAAACTTTTTAATCAGAACCTTTAGAGAAAAATTTGGCTGCAGTTTTGTAGTTCATTTGAAATTTTGTATAATAAAGTGTAGGTGCAACGTTCTACTGTTTGTATGAAAAAAATGCGTAGCACCGTCGACAAAAAAAAATTTCCAAAAATTAACGGTAAGTCCGAGCTACTTAAATCTTGCACTTTAGCGTACTAAAATTTAACGAAGCTTTTGCAAAAATTTGTTTGGAGTAGAAATCTCGAGAAAAGATATCCTAAAAATTTGTGATGTTGCTATAAGGATGCGGTTTCAGGGCTAATACATACATCTAAGATCATTTAAGAACGTGTTAAGATCTGTTAGCTTTTATGGCAAAAATTTGCAAAATTATTGTTTGTCCCGTATTCTGCTCGGATAAATATGGTCACCGTACATATAAAATAAACTGACTCTTCGACGTTGACGACGAGAAATTGGTTAAATAAACTGTAGCATTAAAGTAACAAGTGAAAATCTCCCACTTTACACACACACAGCGGCAGCTGCAGGAGCAGCAAATCTACTACGCTTATTTTTTACGCCACACATTCCACACAAAAAAGGAATAAAAAAAAGCAAAAATAAGACCAATAAAAAAAGTACCCCACAAGAGGCGAAAGGAGTGTTGCTGCTTGGCCCCAACACATCGACAAGTTGTTGAAATTTGTTGCGAAAGTTGTACATGAAAGTTACATGGCTGCGCTGTTGTAGTACTTTTTTTTTCTTGCAATGTTGTAATGCCGAAAATAAAAAGCATCATAAATTATAATTTAGACGGCATTTAACGCGTAATAGCTGAACACTTCACCAACGCATTGATGGCCGACCGGCCGCAGCATGGCAGCAAGGGGAGTGGGCGGCTGGCTACCAGGCAAGTAACCGTGTCCTGGCGCATTGTAAGTTATCAAATATTTACTTGGAGCCATATTTTAGCTGTGTTAAGTAGTTGGCTGGCTTTTGCGTTGAAATTTTTGGGTTTTCCGTGCTGCCACTGAGTATTTGGTGAGATTTATTTATTACGATTTAACTTAACTCAATGTGGTAATTTTCACTTCAAATATGATTTAGTGGATTTGAGTAATATTTAGGCGACGGGGTTGGGTAATGCTAATCTGTTGTCGAAATAAGTGTCAAAAAGTGTGTAATTCGTAAGGGCAATATTTATGGCGGCCCCTTTTTTTTAGATTGATGTTTGGGTAAAGTGCGCATTGGATATCGCTGAGATGGTCTGTGGAGTTGGAATGGTTGGAGAGTATAAATGCGTTTCCTGCTATAAGAAGGTCAGAAAGCCCCAGAAGTTTCACTGGAAAATGACTATTTCAGCGTTCATTAGTTATTACCGCGGTGTGATTTCTAAGGAACTATTTAAATGGGGCCACTGGTATACCGGGTTGCCTGTCTGCCGGAAAAGGTGAGAACTTGTTTCCCCTAAGTAGGGCTTTGCGCAAGGCTCCACGTTCCTGGATGGCCATAACTTCCGGTTGATAAACACAGAAGAAGCTGGGGAGACTAAAAAATTTCTCTTACTTAGTACAACTGAGAAAACATCGCCTCCGGCACACCCACCAAGTATGAAGGCATCCGTATAAAAGTTTATGGCAAAAGGAATTCTGTCATATTGGTAGGAAGTTCTCTCGATCTATGAGTCGGCTTATTTATGTTTCACTGTAGCAATACTGGATATCTCTCCTGTAAGTAGATCGAGTGGAGGTAGATCAACTCTGCATGTAGGGCATGTGTGAGCTTGGGACAAGGGGCATCGCATATTACACAATCCTCGCTTCTGTGGATTATTTGCAGACTTCTAAGCGCTGTTGATATCTTGGGTGTATGATGAAAGACTTCATAGAGTATAATTGAAAAGACAATTGTGTATATATCCAATGCACTATCCACGGCGAAAGTACCCATGATATAACTGTCCTCTTTCTGAAGCGAAAAGTGAATCTTTGACTAACTACTATGAACAACGCCGACCTTGTGTCCATCGGCATCAATGCGCTGCAGTTTATTTTTCATTGTTGTTGTTGTTGTTGGGCGCCAGTATTTACCCTCCTACGAATCACAACACCGCCTACTTCTTAAATCACCACCCGGCGGTAGAGCAGTTGATGGAAGAGTCCAACCACGGTCCGTCTATTCGGAGAGCTGTCATGGCTGAGCTTATGGTCATAGAAGCTTCTCCCGTGTCGAGGAACGCGACTGGGGTACTTTCCTTAATTCCAAATTATCTCTCACTTACTGCGACCATAGAAGGAAGAGCCGTTTGCGATGATCTATATTTATTGTAGACATGCTGTGCTTTGAATATCGGGAATGAGTTGATAGAGAGTCTGAGGTGGACTACCAAACTCTCTACAGTTCGCTTAACAGAAAAGACGATAGAATTATTGGACTAAGGTCACTTGGCTTGGAATGAGAGGCTCTACCTGAGTTCGGTATTTATGTAAACTCAACTTCTTCACAGTGCTTATAAATAACGCTTTTCGCCATACTTTAATACAATCCAAAATATATTGGAGTTAGGCCGGGAAAATCCGGGTCTGTTAAAAAATATCTAAATCTGTCCTATATCCTTTGCGAAGCTAGGCCTAGGTGGGCTTTAGATGAAAAACTTCTTGTCAAAACAGAGTAATGGAGTTTTTAAGTAGCAGATCAGTTGTTAAACTAGCTGCATTGTACTGATGCGGGCTTTTCCAAAGAGATCTAGAAAATTTAGCTATTTAGACTTCCAAAGCTTTCGTCAGTTTGGACAAAAAATAAATATATATTTTTTGGTATCATTTACTAATTCGTGTAAAATTTTTTTCCAGCTGGTAACCCTATTCCCAAATACTTACAGATTAAATTGTTTCAAAAAGCCTGTGCTAGATTTTCGATAACGAAATGTTTGTAAGGCATTAACCTTTATCAAAGACGTGATGGCTGGCAACTCTTTTTAAAAATTGCTAATTAAATTTTTCTCTACCAAATGCATATTGGCTTTAAAAACCCGCTCGAAAATGAAAGCGAGTGCCTTTTATTGCTTATTCTATATCTTCATCACACAAGTTTAAGCCATGTAAATTCCAATACACATTTTAAACAACCACCACTTGCAGGGAATTCTCACACATCACCACCATCTATTTATTTAGGTCACTTAGGGGAATACATAAATTCGCGCATTTGTATGTAAAATGTTTATAAATAAAAGTCCTTAAAAGCTTGTAGTACTTACTGAGTATAAAAAAAATCTCTTGGCGAACGACGAGTAGGGGTTTTTGCACTAATCCAACAATTTGTAGTACAACAGCCACAATACTGTTGTAGTGGCATGCACATCGCTAGCAGTTAGTGCAACATTTTATTTGAATTTATATTTTTTTCTATCTTCTTTTTGCACAATTCCGCCGCTATTGCTGTGTGGTTAAAATTTGCAATTTCGCTGGATTAGCAGTGAAAAAAAGCGAAGAAAAAGTGCAGCACAATAAGAAAACAATAAATTGCATCCGCAATGCGGTCAACAAGTAAAAACGAGGGAGAAATTGCAGAAGATAAACAAAATATTTGATACAATGTACACGATGGTTTACAGTAAATATTAAGCTTTTTTTAGAATTGTAGTTAGATATTACACTCATACATATGCATATATAATTATACATATATACGGTTCCCCTATGTCTCTTTAAATATTTGTTATTAAGGATGTTAAAATCATATTTTATCGGTTACTTTGTTTGCTAAAAATCTCTGCATACATGAATTTCTTATTTAACTGGGAGTACATTGAAAGTTTCTGGGGTATTTTTTAGGATCGAAATTTACGCCGTCAGCCTGTATGCCGAGATAAATTTGTGTTGAATTCTGATTCTCAGTGATAGCCGGCGGCACTCAAGGCCCTGCCATCTTTCGAGGTGATGTCATCGCTAATATTCGAATGCATAGATAAAGGTCACAAGCCAATACATATATAGTAGAATAAGAAAGCGGACAGACTCAACTCCAATTGGACCTGAGCCTTACTTCGCAATACGTTCAAATACAGCCCACTGTAAACGGAATAGCTACTTGCATAGGGATTTGGTCAAACAATCTCTTATATTCTCTGCCATCCATTTTCGATGCATGCGGGAAGAAGTTGACTGCTCCCGCTGCTTTAGAAGTTCTGCCTGGTCCAATCCTCCGCTGATGAAAGGTGGGCAGACAAGAAGCTCGGTGGCGCAGTAATCCGTACGACTAAAGATGTGGTCGAAGCCCCCAGAGCTCCGCAGTATCTAGTCTTTAAGTAGTTCAATCAATTAGTTTCCTTGCATCCAATAGCTGTTTGCGTTGTGGTAGTTTTGCCTGCTCCTATCCCAAAATCTATGAATGAATGCTTCTTTTATCCTTTAGCTCTGACAGGATCTCGTATGTTTTCAAAAGAAACTGTGAGAGAATTATTGGCTTGAAGTCCTTGGCGGACTGGGCAGCTGGGTTAATAGCTCACTCCCTTGACAACTCTTCAAACCTAGGGTGTCCACCCGTTTCTTACGCAGCTCGCGTAGATAGCGGTCAGCCAACGTCACGACACATCCGCACATTTTGCAGCTGCGCAGGCCAAACGCCATTGGGTCCTAGGGTTTGAGCGAATTTTTCGGTCAAGTCGGGCGACGGTCATATAGAAGGTCAGAAACACGCACTTCCCCTAAGAAAATTCCCTCTGGGAAGGCTTAAAAGGAAAGTGAGTATCTAAAAGCATACTCAATGACTCTTCGCTACTCATAGTCCAATTTCCTATCTCATGCCAAAAGTAACCTACCGGAGCAAGATTCTCAGCGAGAATACGCTTAAATCTAGAGGATTTCGCAGAACACCCTCCAAGAAACTCTTTTCGGCTTTCTGATTTTAGACTTTTAGATTCCGAATGAATGTTATTCTTTGATTTATACCCACTAATACTCGTTCTCTCTTTATAGTGACCGAAAAAATGTTAGAATACATATTTTTGAATGAGTGTCAGATATACATATATATTCAATTTGATATGGCCAGTAAATTCAAACTAAATATTCAAATCCTGTCTAGGAATTCTATCGTTTCAATATCCACTTATACCTTTTACACACACCACTCACTATAAACATGTTGCTAACCGCATTCCACACCACCTAAAATGCTGCTATGGCGAAAATTAATCACCGCTCTTAGAAAGCCATACAAATTTAATTAGCAATTATGTTGCGTTTCAATTAAAATACTCTACACATATACAGATATGCAATAAAAATTCATATAAATGAAAATACATATAAAGCACACAACTATAAAACGGAAAATACGCTGGCTCATGCCACGAAGCACTCTACAAATAAGTAATTCATCTAATAATCGTAAAACGACCGCAGTAAGCTGTTGCTGAGCGTGTGAGCGCGTTTAATGAAAGGGCTATGCAATTTTACGACTAATCTAAGCTCAGCGAAAACACTAGTCCTTGCATTGTTGCTGACTTACTTGTGTGTGTGTGTGTGTGTGGGTTTTGTTAGAGACAAATACAATCCTCTAAAACATGCTGCTGGTCATTAACTGATGACCTCGATTATTGCCTTTTGCATTAAATGTCAGTGCCATATAACCAAAAAAACAACAACAACGCTACTTGCAACTGAAGTAAAAAGTTGTACTAAAACAATACTTTAGTGTTCATATGTGGCTTCTACATACATACATACTTCTGTTTCTGCTCCAATTTACTCCCATTTCCCATTCCACTACTCCCACATGGTTTATGAGTGTTTTGCCTGGCGTTGAAGTTTATGAGCGCTTAGCAAGCGGGGTCGCCCATTGCTGTTGTTGTTGGTGTGCACATGCTGGTCATAAAATAAGTAAAGTAACATGGCGCAGCTGGCAGGAAGCAGAAACAGCGGCAACTTCACATATCCACATACACATATGTATGTATTTACGTATATATGTACTTGAATATTTAGGCGTGTGGGGGAGGAAGCAAGGCACCTTTAACGGATATCCAATACATACATATATGTATGTATGTGTGTGTGCTGTGTTTTCCTAGCACGTTTCGTTCATCCTTTGGCCATTTTATGCTTAAATAAATTGTTTTGTATCGCCAATGGTCATTGAGCGTCGCCCGGTGACTCACACTACCCCCATCAGTTTTACTTTCTCGTCCAGCTGTTATGAACTTCTGTACACTCTGTGCACTCACTTTGTTGCTAATGATGCTCAAGGGCATGTTGTTAGTACACGTATACCGCTTTGTTTTCTTTCATCGGTGATAAACACTCTAAAAATTCTATAAGAACACTGTAAGAAATTTGTTTAGTTTTAGGAAAATGTTCTAAAATTGCTGGCATTCGGTTGATATTGTGTTATGCCCATAACCTTACTGTTACGATTGCCATTACAGTTACTAAAAGCATTACTATTATCATAACCACTACTATTTTCATTACAAGTACTATTACCGTTATTATTACCATTACAATTACCATCTCCATCTCTACTACCATTACGATTACCTTTACCATAACCATTATCATTACTACCGTCATTAGCATTGTCATTACCATAACCATTACCATTACATCTACCAATATCTTTACTATAACTACCTCCACTACTATTTTCATTACCTAAACAATTGCCAGTACCATTAACATTACCGAATACCATTACCATTACTATATCCATTACCATTACTATAACCATTACCATGATCATTAACATTACCATTACTATTCCAATCATTGCAATTACCTTTACCATTACCGTTGTCCTTAGCATTGTCTTTGCCATCACCATTACCAATACAATTCCCATTGTCATTACCATAACCATTACCATTATATCTGCCAATATCTTTACCATTACCACCACAACTACTACTACCATTACCTTCACAACTGCCAGTCGCATTACCGAATACCATTACCAATCATTACTATCACCACTGCCATTTAAGTTAACATTACTATTACCACTACCATTATCATCTATTGATTAACAGTGTTCATGAAAATAATAAATTTTCAGTGTATTTCAATATGCTTTCGCCATAGCTGTTTTCATTAACGTTTTATTTATATTTTAAGAGCCCAACATCCGCCAGTTTACTTTCAACGCATATGTAGTATGTATGTATGTATGTACATATAATATAATATTTAGTCTCGAAATATTTCTAGTCAAACATACTTACTTTGGCTACTTTTAATGAACATTTTTTTTGCTTTGCTGAAAAAGACACAAATACAACCGAAATTCTAAACACATACATATTTACTTGCACGTAGAGAGCCTTGCCTAACACTGCGTGTCCATGTCCTTTGTTAATGAATTATTGGCAAAAGTTTATTATAATTACTGTATTGCGCCAGCGTGTAGCCGTCCCGCCTACGTTGACCTTAGGCCACACAAGAAGGAAGTGTCTTATACACTGGCACTGCAGTTACCTGTGTGTGTGTGTGTGATGCTTTGCAGAGCTTTATACAGGGCCTGTAGGGAAATGAGTTCACTAAGGGCGAATCTATCATATCGAGACTGTTAACCAGAACTAAATATAAGATGTTGACTACATAGCGCCAAAAGTATTATAGAATTGTATAGGTCGCCCAAAACCGAATGGAATTCGCTATGTCCGTCTGGATACAAAGTAAAGCAAGGAATTGGAGAACGGACTTTCCGTTTGCTACTACTCATTTCTGGGTTAATAGCAACTCGCCTTCGAGCAAATGCGTCGTCATATTCTCAGATAACTGGTGTATCAGTTTAGACAAAGCATCTTTTTAGAAACAAATCAGTAAAGAAAGAATGCAGAACTCTACTGAGATCTATGTGGTTTGGGCTCCCTTCAGTTTAGGCTGCCGATGTGGTACCTAGAGAGGGTTCCCTCGGTGCCGTCAATAAAGAGGGGGCTTCCAGCTCCAACTCGATAAATAATATGGAGTATTTATCCTCATTATTTTCTTAAATCCTATGGAATGGAAGGAGATGCTGGGTTACTCTATAGCAAAACTTTGTTGGCTTGAATTCTGGCATACATTGAGATTGCCTTAAAGACCGTGGACCTAGTATCCATTGCAATAGAAAGTTTGGTGCCAGATCCAGACACCCGTTCCTGCTCTGCCCTCCATCTTTGATTCGTCTTTGTACCAGTGTACATATATCGGGTCTGGAATTTTTCTGCAGCGTTTTTGGCCACCCCTATGGCGAAGTCAAATATCTCGGGGTTACCTTGGATAAGAGACTAAGTTGGAATTCCCATTTAGACAAGCACTGTTTAACCGAACCAGTGTTCGGCACAGTACCCTCTTTTAAGCAGCACCAAAAATGCTTTCTTCGGGTTTATGCAGAGGCCCTCATTGGCACACCAGTTTGATACCTCACGCAGAGGTGTACTCATAACGTCTGATACAGATCTGTCGCATTTTCCAGTCACAATAATTACTAGGTCGTCCGCATAACCAATAGCCTCGTAACCACATTCCTGCAGTTTGGTTAAGAGGTCATCTACGAGGGGAGACCAAAGTAGAGGAGAAAGAGCATCTTCCTGTGGACACCCTCTTATGGCTCTGATGTTCACGGAGCTTTTGCCTAGGGACGATGTGATATCACGCTCACGGAGCATGGTGTCGATCCACCCGGAAGTGCAGGGATCTATGCATCGTTGGGCCAGTGCCCTTGAGATAGATTCATATGTAATGGGGTTGCGTGTCTCAGCTTATCCCTAATATGTAGGTCTAGCAGCCTTTGGACGGTCTATAAGATGAAGGAAGTTAAACTAATAGGTCTGAGTGATTAAAGTGAGTCGGGGAGCCTGAGTAAGACTCAAACCAGTGTTGAGGTTTTCGTTAAAAGCATTCTTGGAAAGATGTATTCGAGCTTCTTTGAATTGCGTAGTTTTCGGGAACCTCATAATTCCAGCCCTCTTAATTTAAGGGAAATTTAACATTCATCGGCTTTGTGGCCATGATCTGGTTGCTTATGTGACGCAATCTAACCATGATTTCTTTACTATTGTATGGTTTATTTCACCAAAAAAATTTCCATATTTTGGATGAAGCCCAAATCTTGCTACTGGCAACTTTTCCTGCAGGGTCTTTACGGTTTTATACTTGAAAAGAAATGAAAATATTTACACAAAAATACTCGAACTATGTAGTCTTTAGTACATACACTCATACATACATACATATATTCATTGACTTACATGCACTCCGACTCGGCTGACTTTTTGTTCATTTAACCCTCAGGTTCTACGACTTTTCATTTACGCAATATGTTGGGCTGGCAAGAATGTAGAACATAAGTCCCTAGGCAATGATTTTACTAGCGGTCAGTGCTGTGTTTATGACAGATTTATGAGGCATTTGGATTTTATTACCTACCGGAGTAGAGCGAGAACAGTTGGAAAGCGTGAATACATACTTACGTACATATGATATGTATGTATGTATGTATGTATTTACTGAGCGTGTATTTTGGTTTTCGGAAACACTTTAATTCCTTTAATGCGGATGTAAATCTGTGCCCCAAAATTTTAGCTGCATACGCGCTGTGTGGGTATGTAGAAGAGCAAAAGTAAATAAGCTGAGCAGCGCGTAAAAAAAGAAGAATAAATAAGCAACCTGTTAGCCAACTGCAAAGCCGACAATTTAAATAAACTTGTCAACAGGCATTAGCACGCTCACTCAACACGAAATCCTTTCGTTTAATCCTTTCAACTGAAAATTAGTGCGACATAATTTTACTTGACAAACTGCAGGCGCATGAACCTTTGGACGAAGTGGACCCAAAAATCAACACCAACTGCTTGGGTTACTAACATGCATACATGTGTGTATGTATTTGTGTATGGCAATGTTCGGAGTGACAGCATTAAATAATGTGGTAACTGAATGGAAAAAAAACATATGTACATACGCATATATATATTTAGATACCCTTGTGGTCAGCTGATTAAGTTAAGTGACATTTTGACCGGTTTTGACTATTTTTATTTTGTCTATTTAGTTTGCTTATTTTGTTTTTTATAATAGTCTAGCACATTATATAAGCGCCACCACATAAATCCTCATTACAAAATTTATAAAAATTCAACAAACTTTGACAATTACGTCCAAAAATTTTATTTTTTATTTATAACAAAATTATAAGCCTTAAATAAACAAAAGAAAAATAACCGAAGCCGGTAAAATGTCACTTTACTTAATTAGTTGACCACAAGTGTATATATACAAATACTTTCACACATTCCGTTCTTTAAACTTTAGCTATTTTTTCCACACCCCCACTCCTTTAACCTACTATTTGACCTGATAAACAAGACGGCAGTAGAATACGTATTCAAAAAGAAAAACACAAGCGAACATCCCGACAAATGAATTTGTTAAGCAGCTGATAGGGCTTTGAGCTGGCCACCACACACACACACACAAGCTTGATGTGCTCGATAATAGCGCCAGCAGTGGCGGAATTTAATGATGACACCGGCGTTGATGCTGGCAAAATGTGTGAGTTGAAAGCAGATAAAATGAACCCAAGAACCCGAGACAAATAATTTTGGTGATAAACATGACCTGTCCGTTCATGTCGGCTAACATACCAACAAATATGTACCTATGTACATATATTGTTTGTCTGTATTTGATATTGCAGGTATAATAGAGGAGGAGTCGGCGTGCGAGGCTAATAGGCAAAAATTTATATCAACGAATGCGCCACACAGAGATCAACGCAAATAAAGGGACAAACATACGTATCGTACATACAAATATGTATATACATATGCGTAGCAAATATGACTTTCTCAAAACTGAGGCAGGATTAGTACGCTTAAGCAGTCTACCAGTTTTAACAGCATTAAAAGAAAATGCGCCTAGATGTATGCAAATTTAAAATATTTAGGCCATTTATAATATTCGTCGTGAATAAAATGCGAAACATTTTTGGTTGGGTGCGAATGCAATCATCGACGTAAAATTAGTGCCAAGATTAAGACTAAGATTAAGAATAAGAACCAGACTAAGAATAAGATTAAGGTCAAAATTAAATTTAAGATTAGGATTGAGGTTAAGATCAAGATTAAGATTAAGAGTATGAGTAATATTAAGATTAAGATTAGGATTAAGATTAAGATTAAGTTTGATATTAAGATCAAAATTAAATTTTAGATTAACATTAAGATTAGGATTAAGAATAAGAGTCTGGGTAATATTGAGATTGAAATTAGGATTAAAATTAAGATGAAGAATAAGATTATGATTTAGATTAAAATTAAGTTTAAGATTAAGATTACGGTTAAGGTTAAGATAAAGATTAAGATTAAGGTTAAGGTTAAGATAAAGATTGAGATTAAGATTAGGATTAAAATCAAGATTAACATAAAGATTAAGATTAATTACCCACTATGATTAAGATTAGGCTCAAGATTAAGACTAGGATTAAGATTAAGACTAAGGTTACTATGAAGATCCAGATTTAAATTTAGATTTAGATTTTGATTTAGATTTCGATTGGGCTAAATATTAAAATGATGAAATTGTTCGTTATTATGCAGAGAAATACTCATAGATATATTAAATAGGGTGAGAGAGATGGATAATAGAAGGAAGACGTTTCATCACAGTCGCGCATGGGATCCACACACACTTTTTTCCAGTCAACTTGGATAAATAAACAAAATGATATTATCTCTGTGCATTCTAATAACCTCAATAGTCTATGATTTAGCTGTGCACAAATTTCCCTGTTAGGAAATCATCGAAAAAGTATAGGTCATCGTCCTCATCATCCCCATCTTCTTCGTTGTCATCCTCTCCGTCTGATTCCTCGTCTCCTTCCACATCAACATCGTCACCCAATGCCTCTTCATCTTCCTCTACATCTACATCTCCTTCCCCAAATTCTTCCTGTTCATATCCCACATTTTGCTCCCAGTTCGCTTCTAAATCTGCTGCATGCAACTCCTCGGCTTCTTCATCTTCACCTGCAGCCTCGCTTGCACTGACGGTCGATGCTGAGTTCGTCGGCGTGCTGATGCTGACTGCATTGCCAAAGGTGGGAAAGGTGGTGCCGGTGTTGGTGCCGAAAACATCCAATTCTACAGCCATTGCCATGTACTCTTCCAAGAAGTGGATTTGTTCAACGGTTGCTTCGGCGGCAGCTTCTGACAACGCAGTGACAGTGACTGTCGCAGCGGCGCGGGTGGCTGATGATGGATTTAGGCGCATACGTGTGGGCCCCAGCTGGCTGCTACTGCTGCTGATCGCGGTGGCTGAAGTAGTGGCTGTTGCGCCATCTGTCGTTTCCGAATGCTTCCGCTTGACCTGTGTTCGAAGCGTGTGAAAGTGAGGCCATAATATATATTCTTCAATTAGGGGAGGAAAAGCAAAGCAATTTGTGTTCAATAACTTACTAAATGGCGCTTCTCTTTCATCGAACCGCGGCAGATGGGGCAGCGATTGGCCCAGGCATACTTCTGATACGATTTGTAGACATCCAGGCAATCCTTGCAGAACGAGTGTCCGCATGGGATGCGCACCGGGTAACGTTTATCGTCCAGACACAGCACGCAACGTTCGCTTTTGTTTCCGCCACTTAAGGTTTTGTTATCGTCGCAAAGGTTGGTTGCTTTGAGCTTTGCTAACTTTTTCGAATCGCTGTTAGCGTCGCTGCTTTGGCTGTAGTTGGGACTGCTGCTGGAATTTATGTTACTGTTATGATTATAGTTACTATTATTGCTATTGTTGTTGTTGCCAGTCATGTTATTCATGATTCGTGTGTATTTTTGGCCAATCCCTTCGGAGCACGACTGTTTGTTTAGTCCGTTCAAATCTCGATCGGATTCGGCCTGTCAATTTGCTGACAACTTTTTTCTATTTATGTCTCGCTTTGTATGTTTTCTGTTATTGTTGACTGTTGAATGCTTCAAGTACTGTGACGTTGGTATATTTATTGCTGTTGTTGTTACTGTCTTTTTATGATAGTTTTTGGCATTTAATGTGGCATGTGAAGTATCAAGCTTAGGTAGGGCAGTTGGTTAAAAAATAAAGTTAAAGTTGTATACAAGAAACACACCGTTCGAAAAATAATTATGCTCTCGAAATTCTGTAGCACTTTCAAATTTACACCTTTTTTTATTTAATCTTTTTTAATCGTTAATTAAAAGAACACAAATTATGATCTTCCTAGACGAATGAATGCCTTTTTCTGAGGTAAGTCTGTGGATGAATTGAAATATTATTATTTAGCATTTGCCTGGCTGAACAAATTCACACGTTATGGCCAACCTTCTGCACATACAGGTGTTACTCCAGTGTGTATGCGAGCAAGGACGAGTAAGACGCTTTCGTGGCTCGAAAATTTGATAGTCTCGAAGGAAATCAGTTCGGGGCGACAAAACTATGCCGACCTCATAAAGACGAGGTTGCCCATCAAACTGCCAAACGTACGTACAAGGCATAGTCGTCAAAGAATGTCAAAGATGATAAAACTAGCTTCCACGCATTTCCATTCTGCGCCAACAGGACCAAGGATGAATTTGCAATACCAATTATCTGGATATGCAATGCACCCTTTATCAAACAGTTTTACAAGCTTATGCGGTTCTTTCCAGCTACATATATTGTGGTTTA
Source organism: Rhagoletis pomonella (assembly GCF_013731165.1). NCBI lineage: Eukaryota > Metazoa > Arthropoda > Insecta > Diptera > Tephritidae > Rhagoletis > Rhagoletis pomonella. The sequence goes on from NW_023458560.1 coordinate 68,571,760, forward strand.
AGAACTATACTTTACTTTCGTTGCAAGTAGTACAGCAACACTTTGCTTGCTTTGGTTGTCTAGAGGGCGTTGTCTCACATGGCGTTGTATTTTCCAGTAGTACTGATGGAGTCTTTACCAATTTGTCTCCTCCTATGGGCACCTTTTTCGCATTATCTGTATTGTTTCCTCTGTCAATAATGACTACCAAATTTCGTTACTCTGGATGCAGAGCACCCAGCTCATTCCAGCTATCCACACCTTGACCGATTGATGAAACCCAATCTAAGTAAATCTCAATTTTTATTTGCATAAAAGTTTCCTTGGAACATCCGGAATGTTTACATATGGAATTATACGTCGTTTTGTATTTGCGACTACAATCGTTTTTAATTTGGGCAGATAGTCTCTTGCCAATTAAAGATTTAAAATGCCGCATGAACCACTTTGGCTTAAGCCGAATTTTATCTCGAAAGGCGTCAAGGTACCAGGATACCTACACGCTTTCCTACTAGAGAAGAGTGATATAAGGGCCTATCATCGGTCTACAGTCTCCACATGCAGTAATATAGTTACATCTAACCAGCAATTGTAAAGATATATCTGGCTGAATATCCATTATTCTTTTTACTTCTCTTACTAACTATGTAGGTATTATCTAACTAGTCCTTTTCTTGGGCTACTTAAATATTTACGGCCGAGTTATGCATCCGTTTTTTCTATCCTCAATAATGCCGTTGCGTGTGTGTGTGCGCGCCTTCATTTACCAGTTCAATCAGATAAAATTGACGTATGAAGGATCAAAAAGGGATAAAAAGCAGCCGACAGCAAAGTAAAGCCAAAGACATGGCAGCTGTGTTGGTGTAGGTGTAGGGACAAAAGCCATTGCTTTTGGGCGTGTAATGAGTGCGTCTAAGCGATAACATGTTGACTGACGACGGCATAACGATGCCAAAGTCCTGGCATATCCACACACACACACATACATATGTATGCATGCATGTATGTTTGTGTGGAAGTGTGTAAACACATGTTCATATTCAAGCGTTTATTGTTACATATAAGCGTATGTAGTTACTTTGTGATTTGTATTGTATTTCGTTTGTACTTGTGATTGAGCCGATTTGCTTCAACTGCAAGCAGCTTAATAAGGAAGCTTACAAAAAAAAAACAAAAAGTTATAACAAAGGCGGCTATTTTTTACGCCCTTTTCTCTTTGTTAATGTTATTTTGCCCTATGCACTGTTTATGGCAATTTTTCTTTTAGCTATAAGCGTATACTTTGTTTTAAGTTTACTTTCATCGCCGTTTTGTTCCGCTTTAACTTTGTTTTTTGTTTGCTTTTTTGTACTTTCACTTTTTTCCGCCTGCTGTCATGTGTGATGAACTAATTTTCCAGCTAAATTAATTTCGAAAGGATTGTTTAGTGAACTGTGTAAAATGAAGTGAAAGTCGAGTGCATTTGCATAATAGAGTAAAAGCATAATGAGCAAAATAAATAAGTGAAGAGGATGTGTTTAGAGACAAATACATATGTTTGTATGGACAAGTTTATTTAGTACACCAATATTCGTTTACAATTATATTTTAAAGCACTTGGTATTTTTACTAGTTTTTCATGATTAAGCAGTTCATCGCTCATAAATAAAGTTAGACCCGGAATAACTACAATAACTCCTACAAAGTCCTTCCAAATTTATTCAAAGTCATCCAAGATTCTGCGCCATATAGAAGTACCGATCAAACTGAGAGATTTTCCTTGATCTCTCTCTTGATCTCCCTCTAGATCATTACATTAGTGATGTGTGCACCAAGCCACGAATAATTTTTGAGTGTTATCAGGAGACACTATGTTTTGTGTTCGTTCACCGCTAGACTAAACTTGCTTGCTTTTAGAAGTTAGAAAATTAGGTGTTTATGGCCCTGATTTTTAATCTGTTGACATTAACAGGATCTTTGTATGCCAGCAGCACTCCCCTTTTACAAGATTAGCAATACATATTGACAACTCGAAGTTATTACTCTTTCTAATAGCAGATTGAAAAAGACGCCGGAGGGTGAATCGCGTTTAAACGTCGTCGTTGTCGTCGAGCTGTAGGTCTTGAAGTGACACGTGGAGTCTTCTCACATGGCTATGTCGGGGTTAAGTCTGAGTAAGTACTTGTTCCAGAGTAATGCGCAGCTAAAGCACTTCGTCTGCAGTAGGAGATATTCACATAAAAGCATTCATGTGATGATAGCCTGGGGTGGTCTTTATCGTTTGAAAAATATCGAGTTTAGTGGAATATCATTTCTAGGATACAGTCTGCTATCCCTGGTAGGTTACTAACCATCAAAGATATGTCTATTTGCCTGTAGGGACACTCCATGGTGTTCGTACTGCGCTGTCACGCTGCATATGTGGCCAGCCAGTTACTAAAGTGGGGTATCATATTTTCCATATCAGCTCTAGTAACAGTATTTCTAAGCCACTTTGTTTTATGGAATCACTTTATCCGTCGATGGTTTTGTACCAGTACTACCTTTTCATTGCCAAAAACGTCGCTGGCTTTTAAAATATTGCATATATTGCAAATAGTTTAAAGGAATATACATATATGTAAATTTATCCACGATGAGCTAACCTAGTTCAACGGCTATTTGAACCACTGAACTGAGCACCATGATAGCTATTTTGTGCTTCGTATCTATGGGGAATAAGGGAAACATAGGAGAATTTTTTTTTTTGTAACCGACGAAAAGATAATCAAAACAATACACCATGTTGTTTAAAAAAATCTCTGCTCCACTTACTAGACTGAATACCACAAATTGCCTTACAGGTGTGTAAGTATTTAGATTTCAGACCTCGTCCGACTTCACTTTTACTGGCAGGCAAATGTGGGCCATTTTGATTAAGTTGTTCTCAAAAAAGGAAACGGAAATAAAAAAAAAATATTCATACTCAATGCTAAGGATCCACTTTGCATTAAGTTTTACAACCTTGAGTGCTAAAGGGTATAACTTTCTGTTAGCTATACGTAAAACCATTCGAAATTTTTCACAACAATGTTGCAATCATTTTCCAACTTCTTTTACAGCCTTAGAATTGCAATGCAAAACTTGCCAACAGTAAAATCTATAAACAAGCTTTGGCCCAACAATTTGTTACACTCCTGCAACCGCAACATCAACAACAGATAGTTGCAATTGCTACACCACACTACACTGTTGTCTAATGCGCCACCAATCGAGTTGAGCAGAATTGAGTTGTATAGCAAAGACTTTGATCACATTTCGCAAATTCCAAAACAGTAACAGTTGGCTAAAACCCATTTTGTGGCAATTGATTGTGTGGTGGTCGGTCGCGTTGCGACATGCATGCCGAGCGCATCTGTGCGCTAAGCTACAGGGTGCCGTATGCAATACGAAAAAACATAGTGGTTATAAATCGCAAGGGATTGAGTGATAAGCGACCAGTGGTGACCAATTGCTTCACTTAGCGTTTACTTGTGCTTTGTACATTGTACTTTGTCTGGTGGCAGGCGTTCGTATTTTGTGGTCACTGCCAAAGCACGCAAACACAAAAACTGCACTGGACAACGGTGCGTATGAGCGACATGTGTACGGCGCGCGCGATATCGTTGGTAAGCTTCGCATTGCGTGCAGCACAAATCTATTTGCAGAAAAGTGTTCAATTCTACAGTGAAGACACTGCAATTGTATGTTCACATGTATATCTGTGCCAAATGCAGTCGGCTGCAGTAAGCTATGACCACCACTGCAGTTGAATTGTTTGTGCCGACAAATAACGAACAAATAGTACACCTGCTAGCTGACGCTTTCTGGCATGGCCAATGCAAATGGCTTAAATAAATTGCTGCTTAATTCCTAAAAACATTTCGAAAGAGTTTTACACAACTGGCCTTTCGTTGCGGCTGCGAGTACTTACTTTTTATTGTTTCATTGTTTTGCATGCCAAATAGTTGTAGTCCTTTATCCAGGCATGGAGCTTGTGTAAAAACAAATTTGCTTGCACTAATGCTTCGTTTGGTTAGTGGAATGCTCTATTTGCATTGCTTATTTTATTCAAATTTGCAATTGGATTGCATTTCGGTGATATAGGTGTTTGCTTGTAAGAATTTGTAGGGACGCCGGTGAATTTCCGTGAATGTGAGTAGCGTCAATTTCTCGCAATATGTGAACTTTATTTCTTTTTTGTAGGTATTTCTATGTAGCTGAAAGTACATTTGTACAAAAGACTTCTAAATTTTATGGTTGTTTTAATCTTAAGTTATTGTCCCAAAACCTTGAGGTGATATCACTTACACCACATTGACTCAGCCCCAGTCTCAGTATTGCCATGAGCCTAATGCCGATAGGAGACATTCAAAGTAATTGGTCCGACCACCATCAAAAAAATAGGAAAGGCGGTGTAGAAGAGCATTCAAAGTGTTCCATCGCTTCAGCCTCCTCAAGGCAAGAAGTTAATTTTTGCCCTCCTACAGCCGCACGACGCCTTATCGAGCGAAATATTCACCTATATATGCACTTTCTTACGATGACTTCAATGGCTGAAGGTGAGAGTGATATAACTGCTGGTCGAGAAACAAGTCTGAGCCCTTTATAGCCAAATGATCTGATGTCTCATTATTAGGTACTGCAGGTACTAGTGCCAAGGGTAAACGAATTTTGTTATGTTTTCCAATATACAAAATGTAGCAGAGACTTGCATTGATATACTAGCTTGGAAGACGTTCGAGGGCTGGCCAGAGGTAGATAGATGACACCTGTATACTTAATGTATGTTGAATATCGGATATTTTATAAACAGAAAAACTCTACGTCAAAACATATTGAATAAATTAGTGACTGAGTAAAATGTTACATATCCAACGAGGACCTTTTAAACAGACTTCATCTTGTATTTTAGTACGTTTTTTTACGTTTTTATTATTACTTATGTTCATAGGAGTAACTTTTTTCAATAATTTTCTTTTCGTAAATATATCACAATTTGTGTCACTTTAATACTTAAACCCTCAGTATAAAAATTAATATCAGTGGCAACGCTTTTGTAAAATATCTGGATCAAATAATTTTTAAACAATTCGTTTGATAATTATAATAAGTTTTATACAATTTTTTCATTCTAATAAAGCTTTTACAGGCAGCTTTCGTTTGGTACCCATTTTGTAATATTTAATTTAATTTAAATTTGTTTGATACCAAAATTGTAATATTTAATTAATCTTATCAATTTCATTGAACTAAACATGTTGAAACATGTTGCAACCCACTAAAAAATGTTTTCTAAATTAAGCTTTCTTAGACCTCCTTAGTTTGATAACCAAATTGTAATATCCAATTTATACCCGCATCGTAATATATAATTTATTTTATCAATTTAATTAGTGAAATTTGCCAAACTGGTGGCAACTCTCTATTTTTTATGTTTTAAATCACCTCTTCAGTTTGATAATAATATATTATTTATTTTATCAATTTGACTGAGTTAAATGTTTATTTATTATTAATAAAAGTCATTATTATGACACCCAAATTTTTATATTTAATTTAAGTTATCAATTTAATTAATCGACATTTTTCAAACAGGTGGCCACTTTCAAATTTCATGTTTTAAATCACCCGGTATTTATAGCGAATAAACAAAAAAAAAGAGTTATTCAAATCGGTTGGGCCGTTTCGAGTTGTTTGTTGTTGCTTTGTGTATGTATGTATGTATATAGATTTTGTTGATTAAATCGATATACGAATGTATTTAGATCAGCTACGATTACCATTGTAAGTAAAATAATTTAAATCAGCATTTAAACATTATTTTGTGATTTTACTTTTTTTTCGCTCAAACATAATAATTTATGTCGAGTTTTATTTTTATTATAGTTCGATTTTTATTTTTCTGCTCAGAGATGAAAATGATATATTTTTTAAAATATTTTTTCTGCTTAAAAACAATGTTTATAAGTATTATAATAATTATTTATAAAACTTAAAAGGCCTGCAGACGCAACGAACTGAGACTTTGAAAATAAAATTTAATTATTAGATATTACACATTAATTACAATTTACACCTCTGAGCGAAAAAATAAAAATCAAGTAATAATAATTCCTTTTGAACGAAAAAAACAAAACTCAAATATTAATTATTATTTTAAATTTTTATTGGTTAAATTCGAAAAATATAAATCTTTGAAAAGTATAACAGATTAAATATAGAAAGAAATTTATTTGGGTGCCAACGAGAGTTGTTGTTGATTTTTTTAATTAAAACTTTAAGAATAATGATTTTTTTCCGTTCCTGAGTTAGAGCAGTAGTAAGGATTTAAAGAAGTTAATCGATTATTATGCATTTCGATAATTGTATCGATATGCGTACTATATAACCATATATACTATATAAACATATTTATATGGATAAATAAAAAAAAAAACACTTTTCAATTAAACTTAAAGGAATATTTTTCCTAACAATTTTATTTGTTTACTCATAGCGTACAAACACACTGCATTCATTTTGTTAAGTAAATTTTATGTATTTTTTTTTTAATGTTGCCTTTGCACTGGCTGCGGTCTTCATTTCATTTATAATTTATTGACTGCCTAATGGTAAACGCCCATATGGCGCTGTCGTAACGCAAAACCCCATTTATACCACCGCTCCAATTTAGAAACCGCAGCTGCCTCAGTTCACCTCAGTCGCTGGCTCATTTCATTTGTTCGGTTTTATGCGTCTTCAGCTGGTTTCCTGCTGTTCCACACCCTTTTCATGTTTTGCCAGCGAAGTACTAAAACCCAGAAGGCTTGCGAAATCCCCCCTCCTCGTCGTAAATAAATCCTTATCGAATATTTGTTGCTTTCCAAAACGTCCCCCCTTTCGAGAAATAACGAAATGGGAATTGAAATTTTTGTCAATTTAATCTTTATCGACTGTTTGTGCAAATTTTCACCAAAAATGTATGCATTTTCAATAAAAGTCGTGCGTGTGCGTGCGTGTGTGTGCGTGCACTTGCATGGAAGTTTTGTGCGCCTTGCCAATCGGGGTAGTAACTTTGAATGAGAAATCAATTTGCGATAAAAGAAAAAATATGTTACAGAGGCGGCTGGCGTTCGTTTGGGTGGCTTTGTTGCTCGCCGCCGCTGCGTTTACTACGAACGACGCTTTCACTGCCTGTGCCTGTGCATACATTTGTTTTGTCAATTGTTGGGGGCGTGGTCATTGGGCGGGTTATTGAGACGCAGTTGCAGATTGTTGCAGTATACTTGTACTATGCCAGCCAGCAGCGCGTGAGTCAATTGAAAACATTTAAAATGCAAATTTTTGCAATATTTATATTTTTTTTATTATTGGCGTTTGTCAGATGGTAGAGTAGCTGTATTTGATTAAAGAAAAAAAAAATAAATAAGTAAAAAATTGGTAGCATAATAAAGTCAGTAGACTCAATTTCGCATTTAATTTATTGTAAGACGTTGCAAAGTCTGTACAGAGGTTTATTTTTTAAGCGATTGCAAAAAGGAAATGATTATATAAATATAATAAAACAAAGTCGGGATAGTTACACCATTTATAACCCAAGAACGACTGGACCGATTTTTATGATCTTTGATTTGTTGAATTTACATCCGCTCTGAACAGCAGAAAACTGAATGAAGAAAATTTATTTCCTCTAACATTTTGTATGGAACGGTTTTGTTGATCATATTTCGAGAACCGATTAACTGATTTCGATGATTTATTTATTTTTTTGAAGTTAAACTTCTTTAGTGGCGGTAGTGAAATGTCAAATTATCATGGCGAATGTGGCGAAAATGCTTTTAAAATGTACGTTTTAATGTTGATACTGAATTAAAGAAACGCGCTAGACAGTGGTAGAGAAGGATAACGAGGGGGATAAAGGTACAGAAAAGGATAGAGATAGAGATAGAGAGACCTCAATTCAACTTAAATCACCTTAACTTACGTATCTAAACTCACTTTGACTCACTCAACTCACTGATAACTGGTGGTGAGAAAACTCATGTAATCCATGCGGCGATACTCAAAGGGAAGTCCAAAAGTGAGGATCTCAACCGATATGCCGTTCGAGTTGAAACGAATTCCATTTCCTACTCGTCTGGCATTCGTCATGACGATCAACAAATCGTAAAGCCAATACTTGAGTGTTTTGAACGAAACTTAGTTTTCAGGAATACGAAAACTTTAGTAGCTACTAAAGCTTTTTCACTCTAAATTGATATTTGCAAAGATCTTGGCGGAAAGTAAGAAAATGGAGTAGCCACGCCCATTTATGACTAGATGTCTATATTTCGGTAACCGCTTCTAAATTTGGCACAGCATATCAAACGGCTGAAAATTTTTAAAATCGGACAATAACCACGCCCATACGTCTTATAATGGTAATTTGGGGAAATACGAAATCTTCGATAAATTAGTAAATTCTGAAGCTAATTTATTTAAAATTTATGTTCGCAATAACTCTTTAGCAAGAAATACGTCTATTAAAAATTTTTTGGAAATGGGCGTGGCACCGCCCACTTATGATCACATATGTGTAACTCGGTAACCGTTCCATCAATTCGTACCAAAATTGGAAATTGAAATTGGACTAAAATTACGCCCACTTTTCATATAAGGTTAAGTTGAAGAAATACTAAAATTTGTATTTTCGAAATCTATGTACGCTAATTTACTGAAAATCGATACTCACAACCACCGCTTGAAAATAAGTAAAATTATTATAGAATCTTGAAAAATAGGCGTGATACCGTTTACTGATAATTATATAATTTTTTTCTCATTTAGTCTAACTGAACCTACTTTCGAAATTGTTTGAAATATGAGTAAAACCACCTCTGCTTGCCATGCAACGGTAGAATTCGGAAAGGTAAAAAACCATATTTAATACGTGCGCCGGGTATTTGATGTTCGGCTTCCGCCGAACTTAGACTTGTTTACTTGTTTTAAATTTCATTTAATTTTTAGAAACCTATTTTATTTATTTTTAACATAATTTTTTAAATTCCTTGTTCTAAAAAGAAAAATATTTTTTTTTTAATAATTTAATATTAGAAAATCAGTATATTTTTTCTTTTTTTTAATAAAATTTTTTTCATTAAATTTTTTTCATTTAAATTATATTATTTTTTTTTAATCGCATTTAATATTTAGAAACTTAAGATCCTTCGTTTGAAGGCAGTGGTGAGTTGAAAGACAATTGCCAGAATTGCCATGTTAAAAAAATTCTAAAATTTCAAAGAACTTGACCAAGTATAGTAGAGAGAATTTATGAACCTTTGTTGTCCGAAAATCAAAATTTCCTTTACTTATGACTATAATAGAGGAGTGTTTTTCAAAATATTACAAAATAGTCACAAGTAAAATTACGACGAAATTTTGTACTTTCGCATTCACAACGAAGTCAGCTGTGACCGCCCCAAAAGTTTAACGAAAAGTAAACATGAAAATCATCTGCCGGCCCTTTCCCTCACGCCCGTAGTAGTATGTTGTGAGTAATGTGACACATCAAATAAAAGTACATAAATATGAATATGTGTGTTGATATTTTGCATGACTGCATATATTATAAATTACAACAATAATGCGAAAGGACAGCTAAACGAGTAAGCTGAGAGGATACTAAGCACTGGCGCGCTGCTGGTCAGTCGGAGTGCATGCAGGATATGCTAGTCAGTTGGAATGCAAACTGGTTATTAAACATGTAAATATACATACATACATACATACATAGGTGCAAGAATATAAGCACACAAATGTGTAGAGGAAAGTATAAATATTCATAATGCAGTATGCGTTTGCAGTTCTGAGAGTAAATGTATGAATGACAAAATGTTGACCACAACACGATTGCCGGTGGTTTCATATAACTGAAAAGTCATAACAACAAATAATGCATTGTAGGGGGTAACAACAACAAAATTAATACATATACATATATTCAAAGTAAAGCGGATTTAGAGCATAACTGACAGCTCGAAGAGAAATTCAGTGTGGGGTTGGGGTTAAAATGCACTGCTCTTTGCTGTGTGTGTGTGTGTGTGTGTGTGTGTGGGCACAGTGATGACAGCATTTATTATGTGTATATTACTGTTGTTGGTTACATATTTACATATACCCTCATGCATATCATGTGCACATTAGAGAGGCCTAACAATAACAAAAAAGATAAATGCAGTGAATCCTACCGAAAGTCACCAGTAATGCGAACAATTCAAAAGTGTTGATTATGAGTTTTGTGGTTTACAAATTTCAACACACAGAACCACAGACAAATAACCACTAGTCAACACGCATATGAATGAATGTACTTCCATATGTACATAGATATGAATCTAAATGTGGGCGGTATTTGTTGGGATAATTTGGAAAGTTGATTTTAATCATTTTGTGCAGTTAGTGGCTTTTCAAAATGAAATGTGAAACTGGTTAGTGAAATGTACGTATATACAACAAGAGAATATTGGGTTATTTATATATGTATCTACTAGAAATACAGAAATTTCACAGATGATGATTTTATTCCCAGCGGAAAATCGAACTTTTTAAAGACGTGTGAATTGACTTCATTGTTGAAAGACACACTGCGCTAATCTAGCAAGAAAGGGCTACTTACCAGATGGAACTTAAACTAATGATATCTGGCAGGTTGTTTAACGGTTGTTGCTTAGCATATATCGATGGTCCTCTGCTACAAGGACACAACTCGAAATACAAAAATAGAAACTCTGGCTACTGCTAAATGGCTCTTGTCTCTAATCCTTGTCTAATCCATCTCTAATCCTTACTAAAGTAAGTAATAGGGATTACTAAAGTAATTAGTAAGGATAACAACTCGAAACTACATGGCAGAGTTGGAGAAAGTGATACTTTCAGGAATTCCCGTAAATATCATCTTTATACTGCCGAATTTCTGAAGCGTATTTCAGGCTGAGGGGACCTGCTTTAGTCCAATCAGTCACCTTATATTTGTATATATTAACCCCAGACCAATTGTCAAGCTTGACAGCCTAAATTATGCTGCAAAAATTTAGTTTTAGGCGCTTAAAAAATGCTCAATAAGATTTGCAAATACAGACAAATGTTAGCGGCATAGTTTTAGGCACAAATTTATTGACAAGTTATCAAGGTTGATTAATTGTCAAGTGCACAGAATTGGGGGATAATACGCTATATAATTTTTTTTGAAGAGCGTTTTTATGGTTTCAAAATTAGTTGAAAATTACGGTCAAAATCGTCGTTTTAAAATTTCCGTATTTGTGTATAGTTGTTCTTGCAACCTGAGAAAGATAAGTGTGATAATGAAGAAATAAATGATAACGATTGAGGCAAAAAAGTGAAGAAAAAACGGAAGATAAAGACGAAAATGAGCCAAAGGAGCAGTACATAATAATTATGGTAACTGAAAAGCAAAAAAAAAAATGTATTGGAATATTTCTACAAAAATCGGGACAAATTCTGTCATATAAATTTTGTTATCGAAAGTTATCAGGTAACCGAAATTTATCGAATTATCCAAGATTATAGCTATCGAAATTCAAGGACATATGCATGTTTATTGAGTTATTGCAACGTGTGGATTTATTCAAATTGATCAATGTTTATTAAGTTGATGAAATTTGTAGACACAAAAAATTAGTTATAGAATTTTAAAGACAGTTATTGAGTTATAAAAAGGTGTGGTATTATCGAAATTTGTAAAATTTATGAAATTTATCGAGTTCTTGTAATTTATCGAGTTATCGATAGTTATTGGTTTACTGAAATTTGTGGATTCATTGAAATGAAGTTTTTGAAACTTTCAAAACATCAAACTATCGAAATTTCAAGGTATATAAGTACATCGTATTATCACTGCTTTTCGAATTTTATCGTGTTACCAGAGTGTAACGAGTTATCGAAATTTGTCGATAGCTACAAAATGTATATGGCGTTATTAAAATTAACCGAGTTATCGAAAATTAAATAGGTAGCCAAAGTTTATTGAGTTATCGGTTAATATCGTTTTTGAGTTATCGAAATATATTGAGCCATTGAAAGGCACATTTATCGAAATTAGTCTAGCTATCGAATTTTATTGAGCCATCGGATTTTAGGATTTTTTAAAGCCCTGCCAAGGTCCTCCAAAGACATTAAGAGATATAAACAAGTAAGAGCAGCGCTGTCTTCGGCTATGCCGAAGGCTTCATACCTTTCATGAACATCTGCAAATTTTACTTTGACAGATTACTGCTTTTGAATACATCTGCATACATCGATAGAGGAGTTACATACTTATATAAAAAATCGCATCTAAACAATCAGAGGTATAGAAGATATACTTTATATGGCACCAATCTAAGTGATTTTCACCGCTATGTGATCGGTATGTAAACCGGTAACACAATTTATTGGGTTTAGTTTCCTACATAAAGGAGATATATGGCAAAAACTGGTATCTGAACAATCAGTGCTATAGGAGATAAAGCTTATACAGCATAGATTTTGATGATTTTCTCAGTAGACTTTGTATTATTATTTATAAAATATCTTACGAAATTTATCGGTTTTAGCTATTCAAATAAAGGAGTTTTACCATAAAATCCCATATCTGAACAATCAGATGTATGGAAGATATATGTTGTAGTCATCCGATCCTTGTTATTTTCACTGTAAGTATTCTGTAAATAATGAGTGAAAGTGGTGCGAAATTTCATGTTCCTAGCTGCATAAATGGAGGAGTTATGATAAAAGACCTCATATCTGAACAATCAGTTGTATGGGGTCTGCAGGTTATAGTGACCCGACCTTTGTTATTTTCACTGTAAGTCTTCTGTTGATAATGACTGAAAACAGCGCGAAATTTCATGGTCCTAGCTACATAAATGGATGAATTATAACGAAAAATCTCATATCTGAACAATCAGTTGTATGGGAGCTATAGGTTATAGTTACCCGATCTTTTTAATTTTCACTGTAAGTTTTCTGTTGATAACTATTGAAAACAGTGCGGAATTTCATGTTCCTAGCGATATAAATGGAGGAGTTATAACGAAAAATTTTATATCTGAACAATCAGTTGTATGGGGTCTATAGGTTATAGTGACCCGATCTTTGTAATTTTCACTGTAAGTATTCTGTTGATAATGGGTGCAAGTACTGCAAAATTTCATGTTCGTAGCTGCATAAATGGAGAAGTTACAACGAAAAATCCCATATCTGAACAATCAGTTGTATGGGAGCTATAGGTTATAGTGACCCGATCTTTGTAATTTTTGTAATTTAAGTATTCTGTTGATAATGGGTGCAAGTACTGCAAAATTTCATGTTCGTAGCTGCATAAATGGAGAAGTTACAACGAAAAATCCCATATCTGAACAATCAGTTGTATGGGAGCTATATGTTATAGTGGTCCGATTTTTCCGGTTCCGACAAATGATTAATACATTATAAAAATACACGCACCTACCAAATTTGATCCGGATATCTCGAAAACTGAGAGACTAGATTGCATACAAACAGACAGACAGACGGACAGACGGACAGACGGACAGACGGACAGACGGACAGACGGACATGGATAAATCAACTCAGCTCGACGTTCTGATCATATAAGTATACATTTTGATGGGTCTATCTCTTTTTGTTCTGGTACTTACAAACATCGGACCAAAGTTATAATACCATTTCATGCTCATGAAAGGTATAAAAATTGTAGTCACGTTTTAGTTCCAAAGCAGGATATTTTTCGGTAAGTAATTTTGTACCTTATAAGTTAAAGGGCGTGCTAAGTAGAAAAACATCTCAAAGGGTCTTAACAAACTAGAAAAAATGGAAGAATTTCGACAGTAACTGGCATTCTTAATGATACTAAATGAGTGAAAAATAACTTTCGAAAAACAGATTTTTATTGTAATAGTCTGTAGGGCCACAACAAATAAAAACCCATTGCTCGCTAACCTTTTATAAATAAATAAATCCAAACCATTTTTTATGAAACCTTAGCTTTCGAATCCAAAAAGGCGCTTCTTGTATATACTTTGATAAGATACGATATTTAAAATCAGAGAAAACCTAAACTATATTACTATATATTACTATATATTACTATATAACTAGTCTTATTGAGAAACTAGCTACATAATATAAGTATTTCAATTGAAGTGATTTCATACAAACACCGACTGTGTGTTGCCATCGCAATCTCCACCTTTATTTTGCCGCCCCAAAGTAGTGAGTGCCTGCAATTCTTTTGCCCCCTTTCCGGTGCACAAAATTTTGTACTGGATAATTGTGACATTTCCATTTGGTTGACTTTTGCAGGCGTTACGTGAGCCGAGGACAATCGATGCTCATGTCACGACTAATTACCAGAATATAGACACGCACGCACAAACGTGTAAACGTACAAATATTAAATGCAGCGTGCTGACTTGCTGCTCAAAATGGTTGGGTGGACTTGTACAAGCGGGAAATTGAAAGCCGACGCAGCAACAACAACAATAATAATAGCAAAATGCAAACCAACGCTAACAACAAAATCATGACGCGGCTGTTGACTCTCGACTCAAAGGGCTTTGGCAGACCGAACGGGCCTTTAAGTATTGAATATTGCTGTTGTATGAAAGAACATATCACTTTCTCGCGCTTACCTATGTACATATGTATGTATGAATTTAAAAGGCTGCCAGGGTTGCCACTGACAAAAGTTCACCAAATCCAAAACGAAATTTTTTATGAAAATTAGATTAATTTGAACAACTTTAGAGAGCTTCAACCAAATAAATTATGAAAGGTCACGAAAATAAAGCAGGACAAAATCCCGAAAAGTTCCCGAAAGATCCCGAAGCAAAACCACTGAGAATCCCGAAATACTCCAAAAGCTCCCTAACCATAAAATAGGAAAAGTTCCGAAAGGTGTTAGATAACTCCGTAACGCTTCATATCGTCACCTGAAATGCAAAAAGACGTAACAAATATCTTCGCCGAAATTCAAAAAAATCGTAACTAATAAAAAAATTCAAAATTCAGTTTTTGATTGATATGATGGATTTCATCGAATTACAACTCCCACATTATTTAATGAAAAAAATAAAAACTTTTAGTCAAGAGCTTTTCCATTTCAGTTACGATGTTGTTACGTCTTTTTGCATTTCAGGTGACGATATATTTGTTACCAATGCCCAAGAAATTAAAGAAAAAAACTATTGAAATATTTTTTTTTTGGCAAAAGCACCAAAATTTAAGTTTAATTTTGTAAAGAACACTTTAAAAGTTAAGAAGGAAAAAAATAAGAATATCATTTCTCACATTTTAGGAGTAATCTTCGAGAAAGCGGTACGGTAAATTATTCCGCATATCTTTTTGGTATCGAAATATAAAAATACCTTTTGTTTAAGGCTTCTCAAATATCTATATAAAAACCAAGATTTCAATAAAATTATTATCAAGTGGCAACTCTCTACACAACACACCCTGTTACTGTTACTTCAGCTTGAGCTCTTGTTTCCGCTCACACTTGCATTGTCATTATTGTTATTGTATTGTTTGCAGGGCTTGCATACACACCCACTTGTTGTTGCCGATTCAGAAGAGTGTTGTCCATGTCAGTGGTTGACTAAGCGCATTGCATGTTTTTGCATAACCACTCACCCATCACGTCACACACATACTAAGCTACACACGTGTGTAAGCTCGCAGGACACTCTGCGCGCATATCCCCTTAATGTTGTTTTCGCTAGCCCCACCACCCCACCCCCCCGTAACACTTTCGGGCAATTTGCGACCGAATGCGTGAAAACACATGTCATTGTTAATTTGATTTTCGATCAGCATGCGGTGACCATGAAAATTAATAATAAAAAGGGTATCGCTTAACCAGTTCGTTTTTTTTTTGTATTTCTTTAATTATGCTTACTCAGCATTAAGCGATGGGCTTTTGAAATTGTGGGGGTGTGAACAGA
This sequence comes from Rhagoletis pomonella, assembly GCF_013731165.1. Classification (NCBI taxonomy): domain Eukaryota; kingdom Metazoa; phylum Arthropoda; class Insecta; order Diptera; family Tephritidae; genus Rhagoletis; species Rhagoletis pomonella. The sequence continues at coordinate 68,587,698 of NW_023458560.1, forward strand.
GGTGGTTGGTGATTCAACTGGTTTGTGGTGGCTTCTGACTTGAAGTTAATTTTATGCATTTCAGGGGCTTCGCAGCGATTTAGTTTCTCATTGTGAATTAGGAATTCTAAGAAATTATGAGAGAACATATTAAGTGTCCACGCTGACGTCTCTTAAGCTGGTGTGACGCATATTGAAGATGGTCTATATATATATATATGTATAGTATGTATGTACGTATATCTATACATATAATGAATGCAGTTACCACCGAGGTATTGCCAGAGGACCAACTTGCAATATAGAAAGAAAAAAAGATACAGAGTTGCCACCTGCAAATATTGCAATATGGCTGTCAAAAGAAAGAGGTCTAAGAAAGCTTACAGCCGAAAATAATTTTGCAGAGGTTGCCATATGTTTGAAAATTTTAATTTAATTTTATTAATAAAATGAACAACTCTTATTGTCTTCTCATTTGTTGGTTTTTCGCTTTCTTAAAGTTAATATTCAAAGTGCGCTACTCCAATTTCCCTGACATTATTTCAAAGATACTCCTTTATTTTCATTGCATACTTTCTGCAAACGTCTGTCGCTTTTCAGCGGAAATCGCGCTAATTAAGGTTAATTGTTGTTGGTTGTTAAATGCGTGCTTCCGTTGCGATAATTATCGACATGCCAAGGTGAAAAGATATACAAGAAAATAAATACAAAGATGAAATAAGAAGTAAATGCCACAAACAAATTAGAGCCCGCAGCAAAAGGCAACAAACAAACATCGGCAATCGCCGGCAGCTGAAATGTGTAATACGTGCATACTTACATATGTATAAGCAGAAAAGCAGTTAAAAGAGTAGCAAAGGAAAGGTAAGAAAACGATAAAGAGACTAATGGGGAGCTCATTGGAATTTGACTTATAATGGTGGTAAGGATGTATGAGAGTATTCACGATTAGATATATCAGTAGGAAATGAGAAGCTGCATCTGCGAACTAAGCAATCTCTTTAGTTTTCAGAGGTTCAAGATGGTTTTATTTTGAAATAGGTTTGAAAATGGATTTCAAAAGTTAAATTGAACTCAGTTTACAAATTTATTGACTATTGATGAACTAAGTGATGAATTAGGTTAACTTTGACTTTTCAAGCAGGTGGCAACCCCCTTCAAAGTTATTTTCAAACTAAAACCTTCTGCAATCTATTTCTTCTGACATTTTGATACATATCGTCACTACGCACGAATAAAGGCGCGCTAGTGTTTTGACGGTGAAAAAAGGCGCATAAAAAAATTTTGTGAAAAAGATGCTTTTGAAAAAATTCGGCGAAGTATGTTAAGAGTCTTTGACGCTGAAGTTTTTTTATGCGTCTTTTTTCGCCGTCAACTTTTGAGCTCGCGCCTTTATTCGTGTCTAGTGACGATATGTATCAAAATGTCAGAAGAAATAGATTGCAGAAGGTTTTAGTTTGAAAATAACTTTGAAGGGGGTTGCCACCTGCTTGAAAAGTCAAAGTTAACCTAATTCATCACTTAGTTGAAATAGGTATCACACAGTCAGACGAAAGGGTTTGAGATAGTTTCAGTTTGAAAATTCTTCTGAAGGGGTTGCCACCATTTCGAAAAGTCGAATGTAGTTAAATTATGCATATGAAATATTAAAATATGAGTGTCAAATTAAGGAGTTTTAAGAAATTTTATTTAATTTTTAATTGTTTTAAAGGCTTCCCACCTGTTTAAAAAGTTAGATTAGAATTATTTAATTAGTTAAATAAATTATTAAAATATGGTATCTATTAAAATGGGTTTGAAAAGACTTTATTTCTAAAATATATATCGGAGGGTTGCCACCTTTCAAAAGCTCTAAATTCAAATTAATCCATAAGACAATTTAAATATGTATCACAATGTAGGTACACAAGGAAAAATGTTTAGGAAGATTTTAGTTTGAATATATTTTTCTGAAGGGTTGCTCCACTGTCTGATAAGAATATAAAACTGCAATTGCCAGATTTTTACAAATAAAAATTTAGAATCGCTCTCAAATCCCTGTTGGGTCTTATCAAGCAACTAAATAAAAGGTATGTATTTAAGTAAAATAATACCAGCACGTACGGCTCCTACAGGTAATACAGATTTGAAGGGTTTACAGTGCAGCTTTCGAAAATAAAAAAGCAACAATCATTAGCGAATCGGAACGGAAGCAAAATCAAGGCAAGAAATAGGAGAAATAAAATAGTATAGAAAAAAATAAAGCAAAAAAATTTAAAAAAACATCAACGTTATCGCAATCACTTTTGAATACCGTTAATGATGCAGCTCCACGGTTATCAACAAAACGCGCGCAAACGCATGAATCAAGATGTGTACTCGTAGCAATATACTTCTGCAGGGCGTATGTTTATAGCATGTACATGTGCATGTATGTACATTAGGGTGGTCCAAAAATGAATGTGAAAAAAGTAAAGTACGAATTTTAATGCTCTCACCCCCTATACCCCTTTTTTATTTCGATATAAAAAAATATGTAGTGGTCGCTCAAAGCGCTCAAAGATTTTCATGTATTTTATATGGGGGAAAACATAGTGTTTCATAGAAATTGATATTTTTTGAACGGAAAACTTTGTTTATTTTTAGAAGACTTTAAGTAATAATACCTAATTAGTTATTTTACCATTTTCTAATACTAACGATTTTTTATGGGCCCCCCATTGCATTTTTTAGGGTTCTTAGGTAAAAAATAGTTTATATTAAAAAGAGGTTAAATAATTGGGTATTATAACTGGAAGTCTTCTAAAGAGAAAAAGAGATTTTCGATAGAAAAATATTGATTTTCAAGAATTCTATATCATTTCTACGAGACATTGTTTTTTTTTTTATTCTTACAGGGTGAGGGCATTACAATTCCGACTTTCTTATTTTGGACCACCCTAATGTACAACGTATGCATTCATACCAGCACGTATGCTATTTTCACAGTGTTGCTCTGTAGCTTTCTGTTTATTCAGGCAATTTTCTGATAACGTCAACCAACATGTTGGAGGAGGTGGAGAAAGCTAATTACGTTGCTTTCTTGATACCTGCATTTTACTTGCTACACATGTGCCAAACGTTCATTCTTAAAGCTATGTGGGCTTGTATGCTTTCACACATTTGCTTGCATCTACATATGTTTCTTTGCATATCAACATTGTTTTACAAATATACGCTTGTTAAACATTATAAGGCGCACAATCAGGTTTTCCCCTTACTCGCGTGATATTTCCTACGACTGCTGGAAGCACACCTGAGCGTATGTGTCCTTCCTACCTAACTACCTATATACATATGTACATACGGCGAAGTGTGTTGGTATCCTTACAAAGGCTGTCAACTTTTGCTTTCTTTATTTTTTTATTTTTTTTTTTGGTTACGATTCACTGCTTCTTGCCATTATTATTACAAACCAAACATTAAAGCAATTAACTTGTAATCTTTTATGCTCAGGCGAAGTAGCAGCGGGACCATACCCAATGTTTTATTGCTTAAGGTGGTGCAGCGAAATGGTGGGTCTATGAATCTTTGAAATATTGCACGTAAGAGGTAGAAAATATGTTTTTTTTTTTTTAAATCAGTAATGTAGATGTTTTATAAAGTTAGGGTGATAGCATTTTTCTGTACCGAAAATTATATAACGATCGATTATCGACACTATTTTCAACAAATATATCTTTACGTCAGCGATTCGCTTTTCTGCCATTTCTGATTTGCTTTAAGGGTAATTCAGTTATACAGAAATAAATTAGTACTTATGTATAAGGAACCGGAGCTGGGGAGCCAAAAGTGCTGACCTCAGTGAGATCTTAGAAACGCCCTCATCTAACGTACCTCTACATTTTTATTTTGAAAAACTATTTATGAGAAGGATTGCCACCTGTTTGAAAAATTGATTTAAATTAAATTGATTAAGTAAATAAAGTGTTACAGTATGGGTGTTAAAAAAGCGTAGTTTAAGTGCTTTGTTAATGGGTTTGTCACTTGTAAATTATGAACAAAATATTACAATATGGATATCAAAGTAAATTTATTAGAGAAATCTTCGATAGAGAAATATTTTTCAACAGGGTTATCCTACCCATCTAAAAGGTTAAAACTGCAAATATTAAAATTAAGTAAAATATCACAAGATGGGTACCAAACAAAGGTGATTGAGAAAAAGGCAATTTTTTGGAAAAGTTGTTACAAACTTAAAAAAAATAAATTAAGAAAGAATTTGCGACAGATCATCACATTTAGATCCAGAAAATTTTCAAAAGGGTTACCAATGACTTTTATACTAAAATGTACTGAACTGTATCACTGATATATAAAAACCAATTAATTGTTTAACAAAAATTATTTCAATTTTTGTTATCTTTTGGCCTAATAACACTTTTCTATTCAATAATTTTATTGAGCTTGAGCAACAACAATTTACTAGGCTGGTCTACATATCCCAGTGACCTCGATGAAGAAGTCTGATGAGGAGTTGTGGCCATCTCCGAAATAGTAGCTATAACTTCTACCAACTGATAAATTATAATTGCCATTCAACAAAATGGTTTCACTGAAAACGGCCTCATAGCTGAAATACAATGCCGGCGAACGGCGAACTCACTACAGCGAAATTCGCGCTGTCAAAATTAGGACAACTGCAAGCATATGAAATTGAACACAGGATTAGGTTTTTTTAAACAATCCTTTCAATATGGGTACGAAATGAAAGGACTTGAATTTAAGAATATAGTACACTATGACGAAATTCGAAATACAAGATGGCCGCCATCACAAAATGACGGATTACTTTTTTTTCAATCCCCCCCTCCAATATGGGTATGAAATAAAAGAACTTGACAAGTAGAACAGAGTGCATTTTAGAAAACTTTTTATTGGACACCATTTGATTTGTTGTTTATTACTTTTCTTAACTTGCCAAACATCTAAATACAAATGAAATTTCACTGCAGCAAAGTAAATTCAAAGAGCTAAGTAAAAATTGACTTCCCTTTCTCACTTACAAGACGATCGACGAGTGGACAATTGCACTGAACTTGGTGGCCAATCGACAATCGAAAGGTAACCGCTGTCAACCATTGTGGCGACAACATTAATCACTTTCCATTCGTAGTACTGCCGAGAGTGCCCAAGTAATTGGAAGTACTAAAAGTTCTGGCTGGCAAAGTGAGGGAGGCGAGCAGCTACATAGCTGAGAGCATATTTTTACAACTCCCACTTTCTTGCTTAACGATAACTGTGGTGGGTTGGTAGGTGCTCAACACTTGTAGAAGTGTGCATTTCAGTGTCAAGCGGCAGCTTAGCTTTAAGCTTTAAGTGCCTGAACGCATAGGGAGTACACTTCCACTTGCCTTGCCTTTCACCTGAGAATTTCGCACCTTGGTCGTAACAAGAACCACAACAACAATTGCTGCTATGGCGCTGCAGTTAAATCGTTGACACTAAAGTTTTCGTCTCGAAGTCTCGAAGGTGTCGTCTGCGGCCAACGTACACTTAGTTAGTTGCCTGTTATGTGGCACTCGTACTCGTGCTATGATTATGGCTGATCCCATTGGTCGTTTTCACTTCTTTTCTCATTCATATTTCACTTTTGGGCGCCGCATAATTTCACGGAAATGCGCTGCCGCTGCGCCTCGGGTTACTCTATGTATATGCAAAATATTGCCGGATGAACACATTCGCACAAACGCCTATGCGTGTGTGTCGCTTACAGTTGGTCTCCTCATTTTCTCCTAACATTCACAAGTAAATACATATATACTAGGTGCGAGCACCTCTCCATTCCATTGCCATTATAAATCAAAATTGCCAATGCATATTTTGAATTTCCGTATAAGCGTATAGCTGCAACAAGAACAAAAACAACAGCATGTGGAATAGCAGCAACAACAATAACAAGAATTATGTCGCAGAAAAGTCGTTAGCAGCAGGTATGCGACAAAATTATTTATAGCCTGCGGTGGACACAATAAATTGGCTACGAGTCGGGAATTAATGGCGTCGCCAAACTGAATTACACAATTGTCCTGCTTTTAAAGTAGAAAGCACAAACAAGCAAACAATTAAATAAACTTTTGCGCTCATTGTGGTTAATATTTTTTGAATTAAGTGGGGTGGGACTCATTGGTCGCTTCAAATATTTTAACTTTTTTTTTTTTTTGCATAAAGATTTATATATTTTGTTATTTGAATTTGATTGGATTGATTTAAAAATACTTTACTTTAATTTATTAAAGACGAAATGGGCCTTCCGTAGAACCCTCGCTGCCGTAGCTGTAATCCTGAGGAAATTAAACGGAAAGTAAGGGAAACGGGCCTACACTATATTTGCGAGTGCCTAGCATTGGCACGAATCTGACATAACACATTCGGCAGTTTTTCCATCGAAAATCTTAGAGACATCTCCAAATGCACCATTACGTAACGTAAATAGATTCTTCGAAAAATCCAAATGGTTTCACGAAACCAACGAATCTGGAACCAAGCAGAGGACTCGCTCATCATCGCAGGAGACTACAATTTCAGAGTCACCGAAGGGTGTAAGTCAAGAGGTCGCGAAGTATTGGATAGGCCTGCTAGGCCGGAATCAGCTACTGGGATGCAAAGAATTGCGCTTAAAAAAAAATGTCCTGAGGTTAAGCATACTGAGTCTGTGGAAAGAATATTTGTCCGAGAATGGGCGTATCCTGTACTCTTTTAACGATCTAAGCAATCTAGAAAAATCTGACTACATCTTTTCAACGCTTTTAATAAAGAAAAACTTTAGTAAAATGTATTCGTCAAGAAAAGGAAAGAAAAGAAAAGAAAAGAAAAGAAAAGAAAAGAAAAGAAAAGAAACGAAAAGAAAAGAAAAGAAAAGAAAAGAAAAGAAAAGAAAAGAAAAGA
>NW_023458560.1:68594592-68686472 GCF_013731165.1 Rhagoletis pomonella
AAGAAAAGAAAAGAAAAGAAAAGAAAAGAAAAGAAAAGAAAAGAAAATAAAAGAAAATAAATGAAAAGAAAAGAAAAGTTAGTTTAATGTTCTATTAAACATTTTTATACTCCTTATTTTTTCGCATTCCGTAGTTTCTTTTGTTTCATAATATGTCTGCCCTGTTTTTCGTTTTTCGTTTTTCGCTCCCTTAATCGGCTTATGCGCTTAGCTCGTGTTTAACACCTTAGAAAAATACGAAATCTCATGCACGCGCTTTATCTTGAGTGCCTGCTGTGTGTCTCGTTTCTCATCATTTACATCGCTTGTAAAGCAAGAATGCTTATAGATTTAGCGTCATTACGTATTTGTTTTGATTTATTTATTTTTATATTTGTTTTAACTTTTTATTTATTTTGTGTGTGTGTGCATGCGTGTACTTTTCAATGGCTTCTAAATTTTCTGTCTTCAAATTGTATCTGCTATGCGTATTTTTTTGTTAAAGCTTTCGTTGCATTTACTCTACTCTCTATTTTGCTCTGAACCATGCGTTGTTTTAACGTATAAATTGTCGCATACACTTCGGCGCACAACATAACATATTTTTGCAACCGCAAAAGCTTTCGTTGCCATTGTTTTGTGTTGCTGTTATTTACAAGTGTCTCACATTTAATCCGAATTTATTTGGATTCGCTTTGTTTGCATTTCTACAACCCACCGCATAGCGAGTTTGGTGAAAATAAAATAAACGTTTCAGGTGCCTGAAAGTTTATAAAAAAATTTGTTAAAAACTCATACATAGATACATGTGCATTGTACATTAGATGATTGATAGATTTTAGTGTAAAAATTATTTTGGAACGTGCAGAATTACAATTCCTCTCCTTAAGATGTGTTAGCTAAATATGTGATGGACCCACCTCCCGTGTCTACAGTAGCCTTTTTTATACTCTATTTATTAACCTTTCGCATCGACACAGGCAAATAAAGAATTCGGACCAGCAGTTTTTTATACCAAATCAATATTTGCCACACAAACCTAACCTCAAAAAAGGTCGTTGAAGAAAAAAAATATGGTAAATTGAATTAAGAAGTAAACGGGACAATATTAAATATTTAAGACTTTATAGCCATCACAAATATGGTTTTTTCCGCTAATGGCGTCATATTTATAGCTAAAGTTTGTAAAGGCTTCAGTACCAACATAGCTATGAGGCGTGGAAATCTAGTGAGACGGCTCTGCCTGGTTGCCATCGCTAAGAATGAATTCGGGTGGGCCTTTTTATAGACGTTGAAGGTGCTTTCGACTATGCCACCTTCGAAAGGATTGGAATCTCTGCATTGGAATCGTTCAATGTTCGCGCAAATCGTCCTTAGGATTCAGTTTTATTTTTCCACTTAAAAAATTTAAAAGGCCTTAAAGATGCAACCAAAAAAACTTGTGATTTGAACAGTTTGGGAATCATTCTTTTTGATTTTTTTTAATAATCATTATTCATAATTAATAAAAAAAAAATAAAACTGTGTGTATAGTAAAAATTGTTCTACGCTAGAACCGAATATAACAATTATTATTTTTTTGTAAGCCAACCGTGCTCGTACATGGCGTATGAGTAACATTTTTAGGTTAAAGTTTAAATTTTTTCATTCGCAATGCAAAGTTAAAGTGAAAGTATTTTGTGAAAATACCGTTATCTAGGAAAGCGGTATACAGATCCGTAATCAACGAACCAAAATTATGTTTACGTGTCTCGGCCTTTTTTTGTAATTTTAGCGTCTAATCAGCAGCTCTATAAATTCTTAAAGGAGGGCTCATATGAGATTTAAGACACATATTTCTTCTGTCGGTGCTAAAACACACTTTAACGTTTAACAAAGTATTTGAGCTCTTCGCTTATTTATGCTGTACGAGCATCTCACCGTAAGTACATACACAAGATGGGTTCTCCTTTTCAACTTGTTACGCAACTAACAATTAAGGAACTTTTTTTATATGTCGTATATTTGCAGGTATCATTTCAATGAAGTAGTTAAGTATTCGACTAAGTTTTTTAAACTTGCCTAAGTAGTTAGAGTAGCTGTAACTGGCTGTTAGTTGCCACACTATTACCAGTCAATTGCAAAAAAGTTAGTTGTAAAGTACAAAATTGCAAGCAACTACGATTAGTATTTATTCCATAGCGAAGTAAGAACTTCGAGAGACGTGGCTAAATAACTATCTTCGTTATCGCCTTGCAATTTCCAACTCACACTTTCTCGCTTTTCAGCACATTCGAGAAGAGACGGCAGCTGCTGCGTAACTAAAGCACGCGCACGCATGCGATGGAGCTGAAAGCTGTTTGGGTGTTTCAAACATAAACCAACTCACATGTAGATATTTGCCTTTTTCTTCGGCGCAGCTGCTCAACCACACGCTGTGACGCCTTCTTGACCCGCGGATGCATTTAAGTTACTTAAACAACTTTCCAATGAGTAAATTGTACTTTGTTACAAAGTTACTGCGAATCAAACAAATATAAAAAAAAAACCAAACAACCAACATTTGAAATAAAACTCGAAGTCTGCGTGTGAATAGTTTCCAGCGTACAATTGCCAGCCACAAACGCACAAGTGGCTGAGTTCGCATGTGGTTCACCGAGAGAATGTGGCGACTATGTCTGGGGTAGCTGCGTTGCTTGAGGCAGTCGCGCAACAAAGTTGAATTGTATTTTGGGTTTATAGAAAGCAATCTTTTCCTCTGGAAAAAAGTGGGCGAGATATTAAAAAAATGGAAACTGAATTATGAATTAATAACTACATATGTATGTATGTAAGTAGAATCTTGAACCTCCTCTTAAATGCTTTGCAAAATCTGAACCAGGGAAATACCTATGACTGTTGGTCAGGCAGCTTATAACTTTAAAAGGAAAAATATGTTTTAGTACAAGAATTGTTAGCTTTAAAAGACACCCATAATCAGGAACAGCTGCTTGCTTGGAAGGCAAGAAAGAATAGGAATGACCATAAAAACATTTTAACCTATGAAACTAGGATACTCATAGCACATGGTCGTGGTTTTGACTTTTCGGCCCCTTTGATAAACATTTAAAATATTGCTTCGAAATTCTTTGCAAGTCATAAATTTTATCCCATGTGATTACTCTTTTTTTTTAGATTTTGAAGAGACGTCTTGAGCCTGATGTTTGAATTTTTATTTGCTTATATTAATTTTTTATTGCAAAGTGCAGAGAAACTGGAAATAATAAATATATAAATAAAAACTAGTTTGAAACACTTTTAGATTTTCCCTAGATTAAAAAAAAAAATTACAAAAAAAATTTAAAATTTTAATAAAATAATTACAAAAAAAATTAAAAATTTCATAAAAAATTGAACATTTTTTAGTTTTAAGAAAGAAAAATAGTAGTGAAGATTTATAGTTTAGTATAATAACCAAGTTTCAATTGGCTAAGCAGTTGCCTTGGTTTGTATTATTTTTTTGCAGTAAGAATGTGTTTCATTAATTTTTTTTCATTAAATTTTGAATTGTTTTGTGCGATTTTATTAAACATTTCTAGTTTCTGTGCAATTTGCACTAAAATATTTAATATAAATAAATAAAAATTCAAAAGTCGTACTTGACAAGTATCCGTTAAATCTCATCATCTTCAATTAAAAAAAAAAAATAAAAATAAATTTTGGAAAATTATTTCCAATTTTATCTCGTTGTGAGGCGTTTACGGATTACCTGAAAATATAAAGGATTATTGAAAAGAAAAGTTTTAAAATTAAATCATGGTTACCTGAGATTGTTTTTCACTTGCATTAAGGAGAAGGCCTGAGTATTTTGAGCCAAGCAATATTGCCGAACCGAATGCGAATATTGTATTGGCAGCTAAGTTAAAAGAAAGGATCGACTTCTAAAATCCGTAGTCACAATATACAGTCAGAATCTTCTCCGCAGGATTCATGCACTTACTTTCTGAGATTACTTATCCGCAATCCGAACTAAAGGGTTCTGAATTTTGACAGCATCAAAACTGAGATCACATTTTGTAGTTTGCTATTATATCAAATAAAGTTGCATTAAGTTAAGTTGAAACATTAATTGTTTGAATCTGTCGGATTTATTACAAGGCAATCAGCCATCCGATCCGTAATTACGTTGCTAATGTTTGGTCAGTTCGCACCCTGGGCAGCAACGTGATGCCCCTGGATGTCGCCTGAGCACCACTTGCAAAACAATGCCTAAACATACTCAGCAAGCAATTCCTGCAGAGAGAATCCATTCAGGCACCTCCTGGTAGCAGAGCCACCTTCCACACTTCAAAAGGCATCCCTTCGAACTCTCTCTCCACGTGCCGTAATTCTGACAGGCCTTGACGTGTTGGAAATGAACAATTTTGGCTTGGCCATGTCATACGAATGGACGCATATGCTCCTGCTCTGAAAGTGTTCTATGCGGTGCTCGCTTGAGGTAGCAAAGTTAGAAAAAGGCCACTTATTCTTTGGTTTCCCTTGTTAGCAAGTCTGTTAATTTTCATAAGTTAGCAATTTCGCCTAAAGGAGCACTATGGCAGATCGACTAATGGCCTTGGGAATATGAATCCTAAAACAGCCCTCTTCTGGAGAGAATATTGTCTCTACTAAATGCGATGATTGCTAAGAGCTAAAGTTGTTCTTACCACAACTTTGATATGAAATGTTGTGATTCCGAGGCGTCAGAGAGTACGTATGTATGTAGATGCCTTTTGGTCACCCTACTTTCATCCATAGGCTAGGTTAGGTTAATTTACCCGGGGTTGAACCACTCCTAGAGCGCAGGGTCCTCCTTAGCGTTGTCAGTTGGGTTAGAGTTCAGGCGTTAGGGTAGACATCAAAAGGATGCAAAAGCTCTTAAGCATTATAGTCGAGTTCATGATAGTGTGGGACAGGGGCACAGGAGATGCTCTATTGCCTCGAGAATCGCGGTCAGGGTTGTTCCCATTACAGTAATGATGCCTCGTAGCCAGGTCGTTGGAGCTTTTTAAGCATAGCCAGTGTGGAATTCCTTTCTGTTTTTTTTTTTCCATCAGACGAAAACGATGTATAGTAGAATGGATTTTGAAATGTTGTATCGAAAGTCCTAAGCTAGATGCGATGCGCCATATACTCTCCATTAGCTACAGGCGGGACCAACAGACTATGGACTTCAAAATGACAAACATTCGCAAACTAGGGTTCTGACTTCACTGCAAGTGGGTACTTGTGGATATAACTGCAAAACAACGCGTATTTCTGTATGCCTACTTCTTAGATAAATACGCTTAAGCTGCCTTTAGAGTTTTTATTAAATTACTTTCTGCCTTTAAATTAGCTATGCATTTATGCTTATGCACAGCTTAAATTAATAAATACTTACATAACTACATAGAAGTCGTAGTCGTAGAGATTGATGCTGATGCTTTTATTTAATAATACACACTATGCCCCCTTTCCCAAACTTATGCACACACCACAGATCTTCTAGCCACATTATCCATTCTTTGCCTATTCATTTCATTTCATTACACTGCATCTTCACACTTGTTTCTTTCTAATTTAAGCAGCAAATTGTTTATGAAATCTATGAAAAACTACATCTCCACGACATCCACGCTAAGCCCCCAGCACGTTAGCTTTTGTGTGGTTGAGGCTAATACGTGCACAAAGGAGCGAAGGATTTTGCAAACAGCGCTTTGCCACACTTGGGGTTAATATGAAAGTATGTATTTCTATGTGTTATAAATTTGTTTTGCTGCAATAACACGCCCCCACAGCGCTGTCTTCATTGCTATGACACCTACAGAAGTTTCTATATCCTGCGAATCAACAAAAATATAGACATTCATATGTGTGGGGACTTAAAGGGGGATGTGTACCTCGTACTCGTATATTTAGTTTACCGCATTGAAATGCAAACAGGTTGTGTATACATATATTATAATCAGTAGACAGTGCCATACAGTTTGAGTTTGAATGTTAGGCAGAAAGTTATGATTCGCCTTCACTTCACCATTGCAAGTCAGACGCAACTGGTGTTTGGCGTTTGTATCGTCGCGACTCCTGCTGGCTGGCTGTCGGCTGTCGGCTGTTGTCTGTCTGTCGCCTGTTGCCTAGCGCCTAGTGCCTAGTGTCGTCGCGGCATTCAACTCAAGTAGGTTTGAATGCGATGAGCTGCCGTCTACAGGCTGACTGTTATTCAAATAGACTTTCATTTATTCAAATAAAAATGAGAATTAAGAAGCAAGTCAGCAGGCACAAAAAGTAGTAATAAAATAAAATACATGGAGTGTAGGGTGCAAAAAGTGAAAAGTCGTTGCTGCTATAACATTCGCAACTCCAAGTGCAGCCGCAGTACAAACAGGAGATGACTTCAAATCCTTAGCTATTGCTTTCCTGCTATTTGTTAATAACTACAGCATTTATGCGAGGGTTGCAATTTATTTTTCAGATGCTGGTTATATTTAATAATCTTGAAATCTGTAAATAGAAATCGATAGTAACATCGATAGAAATGTCGACACAAAATCTATAACAAAATCGACAAAATAATCGATAAAAATATCGATACAAAAATCTATTGAAATATAGATTAAAAATTGATAATGAAATCGATAAGATTATCGAAAAAATCGATAAAAAAATAGATAGAAATTTCGATAACAAAATCGATATAAATATCGATATCAAAATCGATTATTACATTGATAACAGTGTCGAAAAATATCTTACTAAATATAAAAATAACAATATCGATAAATATCTTCATAAATATATAAATATATCGATAAATTTGTTCATAAACTTATCAATAGCAATATTGATTATTTCATGTCGATAACAATATCGACTATTGTATCTATAAATACATATATCGATAGCATAATCGATTATTATGTCCATAAAAATATCGATAAGTGTCTCGAACACAAGACCATATTAATCGGAAATGAAAATTCAGAGATAGTCTAATATCGAAATAGTCCCGAGAATCCCGAAATAGTTTTGAAAATATTGATTTACCTAGTTCCTAGAATACCGAAAAAATCTTGGAAATCCTGATTCAGTCCCGAGAATCTCGAGATAGTTTTGAAAATCCTGATTTAGTGCCGAGAATCCCGAAAATCTCTAAAATTCCGAAATAGTTCCCAGCTTGAGTGTCTCGATGCAGCGAATAAAAGTGGTGGCGCCCGACATACCGCTACTTTGGCTTTGTCGATTTTGACGCTAACAGCCAGCGTGAGTTACACAATTAAGTTGGCTCGTTTATATTCCGAGCTCCACTATTCATATGTCAACCCTCGTATAGTTTCTTTTTTGTGAAATATCTCTCGCGCTTGCCTATTGTTAGAAGTGCCACGCCCATTTGTAACGTTTTGAATAACAGCTGTGTTTGCAATTATTTTACGTTCTTTTTCTCTTCGTTGACTTTGGCTCACCTTTCTGAAAGATTTGATGCTGTGAGTCATTCCCCTATAAAATACCATCATCTGCGCTAACAAATATCTGCGTACTCGACTATCGTTTTTGCTTTTCATTTTGCAAATCCAACCGCCTAGCTGCCTATTTTCAATGGCTCTATGGCTGCCTGCCTGCCTATTTGTCTCTCTGCAAATTTGTCTGTCTACCGGTTACTATTTAGTCTAACTTCCGTCGTTTCCTTCTTCTCTCTAAATTGTCTGCCGGTTCAACTACCTTCTCGTCACTCCTCCACCGTCGCTTCCATTTACATTTCAAATTTGCTGCTGCATTGTAGTGTAATTATTCGCTTAGTTAGTTTGAGAATGCAAGAAACATGTTCAAGTGTCCTCTTTCCAATGGCGACACAAGACTACTACAGTCTATTTATGTACATAGATATATTTGAGTACAGTCCTCATACTCAGCCCTTGCACTCGGCGGCAGTTCGACAAGTACTACGACTATTTTGGAGGCCGACTGCTTTCTCTGTTTCCAAAGTATTTAAGTTCTCACTTGTTCGTTGCATTGTTTTGCTTTTAACGGTGCTGCTGTATTTCGTTGTTTTTGTTGTCATCGTTTTTTGCTTGCTTTAACTTTTTTTTTGTTGTCTGATATTTGTTAGTAGTTTGTTCATTTGTCAGCGTTTTTGAAACCGGTGCACCTTTTGAACCTTTACCTCGTTTTTTGTTTGTTTTTTGTGTTTCAGTTTGGTCCTGAAAGCGCGCTGCATTCAATTTGGTTTTGTTGTTGTTTCATGTCGTACGACAAAAAAACAATCTTTTGTTGTTAAGTTTTGATTAAAAACTGAAAATTTAACGCACATCTGGAAAAGTTTGTTGGCTCTTATTAAATAGGTGAATTGTGACAAAGAAACTTACCACCTTTGGGTCTTTTTAGTAGATGGTGGGACTTGAATTTAAATAGAGCCTTAAATTATTGAATAGTTATAATTTAAAAGTGGAAATAAATAATCAACCTTGCGATTTATGCAAAATTGACTTTTATATTAATGAGTTGTGCAAAATTTTTGAGATAGATTTCAGCGTAGTATATGGCCTTAGGAAACACGGTGAGATGTACAAATAATCTACGCAAAAGAACTTAGCGTCAAAAGTTGGCGTCGGACTGTACGCTACGAGGCAGTTTATGTACAGGTTCGACGGACACACAAGTATAGCGTCAAATTTACTCGGACGGTTGAACGTCGCAGCAGATAAGATCGAAGTTTAAGAAGGCCGTAAGGGCCACAGTTGTTTGCGCGGAGCTCGGTCTCAACAAATCCTATTTGCCTCCGTATATGGAGGCACCCTTGGACTCGACTAAGCTGTCCATTGTGATGCCCTTAGAGGGGAGTGGAAAAAGGATGCAGGGAGGCCGGCAAAAGAGTGGGTAGGTAGGGGTTTAACCCCACTAAAACGTCTGCTATTTCATTGACCTTCCTGGGAAGCTAATGTGTTCAAAAAGAAAGAATCACGTGAGCCAGAACCATAACAGCATTGATGGTGTGCAAATGACTAGCGGGAAAACCTTACGATTGTTATTTGTGGTTTGGGGTATGGAGCTAAAGAGTCAAGTGAAGCATCACATAGTTATAATCCATACCAAGTTGTCGGGGCAAATGAAATGCTTCCCTTTGATCCGAGATATTCAGAATGTTACACAAACGGGTCACGAATGGAGGACTGAAGAGATGCGGGTGCTTATGAATCTACCTCTATAATTTATTTTTCAATGGGGATGTGGCCTATAGTGTTTCAGGCCGATACATTTATCGATAAAAGAAAATGAAAATATACTTTTGTTTATGCCATTATTGATGTCATTATCGACATATTTATCGAAACTATTTGAAAAAATAGAACTTGGAGCGCTGATTCTTTATTTGAATCTATTCATTTATAAATTTTCAACGAAAAATCTGGTAAAAGGTCATTCTTAAAGCCACGATTAAACGACATCGGATTAAATCGATTAAAAAATGGCATTTATTATGCAAAAAAAAAAACACGTAAAATAAATCAGCATATATGTAAATATAAAAGAATCGTCACCCCAACTTAGAAAAAGGATACTTTCGAACCACTTAAATGATTTGCGCAGTTGTTGTCACCAAATAAGCGACACTTATCTGCTTGTGCTGCGCAAAATGCGGGCGCATCATCACAGCCACAAGGGGAAGGCAACAAAAAGCATAGAATATCACTTTGATTTCGAACAGTTTCCCCCAAAAAATAATAGACCAACAGGCGGACCGTCGATTTAGTATTGTCATTGGCAATGCCATTTGCTAATGCGCTCTTTGCCACATTCAAATTCGAAATCACAATTTTCGTAAGCATTTCTGTGGGTTACCCCAACTATGCCCAATTCTGCGAGAGCTTTGTCTTACAGACGCCCAAAATGCAAACGAGACAAGGATGTAGAAAAGAGTGGAGTGGAATTGATTGTCAGACCGCAGCAGCAGCCACAGATGAAACGAAAGATACAAGAAAAAGTGGAAAGTGTGTACGCAGATAAGTAACAGATGAAAGTGAGGAAGTGGGAAAGTGGTGGGAAAGGGCGTGTAAAGAAAAAACAAAAAAAAAAGTAGAAATCTAGTAGTCGCATTACTGAGGCAATAAAAATGAAAATCTAACGCAAATCCTCAAAACAATTTACATATTCTTCAAATAGGATAAAACCGAAAATGAGGCAGGCAGAGGAGGTGGACAGACTAGCGGGTACACACACAGACACCCTAATGTGTGCTGCATAGAAAAGTAAGCGAGAAACCAACAAAACTATAGCAGAGTTTTTGCGGCAAGCGTATGTTCGCTGTCAACAAGGCATTAACGCCAGCAAGTATGCTACACTTTCTGTTTGCGTGTGTGTGTGTGTGTGTTGATGTTTTTTGGTGCGCAAAATAGTTGCAAATGAAAACAGTTTCATTGTCACTTTGCTGCATTCAAATTTATCCACTCAGAGATTTCGATGGACAAGCCAAATGGTTTTTGTTGCCTTTTTGCGTTTTGTATTTTTTTTTGTTGCTTCGTTTGTTTCTTGTAATGGCTTGTTTTCGTTCTAAGAATGTTCTTGGCTAGTTCTTAAGCCAATTGTAAGTGTGAACGTATTGCAATTGGTTTCGAGCAAAAGCATTTATTTGAGCTGGCGAAATGCTCTAATGCAATGCATTTGTGGGCACTTTTTATTGCGGTCACTTATCTGTTTATATTTGCCTAGTGATCTGTCGGAATGAGCTACTTTATTGCATACTTTTAAGGATTACTGACTTTGGTTTGTGTGATTGCTAATTATCTGGTTAGAAGTGCTTTAAAATGGTAGCTGAACACATATTAGTAACTTTGTTTTATTTTCAACGATATTTCTTGACTTAAACTTAGCTCGATATTCGTAACGGATACCTATTTAAATAGAGTCATTTCTAATATAACAATGTTTTTCCTAAGTGTTCGTGTCTAGAGAAAGATATGGCTAGAGAAAGTGATTGCCCTTAACCCTTAGGCCAAAGACCTCGTTGTGATGCTGCACAGTGCTTTGAGCCCATATAAAGAGTGGACAAGAATAGAGTTCTGGTCGCATTTTGATGATCTTCAACAAATTGTTAAAATGTCCATTTCCAAAATCATCAACCAACCTCTAAAGCTTCTTCTGAGAAATTACCTAAATAATATTATTTTAGAACCAACTTCTATCAATCATTTAAATCCACAGGGCCTGGGTTCAAGCCCGGTTCCACCAAACCCAACCTAACCTAACATAAAGAAGGGACCAAGTTGTTCTTTTTTCCACTTCCACGTGCCGCAACAGTTGGTATATAGAACACTTAAAAGAGCTTTGCCCGCGGGCAAGGCGGTGCCCATCGCCGCCCTAAAGTTATCAGGTTCCACATGAGAGGCCTGCTTTCGGTATGAACATTACTTTACCTCTTCACAGTAGTTACACAGGAATGTTACAGAGTCTTAAGAAGCTAGAGGAGATAGTCTTCAACCATGGTTTTGTACGTTACGTGGTGTTTTGGGCCGGATATATGTATTCCATCTGGTCCTAAAGACTTATGTATAGCGCTTGAAATTAGATATAACCCAACAAATTTTCCTGTCACTTGAAATTTCGCAGATAAGCTGTTGTGCAGTTTCTAGTGGTTTTGCAAAATTTACAAAGTCATCAGTGCACTCTGGGAAGTGCTTACTTAAAAGTATTTCGTCTGTTTCGGAACTTGAAAGAATTTAACAATTTATCGCAACCTTCATTTACTTTCCATAAATAAGATTTACCTCTTGCTTGACAAGAATTTACAACTTTCCGTACATTTGTCGTCATTCAAATGCATTTTCTATTTAATTTTTATTCTGTTTTTTTGTTTTGTTTTGTTGCATATAAACAAACATTCAACAACCTACTGTCCTTTGTCCTTTGGCAAATGTACATATGTATATCTTTGCAAAAGCTCGTCCGCAAGGTGGCAATTACATTTACGCTTTGCTAGAAAATGCATTACGATTTAACAAAACACAATCGCAGTATGGCTCGTTGGCTGGCTGGCTATGCAACAATGTGTGTTGATAATAAATTTAATTTATGATTTCTTTGATAAAAATGCGCAGAAATGGCGACCAGCTAGGAAGTCCAACTATGTGTTGTCGTTGTTAGAACGGCAAAAATAATTCAGCGTAGCAACGTAAAGTCCTAGTGCGACAAATGCGGTTAATTTATCAGAGTAATTCATATTTTCTAGAATCTTAGTTTGCCGCATAAATTTGTCCTTAAATGGAGAGTATTTAGGTGGGCGTAGAAAAACTTAATACTTTAAGATTCTTTTAGAGGCAAAGTAAGACCAACATCAATCTCAAATAGTAAAATGCGTACACAGTTTTTCGAAGTACTCTTTTGAGGTACTTAATGCGATTTTAATCAGACGTATATTTACAGTGACGAACAAAATTATTGGCACAGTGAGTTTTTCGCAATATATGCAAAGTTTTTTTATTCTAATTTATTTTTGATAATTTTTTATAAAAATATAGTTCATTTTACACCAAAAGACATAAAAATAAAATCTCTAAACTTTGTGCAAAACTCAGGAAAATTTGCACACTAATTTGCAACTTTTTATTTAGATTTTTTATAAAAATTCTAAGTATGCAGTTTTATAGTTCATTCAAATTTAGTACAGCAGAGCGCAAGTTTAAAGTTGCTAAAAAAGCGCGTTGAGTTTTGCACAAAGTTTAGAGATTTTATTATTTTGATGTTTTCTGGTGTAGAATGAACAATATTTTTATAAAAAATTATCGAAAACAAATTTGAATAAAAAACTCTGCATATATTGCGAAAAACTCACTGTGCCAATACTTCTGTTCGGCACTGTATATCTATGTATGTCAAAGTTGATGTAAATGTATACTTTTTTACTGTTCCACGAGCGTGCTGACTGGAGGACCAAGGCATCAAGCTGATCGTGCTGGGGATCAGCTAGCATGGGGACCCTTAAATAGTACAGTCCTATGGGAGACAGGCTCATCCAGAACGAAAGTACGGCGGAAAAATAAAAATAACATATGTACATATATGTAAATATAGCCAATAATAGCTGCCTAAAAGCAAGAGTTAACGGATAATCAAACCTGTAGTAAAAAGCTTTTGGTTGGTACAAGGTTATAGAATATCCGCGCTGCGATTCAGCCTGGCTGTGGACCCAGACTAATAACTAGGACAGTTTCGAACAGTATTCTTCGGATACGTGGCGACCTTCCATTCTATCAAGCCTTACCTGTGCACAAGGAGTTCTGTATAGGCGGATCTCCATTTTCCGATAATCGTAGGACCAATATTATGAGTTTACGTACCAAAAAAAATTCAAAAAGGAGGACGTCCATCTAAAAAGTCTGATATAAACTGAGTTGTGACGTAAAATCGTCGGGCCAACTGTTCGGACAGGTGAGCAGAAGTGCAAAGACTCTGCTAGCATCAGGTGTCCCACATTGGATACATGCAGATTATCGATTTTTCCATTAGCCTATGAACGGATTGTAAAGCTTCTTCTGATTCCGATTTTTTTACGGAGAATTGTAAGGGAAAGTGCGTATGATGCTCATCACCAATAAGTGGCGCAGAAAGCTGCAAATAAGCCTACAGTCTGAACCCTACCCTTTGAAGCGCTAGCAAAAGGAGTTATAAATCGAAGTATTGAAGGAGGCAGGACCCCTGGGCACGAAAGGAAGTGGCTATAATCCGTATTAGAAAAAAAAAACGGTATGTTCCAAACTAGCCCTAATGATGGCTGATGCTACGTGCGGTGCATAAAATGGCCTCAGCCTAGGCAGGAGCTCGTCTGAATGTTGTTTAAATCCGAGGAATCCCATAACAACCCAGAGAGGGAGACTGAGTGTTATCGGACTCAGCGGAAATCTTGAAGACGCCCCAGGCATATTCACAACCCAAATTTTGCATTGGCAACAACGCAATAACACTTCTAGAAGATTCAAAAATTTAACGAGTTCAAATAATTAAATTAAATTTTTAGTAAATTTAAAGGGAAGCCACAACAAATGCCTTTCTTAAAGTAATATGTACTCAAAAATGTTCGATGCTCCTTTCAAATAGGAGGAAAAATAAAAGCACACCCAACAACGAACAGAAAAACAACAATAATAATTATAATGGAAGGAAATCAGCACAAATTAAGTACAATTAAAAAAATACGCAGAGTCAGAGTGCAGAAGGCAGCAGGGCAGGGAGAAAGCGCGGAAATCGAAATGAATGTAATTACAAATGTTACAAAAGAGCAAAGTAATTTCAACAACAATAACAACTTTGCCAGCGACAGACTGTCATTGTAAGTGACTGCGTAGACTGTAAACTGTTATAAATGTGCGAGTAAAAATAAATTAAAGCAGCAAAAAAAAAATAAAAGCAGCTTCGCATAACAAAAAGTTTTGCTAATCAAAGTAGGAGTTCGAATGAATTTGTTTAAAAATCTTGAGTCATCGTGAGGAATGCGAAAGATGCGCTAGAGTAAAGAAAACTAGTACAGATAGCAGGAATGCGAGAGGGAACACACTTCAAATTTACGCCTACGGCTGGCCAATAAGTATACGGAAAACTAGGCAGACGGACACAAACAGCTGGCGCGGTAAATAAATGGCCGAAGTTAGGCGACAGCGAAGTTTGAAGTTGAAGTTTAACATTAAAAGTGAATGTTTGCGCATAGGTGGGGCCAAAGCAGCAAATAGGCAAGCAGACAAACAAATAGACGGCAGAGACATTTCTACCTCAAATCTTTTTTCCTAATAGGCAAACGCGAATAATTCAGCGTAGCATACTTTTAGGTGCAAGTTTCGCTTACACTTGCCTGTGCCAGTGCCAGTGGTGACCTGCGAGAACCTGCGCCAAAATTACATGACCGCCTTTTGACATACACCCAACCGCCTTCGCTGCGCCTCGCCCACTCGGCTGGCGGCGCGCTTCGTCCTGCTGAACTTGCTTGGCATTGGTGAGGTATACGAGCGCATAAGGAGCGCGTTTTTTCAAGTGGAAAATTACTTTCACAGCTTTATGATGCGGAAATTATATGAAAAGTCATGCTGAACAAACCCAAACTGCGCTGCAGTCAGCGGCAACATTCTTGGCGCGATGGACGGGCATTGCCTGCGCGCGCCTACAAGTATGCAATGCTTTCGAGTGAAATGCTCTTTTTCGTGGCTTATTTGTTTGGGCATATGGACACCGACGATTGCCATACGGAAACGAGAATGTTTACGCGTGGTTTTTGGCATTCAAAATTGCCAATAACTACGGGAAGAAAAATGAATAAATAGTGCAAGGACAGTCGACGTGCAATGACATGCAAAGATGACAAACAAACGAATAGACGGCAGTGACAAGTCTCGAGTCCAACATTGAGAAGAATATATGCGCAGTGAAAGCACCGATTCGAGTATTACGTTGATAAAGTTTCGACTAGCGACTTAAGTTGTTACTTGTATGTAGCCAGCGGCATTGAGTGCGACATTTAAGCATTTTATTTGTAGCAAACTGCTTGTAGATTCTTTGGCAATAAAGAAGGAAGTAACTGGCGCTGTTGTTGGTTGGTGGTAGCTTCGATTTGTTGCGTCGCTTGAATCGGTTGACAAGCAGACTTTTACTGTTGTCTGGCAATGGCTTGTAAATAGATTATTCGAACTCTGTTGGGAGTCTGGCTGCCTTGTGTGTCTGCTTTATAAATGAGAAGTTTCATATTAAATTATGACAGCTGTTGAAGCGTTCAAATAGTCGGAGTGAACTTGACTAATTAACAAATACACACTTAGTACGTGTATGTATGTATGCCATTGTATATGTAAATTTATTTATAAACACACAGAGTTATAAAGATTTTTAGCCCACAAGTGTTGAAAGATATAGAAAATTTTAGTTGACCTCAAGAAGCAAAGGCTTTCTACCATGTGTTTTAAATATGCTCCTAGTTTTGGGGGAATTTCTAAAAGTAAAAATACAAAGCATTGGGAATGTAAGCAGTGTTGCAACTTTAGCTACTTTGCAACTAGATTAAGCGAATCGAATCAGTTTGAATTTTTTTGGCCACCATATTGCATTCGCCACTACGAATTTTTAAAATAATGATCTATGTTCGCAGTCTGAAACCTCAAAAACATCAGAACCTGCTGTTACTTTTTCTGTTTTAGTGTTGAGCTCTCCGGTGGCACAAATGTTGTAAAGCAAAATCTAATAAACGGTTAGTTTAGATGTCATATTTGAGACGCTATGTCGAATTTTTCAAAAGGCAACGTTGTTTTCAAGTGAGGGCGTTTATTTGATAATTTTAAGTCCTTAATCATTGAATGAATTTTACGCCGCTTCTCTTACAGTTCTATAGTGTTATATTTGGCATGTTTCCGGTCGTGATCTAAGCATCATACAAAAAAAATTTCCGTACAAAAGTTGTGGAGAATAAAATTCTCTACCACGTTGGCCGACATTGTTGAAAAATGATAAAAATCGTGACAATGTAGAATTTTTTCTCAGTTTTTGCTAATTATTTACAATAAAAAAATTTCTTTTGTGCGAAATTAAATTCTCTACAAATTTATTTGTAACCATTTTTTACGCAAAATGTAAAACAAGTTTCAAGATCACAAAAAAACACAAAAAAATCTAAAATCTAAGATGGATGAGTGTTGCCATATGAAATTTTGAGGTAAGACTGTGGATCCATGATCTATGTGTCAAATAGAAGTAAACTGTATTAAAAAATCGCTACTACAAATAATTTTTTTCTTCTTACCAATTTTCTAGTAAATATGTTCATAGATACCGCAAACTAGAATAATTTTTCTATTTGACATCTACCTTTCTCCAGACAAGATGCGAAGTTGGCGTTTAAATTTCTGGGCTAGGCTACTTTAGATGTTTAGCTTTTTTCCAATTATTTTTTATATCAAATCTCTGAAATTTTTCTTCTTTTCTTATTTTCTTCAGTAGCAGGGCTAGACTCCGACTACCTTTAGTATTTTCCGCTAATCTTTTCAGCGCGAAGAATAAGAACTTGACTACATGGTTGCCAAAATTACTTGGTATCGAACGAAAAGTATCGAGTATTTACTTGTATCATTTCATTCCTAGATCAACGTATGAGAATCGACTTGACGACGACATCGTGATTACAACAATAATGCACACTTACTGCTAATGAACACTTACATGCCCGAAAATTGGAATCTCAGTTGACATAGACGGGAGATATCCGCGGGAAAAGTCTTCTTAATACTGAACATACGGTCGCATTATAGACATAACACCCGGCACCTATGTAAGGAAAATCGTTACTAAGGTACCCACGAACATAATTGGCGAACCGAGAGCAAAAGGACCAATCTAAACTCGGGATGAACAACTAGTTCTTGAATAATATGGGGTTACAAGAGGAGGGTATGACACAGAAACAGTTTTCGTCGCGCAGAAATCAATATTCTCGAAGGCATTGTAGATGAAGCTTTGCCACCATCAACGCTGGTCTTAGACACAAATACGTCGGTGCCAGAAGTTGGTTCTACTACTTATATCCACTTTATTTAACAGCTGTATGCGAGTAACCGGTGAAGTCACACAAGCGAAGACCCCCTCGCAGGAATAACAGTATTTTTGTGTGTGAATTTCGCGACAGAAAGTAGTTAATATTCTCTAAAAGACTAGTAGGCCTAACGCTGTGCCTTAATAGTTTTGTTCAACCACTATCCTGGTGGTCATCTTAAGTTCATGGCTTTAATACTAGGCACAGAATTGGATTTGTGATTGGTAAGTAAAACCGAGGTCTATTTTCTCAGCAAAAAAGGCGTAGTTGCCCATTTTACTTTAGGCCCAAAAGATGCATAAAAGTACATGGAAAACTAATAGACATGGGGAGTTATGGAGCATCCCCGAGATAGATGTATATACAAAATGCTTCGTTGATATCTATGTCGACCATAAGAATGCCCACCCCATTGATTGAGTCGCTCAATCAGTCCTACACGTAGTCGCATTATCTGTTTTTAAACTTACGAAAATGGAAGCACCCAATTTTGAATGACCACAAATTGTGTACAGTTAAGAAAGGCAAGACATTTTATTCTCAATTTTGATGTGTCTAAAAATGTATGTCTAATTTTTAACTGACCAAATATTTACGCCCTAAATTAAAACAAAATTTTGTGCAGCTAAAAATATTTTCTGGAAAAGAACACGAATAAATAAAGAATTAGGAGAGGGGGAGAACAAGACAATGCATATCACAAGGTATATGAGTTTGCAATGCTATACGCCTAGTTTAAGAATTTCATTGTAAGCGAACCTGATGTACATATGTCCATAGTACACCAGCACCATCACTGTACTACACTGCGTATAAGTAACAGAAAATTACTTCTGATACATAAAAGGCGAATAATCAAATCGTGAAACGAAATCTAAAAATCTGACAAATTTCATCTGCATTGTCAACTATTAACTTCAAGGTGTGCCGTAAACGTGTATAAATGCACACATACACACACATACATAGAACTAATAACAACAGCCTGTTTTGGTAATTTATCAAATAAAGTCAGCAACTTTGTTAACAAAAAAAAAAAAAAACATCAAACAAGTAGGCATCGACGGCAGTAACGGCTACAAGAAAGAAATAGCGGAAGTGAACCCACCCAGTGAATTTTTAAAATGCAAGCAGCAGACAGGTCATTAGAACGGCGCCTATTCGGGGTTTAAGGATATATTCGAGAGCATATAGCTTAGGATAAACACGAGCGAGCAGCACAAACACACACACACGCACACCGGCATGTGCGGGAACATTGTTGGTTACATAAATATGGGCAAATATTGAAAGAAGCCAAGCTGATATTAGGCCAAGCACGAAGGCGAAAGCACACAAATACACACATGCATGTGCACACGTACATGACTCGAGGAAGATGTGTGCTTTGCACACAAAGGACATGGCATGACATTCGCTTGAGGATATGAAGTATATAGTACTATGCATAGAGCGCAGGCGAGCAACACAAAGCCCCTAATCCAGGCAGGCTAAAGTTAAGGCTGAATTTTTCTTTATTTAGGGAATATAGAGGGAGACGGCGGGAATGCCACCTAATCAACACACACGAATGCGCGCCGCAACGGGTGGCAAAGTGGGTGAGATAACACCCCGACGAATGATGGAGTTGCTAGGAGCGCCTCTGGTCCTTTGGCGGTGGTGGTGGTGTTGATGAATCTTGCATGCCGAACACGTGCGAGACAACCAAATTGACTTGCAGGAATGAGAGCAAAAATGAGGCAAATGCAGCTGCGAGTAAGCAAGCAAAAAGTTTTGCGTATAAGAATTTGTGGATTGGTGGCAGAAAAAGTAAAAGTTAGGGAATTTCGTGCAGAAATAAATTAAGTTTAAGGCTGTAGGAGTAGAATAAATATGACTTAGACGAAGATAAGAATATGTGACAATCACTGATATCTACGCTTAAAAATGAGATGATGCTAAGTTAATGCGGAGTAGTTGTGGCTTTTGTGTATTTTTAAATTTTTTTTCAAGTTAGACCGACCGGTTTTATTTAGGAGGTACTTTGTTGCGTCCAGAAGAGTATTTGTGTTTATACCTGTTCCCACAGATCTGCCATCCTGAGATGACGTTTTCGAAAAAGTGAACCCCCACAAATTTTAGCCGTTTTCTTCGGAGTGTGGAATATTCTCATTGGGAGTTCTCGATGGATTCAATCTAACTTTCATACGGTAGGCTTCAGCAGAAAGCGCTATATGGGGCTCCTACTCTAGCAGCTATGGAGGCGAATGGCTTAAGGTCTCATTGGTATTCCTGTGGGAAGCCAAACTTTTGGCTCTGGGAGCCTTGGAAAATTTCATATTGTTCGTTTTTCGAGAAGTGCCCAGGGCAAGGGTGCTACTGCGCTGGTTAGCTATTTTTAGCTAATCTTTTCATCTTCTCAACTCAGGAGACGGGAGTTGAACCATTTTCCATAATCCTGGTCTTGGTCTTTTTCTCACGCGAACGTCCGCTTTCTGTCAGTTCTCTGTATTTTCGAAAATATGGTAAAGCTTTCAACAATTTTTTAATGCGTAATACGTGAATATCTACGAGGAGGGTGTTAAGACTCTTTCAACGACAATTTACGAAAGAATTCGGCAGGTTCTTTTGCAATGTTCCTTTGTGAAGATGAGGATTTCGTCATACTTTACAATGCTTTATCCTCCCAGTACTTGTGTCGGTCAAATTCAGCTTCCTTGATCTGATAATCGAAGTTGTTGTATTCCATCCACCTCTGCTCAGAGCGGAAAGATGGCGCCTGCCAGAAGTCTCCGAAATATTCGAAGTTCCCCTAATATCATCCAGGTCGACGAGTAACCTGATTCTACCAAAGTGTTCCGGCTTTAATTTAGTTAAGATTGTTCTCAAGACCACACTTGGACTACTAACTAAATATTATGACCTAAGTAAGAACAAAGTTAAGCAGGCGGCAAATGCCAACTCTGAAGTGCTTCACATGGCTCCAGAATATTTTGAGCGCAGCCTCGAAAAAGCCGTGTTGCTTGAAAAGAAGTGTGGGGGTCATTTCATTGGCTGGAATTTCATTTTCATTTTCTGGCTTCCAATTGGCTCGGGATCGAATGCCGTCAGAGGCGACATTTAACTTTTTTTTCTTTTTTTAACAAAATTTATTAAATTCCCACATCATCATCAGTCATAACAACAAAGAAAATATCTACCAAGACATTTTTAATATTAAACAAAAACCTCTTTGATTTTTTTCCAGGTTGAGTTTAGTAATGTTAACCAATTTTTGGTTGATTTTTTTCTCAGCGTAAAAAAAGTACTTGTGAGTCCCAGGTCAGGATAAATATATTTATATATAATTTAAAATAATATATTATTTTTTTCAACAAAAAAAAATTTTTTAACATATACATAATTTAGTATTTTAAGCGGTGGTACATCTAACAATATAGCCGCTTAATAAGAAAAATTTAAAAATATAGCTAAATCTCTCTGAAGTTGCGCTTACTAACTCATAAAATAAATAATAAAATTTTGCGTTAGAATTAAATGTTTAAATATAGCAGCGGAACAAGTGTTACCAGAAATTATTTCAACCACAATATAACTTATGTACATATGCATGCTGTCGCTGGCCCAATGGCAGTATTACATCAACTAGGAATATGCCGCTGTAATTGCAGTGATTGCTTCCACGTAACGCCCTTAGCTGCCTTTTGCTTCGCCCATACTAACCAACCGCACCTCTACCCTACGGCAGAAGTTTTATCATCAGTCCAGCTAACTCCACTAAAATATCTTCCAGCAATTCATGTTATGATGCGCGAAATTAGAATGTCAATCGAAAGTTATCGAACCGCCAAAAACGAGTCTCAAAAATTAGACTAACAGCAAACGGAGGTGAAATCGTCTAACGCCGAAAGCCAGCCAGTTGAAAAGCCTATAAAATGTTCACAAAACACAGTATTTTTTTGTGGCAGACAATTTTCGTTTGCAGTCAACACCATGCCGCTATTTGGTAGTCACTATTTGCCTAAACTTTATCAGCAATTTCCCTACAACGCCTAAGGTTAAATCCAACGCGCGCGCGTCAATGCGTATGGAAGGCCCAAAACGAACGATTTTTGTTTACCGATAATGTCAATCCCGTTTACTGACAATTTAATCGATTTTCCACGCGTTTATTTTTATGTTTTTTTTTTTGATGGTATGTATAATTTACTACCAGTAGAAAGCGCAAGCAATTCAAGCAAAATGTTTAAATTTTTGTTTCATGCACCGTAACAGAATTTGAGGTTGCGTATACGCCGTGTGCGTGCCGCGGGGCCTATGTACATACGCACATACACAGGTGTACGGGAGTGTGTGTATTGAATTTCGTGTTTATATGCATCTATATACGTATGTATATCTGTATATATATGTATATGTGTGTATGATATCTTCTGTTTGGGTTTTACGCTATCTCCTCATCATTGATTACTGCTCAAAATAATTGTGTTAACATTAAAATGCCGTTAGTGCGGCCAACGCAAACGGGTAACCGCTTATTTGCGGCGCATGTTTTCAGATTTAAGCAAAATTCCTAAACAGATAGAAATTATGCCCAGTGAGGCCTTTTGGAAGTTTGTGACAAATAGTTAATGAAATGCCGC
This sequence comes from Rhagoletis pomonella, assembly GCF_013731165.1. NCBI lineage: Eukaryota > Metazoa > Arthropoda > Insecta > Diptera > Tephritidae > Rhagoletis > Rhagoletis pomonella. Next base: position 68,616,721 of record NW_023458560.1, read on the forward strand.
CATAGTTGTGGTAGTGATGAATTCATGAATAACTTGCTTTGTCTTCCACTTGTGTGCTAAATGACTACCAGGTATGCACGAAGAAGAGTTGATGGCATATATGCCCTATGAAGTCGTCTTAACCGACTCTAATCGGGACCACAATTTATATGTGTTATCTCCGACTATAGGAGCATCTATTTTGGGTATTAGATGGAAAAAAAATTTATTTTAATTTTTTGAGTCACCATATGGAAATCTAAACTTGACCTCCTGCGCGACACGCCTTAAACATCTCCAATTGAGACCAGAGTTTGTATGTGATATCTGTGACCGTGATATAATCGATTGAGGGGGTGAGACTGAAAAAAAATCGTTGATTTGATTTTAAACAGGTTTTTATTGGAGAACTTTTTATTATAAGCAGTTTTTATTTATTTTTGTTACTCGCTTGGTCTGTTTAAAAGGATTTGTCAGAATGTGGGAATCGGGTAACTACCAATTTTTATTTGTTTTTCTTTTCTTCGCTTAGTCATGGTCAGGTAAATAAGGTTTGGTTATACGCGTATCAGAACTCTAGCAAGTTTATGAAACTTTTTGATAGAATTTAAAGGACTAGGAAAGTGGACAAATAGTGCTTATTTTAGAAAACCTAATCAGCAGTGAAAGAAAAAGGAGTGAGACTGAGGGCGCTTAAATATCAAAAAAGTTGGACCACTAAGGAGCAGATACCACTCAATTTTGTTCAATGTAACTGTTATACTTAATAAGGGCTACGGGCTATATTAAACGTTCCCGAATGGACTCTAAACGAATAACTATCAGTCAAGGTTCCCACCTATATCAAGTGGCTATTGAAAATCTTACATTCCCTTTTCCGACAGCCTCTCTTCAGTGTGGCAGAGTGGTGCCCTGTTCTTCCACTACATGATCCAATGGCAATTTCCCGCAATATAGCCAAGGCACAGCCCATATGAGCCTGATATCGAAGTATTCTCATGCGAATGAGGGGGTTGCTTCGGAGTCTAAATTTGAGATTGAAGGAAAGTCCCTAGCTTTGGGGGTGGGGAGAGGGTTGATTGCCCTATTTGAAAATGAGCTTAGAGTCAACCGATTACACACATTGGTCTCGATCTAGGATTGAAACTCACCCCCAATTGGAACCTTATATAGAGACGTTTTTATCCATAATAGTAAAAAATCTAATCAAAGGTGGCACACGGCGGCAGGTTGCCGTTTGTCCACACTCATGCGGCCCCTGTGCAACCTTAAGAGAATACTTAACTTACTAAAGATACCCAGATATGGCGTTACGAGGCTAGTAGCGATTCTTACTGGGTATGTGCCGGTTGGCACCTGCGTGAGAGAAGAACTCCATCGTATTAAAAATCAATGCCTACTATAGATAAAAAAGCACAATTTCCAATTTAAAAGTTATCAATATCATACCAATTTAGTCACTAGATTTACAGATTTCGAAATTTAAATTTCACCTCGCAACCAATTTATTGTCAAAACGCTGCTGTGCTAACCGCAATGTAAGTAAACGCTGAAAGTTACAGCCAACTGCTGTGGGAATCATAAAATATCACAAACGCTAAAAACATCACATTCACACATCCCCCCAGTTGTACTATTAAACACACGTACCCATACTCGAATGCAAACTACTCAAAAGGAAACGGAAATCGTTAGCATTAGACAGGTAGCTGAAATAAACGCGCAGATATCAAAGCCACCAAAAAGGCAAGGAAAGATTCGAACGAAGATTTAAAAGGAGTAAGCTGCGCGTGAAGTGAGCTGTACACATACATACCTACACGCGTGTGTTGCGACTTAAAAGCAGCGTGAATTTTATGACTTTTTTGGTATTTAGAAGGCTGCACTTAACGGGCGTGAAGCTACAAATGCGCTCAAGTGATGTTGTATACTTATATCTTTAAATTTATGCGAATGTGTAAAGTGAAATGTATGTATGTATGTATGTATGTCAAGTCAAGGTGGTATTTTGAACTGCCTCAGTGGGTGGCACACTCACACACTCCGCGTCTTCGCTGACTTTGATTTTATTAGATTTCAATTTGAGATTTTTCGCATTTCTTGCAGTTGTTGCTGCGGCTACCGCGTTTGCTAAATATTTGATGGTGAAAATGCGCAAGTCGTAAAGCGCTAGGTGTGTGAATCATAAATCAAAATGTCGTAAAAGTTGATGTATGCGCGCGCTCTGAAAAAAGTGCACAGATTTGTGGCGTTGATTGCTTTGAGGTTTGAGAATATTTTTGCCAAGTAATGTATAATATTTTAAAATATCGAAAATTATTATTATTATTCTAGATTAAGAACTATATTAATAATAAATTGAAAATCGAAATTTTCTGCGCTTTGCTTTAGTTAAGTAGTTTTTATTTGAAAACATTCTGAGCTTTCACTTTCGCATATTAGTGTATGTGTGGGTACTTCTATTCATCGCTCAAGTGACAAACATCCATATGCACATACACAAGGCTGACCATTTACGTATCATGACAGCAGACATTTAAGTTTCGCTACGCTTCAATGCAATGCTGTTTCATGTGACTGAAATCGAGAGTAAATGTTGTCAATACATGAAAGATTAAACTAATTTTTGGCAACTGAAATGCACTTTAACAACTTAAGTTTCTGGCAGTCAGTAGCGGGTGGCCCCCATTAGCTGCACTCCACCACATCTTCCACTTCAGCTTGGCTATTGAACTTTCGTTGGGAAATTGAAAGTTAATCAATTGCAATAATCTTTCTTGTGAAAAGAACTCTCGCATTCGCTTTCTTAAAATTTATTTAAGTAAATCTTTAAGACACAAAATTTTGTAGTTTCAACTCAAGCTTCGAATACCAACATCGACTACATCTCCGAGGCCAGCTAGAACCGAATGCGGCCAGCAAATCGTTTGCCATTTGTCGACACAGAGAAATTACTTTGCTGCGTGTCTGAGTGCAGTTTGCATTTTTAATGCCACAAGACGTAAAATGAAAGAAGACATTTGGGAAAATCATGCATTCGCTTCTTGGCTAAGAGCTGGAATTTAAAAGCGGTACAAAGCGAATATTTTACTAGTAAAATTTGGTGCACCAAAAAAAATTTAAGAGGGAAATACTTAAGCTTATAAAAATTATTAACTTAAGATAAGCTGAGTTGAACATTTTCACCTTTCCATCCCTCTGCACTTTTTTTTTTTAATTTTGAAAAATATTTTTTCTAATAATAATGGGACAGATATTTCAATCAAAATTATGTCAAAAAGCTGCAACTAAATTTGTAGTCGACTTTACTTTAACTATCAATATGCCCCATTATTTTGAGGTCCATATGAGTAGTAGTGTTAGGAATCTCATACTTTGAATCGGAATATAATGAGTCCAAGTCAATCAATCGTGATTTTCTATATCGTATACATGTAGGAGAATTGCCACCTGTTTAAATAAAAATCAATTTAAACTCAGTAAATTAGATGTTTGAGATATGTATCACATTCTGGCTGTTAGACGTTTGCGTTTGAAAATAATTTTAAGAGACTTGCCAGAGGTTCAAAAAGATAATTTCAAATTATTTAATAAGTTAAATGAATTATTAAAAGATAGGCATCAATCGAAATGGGTTTGAAAAAGATATACTTCTGAACTATTTTAAGAAAGGTTGCCACATGTTTAAAAAATCAAGTGCAACTTGAATTAAGGCAAATGAGTAATTGAATATGTGTCACAATAAAGGTGTCAGAGAAAAGCCGATTAAGAAGGTTTTAGTTTGAAAATATTTTGAGGAGGCTTGTGCCCACCGTTTGAAGTGTCGAATTAAATTAAATTATGCACAAGCTATATGGAATATTAAAATAAGTGTGTCAAACAAAGGAGTCGTAAGAAAATATTTTAGTTTAAACATTTAAAATAATTTTAATCTATTTGAAGAAGGCTGCCACTGGTTTTAAAAGTTACATTCAAATTATTCAATAAGTTAAATGAATTATTAATAGAAAGGCATCAATCGAAATGAGTTGGAAAAGGCTGAACTATATTTGGAGGATTGCCACGTCCATATATGAAAAATCGAATTCAACTAAATTTATCAGAAGATTTACACAATTTCGGGCGAAAGAGATTTAATTTTGAAAATACTTTTGATAGGGATTGCCACCTATTTCAAAATTCGAATTTAGTTAATTTATACACAAGATTTTTATGTTTATAATATATATTTAAGCCTGAGTGTCAAATGAAGGAGTTAGGGTTGATATTTATTCGAAAAGTAATATCTATCTAACTCACACTCATAAACGGCTTGAGGGATTTAGGTAAAATTTGTGGACGTACCGCTTATAACTGTGACTGAAATTAGGAATATTTTTTAAGTTTGTGAAGAGGGTGGCCACCTGTTTGAAATATGAAATTAAATTGCGGCGTTTTGACGTCATGTGGGTTCACTTTAGTAGCGCGTGGAATGCACACACAACTTTTTTTCACAGCCAGGACACTTTTTTTGCTCGTTTCTCAATAAGTTTCTTCATTTTCTTATTTGACACTAAACCCGTTATCGGTTTGAACCAAGTCCAGAAAAGCTCGCTAACTGCTTCTCTCCTTTGCCGATTTGAGCAATGTTAATTGAGGCGATGCCCACTAATTTTAAAGTATTTTAATTACAAAAATTTAAAAGCCTTAAATTTATATAGCTCAAGCTCAAAATGCATTCCCAACCCTTAAAGATGTATTAGTTAATTTTCCTTCTTGCAAATCACCTATTAACATCTCTAGTTTATTCATACGAACTGCATTACTTTTGTTCATTATTTTTATATTCCCACATATCCTCAAATGTATTCCATTACAATTAACTTGGCTCTTACAAATGAACTTCCGTCCTACACCTCTCACGATAATTTATTAGCAAAAGTTAATGAAATGAAAAATAAGCGCTTAGCATAATTCTGACTTGATATGTTACTTTTTACGGTACATTAATGAAGATACTTGCTCGCTAAAGGAGAAAGGGAAGTCAAGTAAGTTAGTGCCTAACTAGCTGACTGACTGACTGACTGACAATGTTTTGATTGATTACCACTTGGCATGCAACAGTGTGTGCGTAAGTACGAGTAATAGCTTAAGTTAAATGAGTGAGTGCAGAGACTAGAAACAAAGATGATGAGGCAAGGTAAAACATGCATGCACGCTTTCTTGGTGCTGTAATGGGATGATATTAAGAGATACCCAGGGAGAAATTGGCAATGTAAATATTTTGATTTTATCAAATGCTCCCAAAGGGGTTTACACTCTTCCTTGAATTATTGAAGATTGAGGGAATTGGGGAGAACGGCTAGACTTTAAGAAGGGTACTTAAAAAGATGTAATTGGGTTTTGATTTATAGAGCTAAATGGTGGATATTGCAAGCTGCAGGTGTATGGAGCTTAGACAGATATTTAGCTAATTTCAATTTCCTTTAAGGTTTTTCTTGTGTGGGGGGTATAGATACTTATGTATGTAGTCCTTGTCTAGTTATTATAATATTCTAAGCGGATTATATTCCCTATTGGGTCGTTACTTGGAAGAACGAACCTTATCAAAAAAAAATTTAAAGTATGTTTTTAGGTTGAAAATATTAATGTTAATGCGGTCGATAATATTTTTGTTGCTTCTTTGTTGATAAATACTAAGCGCCATACAAAATACAAACCTTGTATTTATATACATATATATTTATATCTGCATGCACATGTGTGTATTTATTCACATTACCTACATACATAACATATTTCTACCGTAGAGTGTTGGGAAAAAGATAATTCCGAAGTTGACTCCTCGCAAAAGTACAAAATTTCTTTTAGTACATCAAACTTTTTCATTTATGTGTGCTTATTTAAGTGTTTAATGGGATACACACATACGGATTTAAGTACGTATGCAAGTGAGAATCGTAAATTTAATGCACAAATGGATTTTCGGTACATTAATAAGTTTTGCGCTATGCTTCTTTTGCAAGTGGCGTAATTAGCCATTGATTTATGAGACTTTTAATGCAATGGTAAGTAGAACTTAATCATAACAGCGAAAAGTTTGAAGTAATGTATGAAGATGACTATGTGCGAAAAAAGGTGAATCCATTGCGAGAAAAGAAGTCCTTTAAATAAAAGCATTTGGCATCCCTTATCGACAAGTCGCAACAATAAGTTTTAAACTTTCTACTTAAAGACCCTATCTTTTCCAATAAGTTTAGTCGTAATCGAATCGTAATCTTCTTATCATTATCGTAACCTTATTACAATAATCTCGTTATATTAGTAGTATCGTTATCGTTATCTCGCCTCGTTATCGTTGCCCTAATGATAGTACCATCATTGTATTCGAAATCGCATTATCCTTATAATAATCTCAATAACGTAATAGCAACATCCTTGTGATTATCTAATCAGCATTACGATACCAAAATTTCATTATCGTAATCCTTTTTCTGTAACCGTAATCTAATAATCGTTATCGTGACATGAATATCGTAATCGTATTCTTATTATTGCAATTTCTTTATCGTAGACGCCATTTCAATATCGTAGATTTATTATTGTAATCGTACGATCTCATAACATAGTTGTAACGCCATTATTATGTTAAAATTATCGTAAATCTAATCTCATTTTCATCATTTTCGTTGAGACCATAAAAAATGAATTCCACAAAAATTCCACCTTCGAGAAAAATGGTAGGCAACTTAACAAATACTTACTCTAATATAAATTTACAAGCTCGCGGAGTTTAGGTGGTCGAAGTCCGTACTCGGTCAAATTTTTGCGACTTAAAAAAAAATTAAACTTTTTCAAACCTTAATATTTTTTTTTAAATTTTTAAATTTTCGTGAATGTTATTATTTGTACGTAGAAAACCCAAATACATATAGAGAGAAATATAAGTAACAAAAAATGCTCATGTCTTATTCATTTTGGGTATTCAACAGGGACTACCTTTTTTTTGTCAGCTTAGCCAAAACATATTGCAATTTCTTCGATATCCTTTTTCTCCATTTCAATCTTCAATTTTAACGCATTTCCTCTCTACATCTCTACTAAGTATTTACTGCATATCGCCTTTGGTATTGTTGGTCAATTTCCATTGGCTGCTGCCATTTGCATTCTTTGTTATCCGCTTAGTGTCATCGCAATTCTTGTTGTAATGCTGAGCTCAATGTTCTCCGCGCTGCGCAGCTGCTACGCTCCTCTACGCTTAACATCTTTTGCATGCTTATCATTTGCTTTGCATTCGAGTACGGGTATTACACGCAATAACTGTAAAAAATTGCGTTGTATTGACTGCGGTTTGGAGCTTGCCCGCAGTTTGCCAGCTTGCCGCAAATGCAATGCTGTGGATGCTTGTAAAAGTATTTGTAAGCGAGAGTTTTTTTGCTTTTATCGCTTGCTCATCGCGCATACAATTTACTTACACGCTTACAATAAACAATTGGCTTATAGATTACATTGTATCTTAGTTGAAGGAGTGTACTCTTCTTGTTTCTTCTGTAAGCGTTCTGCCTGCATATGTTGCATAACTCTTTAATCTTTTTGTTGTTGTCAATAATGTAGGATTATGTTGTTGTATTATAAATATTGGTTTTTATTCGGTTGATTGCGCAGATATAATTGTGTGCTAGAATGAGAAAGAAGAAAAATCGACGGTTTTGGAAATTGCTTATATGTAGAATACGTAGCTGATACTTAAAGTTAAAAAAAAAATGCACTCATTAAGGAAAGCAAAGGTTGAAAAAGGCACTTCCGATAAAAAAGTTTCGAACAAAAGTTACGCATTTTTATCCTTACAGGTCTATTCTGCACGTTACCGAAGATTTTGTAACCGGAAAATTTTATTACCAAAAAATGTTACCAGTTCTTTCACCGCGATTCTAGGTTCGTTGGTAATGCAGTTAAAATATTCAGCAATTCAGCTATGAAGAATTGTGCAGATTCTGGCATTGCATATTTCACGGGGCAATACTTTGTTACCAGCTTATGAGATGGTAACAAAATTTACCGGTTACAAGAGTACAGAGAATGCGAAAAGGGTTTAAAAATTTACAGGAACTTTATTTACCGGTTACAAACTTTTTATTACCAGCGCAGAATAGACCTGTTAGAATATGAATCTGTACTAAAAACATGTATATCCAATTAGAAAAAATGGACTTCCGGTCAGTTTAACCCATTTTCGGTCGAGACCGGAAGTCGGTAATACCACCAAAATATAGGGAGTAATACCACGATTTAGTAGGTAAAATTTTTGCGGTTTTCAATAAAAACATTTCCCCCCATTTTAGGGGGGGTTCTAGAACACCCTGTATGAGTACACATGTATGTATATACATATATGATTAGTTGGTAGTTTTATTTTTCAAACCTAGTCACTGATATGCAGTAATTTATAGCATTTTAGCTTCAGTGCAAAGGTCGATTTTGGTAATTTATGTATCACTGCAAATTCTCTCAAAGTAAACATTCAACTCAAAAACTCAACCTATAGGTGGTGTGTACATGGCGCTGTTAGGTATACATATACTTCAGTTTTAACTAGCCTGATTAATTTAGTGTCTCTCAAGCAGAACTGATGGCTATGTCAAAAGACTGATAAGATTCTTAATCTCAGCATTTGCATTTTCACTGAGAGCCTGTCGGCTATGAAATCCCTAACAGCTGAATGCAAGAGTAGGTGCTAAATGCCGCTGCTGGCCATTTCGACATCGATAACAATTGCAAACCCGACAAACTTGCCCATCTGGGCACAATACTACCAAATGCAAATATCAGTAAAACGCTTAGTATACTTAGGCAACTGCACAAAATTATATAGACGTAATGAAAAATTCATTACAGAACCTTTTTATTACTTTACCAGATCATTCTGACTGAGCAGTTATGGCTTAGTTATAACAACGCGATTCTTACCGGACTTTTTCTTATAGAAACATATGAAAGTAGACTTGGTCCCCTGTCGATTGACTACAGTAGAAGTTGTTTAAATGAGAAAGAGGAGAGAATCACAAAATATCTGCTCTTCTATTATTTAGAATTAGCTAGACGTAGAGCAAAACTGTTGGTAGTCAATCTCATCAATGATTCTTTTGATCTGAGATGAAAAACTTCTCCATATTTTGTTGCTTTCGGGGGAATGAAGATAACTTAAAACCCCAGCTGCACCACCAAGCAACTTTAGGTTAGATTAGGTTAATCTGGCAGGCGTTGAGCCACAAATAGATTGGTAGGTCCTTAGCGTTGCCAGTTGGAGCTCGTTTTTACGCGTTAAAGTAGATATCACAAAGGATGTCAACGTTTTTTGCGAATGTAAGTAGAAATGTCAGCCCACTTTGAGATGTCCTCTAACTTCTCGAATTGGTAGGCTCCCAAGCATTTTAGTCGCGCTTTTAACAGTTCAAGACATCGGCAGAGAAGATGCTCCAAGTTTTCCCTGGTCTCCCGCTTATGACACTTCTTCCACCTATCCACGCTAGTGATACCCACTTTTAGTAATAACTCTGCAGTCTTCATTTGATAGCCGTAACAAGAAGCGAGTATAGCTACTTCTGCCGTTTTTGCACATAATTTTTCAGTTATGCAAGTGGTTAACTCCTCCCATTTAGCCCTGAACTGTCTAGTTATATTATAGTCTGTTTCGTTGTACAAGTGTTGAAGTGATCCCGTTATGATGCCTTGTTCGTGGCATTCCACCACACCAAAGCGCCATAGAGCAGTATTGGTCTGACTATTACAGTGTAGCACCAATGCATCAAGGCAGGTGGCAGACCCCAAGTGACTCCCAGCATTATTTTACATGCATAAAGGGCGTTACTGGCCTTGTTCATTACTACTCTCAAATACTTCGTGTGGTCTTTGATTGACAGCTCGATGCTACCTAGCCTCGTGAGTCTCCACACTGAGACCTTATATCTTCTTGTGAAGAGTATAAGGCCTGTTTTGTCTACGCTGACCCCTAGTCCCGCTCGAGATGCACATTGGTGGACGACTTTCAATACACAGTTCATTACATTACTGATCGTGTCTAGATACTTCCCTGTTACTACTACGGCTATATCATTTGCATACGCCACTTGCTTGGGCGTCTTTTTACCCTAGCGTCATTCCACTCCGCTCATATTTTCGTGTGGCCTGAAAAGCCTATACTCCACAGCGAAATAGCAGGTTCATCGCCTATTGATTCGATGCTATTCATAATATAGAATCACTTGAGACATTACTGAATGCTTCGGAAATATCCAGAGATACCCTTCGATCAAATTCTTTGTATTCTATAGCTTTCTCGATGTGTTGTACTAACGAGTATAGCAGTCTCCGTGGACTTGCCCTTAGTGTACGCATGTTGGGCCTTAGCCAAGATGCTTCGGCAGTGTGTCCCTGATATGAGTGTCCAGAATTTTCCAGCATTTTAAGGAGGAATGAGGCCAGACTTTTGGACCTGTACTGCTTAAAGAAAACTGGGTTTCTCTTGCCTGTCTTGAGTATAAAGACAACCCTCGCTTCTCTCTATAGTACCGGCGTATAGCTCAGCCTCAAACAGTCCAAAAATATCGCCTTCAGCCATGGTACCACAAGGCGACTAGCCTCCTGGGACTGGGAATATTCCGCCTACTCCCGAGGATTTGTAGTGCTCAAAACTGACGAAAAAAATTTAAATTCGAAAATTTAAAAGTTTGCTTAAGCGCTGCTCACCACCTCAAAGGTAGGTAAGTTTTATACACAGTAAGTTAGTGAAAAATATGTACCCATTAACATTGGCTATAGTTATAGTTTGACTCGCCTTGGCATTGCATTCATTTAATTTGATTTCATGATCACATCGATTTAGTTGCCATATGCCAAGTCATTTATTTCCACTTTTACCTTTTCCGTTGACAGTGAACTTCTTCCATTCTATGCATCAGGTGCCTACAAATACACCAACATACATTTGTTCGAGGTTTGAGGTGATGTCTGCAGACGCGCAGTTATCAACAACTCTTTACTTTTAGAACTACAGCAATAACAACATTAGCGGTAATAGAGCCACTACCGAAGCAGCTGTAGCCCCTATGCAGCAGACTATTAAATTACTCAACCGTTGTGAATGCGATTCTTCTCAGTTGCAACTTAGCCAAGGCAAAGGGATTTGCTTTGCGTCCTTTTCTTTCTGCATGCCTTTACCAACGCTGCTTTTGCTGTCTGGCATGCAAATGGCGAATAAATCAATGTTGCAGCGCATAGCGTAACGCCATTTTTTATGCAAAGAAAGCGATGGCGCTGGAGCTGGCGTTGGATACTTATAACATACATAAAAACAACAATAAATAACAAATTCATGGTTACTTTTCATATGGTATGTGTTTATTAACAACAACAACAACAACAACAAATTGGTATGAATTTCATATAAGTTGGTATGGAAGGAGAATATTTATGGGGTGGGAGAAACCGAGCAGCGGGCAAGTAAGTAGTTGGCGAATTATGATGTTGCTTTTAAAATTTAAGAAAAAAAAAAGAAAACTAAAAATAAATTACATTATTATTACATAAAACAGTTGGCTCGCCATAAACAAGCAATGAAATGGTGTAATGAAATAACCACAATTGTTTTTTTTTCTCTTCATTATTACTCCAGTTTTCTGCTGATCCGCGAATGCTGAACATAAATACTTGCCCGCTATTTACATACATACATATATTCCACATTCGCTTAGGCAGAGCGTGAAGAAACAGCTTGTAATTAATATGTTTATTTGCTTGTCAGCAGATGGCTTTTATAGTTTATGTTTCCAACTCTCGCTTGGAAGAGAGGCTTGCAGTAGTTAGTCAGCCTGCTGGATAGGAAAACAATATGCCTGTGAAGCAAAAATGTACAAGAATTTCTACCTCTATGTAAATACATATGCATAATCAAAAATGTATGTGGTTGAAATATTAACAGAGTTGAGGATAAAGTTGCAGTAGCGGCTATAAATTGCGTATACTTTAGGCAGCACAAACGATGCTGAAATCAAAGACTAAGCTTCCAGACCATACTGTCCAAGGATGCTATTAGCTATGGGCGATTTTTCTCTCTACCGCCAAGTTAAATACTTACTGAGGCTATAGTTTAAGAACCTGTTGTAGACCTTTAAATCAAAAAGACATAATAAAAACAATTTTGCATGGTTATTTTCACGTTAATATTCAAATCCTCTCTCATTGTATGTATAACGCAATTTTCTCATGACTTAAAAAATAGAAGCTATAACTTCTATTAATTATTCTGATTTTAGGATAACAGTTTTCTTTGAAAATTTGATAAGAGCTGATAATTGTATCCTCTATTATTTTAAGCAAGAAATACATACATATATATCTATGCACCTAGTATTTTTTTGTGTGTTCTTTTTTAAGGCAAACAAAAAAAAATATGTTTGCTGAGCAGAAAATAGCTGCTAATTTTTGCTTTTTATATTTAAGGCGTTGCCAAAACCAAAAAAATATAACTACGAAACCAGGGGTCAAGTATAATAATACTGCGTTTTAAGTTTTTTTCTCAAGATTTTTAATGGACTTTGTAAGTTTCACAGATATTATTAGCTCAAAATATTATTTTAAACAATTTAGTGCAAAGTAGAATAATAATATGGGAATCAATTTGAGTAATAGCACAGGTTTACAAAAAAAAAGTTTCTGCATATTGAACCCTAAGTTATACGACGCGCTGAATGCGAATCCGAGGTCTGATAGCCCCGATCACGTCAGGTTCGAGGTCATTTGAAGGGCAAGTAGGGAAAAATTCATTGATTCATTGGTTTTAGACACGCTGAACCCGAACTCGAGGTCCGTTAACCTCCATAATGTCAGGTTCGCGGTCGCTTGAGGGTCAAATAGGACAAACAAATTATTCAATAAAAAATAAAAAGAAAATTAATTATGGGAGTCCCTTGATTCTTCAAAGTAATCTAGTGGTTATGCCAAGAATCAATAAGCATAATTTTTTTTTTGTAAACCTGTGTAATTCCCTACAATTGAATATAGTTTAAGTTGTGCTTTGTTGTTTACTGTTCGAATTTTTTTCGAGATATTTCTCTTAGAAATCTTGGGTTTTTTTCCGGACGCTTTAGAGTCCTTCTGTATGACTCGCTTATTTTTTTTTTGGAATTGCTTGGAAACTTTTGGGACATTTAGTTGTTTTTCCGGGATATTTCGGCAATTTCGGAACTGCTCGCATTTAATTTTTCGTTATTCTTTTGTTTTTTGTCTTGAGATTTTTTGCGACTTTTTTGAATTTGTCAGTATGTGAAAATTAAAGGAAAAAAAAGAACTACTTAAATAAAAAAAGTTCCTACTAATTACATAAATGAAATTTAAAAATAAATATTATGCTTTTTAAAACAAAATCTAAAAAAACAATGTAATTAAAAAAACTTAAATGAATGAAAAAATAAGTAAGTTACTAAAAAGCCAGTAAAATTTTTTGATTTTTTCCGTATCTGAAAATTAAAAGAAAAAAAATAAACAACTAATTCAATAAAAAAGTCCCTAAAAATTACATAAATGAAATTTAAAAATAAATATTATGCTTTTTGAAAAAAAATTTAATTAAAAAAAAAATAAATTAATGAAAAAATAAGTAAGTTCCTAAAAACCCAATGAAATAAACAAAGCATTTTTCATTTTAAAACAATAAAATCTAAAAATAGGAAGAAATTTGAAAAGAAAAAGTGAAGTAATAATAAAACTCGTACCTAAAAATTTAAGTACATATATTTTACCTCTTAAAACAATACAATTTAAAAATTAAAGTAAAATTAAAAAAGGGTAAAAATTTAAAAACACTTCCCTTAAAACTAAATGAAATTAAAAACAAATATTTTTTTGATTTTTTTAATTTAAAACAAAAAAATAAGTTACTAAAGATAAAATGAAATTGAAAAAATATATATTTTTCTTTTTAGGACAATGAAATCTATTAAACGAAAATTAAAATAAAAAAGAAACAAGTAAGAAAGTCTAAGTTCGGGCGGGGTCGAACATTAAATACCCGGCGCAAATATTACATATATGCCTTTTCACCTTTCCGAAAGCTACCGCTACATGGTAAGCCGGGGTGAATAAATTTTGAGTAAATTAGCGTCCTTAAATTTCGAAATATTGACGTTTCGAGCATTTCCAAAATTTACCGTTATATGAAAAGCCGTAATTTTAGTCCGATTTCAATAATTTTGAACGTTTTGCTTTTATGTGGCAAGCACAATAACCATACCGAGTTTGGTACAAATTGGTAGAACGGTTACCGAGATACATATATGTGATCATAAGTGGGCGGTGCCACGCCCATTTTCCAAAATTTTGCCATTAACGTATTTCTTGGTAAAGAAATGTTGCAAGCATCAATTTTGAATAAATAAGCTTTAATATTTACGGATTTATCGAAGATTTCGTATTTCTCCAAACTACCGTTATATGGGATGTGGGCGTGGTTATTGTCCGATTTTAAAAATTTTCGGGCATTTGGTATCCTGTACCAAGGCCAATAACTGTGCCAAGTTTGGAAGGAATCGGTGCAGCGGTTGCCAAGATATACACATGTAACACTAAGTGGGCGTGGCTACGCCCATTTTTCAAAAATTTATAATATTCTTATTTTTCGTCTAAAACTTATTGCAAATATCAATTTTGAGTGAATAATCTTCAGTAGTTACTAAAATATCGCAGTTTTCGTATTTCTGAAAATTACCGTTATATGGGAGGTAGGCGTGGTTATTGTCCGATTTTGCCCATTTTCAATACCAGCCGTCCTACGCCCGAAAGAAGTACACGTACCAAGTTTCGTTAAGATATCGTAATTTTTATTCGAGTTATCGTGTGCACAGACGGACGGACGGACGGACGGACGGACGGACAGACAGTCACCGCTTAATCGATTTCTCTTTTCATCCTGATCATTTATGTATATCTATCTCGATTCGTTTTGCCTGTTACAAACAACCGTTATGTGAACAAAGTTATAATACCCTTGTGCACAAGTGCGCTCGGGTATAAAAAAAAACCCTTTTCCCGAGCACTGTGCTAGTATAACAAAAGTCTTTCGAGCTATCTTCATTTTGCCAATTCAAAGTGCTATTTCAAAAGTGTTTTGAAGAAATCGTTTATAATTATGAATTTTGTACCATTAGGCTTAGTCTGATTTTATAGGATTTGGCGAATTTAAATTGATGCCAGTTTTGTTTTAAATTTAGCAAATGATTTCGAGATATTCAATGTGCCCCCTATTTTAATTAAAGGAAATAATTTTTCTGCCACAGCAGCAGCGCACGACTTCATTTTCCCAAATAAGAGAGGACACTAGCGCTGCTGCACATCAAAAAAAATTCATTCAACCTGTAAAATTTGATGACCCGTTTGACATTTTATGCAATTAACGCAGGACCCATTTTCAACGAGTTGTCCTGTTTTTTCTGCAGAGGGATTCGATCTTGTCTATGTGTGGGTATTTTCAAACAGAATGTTGGGCCAGTTTTCTGATTGCAATGCCCCATATTCATACAAATGTAATTCTTCGTTTCCTGTCAGTCATAATTAAATTTTTTTACATGAAAATTGCTCATGTGTTTGTAATGAAATCATGGTGCTATATGTGTAAGGATGCATGCAAGTAATGAGAAGAGTGTTATGGTAGGTTGAAATGGTATATAAAAATTAGGTATGTCATTGCTTTTAGAGAGTTCTGAGTAGTTCATTAATTTTGTAACTTTCAAACCGGAAATTATTTGAAGACAAGAATTTCGTATGTCGTCCATAACCTAAGGAGATTGGCATCTGATTGTTTGTAACTTTGTTCATTCATATTTTTTTACGCTATGTGAATGCTTTGCTACATTTTGATTCTTAAGTTTTAATTTGTCAGCAGTTTATATCACTACATATTTCCCTTGCAATTCAATTTTACTTTAAGATTGGAAAAAATATGAAAAGAATTAACGAGCACCACCGCATGACATTAGTTTGCAGAGAGAGTTGCTGCCGCATCACTAGCCCTCTAATAGTCGCAGTTTCGCGTGAGTGACCTAAATAAACAAGCAACTCTGGCGCAACGCCTTTTTTTTTTTTGCTTACCAACCAGTCCCCGGAGTATATTCGTGCGTTCGCTCAAAGGCCGCTAAAAGATTGTTGTTGTTGTTGGTTTGCATTGCGCTGCTATAATTTCTGTTGCGCTCTACGAAACTCCTTGTAATTTGCCTTCTGCAATAATCCAGCTGGCGAGCTGCTTGTTTTGGCCCCATTTTTTTTTTTTACATCGCTTTCGCAATTTTCCCCCATTTTCTTCGGCATTCATTTCCTGCTCGACCAGATTGAAAAATGCGATTTCTCATTAAAATGCTGCCGTTTCCAATTAGAAAAATGAACTCGCAACAATTTCATGGATTTGTGGAGTTGCTGTTGCTTGTAGTTAATGTGTTTTTTTTTAATGTTTTTATTCAACTTCAGGCCTGTGTTCGCTGGCAATTCACAAATATTTTGCGTTTAATTTTAAAGTTAGAGTTCCAAATACTTGGCGAAATCTGGTTTATTTCTTGACCTTCAAGGTTATTAAAAGTAAAATAGAAAATCAAAGCAGTTTCTCCGAACATTTGTGCTGGGTTTGAAAACTAGTTTGTTATGAGAACCGAATAAGGAAATTTCAACTATTGTTATCCGAAAAATAAGATAATAACTAATAGAATGATATGGCATGTCGAAGTGCAAAATGTGATAAAACTCACACTACTGGCTTTCAGATTATCGAGATGATACGAACTTTTTTGTGCCTAGCTTATCAACGTTTTACCAGACATGACAGATGCTTAGTGCTGCCACCTTACATATATACATATTTTTTAATTTAATTTAATTTTTAGAAACTTCTTTTCTTTTTTTGCTTGATTTTTTTCCTAATTTAATTTTCTTTGAATATTTAGTTGCTATTCTTTTAAAAAGAAGAATATTTTTTTAATTTTCGTTTTATGGCCGAATTTTATTTTAATTTTTAGATTTAATTATTTAAAAAACAATTTTTTTTCTAAATTTAATGAAGTTTTTAGAGTTATTTTATTATTTTTTCTTTTTCTAATTTAATTGTTTTTCTGTTAATTTCACTTTATTTTAATTTTCAGATCTTAACTTAAGAAAAATATATGCACGCATGTCTTTATTTCGTTTAATTTTTGAGGGCTTACTTTTTTTTTTTTGCCCTTTTAATTTAATTTTCTTGTAATGTTTGTTTTAAAATTAAAAATTATATTCAAAAAATGTATTGAGCTTGAGGCCGATTTCAATGGAAGCTCAATAAATTTGTTAAATATAATTGCTTGAAGGCAATAAAATAACAAAAAAATAATTTAAAAATAAAAATATATATTTTTTTTCACATCAAGTATTCTTTTCTTCTCATTTGATTTAATTTTTTGTCTACTCTAATTTTTGATTTTATTGGTTTAAACAGAAAACAAATATATATTTTGTTATTTCATAAAATTTTTTTAATTATTTTTATTTTTTTTTCTTTTTTTTCATGTTTTTTTTTGTTTTATTATTTATTAGTTTTTATTGTTTTAAAACGAACGATATGTAGACATATTATTTTAATTTAGTTTCCTTACAAAAAAAAAAACTTATTGCTGAAATGCCAAGAGCATAACGCTAAGGCCTCTTCGTTAGCATATGCACCTTTCAGTAAGTCTTTCGAAAGACAGTAAAGAGCATTCCAGATAGTTACCAGAATTGACAATTGTCTTACGAAACAGTTTTGTCTTCCGTGTATGGAAAGACAGTTGCCAGAATTGCCCTGTTAATCTGCACATATTATATTTTATTTGATTGAGAATTTATCAAACCTCTAGTTGTAAGTAAAGTTGTTTGTTGTGTTACTTCCATTTAAATTTAAAGCATATTTAGTACATAATCGCTTGTATTTAGTACAGTATAATTTTATTGGCAATCATGCCTAAACGTATACAAATAAATCACGAAATTAAAAGTTTCGACATTTTGCCAGCGATCCTACATTCGCTCCGCATTTTCTGTAATGACTCCTCCTTGCTTGTCAGCACCGCTTCGGTGCCTCTTCTACAATTTTCTTTCCCCGCTCCTCTTCCTTCAGTTCCGAAACTACTTTTAGGCGGTTTACTTAAAGTTGATTTGCCACTCCCTAGTGGCGCATTCGCGCTGTTTTCCGGGTGTTTAAATTGTCTTGTCATTGAGTTGTCTGGCCGCAGTCGCACACCAACGCCTATCCGTACAAACATTTACTAAACACATACCCCTGTATAAGTAGTATGCAGTTACTTAACTTTCCCACCACCGCTAGCCGTATTTCGCGTTTGTGTGTACGCCATTTAAATTGCAATTATTTAAAGTCCCTTAAGGATTTCCACTCATTATGTTAATTTTCTTCTTCAAGGCGCACACAAAAATACACAAACATCTAGTACATGCATACATACACACTGGCAAACATAAACACAAGTACGCTTCAATGAAAGTTCTCTCGAATAAATTCACTGTTACACTTATACCCGCGTATTTTCTGCAATATTTACGCACAAAAGTAGACTACGAAATCGAGCAACCGCTTCGTAGTCCCTACGTCCTTCCACTCTTTGGGCTCTGTGCTCCGCGCAAGTAGTAAGTCGCTTTGTTCTTGCGCCGATTTCCGAAATTTATGGAGCAGCACTGTCACAAACGCCGCATTTGCAGTGCATTGCGCTTTGCTTGCTTTGTTGTTGTTGCTGTTGTTGTGTTTATTTTATGTGCTCTCCACTCTGACTAAGAAACTTGCATTTTTTTTTATCAGTTGCTGTGTCGCATGCAAAACAATTTAATTAAAAGTTTTGTGTTAAGTTCATAAATTACAACTACAACTATAATGGTCGGTCAGTCCGTGGCGAGGGTCACAGAGATGCAAGGCCAACCAACAGCGGTTTCGTAGGGGAAAAATTTAAAGGAAGAAAAAATAAAGGAAATATTTCACAGAAAATACAGTAAGAAATATATTTCCATGCGGGAGGAAGATTAACCCGTTTAGAGCCGTGGACTCGACATAAAATACGTTTGGAATTCTAGACCAAGAGGTTGATAAGTAGATAGTTTTTTTTAGATTTAAAAGCTTAAAAAAACTTGGTGTTTCTTAAGACTACCACTATGAGTTAATAAACTCATTTTGGCAGAGGACTATTTATAGGGTCTGCGTCTTTCTTAGATATATACCATTGAGCGATGCAGGAGAGGTCTTTATTCCTAAAGAAGGGAACACAGGCCCAGCACTTAAAACTATTTTCGACCTATCAGCTTATCTTCAATGAGATGGAGGAACTTCTGAGTCTTAAGATTACGCGATTTCTAAGTTCCGAACTTTTCAGCGATGCTTAAGTTGTTGAACTAGGAATGTACCATAAAGAACTCGCGATGACAACTTTTCTGGACGTGGAATATGCTTTTAAAGGATATAACTTGGCATCTAAACGCTCCATGGTTGCTAAAGTATCAGATCCATAGAATATCCTTGGGATCGACTATATGTTGACTAGAAAAAGTATGAATGGCTCTTTGAAACCGGCTAGAGAGTGGACTTCTGCTTTCTGTGTTGTGCAATTTATCGTGCTAAGGGACATTCTTCTACCTCTCAAACCGAATGTCACTATAAAAGAGATTGCATATGGAGATGATTCCGTAATCCTGCTCGACAACTTGACGATCAGTGATATACTATAAGCTAAGATATTACACCAGTGTGGCCACATTGCCGCCAACTTCTTAGCCTCGCATAGCGATGCACCGCAAATGCCTCAAATTTATGGAAGCCAATTCTTCGAGTGCCAAGACTAAGTTGGGAAAACTCCATTCGAGGGTTTGCTAGGATTTGCAAGAAAGTCGAGGTGGCTTAAAGATTTAACCTAACCTAGCCCATTTTATTAAAGCAGTGCTGATGATTGAAGGATGTAGAGGATAAAATGATGGGTTAAAGCTTTCGGTTTGCATTTTTGCTGTAAAATTAAAAGATTTTACTGTAAATAATTACAAATTTTTTTAATAATTAATATTTTATACAAAAAAAATAAATAAATTTAAAAAATATAGAAACATTGGGAAAAGTTGAGTAATATATGTGTTAAGTTAAAACACGTTTAAAAAACCGGGAAGAACTTTTGAAATATTTCTTTCCCGCTAAAGGGTTAAACTGGAGTTAAAGATTTACATAAAAGAAAGAATACAGAGGCTATGGCCTCTGGTCTCTCACAAAATGTTTGCAAACTTTTTTTTGATGCACTTTTTACTACCAAAACTTTAAAAGACATAACTCAGAAATGAACCAGCACATAATTTCAGAAAAATTACCTTCTGCTTGCCAAGCAAATGGCAAAAAGCAAATTATAAAAAAAAACCAAACGAAAGAAAAACTTAAAAAAATACCAGCAACGCGAAATCTTCACAGAAATTAAAAAACTTTTTGTGGCAAAAATGTATTTCTTAGTGGCACTTTCGACGGTCCGTCCAAAATTATTTTGCTTTGTCTTCTCTGGCATTTGATTGCGCTCAACTGTGTTGTTGTTTGCTTTGAAATTTTTTGTTTGCATTTGCCTCAAATTTTTGGTGAGAATTCCGCGCGAAGTACTGTTAGCAAAAATCATTTTTTTTGTTTCTCTTACATAATATTTCCAGTTGCTGCATACTTTACAATTCGTCCTACTCTTCTTCTTTTACATGCTGCGCTAGTTTTGCATAAGCAACTGCTCATTAAAAGTTGCCTTCGGTGCGGCACTCAATTACAAATGAGTAAATTGAAGAGTAAATTTTCGCGGGATTTACACTAAATAAATATTTAACTTGAATGTTTAAATTTTACTTGGGCGTCTGCCAGGGAACTTTTGTTGGTAATCGTTTTATGGAAATTGAATTGTGCTATTTATTTCGTTAGTATAACCGATTTTGAAATTGGCACTTATTATAAATTAAATTTTGTTTTGCGTAGGAAACTTAATAAAATAAAATATTTTGGATTGTATTTAATAAAAGGCGCGTGTACTCGTACCCCATGACATTCTATGTGTCAACATCTGTGAATGGCTTGGATAAGTATTCAGCGATTCAGTTGCATATATAAATAGTTTAGGTTAGAGAGCAATCATAGAGCATAGAAGGTCAATTCATCACTTTCGTGAAGTAGTCCTGAAGTGGTTCCGAAAAAGTGGGGAATTTGTCCAGAATGTATGTTGAACAAGCCTTGAAACGTCCCTTAATTTGCCCCAAGAACGTTCTTCCCCCATCTGTCCCTACGAGGCCTTTAAACCAAGGGGTTCTGGCTTTGTAATGTAGAAATCTAATGTTAGTTGTCCATCGCTGCTACGAGTATAAAATGTCTGCATTTTATTTACGCCTTGTCACTTTTCTACAGTTATGTCTGAAGGTGCCGAATTTAAATTTGATAATTTGATTCTTTAAAGATAGAGGAAGGTTCGTTTATTAGATATCGGACTGTTTCGTGAGGTTCCTCCAAGTTCTGAGTGGTTGGTGCGCACCGTGGCGTATACGTAACTCCTTTTCATACTTTACTTTCCTTTGCCTGTGATATTTTTTAAGATTTGTGATAACAAGAATATCCCAGGCTAGTTATTTAGGTTCGATTTTGAACATTTAGAATACTGTTGAGGTGCTAGAAGAGGGTTGTCACATATTTTGTGTGAATATCAGCCGAAATGAGTTTCAAAAGGATTTATTTGTTTATGTCAGGCATCAGTTAGTAGGAGATTTCAGAAGATTTTAGTTTGAAAATTCCTCAACAGCCGTTAAGTGAAACCTTAAAATATGAGCGTCAAACGTGCGAGTTTTAAAAAAACATTAGTTTGAAAATATTTTTGATTAGAATAGCCGCCTGTTTAATGAGTTAAATTCAATTTTGGCATTTTAACGCTCTGCGGGTTCATTAGTAAAATTTAATTAATAGTAATGCTGAATGAACTTAGGTCAGATGTTTCACCGAAAATTAAATTTAGCCAGAAGCTAGCTTCATTCTTTTTACACAGTTTCTAATTTACGCAAAAATACCATAATTCTGGTAAATGCCAATTTCAGCTAAAAGCCAACCAACAGCTTCAAAGCTTATTAGGAATTAGCTTATTAAATAAAAGCTTGCGGCAAAGCCACAGCAAACGCGAAAAAAAAGAAAAATACCAGCGAATTTGAACTTACTACCCACGCTGACATTTGTTACGAGCGTACCGCGTACAATGACAAGATGAAAGCAGTAAAGCAAAATGCTAAGAGCTAACAGGTAAACAGCAAATTTGAACTTTTTTTTTTGTTGAAAACTTACTAATGTTTATGTATAAAAGTACGCAAGTATGTTCGTACATATGTTTTTAGTTCCTTAGATATTTGAGTGCAAACAACCACACGGAGCCGTTGTCAGTGAACCGCATTTTTTTGCAAAAGAAAGAAAACCAAATAAGCTCATTATTAATTTTTGACCCAAGCGCATTTTGTTAATTTAGTAGGTGAATGGCTGGTAAGGGCAAATATTTCAGAAATACTATTTCCAAAGCTACGAACAAAACGTTATTCCGCTTGAAATGAAAAGTCTGGCTATAGCCGCCGGCGAAATGACATTTTATGGCAGAGGTGAAGATGAAAAGTGACTAATTTGAAATGAACGAAGGCAAGAAAGCAAAGGTCCGACAATAGTGAAGTGGGATGAAAAAAAAATCGAAATGGAAAAAAACATCAGGCAAAATGGCAATGGCTGAAATAGTAGGACATTGTGAAAGTAGGGACAGGTGGCTAGCGAAAAAATATGGAGCAAATGTATAAATGTCATGTCCAATTTATATCGCAGCTACAACAAACTTTTCGCCTTACCTGAACGGTTGGAAGGGGGAGTAAGGCAACAGAGAGCGTATATTTAGAACCAAAAAAGCAACAAAATAAGACATGGATCTCCTATTTACCTTCATCCTACTTTCATAACAACACGCTTACTACAAAGCAGTCCGTGCTGCGTACATTTTTATTCGCCTGCGGCTCAGCGGATAGTGAAATGGGCCTCGTTCCCTACCTCCTTACGAGATTCGCTCGCCAATGTAGTGGCTATTGTAATAAGAAAAGTAAATAAGCAGCGCAGCGCAGAAAAAAGTGGCAGCATTGGATTTCAACTACACAGCTTGTTTAGTATGTAGCTGCAAATGTTTACCTGCGGCGCAAAAGCGTGCACTTTGGTGTGCCAAGTGCGGATGATGAAGCGCGCAAAAAAAGTTACGTATACGCCATGTCCGGTGTGAATTTACACAACGAAAAGAAATGTGAGCTGTCACAAAAAATGACAACTAAATTGGTGAGGCGCGGTAGGTGGAAAATAGCACACAAAATAGCAACAAATGAGAAGGCGAGTGAAAAAGTAAGCAAAGCATTATACAAAGGTGAAGCGAAGTGGAGAGCGAAGAAAAAACTTAGAAAATATTTATACCAGCTTATGACTGTTGTAAACAAGTTAGAAACAGCTGTCGTGGTGGAAAGTCGAGAAGCAGCTATGATATGGGGAACTTAAACTAATACTATTAAATATAGCTACTCAAGGTTGAAGTAATCAGAAGTGAGGAAGTATACTTTACCTTTAAAGCCGTTTGAAGTTTTGAGTTTTAACTAAATATTTACGCTTTCATCGTTGAGGATTGGCTGATGTACAGAATAAAAAGTTACTAACATTCCTAAAGGTTTTTTAAGGTAGTGCAATTAAGACTTAGGAAAGAGTAGCAGCCAAGTTGAGGATACCATCTCTTTCGAAGTCTAGAAACAACTTGAATGAGAATTGAGATGAAATTTGAAATGTAAAATGATAATCGCTATTAGATAGCGCCGCACAGTGGTCTGAATAGAGAGCCTAGAGGGAAAAAACTACACCAACTCATATCTACCAGTTCATGGGGCCACTAATTAAAAATCTGTAGTCAGGTTTCAAAAATCGAATATGGCGGACAAATTTTAAAAAAGGTATTGAATTCGCTCAAAATTTGTTAATCAGGGGTATTCGGGACCGCGTATTATGAATCTGACCATACATTTTTAATTCCAAAATGGCGGAATAATTTTTAGAAATTTATTCATTATTCAAATTAGGCTCCTCTTCAATTAAAATATTAAACAAAGTTGACTATAATTTTCTATGTGTGTGTAGTTTAAATGTTAAACAACATCTCAATAGATTTTTGGCAAAATTGGGCAGAAATTTTTGTGAAGTTTTGACATCTGGTAAAATCTATTATAATTACATTTTTCTCATACTTAAAAAAATGTATGTACTTCATTGTGATAAATGAAGAACTAATAATTTTTAAGATCACCCGATTGAACGTCACAATGCTAACGACTATTTAGACAAAAAACATTTCGATTAAAACAAAAACTTATGTCTCTAGCCAACTCTGAAATTTTATGTGCAAAATGCAAAAATTGGACATTCATGTAAATCCTAGAGTGGAGGGACATACTAACTTGACATTACTAAGAAATTATATGCGGTCCTAGTACCGATTTGAAGACTTTCATTTTTAGTATTTCGTCCCGCCAGATTAAGAATATGTATATCCTCATGAAAATATATGCATATTGTTAGAGAAGATACGAAATTATTTTAGCAGGCTAGCGTGCTTTGCGATAGCTCTAGGTTCAGATACATCATTGCGAACATATGGTAAATAATCAAAAGCTGTGTTTGTGCTTTCAAACAGAGGCAAGTAAGTGGTCTTTGGTATATAATTCTGGCAGAGTGCCATAAAATATCCTCAGAAACGTATAAAAATCTCTCAAAATTTATGAAAAACTCACTTAAGATCTAAGGTTTTGGAATTAGATCTGATTTTGAAGTTATTGAAAACGCATATGAAATTGTTTTTGTTTTTACATGCTACAACATATGAAGAACGGGGTTAAGCCAACCATTCACTTCAAATGGTAGCTTTCATAATTAACTGCACTTTTCTTTATTAAGTTCCGACATAATTTCTCTAGATTCTTTTGACAAAATTCCGGTAAAATATTTACTACTCCATATTAAAATTTATGTGCAAATTTGATCTATTACATATATAAACTGAAGATCCCTTTTCTCTGAAATGCATGCTTCAGTAGTAGTTATCAACTAAATGACCTCTAGTATTTGCAATCAACTCCCACAAATTAACACCAACACGCGGAAACATCACTTCCTCCCAGCCACATTTGTAGATGCAACAATATGACACGATTTGCTATAATTGCGCGGACAAACAGCTGCCAAACAATCGGTTGACCATTGCATCCGTTTCCGCCCAGTGATGCTGGTTGCTGTTTGCGAGCGACGCGTGAATTATAAATTCACCAAAGCGCAGCGAAATTTGCATGCATTGTGCATCACATTTGGCGCTTGGAAACTTAATCGCAGATGAGAACATATTTCAACTAATGTTAATAAGAGTGTGTTGGTGATTCCACAAAAAAAAAACCTATGTACTCACACATTTGCATTAGTGCTCTAATATTAGTGCATACTTTTGCACTCATTTACAGCGCAGGAATAAATTATGTATCTTCATCTTCATTTCCTTCACATTCATCTACGCCAGTCGCGACGAAGAATTCAGCGAAATTTATGTGACCCTCGGGGCAATAATTTTGCATAGTCTACACACATACATACATACATTCTGCTTTACTAAGAACGATGCGCAGGAGTCAGGAAAAAAATGAATTATCTTCGAAATTAAGAGAAACTTTCACAGTAGCCAGATGGTAAAAGGAGACGAGGTGAAGTTTTTTTTTGTTTTTATTTAATTACATATTTCAACGAACTTTCCAAAACTTAAAAGTGATCTTTTTTTTGGGTCACTTTTAGCTGATGACATAAGTGAGAATAGCCACGTCGGATAGAACCATATCGTTAGTAAGATAACTATCTGGAGTTCGAGCAGGATATTTGATGAGTAACCTCACATAAGAAGTTTTTCCATTTTCTTGATACGCGGTTTTGTACTTCAAACGACGATAAAGCTATATTTCTAATTTCAACTAGATCGGACCATAATTAGGGATTTTTTGAATATATTGACTTCAGCGCCCCCAAGCGGAATGAAATATAACCTTTTGTACTTGCCAGGGGTCTTAGGCAAAGTTGGGCATTATTCGAATAAATTTTTATTCAGATAATTATTCGCATGCAGTTTTATCCGTAATGTACTTATTCCCAAATTATTCATTCACGAATGAATTATTCGTGAATAGAACGTTTACGAACAATTTATTCGTGATTTTATTCGTTATTTGAAGAAATTAAAAAAAAAAACTCAATTTATAACACACTGAGCAATGAGTTACTAGTTGAGTGGGGTGACTCTCCGTATACTCATATAGGAGTTTAGGATGGTGAGTGTCAGCCGACGCAGACGAAGTTCTGTCGCATCCACTTCGGGTGGTTGTGTTCCTAAAACTGCATTCACTGGTCGGGAGTTGGTCTAAGTTAAGACCGACCTGTACGTTGTCGGTTGCAGCGGTGGTTTTATGAATCTCTGGACGTGTTTTGGGGACGGCTCTACCGCAAGCAGATGTCTGTTGGGGTGCCCACGTCTGTTGCACCCGATTATTTAGGAACTGCTTGCACACCATGGTATTGTGCTCCTTGATGATTATAAAGAAAACGTTCGAATAAATTTTGTCCAGCTCGGGTCTTAAGCTATGTTCACATTACAGCGTAAATTACTCCCTTTCGATCAACTAACTTCACATAAACAAAGTACGTTCACATTTTCTTAAATCATTTCTACAGATATGCATACCTTAAGAAATTTTTTCAAATTTCCTCAACAGTGGGGGCTAAAAATATATTTTTTTCTTCATTTAGTTCTTTATTTATGATAAATTATATCATTTATTGACAAATTTTACAAAGCGAAACTACTTGATTTCAACATGATTTGCTTGTAAATTACAAAAGAGCCGTTAAATTACGTTAATGTGAACATGCTATTAGGAATGTACGAATGGTTATGGATGTGTATACAAGATTGTTCTGGGAAAAGAGCTCGACAGCCTTACACATACATATATGTATTTAGAATCGTACGTTTTAACTTTCGTCTAAAACTGAATTTTGTAAAGTTAATGCGAAAGTGAAACTTCATTGATATTTGTATTTGTTTTACTTATTTAAATCATCAAAATTTGTTTTATCGCCTTTAAAGCATATTCAACTTAAACTCCATCACTCCTCACACACTCTCTCTTTCATTGGCGCCGATAAATTGTGCATCAACAACATTTCTTAATAATGTCGGCGTATTAATTTCACTTCCGTTTTTATAGTCTTACCGGCTTTGCTATGGTAATTTATCTCGCTATTTGTAAGGTGCTGCGCGTAGCTGGACTGAATAGACCCGCAGAAGGCAACTTGAGTACGGAGAAAGAGAATTTTAAAAGACTGTATTACAAAATGAAAGAAAAAAATATCCGCTAAGGATAACGGAAAAGTAAGACTTTTCCTGCTTCATTCCACAAATTTCCGCACTGATTTTAACAACGCTGCAGTCTAGTCTTAACTATGTATGTACATTGAAATATACAAACATATATATAAACATTCAAAGGCGCATACAATGCAAGGATGCAAATACAGCAGTGAGGTCTCTAAGAAGTGCATGAATCACCTCTCTTACTTGCGCACCCACTTTCGCATAATTAAATTGCATTTAAGTTTCTCAATAAATTAGCGCAACCAATCTTAATTTACGCCTTAAAGTCTGGGAAGGGATAATAAAATGTAAAGGAATTTACACACTCAGTTATAAGCGAGAGAGCTATACAAACCCTAAAAGAGGGGTGTAGAAGGCAATGTAAATTATAGAGGTGGAAAAGAGAAAGATTTGTGTTTTAAAGAAAGATCTATGTGTATTTGTTTAAAGAGTAAAATCTAAAAATTTTTTAGAAAATCGAAAAATTTCCAATCAATTTGTATAAGTATAACTCAATACTCGGCGATTTGGTTTAGTGCACTAAAGAAGTGCTTTCAGCTCTTAAATCAAATCAGAAATAGCCCATGAAAACATCGATGTGATGAGATTCTTCACAACTTCACACACTAAAGTAAAGTCTCGTACACGCCCCAAAGTGAAAGGCCGCAGTGATGTGAAAGTTTTGCTGCTGCTTTGAGACATCTGCTGCCGCAACAATACAAAGTGTGCTGCTTATGCTGGTGTTGCAACATCAGTTGGCAGTTGGCAGTTGGCAGTTGGCAGTTGGCAGTTGGCAGCTGCTGACATTGCAAGCGCAAATGGCGAAAAATATTGTGAGAAGGATAAGAAAGAAATTAACGTCTCGCCGTTGTGGCAGAAGTGCCGCCAGAATTTTTGATGAGGCTGCTTTGTATGAATGAAAAGTCTGAGATGACTTGCAAAGGCCAGCTGCAGTAGTGTAAAAGTTGCAACTTGCAACAGAACTCACTGACTCTCGCAAAGTGATTGACAATCAGACTGCGTGTAGGCTAGTTGCTGAGTGCTGATGACTACTACATACATAAAAGCTGGAGGCGAGCGACCATATGGTGACTGTCTGCCATTTCTGGGTAACTATATGAGAGTGTGTGTGTATGATTCTGCTTTTTGAGAAATGTCACAATCTCATGCTCACAAATATGTAAAGAAATACGCAAATCACGCTAAGATGTTAGTTCTGTTTTTAATATCCTTTTCACCTGTAAGTATTTAGTTATCCGTTCTGCAAAATTCACAAGGAATTTTGTGAACTGGAAAATGCAGATGCAGATGCATTTGAGTTGTTTTAACATAATCGATTTAATTTAGGAATTTTAGTTGATTTTGTTCCACCTGAGGGTCTAAACTATGGCACAACATAGCCACATAGGTTTAATTAAAATTTTATATAAAATAAATGCAATTTTAGTTATGCGATAGCTCTTTCCTCTCTTCACCACAAATCAAATCAAGATAAATCGAATTAATTCTAATTGAATAAAATGTAATGGAAATAATTGTTCTGGCTTTGAAAAATGTCTGTGTGGCTTCATTGTGTTGGCTATTATATTCAAATGTATGCTAATCGGGTGTGGGGGAATTTATAGTAAAAGCATTTATATTTATCAAAAATTATTCTGTTGCTTCCGAATGTGTTATTTTAATCAAATTCATGTTACGTGCCTAATTTCAGAACGTAAATATGTACTTATGTATAGCTCCAGCGATGAATAACCATAACTGCCAAAATACAATTCTATTCAATAATACAATAAATTTAAGCCAGTTAATACATATAGAAAATGATGCATTGTAACCTACAAATAAAATAAAAACGAAATGAAAAAAAAATAAATAAAAAATAAAAATAAAATAAAATAAAAGCAATTAAAAAATTTAAATAAAATAAAGCATAACACGGTATAATAACGATTAATTAACTATTAAAATATGTTTGTGAAGCTAGCATACTTAGTGTCACAAAAACAAAAAAAAAACTACTCTGGTAGCTTTCTTTAAAGAAAAATAAAGTTCTGCAAAATTAAGCCGAAAAAATTCATTTTTCCAAAAAAAGTCGAGGAAGTCTAATGTTTGAAAAAATAAAATAAAATTATAAAATGTTCTGGCTAGCTTTTCAATAATTTTAGAGGTCTTGGAAAGGATGAAAAAGTTATGCAAAATAAGGCCGAATTTTCTTTTAAGTAAAAAAATGCAATGACTGAAAAAAATAAAAACTGTTCTGGGAAGTTTTTCAATAGTTCCAAAGTTCCTGAAAAGCAAAAAAAAATTCCGCAAAATTAGGCTAAACAAAAAGTGGTCTGAAGTCAAAAAAATTTTGATGTTTGAAAAAAAGGAATATAAAAAATGTGATCGTATCGTAACATCCGTTCACGGATCGAAAACAATACGAAAGAAAATTACCTGATACGTCAGTCATATAAGCTGAATTGGATAAAGAGTGTTAAAGAGTGAAAAATGTGTTTCTACGTGATGGTTCGAGCCCTGTTCTGAGTAGCTTTTCAACAGTTGTAAAGTTTCTGAAAAGGAAAAAATTGCAAAATTAGGCCGAACAATTTTTTTAAGTCAAAATATTTAGTGTTTGAAAAAATAAAAGCTGTTCTGAGTAGCATTTTAATAGTACAGGAGTTCCTGAAAAGGAATATTAGGTTTATGAAAAAAGTACTCAGAACACTTTTTATTTGGATTTCTTCAACCATTCAACTTTTTCTACTTGAACAAAAAAAAATTGGCAGAACTTTTTTCCTTCTTCCTTTCCTCCTTTTACTCTAGAACTATCGAAAGCTACTCAGAACAGGCTTTGATTAAATTTTTTCCAACTTTAAACTTTTTGGAAAAATTTTTGCCACGTTATTTTGCGCATTATTTTGGTCTTTTCAGGAACTCTAGAACTATGGAAAAGCTACTTGCGACATTTTTTATATGGTTTTTTGAGACATTCCGTATGCCAACCTCACGGGCATCATTGAATATGTTGAGCTTTACTAAACCAGAGAACCAAAACTAGGGGGTGATCCATCAAGACCTTTTTTTCAATTTTAAATAAATCACTTAAACCAGGACTGGATGGCTGAATTGTTGTTATTACCCGATTATTTTGCATTAATCACTGCCCTGAACTGCAAGCACTTCAGTACCAATTGGCAGTATGTGGTGGACACACTTACCACCTTGGTAGGGCCGAGGCCTACCTAAACCTCTGACGTTCTCTGGATCACGACATCCGGTTGCAATGCAACTCCACATTGAACCATTGCTGGTTCTACCCGCATTTAGGTATTAAACCACAGCCACCACGATACTCCCCAAAGGGCCAAAGGGGCCGTACCCATGAACAGACCGGAGTAATGCTCGCCGCACAGTGCCGCGAAGGTGGACAAAAATACAAAAATCGACTGTCTTGAACCTTAGATGTTTTGATGTCAAGTTACAGCTAAATCTCCAACTAAGAGAAGTTCATAAGTTATTTTGTGATAAAAACAACATTCAGCCTCACACACCCCCTCAAAGTACACCTATTTTCTACATACCATTTCATTTCGGCGATTCGCACATAAAAGTGGTCGCAGTTAAAAATTTGTTAAAAATACATTTTTATTCCTAGCAAGATCAACTTTTGCACTTTGATAAAGATATATGCGACAAACCAAAAAATGTATGGTTCATGGAAAAAAAATTTATACAAATATTTTTTTTTTATTAATAACTAAATATATGATTAAACATACCAAAATCCGAAAATTGGTAAACTTTGGAGACAAAAAAAAAAAAACATCTTGAAAGTTCGTGAAATTTTTTTTTTGGTTATGGTAGTTTGGACCTTCTACTAACAGAAACAATCGAAATCTCTTCCAACTTTTTCCAATATTTGAAAATTTTCAATTTTGAAAAAGTGACTAAATGCCTTTTTTTGGTATTATTTTAGCTGATCTATATTTACAATACTTTTTCTGAATGCCCTAAGGTCTAAATTTTTGGTTCGCTTTTCAAAAATAAGGTGTTGAATTAAAGCTAAAAGTGCCAAAAAAAAAAAATTAAGAGGTACAGGGTGCTTTGAAATGAAAAAAATTATCAGCTAATTAAAATACTTAAATATGCATCACGGTATGGGAGCCAAAAACAAAGGTATACGAAGATTTACATATATATATATATACATATATATATATATATATAGAGCAATGACACCAGTTTACAAATAATATGTTAACCAATTCGGGTAAGGAAATAAATGCAATCGAGACACCTTACAGCGCCCAATGATTAGACGAAAGGCGAACAAAAAGAAAATAAAAATAAATAACATACCTATTACTCTTCATCTGCATAAAGAGTACTATTTTGCTTAAGCAGCAAACAAAAACAGCTTGCGAAAATGATAGTACAAATGTATGCACATCAGGGAGGTCCAATTTTTTTATATTTTATTTTTTTTTGATTGAGTCTTTTTATAATTTTGTTCACCTAACTAATTACATTACCTGTGCAAAAATTTCAACGTTTTACTATTAGTGGAAAATGTTGCTCAACGCGAGTTTAAAATTTCATGAATAAATTGTATTTGACAAATTTTTTCTACCCATTTACACATAAAAACAAATATTTAAAATATAAAACACTTCCTCCTCTTCTGAGGACTCTGAAACTGAGTGATTATAACAACTAGTTCGGTTTTTATTAACATATTATATGTTATTACCATATAACAGCTATTATTACTTACTTACTTAACAGTAATTATGCTTTATTTTAAATGAAATCAAAAGAATTTTTTTTTCTAAAGGTTAACATGTAAGGAAAACCGACTTAATTTTTCAAATTACCATAATGTATTCACTTAGGAAGTAAAGTTTAGACGAATTTTAACTATTAAAACTATTTTTCTGAACACTTAGCAACAATGATATGCCATATTTCATTTTTAAATAATCATGTGCAAAAACTCAGTGTTTTTTTAATGGGTACCCGTTACAAAAAAACCGATTACTTTCTTAAAATTAGAGTAATATAGACACTTCAGATGTAAAGTTTCAATAAATTCTGACGACTCCTTCCTGTTTTCGTAAACACCACAATCAGCAATGATTATGCCTTATTTGTCTTTCATATAGTAATGTAAAAAAAAATCTTTTTTTTTTTTAATGGGTACCCGGTACCGAAAAATCGATGTCATTTTTGAAATAAGCATGGCTTAGTCCTTTTAGGTGTAAAGTTTCAACAAGTTCTGAATACTATTTCGGTTTTTATAAACATATGTCTACGATGATTATGAGTTATTTTACCTTTTTATAAAATTGTAAACAAAAAATTTTTTTAATTAAATGGTAACAGATGCTGAAAAACTTTTTTTTTTTCTTAAATTGCCGTGATATAGTCCTTTCAGGTGTAAAGTTTCAGCCCATTCTGATGCCTCCTTCCACTTATATCAACACATGTCCACAATGACTATTTTCATATAAAAATGCAAGAAATAGTCGGTTTTCTCGAAATGAGTAACCGGTACAGAAAAACCGATTTCATTTTTGAAATTAGAGGGGCATAATACTTCTAGGTGTGAAGTTTCAGCCAATTCTGACCACTCCTTCTATTTTTGTCCATCATTTGTATGGAGTCGCGGCACTGTGCGCCGGCGAGATTTGCTGGACTGGCTCAACTCACCCTTACCCACTTAACTGACTCAGCTCACACTAGAACGACTTACACGACTACTTCACTCCACATTCATACTCCGTCTTGCTCGTCTCACAAGTCTAATCGCCTCGCTCGTGGGCACCCTCCACATCCAGGAGCGGTGAAACCACTTGCTCAACTTTCGACCGAACGAGTTGCTCGACACACATTCACCGTCTTTCGTTGTTCAAGGAAAATCGGAAAAAACGATTTCTTGAATAAATATTCCAATCAGTAAAAATTATAGAAAGTGTTAGTTGGTATTTTATCTAGCATGAGTGACAGTTACTTAATATCTCTGTGCTACACCAAAAATGAACTTTATGCGTGACCCAGTACAAACGTAGTTATCGAATTTAATAATTTTTATTACTTTTTGGTTGGCATGTGAGTGTACAACA
This sequence comes from Rhagoletis pomonella, assembly GCF_013731165.1. NCBI lineage: Eukaryota > Metazoa > Arthropoda > Insecta > Diptera > Tephritidae > Rhagoletis > Rhagoletis pomonella. The sequence goes on from NW_023458560.1 coordinate 68,650,316, forward strand.
CATTACACGACTACTAGCTAAGGATTTCAGTTTATCGTCCCTTCCTTAGGTTAGTGAAAAACCTAAAACTATTTGGACAAACCATTTTTACGTCGCTGTAAATACAAATCAAATAAGAATTTAGTTCCGTAAGCACACTTGTGACCAGCTCAAAGTTCTTCATCATTCTGCTGGTCTCTTAATAAAGCAAACGCTGTTTGTATGAATTCACAAAAATAACAGAGAATCCTGTCCTGCGTTGTTTTGAATATCGTAAATATTTCCGTGGTATAGTGAAAGAGAGCAAAAGCAAAGAGCGGAATCCTTTTTAAATGCGAGATATCGTAGAAATGTTGAGCAACATGTTGCTGAGGCTAAAGTGGTTGCAAGGAGGTTATTGACATCTGAAAGAAAATCGCGTTGTGAATATCTGAAAAATAAATAAAAAAATAGATGCACTCACTCTAATACATCATAATCCTTATCATATTTTTTATAATTAAAAAAATACATACACAGATATTACATAGCTTTCGCGCTAGTTGAAACTAAAATAATTCTATTAGCTCCTGGTAATGGCCGGCAACAAGAATGAAGGAAAAGTATGTGTGTGACGTGGTAATAAAATGTTAAATACACTCAACGTTTTTTACGCCTTTTCCATTGCTGGCGTATTTTTATGCTATGCTGCAACTGAATATAAAGGATAATACAGGATACTAAACTGTTGACGTTTTTAAATTCAAATGATTACTTAACAATATAGCTTTTTTACATAATTGCTTCGTAATCGCCTATATATCCCCCAAAATGTGTGGACTTTCACTCGAAAAAAAGGCGAGAAATAAAACAAAATCCATAAAATCAGTGCAAGGATAACTGACAAAAGTAATAAAAGCATTACAAGGCATACATACATACCACCACGTAAAAGCCTGAATATTAAACTGTTGGCAAAAATGGCAAAGCATGAGTGGCGTAGCAAAGCTGAAAAAAAAGAAAAAAAGGACATTGGACAGCGCACGACGGACAGCGGGCAGCTCAAAGAATTTTTATAGCTGCAGGGATTTAGCTACAAGGCATAAGTTAGCAGTTGCTTAGTTGAAATAAACAGCAAAAAACAACAACATAGCTATGCCGGCAGCAGGGGATGACATGCGAGCTATCCGGGTGGAACTATTTATTTAATGATGTTTATGAGGTGACATTGCTCTGTTTAGCGATGGAACGTGTCAGCGAAGCGAAGGACAGTTAGGGGGACTGGGATAGCAGAGTGTGGGAAAATGTTGCATGTGGGAACTTTTGTACTTAGAAGCGAAATTTTATGAGCTTAACATTGTTTTTAATATACATATGTATTTAAGTAGTAAAATTTATAATCTATATACTATGTCCTAAGTAATTCGGAAAGCGTTTTGTCAAAATGCCTACCATCAGAGTTTAGTGTTGTGTCAGTATGAGCTTAAGGAATCCCTGTTTCACCTTCTTCCAGAAAAACGACCCAACGTTCGAGATCCATCTTGTAGTCAATGATACTGCCGTTTCTTCTTCTTTCGAGAGTGATTACAGGGTGCCTAAGAAGCCTGACAAACAAATACTCCGATGCTTCCGCCCAAATGAGCAGTCACACTACAGTGATGGGGAAGCCCTAAATTTAAGGAGTGTTCCTTGCAGTAGACCCCTCCACTGAGCCAGGCTATCGTCCCACCCAGGAAAATAGAGTTGCTGATTCCTTCTTCACTGTCTTATCAATTCTAGGCTTCCAAAATAACTTTCAATCTGAAATCAAGCCGAAGTTAATAACTCTATCAGAAAACGTCTGACGAATGCTGCCGATTGAGGATAAAGTCGCTTGGGATACCTGGCTTTGGAGTTTATTGAAATCGAATATGCAAGTTTTCTGTAGTGCTTTTAGGCACGAAGCTACGGAGGGCGGACGCTTATGTTGGTAAACCACTCTATTAGTTTTGACTTCGTATAATGTGGGCACAAAAAAACAGACTTCTACAAACCCATATGGCTCCCTATCAAGGCTAATTCTAAGTTACTTGACTTCATTCGAGTATTTAAGAGCTTTCTTTCCAAGGATGATCGAACAATAAACCTTCTGGCGAACGGTTGGTTGGTTAATTCGAGTGGTATATCTTGCTGGTAAAATTTTGGAACCACGCACTTACGCAAACTTAAAGCCGTTTGGTGGTTTTGATGAACTGCAGTCTTTCATACAGAGAGAGGCGGCTGTACTTTGATATATTCTGCAGCAACGGTTAGCCAAGTGTCTTTATACTCTCTTTTCCAACAGCTGGTCCCAGGAAAAGAAAAATATAAATTTTCTCCTTCGAGCCCTTTTCCTTGTGGCGCCAGAACTTGTTGCAAGGCTAGCCGATATCTTCGAAAGGGGCAAATTCAATGAGCGTCTAAGCTATCTTAAATTCAAATTAATCGATCTTCTACAGTCCTGCCCTAGTTGGGATTAGTCAAATTTCATACCAGATTAGTCAGTACCACCTCCTAGAAAAGTTCGATAAGCATCACACGGTCTGAGACGATGAACTTTAGGGATAATCCAAAAAAAATCTGTGTGCTTCCAGGTAACAAATCGAGTATAAACATTCAACAGCTTAGACAAGGACTCCCGTGACCATTGAGTGAACTCTTTTAGAGCTTATCGCTTTATTGAGCCTACAAAATCAAGGTTATCGAGGTTTGTTAGAGTATGTGGTATTATTCGATGACTGTGATAATCAAATTATCTAAAGGTCCACTTTATTTGATTGTATTATTTCCAAAAAATCTAGAAAAATATTTGCGCTTCCAGAAATAAGCAACACTTGCTTGTTTGAGTTACTTACTCACATTGCAAATTACATTGATATAGTTTGTCAAAGAGTGAGCGGCAGGCCTGCCCTTGAGCGCTGGAGCTGCATTACACTTTTTTAATTAAATGAGATTAAAATGTGAAAGGAACCTGACATAAAGCAACTTAGCAATGGAAGAAAAGAAAAGTAAAGAACAAAAACCACGCGAAATCTAGCAGAGGATACCAAAGGGCCAAGAAAAAAATACCTATGCACTCACGCACACACACACACACACACACACACACATATCCTTGTATCCTTTCTTTGTAAACACATAAACCGAGTATAAACAAAACAACATTTAAACACAACCAAGCTGGGCATAAAGCGAGAATACAAGCAGCAACAATTATAACGCAACTCCCAGCAAAACCAACAGCGAACGTGCCACAGCTGCTTTACAACCAACCAACCAACCAACCAGCCAAAAACAACAGCCAACAGAGAGACTTGCAAAACAAACACGCATCACATCGTCGCTTTGCTGCTAAGACTTTACTTAGCATTACATACTTTACTTTGCTGCCGTTCGCTATTTTCATTTCGGCTCGTTTTGTTTCGTCTGGCGCACACGTTACATTTTAAGTCCTTGTTAATAATTAGCCGCTGTAATCCATGCATTATCCTGGCATTCAAGTGAAATGTGTTGCGCATTCATTTCGTGTTGCAGCTATTCATGTTGTTGTTGCTATTGTTGCTGAAAACTGCTTTGCAATGCACACACAATTTCACGTCTGCAACTTCATCTTCTTCTAATTCGTTGGTTGGCAAAAATTCGCTGTGAATTGAAAATGTTTGCAGAATGGCAATGTTGGCGCGGTGAACGTCACTGCTGTGCTGCAAGCAGTGCAGGCGAATGTTTCTTCGAGAGAATAATTGAGAAACTTTTCACGTAAGCAAACATGGTTTTGTTGTAAGGAGTTGCAGGTAAATGAAAATTTTAACTGGATTTTAAATAGACTAGAGTATATACATACGAATATACACACAAATATATATGAATGTACATCGGTTAATTACGAAAGGGTATGAGGCAGCATTTTTCCGATATAGAAAGTTCGATTCAGTTCAACAGAGCTGAGTGATATCGAAAAAATTCTGATTTATTCCCTTTGGTAATGAAACGATTTATATGCACGGATGCAAAATTTGTTCCTTTAAAGCATCTTAAAGCTACATATGCATACCAAATTACTCAGAATGAAAAGAGAAGCCAATTTAGCCATGTCTGTCCGTCCGTACACACCATAACGCAAACAAAAATTGAGATATCTCAACGAAATTTGGTATATAGGTTTCCCTTCATCCAAGGTGGGTTAGTGTTGAAAACGGGCAAAATCGGACGGTAACCACACCCATCTCCCATGTAACGGTATTTTCGAAAAATGCAAAAAACTACGATATTTCCTTAAATACTGGATCCAAATACTTGAAAGCTGGAAAATAAAATAGAATTTTGGCATTAAAGACAGTTATGAAATTTTTTGAAAATGGGCGTGGCATCGCTCACTTTTATAGAAATACTCTTTCCCAGTAGCCGCTTAAACAACCCCAACAAACTTAAGTACGAACATTACTTAGAGTCTGTTGAAAATTTGTGAAATCGGACACGCCCGTAATTTACACAAATACGAAAACTGCAATATATAAGTAGATAACTAATAAAGCGACTTAGCTCGATATCGATGTTTCCAATAATCTTTTACCCGTAGCAGTAATTTAGATTATTGCAAAGTTTTGGAAAATGGGCGTGGTGTCGCCCCTTCTGACTACATGTGTGTATCTCGTTAACCGATTTATCAATATCTACAAAACTCGGTGAAGCTTGCCCTTGATCCATAAAAGCAATATGTTGAACATTTTTGAAGTCGGAATAAAATCAAGCCCACTTCCTATATAGTGGTAACTTTCACAAATACGTAAACTCCTATATTTCAATAATTTACCCCAAGTTAATACATACAACAATATTTTAACAAAAAATAAGATTATTATAGATTTACAGAAAATGGGCGCCCCTTATGCCTACATAAGTTCGTCTCGGTAAGCGCTTTATCGATTTATACCAAACCCAGATCAATTAAATATTTCACTCCTTATTATTTAAAGTTCGATTTCGGCCTAAATTTTACTTTCTGACTTGTTTTATTCGGTTTTTTTTTATGTATTTATTTTTCTTTTCCAATTAAAATTTGTTTCAATTGTTTGATTTTAATGTTTTAAAAAGAAATATATCGTCGATGTTTTTGCAAAACCGACTATCTTACGGCACTCAAAGTTTACTGTAGAACGAAAAAATGGATTTTCTTTGAAGGCATTACCATGATTGGCGGTATTTTCTCTAGCTATAGTTTTACAAATCTGTTGTTTTAATAATGATTTAATTTATATTATTTTAAAAAGAGATATACATTTTTAATTTTTAAGAGCTTATTTTATATTTTTCCCTTAATTTTTTTAATTTTAATTTCTTAGTAGCTTTTATTTCTTGTTTTAAATATAAAAGTTTTTTTATTATCATTAAATTTTCAGAAACGTATTTTATTAGCTTTTAATTTATTGTTTTAAAAAGAAAAAAGGTGTATATATTTTTTTCAATCTCATTAAATTTGTAGAAAATTTATTTCTAAAAGACAAACGGAATAATCATTCAACTAGAAATTCAAAAGGCAGAAAAGACGAAAGACTTGCGCCAGAATTACCCTCCAACTGCCATCTCATAGTTTTTAAATTCGGGAGTCCAGCAGCTAAATACCATGGACTGTTTGTCCATTACGATGACTAGTTTTACGGTTATACTTAATTGCATATATTGCTGCCACCATTCCAGACTGATTAAAATCTGTATTGTAAAGTAGCTATCTGAAATCTGTATTAGAGACGAGGATTTTAACTTACGAGTTTTTTGTAGATAATATTGTATTAGTCAAATTCACGAAACCATATTTGCTGAAAAATTATTTGCGAATTGTAGGTTAAGCAAAAAAAGTTTTATCAATATTTATCTGTAAGTGATTGATATATTAAGCTATACCTCCATGACTCCCTTCTCTCACATATGAACTTCTTAATTACCAGAGACCATTCCTTAAATTTTAAATTTACTTAGCCCACTGAGTGAGGTGTTATGGAATGTATAAATTAAATTTTACCTTACTTATAAATGAGTTTTTAAATGACGAAGTATGTGAATGAAGCAACTCGGTCGGCAATATAGGCTATAAAGAGGCTATCTAAATCAATTTTAAGTTTAAAAATACGGTGATTGGGATATTTCTAGGTTTTTCGATAATCAAAAACAATAGCTACCTAATATCGCATTATAGATATATTATTTAAATTATAATATTTAAGAAAATTTCTTGTTAAGCTACGCACTAATTGACTGACATGAATACCTTGAAACCTCATTAGCAGCGCATTTTTAATTCGAATATGCGAAATTATGTCGACGAGCTAAACACATAACTGCCAATGCAAGACCATAAACAAGAAACCTAAAAATGAAAAGGGGCGGAAGTTGAAGAATTGCGCAGCGAATAGGCGGTCTGCCAAAGATGTACCACGTCTCACAAATTTATGCCGCTTTTTATACGCTCTAATAGTCAAAACGGGCAATAGCACTCCTCAGGCGATTACTGCAAAAAGCAACAGCTTTTCATAACCAGCACAATGACTATTAGCGTCTGTTAATACCGACTGCCATCTAACTAGGATAGTAATTAATTTCTACGGCTATCAACTGACATCATCATCTTCTGCTCTAACTAAATGCCACTGCTGTTGTTGTTGTTGTTGCCACTGCTCAAGCGTTATGTTTCTAATTGAAAATTTCATATTCAGGTCAGGAGCAAGTCAGCGTTGAAATAATGCTGCAACGCCTGCCTCATACAAACATACATACGCTGCTATGTAGTGAGTCGAAAGAGTGCCGTAAGAGAGTTGGTGGTTTGCAAGGAAACATTGCGAAAAACCACTTATAAAGAAACAATTAACAACGCAAAACTTACCAGCTGCCTGCCAAAGAAGCAGTGGAGCTTTTAAGCTCGAAAAGGAGGGAATGGCGTGAAGACTTTGACGAGGGTTGTGCCCCAGCAGCAGCAGCAGCTAGCAGGCAGTGCAGCGAGCAGGGGTTAGCAAAACAAGCTACCGCCGCGTGTGGTAAATGAAAGCTGGGAAAAATTATGAAAAATAAATATTTCCTTTTTCCCTCTGCTCCTCGGAAAAGGTAACTAAGTATGTATTTCTTACTAAACATTTTCTCTCAACAGCTCTACATCCTGACTTGGCTGCGCCTGCAATTTTCCGCTATTCTGCGTTGTGCTAAATGAAATGGGCAAAGCGAGCTGAGCGCAGCTTCAAGTTGCAGTCAGGAAGTTTTGCGGGAAGGGTAAAAACTAGAAATTTGTAGAGTAAAGGAGGGAGGCAAGTAGCAGCAAAAAAAAAACTAGCGTTGTAGCAATGGTGCTGGAAAGAAATGAGTATTTACCGTTTGGTTGTTGAGTAAACAGGCCAAGTCTGTTGACTGCAGCTGCTCAGTTGAGCTTCTGGGATTTTGAAGTTGTGGCTGCCGCACGCTTGACTGTGTTCGAAGTTGACTTTTGTTTCGAAGGCAGGTGTGGAGAAAATTCGGACTGAGTGTTTTTTTTAACTTCAAGGTAAAGTTTTAATGCTGGGAAACAATTTCTTATCCAAAGTCGCCTGTTAGTAGTCAAGCATTGAGGAATTATTTAAGAGCCAAGTACATAAATTCTTTCGATAAGATATTTTACTAGTTTAATTTAGCCGACCCTGCTGTAGGTTTTGTCTGAGGATTTTAAATGCCCGTGAGCGTAAATTCTAATTGGGGCGGGCCATAACTAGTCGGGTGCTGTGCATTCATTTCGGACTTCTCCATGGAATATTAAATTCACTGAAGCGTTACGAAAAACCGCAACAGCATAGAAGCAACCAAAATAAACTGGGTGTCATAAAACAAGATTCATAGTCGATGAATATCTATGCTGACGGTGCCAGACTAAATGTCAGCGTAAACGTTTTTCAGGCAGAACTAAGCCCTGTGGCTCTTACAGAGCTACCTATTAAGATTGATTCTACCACCTAAGCTGCAATTAAATGTCTTAAATCCATCGACGGCTGATTACGATGTCCACACGTATTTTAGGTTTCGATGCTTTGAGAAAAAAAAACTCGGCAGAAGCATGAAGCACCACAGGTACGCGTTTCTACGGGAATAGGCAAAATACCGCAGAGCCAATTGCGGGAAACGTGGGATGCCTTCGTTAATCGTTTGATGGCCATAATTTAGGCCGTGGATGACAGACAGAAAACCGCCGATGCAGTTATTGAAAAAGTTAATTTGTCAACCCTTTTTTGGCGATAGGATCGCCGAATATGTTACATGGCTAGATAGATGGAGCTGTAGAACAGGCCACTGACTTGTTGCAGCGTACGCATATCAATTGAAATTAACTGACAGCGATGCATATAGGAAATGTAACGAGACGGGTGCAAAAGAGACCCTGCAACATCTGATGTGTCTCTGTCCAGCTCTCTCAATGACAAGACTTAAATACTTGGAAGCAGTCAACTTCGACGGTCTAAAAAGAATCCTCGAATCTGGACTTGATCTTCTAAAATACGCAAATGAGATGCATATCATAAGTGATATATATTTTCGCTAAGACAAGGCTATCAGAGCCCTATTGCTATGGACCTACTAGTCTGTGCATATCTTCGGCCTGCCAGTATAACCTAACCTAACCTAACCTAACCTAACCTAACTTCCCACTGTGCTCAATTTGCATTCAACGTTTTTTTTTGACGATACCCTAGCAAAATATGAACACATTGATTCTTATACCCAACTTATTAAAATAGCTCCTGACCTATCACTTTGGAGACTTACAGAAGAGTTAAAAACTTAATGTCAACGCAAATTGCCAAGAGGAGAAATGTGGAGCAGAATAAGTGGAATAAGGAGGAGGAAAGCTGAGAAGCAGTTGTATGCTTAAGAATTAGAGCGAAAGCAGTATGAAGCAAGAAGAGCAGCACAGTCAAGGAGTGGATAGTAAAGAGGCATAGTAAAGTAAGACAGGTACGAATAAGAATTCGGAAGCTGCTATGGAAGAAATGAAATAGGCACAGTTAGAAACTAGAGTAAAGTGTGAAGAAATAAGAGCATCATAATTAGCGGTTAAGTTAGGGGATAATCAAATACTCTAAAGGCAAGAGTTAAGTGTTATTAAACAGCCAAAGCAAGATGTCGACGTTAAACAACAATAATGTTTAGAGCTCGGAATCTCATGCAAATGCGTGTTTTTGTTGGGCATCTTCAAATGGAAATCGTTAAGTTTTCTTTACGAATCATGAAATTTCCTTTAAATTGGCATTCAATCATTAGCGCATATTATAGCAAATTTTGTAGTATTTTTTATTAATCAATCATTTAAGTTGAGTGCGAAATCTCTTGACAACAAAATTACTTATAATTTTTCCCCAAATATTAATCTGAATACCATTTCGTATAGCCAAGCGGCCATTGAGGCACTCTCTTCTACCTCTTTTAGGTCACAATTAGTGGTTGACTGTTGGAGAGAGCAGACTGCTCAATACGAAATTATCCTAATATAGGTCCCGGGACTTAGGGAAATTTACGGCATTGCACTGAATGTGTTCCATGCGGTGGACATGGGCGCCTTACTGAGGGAGCTAAAAGCAAAAATTACCGTGATGTTTCACTGGAAGGCCAAGCAGAGGTGCAACCGTACAGGATCGTATATGATTACCAGGCAGTTTTGTTTGTTCTATGACTCACTTAAAAACAAAGCTCTCTTAGGTATGAGCGAAGAAGATACCTACAAGCTTACTGCAGTGTGCAAAGGGCACGGGCCCGTTGGGGTACATGGCGAAAGGATTGGATTGCCCTAAACAGGTTCTGCCGCAGCTGCGATTATTTATTTTTGTACCGGCAGTAAAATATTAGGAACATATTTTTATACCCGAGCGCACTTGTGCACAAGGGTATATTAATTTTGTTCACATAACGGTTGTTTGTAACAGCCAAAACGAATCGAGATAGATATAGACAAATGTATACATAAATGATCAGAATGAAAAGAGAAATCGATTAAGTGGTGACTGTCTGTCCGTCCGTGTGTCCGTATGTAGGTTTCCCTTAATCCAAGGTAGGTTGGTATTGAAAATGGGCGAAATCGGACTGTAACCACACCCACTTCCCATATAACGGTAATTTCCAGAAATACGAAAACTGCGATATTTTAGTAACTCCTGAAGATAATTCACTCAAAATTGACATTTCCAATAATTTTTAGACGAAAAATAAGAATATTATAAATTTTTGGAAAATGGGCGTAGTCACGCCCACTTATGGTTACATGTGTATATCTTGGTAACCGCTGCACCAAACTTCCAAACTTGGCACAGTTGTTGGTCCTGGTGCAGCATATCAAATGGCCGAAAATTTTTAAAATCGGACAATAACCACGCCCACATCCCATATAACGGTAATTTAGAGAAATACAAAATCTTCGATAAATCAGTAAATATTGAAGCTAATTTATTCAAAATTGATGCTTGCAACAATTCTTTACCAAGAAATACGTTTATGGTAAAATGTGGGAAAATGCGCGTGGCACCGCCCACTTATGATCACATATATGTATATCGGTAACCGTCCTACCAATTTGTACCAAACTCGGTGTGGTTATTGTGCTTGCCACATAAAAGCAAAGCGTTGAAAATTATTGAAATCGGACTAAAATTACGGCCGCTTTTCATATAACGGTAAATTTCAGAAATGCTTGAAACTGCAATATTTCGAAATTTAAGCCGGGGTGGCTTACCATCTAGCGGTAGGTTTCGGAAAGGTGAAAAAACATATATTTAATATTTGCGCCGGGTATTTAATGTTTGGCTCCGCCCGAACTTAGACTTTCTTACTTGTTTCGTTTGCATATTTTCGATTTTTTAGTGCATGAGATTCCGAGCCCTCTCAGTGTTGTACAAAAATGCAATCATTGTTAGATACAAACCACTATGGTTTTTTACTAAAGCGCACAGTTTCTACTTAACGCAGTTGCAAGCTCATCGTCACGTGCGACAGTCTCAAGTTGCCTGCTACCACAATTGCGGTCTTGTCGCAGTTGCTTTCTGCCATTTGATGCTTTGCCGACACAAGACGACATCTTTGAAGTAATTAGTAGTAATTATAAGCATAAGGAGCACTATAAGTACACGTGTATTGTGGCCAAATGGACATGGCATAGCAATGAAAGAACAAATATTCAAACAAAGTAAATATAAACTCTAGGGACATAAATGAAAATTATAGACAATTAGAAAATGGTCACGAGTACTCATACAACCGCCAATTAAAAAATTTTAAGCATAAAAAGGCTTAACTAAATCGATTACATGCTCTTAAAATTCGATCGATTTACGATATTTATTACTTTTTTAAATGTTAACAGTACTTTAAACTTTCATGGCTATTAATCTAACTGGCAATAATTTTTATGTGCTACAACTCGAAAATGCCTACAAATTTTTTAACCAAAAATACTGGCAATAAATAGCCGAAAACAACAAAGGATGTAATTAAAATGTCAATTTGTTACCATGTTGCCAAAATGGATTGCATATGTGGCAAGTTGCAGAGACCACATCGATGGGTGGAAATGCGGCAACAGTATGTGGTAACAAGGCATGCAACGATGCGGAGAGTAACATGACGACAATTTAGTGTTTTTAGATGCTCACGTGCTAAATGAATTCGAAAATGGGGAAATATAGAATCTAAAAAGAACAAGGAGACAACTTTTAAAACAGGACAAATTTTCGGCGTGAGGAAAATTAAAAAAAAAAATCATAGGATTATTACTCAAATATGGGATAAGCAAATAAAATTAAATTTAAAGGGAAATTTATGTTAAATGAGTAAAAAGTGGTATACAAACCCGCATCAAGGAGAGAAATGTTAATAGTAAAAGTTGAACTTATTAAAATGCAATTAACGCTTTTATAAAGAACCTTCCTTAGCCGAATTTCGTTTCATGAAATGTAAAGTTATTAGATAGGAAGTCATTCCTAGCTTCATCGAGCATTGGAAGGAGGCATACTTAACCCATAATGTACGCACTATGTAAGATACTACTGTGTCATCCCTCCTGAAATTTACAGGAATGTCTTTAAAAGTACTAGTATCGCGAATTTTGTACCACTCGACTGCTCTAAGGCTTTTGTAGGCGTTGAGAGTAAGCCCCTGTGAACTTTGAGTAACGTATACCCAATTGTAGACCTATTAAAGGCGGCCACTAGGTGGTGAAGTCGTAAAAATAAATCAGATATATGTTTGTATACATATGTAATCACTATGTACATGAATAAAGTGGGGCTTCAAGGCCAATTTTTCCCTTAGACGTTATTTTCAAGCAGCTATAGGCTTTCTATAACGCTAATCTACTTCTTGCTGCCAGCTTAGAATTATTCCTTTGTTCTCAAAAATTTGCACAAAAAATGCCTGCAACTTAGAGTTCGTATAGAAATTATTTAAACGTTGTTGTTACTCATACGCCATAGCATGCGAGTAACTTTGACTTGGAGACTAGAAGCAATTTCGATATTTGGACTCTCCAATAACAAAGATCTGTATGACCTTAAAATCCTCTCAACGTATGCTTTTAAACTGAAAACTGTTTTTTCACAACCCATCCTAATTTACATCATAAATATCTACATAATACCAGAGGCACTCTTCGCCAAATAAGAAGAAGACTCTTCGTGAAATTGTTTGATATACCACGCGAATTTCAACTGTATACTTTAGCGACTTTCCTCGATCTAAAAGAAGCCTTTATGTAGCCTATTCAATTTTAAGTGCAAGTTTAAAATAGCTATAAATTACCGTTAATTTTTAAGACTTCTTTTTTTGGCCGAGGATGTTGCGCATTTTCTTGCATATTAAAATAGATTTTGTACATGCGTTCGGATTAAAAAATTTTCACGAATTGCAAACAGAACTCTCAAATTGCTCTCTCTAAGATTTTTATTTTTAGATCATTGCAAAATCGTTTTTATTTATTATTTTTAACTTTTTCGATGAAGAATAATTTTTAAGTATTTTTTGTCAAATTTAATCGCTATTTTGTGATTTTTTTCCATCCTTTTATAACATAAAAAGAGGTGACAACCATCGTTCGATGTGTCTGCTTAAAAACTATTTCAGTCCTCTTTCATTTGATACCAAATTTGTTTAATTCGACTTTTATTTTGGACCTTAAAAATTATTTGGCCAAGTTTAACTGTTAAAAAAAAATACTTCCCATTTTCGGTAACTGCTTTTAAGAGTTAAAAATACTTTAAAGTTCATACGGGCAATAGAAACTAAAAACCAAAAAAATATTACATCGACACTCGCGCTGAGCCAAAAGCCGTTAATTCTGGTATTTATCACGGTAATGTAGTTCAATCAGAGATTCCAAAACATTTATGAAGTTTCCCATTAAAAATTGTAATTATTGACTTAAAATAAGTGATAACTACATGGAGAGATGTTATCAGAAATAGCACTAAAACAGACCAAAAAAAAAACCAACATCGTTTGAAAAGTGTTGCCAATGTCGCAAATTCTGTACTGTACTATCAAATATATCGCTTTCTGTGCATACATGCACATGTACATATATACATACATAAATACCGCACATGCATTTACATTTTCATCTGCATCATTTACGCCATTTATTCAGCGCGCATATGCAAAACGTCAATGCAACATGAAAAATCCATTATCGCAAAACAGCCGAAACGACTAACTGTGAATTGCATATACATATGTACATATGTAAGTAGAAAAATTCAAATGCATAACCATGCATTTTAAGTGAATGTTTACACACATATGGAGGTGTGCATGTGCATGAGCCGGCAAATGTCCTTTGGCGAATTCGGCAATTGACTAAAAATCAACCAACCAACTGGTGGCTGCTGCTGTTGGCTGGCAATGGAATATTTTGCGAATGAATGGCATTGGCGCAAGAATTGCCTAACAAAAATTGCATAATAATGTATGCATCGGCGGGCAAACATTGATAGGCTCCTCGCAAGCACAAACACACACAAACGCATAGCAATACACTTATATACGTACGTACATGCCGCAAGTGAACAAGCCGCACTCGCTGCATTCGGATAATACTTCCACGCTCGTTTACATCTCTTTGCTTTTCTATGCTTCCGCGCGCGCCTTGACTGCTGCGGCTTTCTGAGTTCGTAAATGTTTGATTCATGCGACAGACTCATGAATTTTTCAGCCGCCGCTGAACATTTTTTCCCACATACATACATACAAAGCTTTAACGCTTACGTACACTCTTGCACTGACTACAAACATATGGAGTAAATTTTGACAAAGACAAAAAGCAAAAAAAAAACGCCATTGAACTTTTGCACAATTTCCAGTCGAAAAATTTGCATCTATCGAACATATGCGGCAAAAAGCTGGCAATGAAAAAAAAACAAATAAAATATGAAAAATATAAAAAACAGGCAGTAAAATAAAAAGGCGTTAACAGCGGCTAGCTTTTTCGCATTTGTCACGGCTTTGCTATAGCATTCTGTTGCCAAAAAAAAAATGCTGCATAAAAAATTAAAAATTTTTTTTCCGCCTGTGTTCTTGTGCAATAAATTATGTAAGAGGAAATTATTTGAAGTGATTATTTCTATGTTGTCGCGCGTGAGCCAATATTGCTGTGAAAAATGTTATAAATGCATTTTGAATGCATATGATTATGGGAATGTATATAAATATGTTTGTACGTGTGAATCTGTTTATATGCGAAAGGTAAAAAATTTGACAAATGTGTTATGAAAGTATTTAAAATTTCAGATTAAAAGATTAAAGCTTTTTTGCATACATTTGCTGGTGTTGGTTGACAGTGTACGAGAATGTACGCTGTTAAATATTGTTTGGAAAAAATTTTGGAAATTTTTCTTCTATCCACCAATTAATATGCTAATTATTTTTCGGCATTTATGTCCATGAGTGGAGCTTGCTTTGCTTAGAAATCAAAAGAAAAGTGGACTTTAACTAATGCTCGTTAAATCTCTTAATTAATTTTTCTTCTCAGAGTTAAAAGATGGAGGCTCATTAGTTAATGAAAAATTTGAGTATGGCCATAGTTAAAAAGAGATATTTATGTATATAACTTTGCGCCCCGTGCTCCAACAGTCGCAATGGCTTAGTGAAAACAGCGTTGGTTTCCACTCGAGAAATGTGTGTGTGTGTGATGATGTATCCTCGAGTATCGGATTTTTCATAAGTATTCTTTATTTGTTTACTTTTATATCAAAATTTTTTTCTTTATTTAATTTAAATTTTTTTAATATAATTTTCTTTTAATTTTTTAATGTTATTGTTTTAAAAAGAAAAATATATATTTTTTAATTGCGTAAAATTTGTATTAATTTTTATCTTATTTTTTTCTTTTAAATTTTATTATCCTATAGTGTTTAGATTTTATTATTTTAAAAACAAATTAATTTTTATTAGTTTCATTTAATTTTGGAAACCTAACTAAAATTTTTTAATATATTTTTAACTTTTCAATCTAATTCCTATATTTAATTTCTATAAACTGATTGCTAAAATACAATCTATAACGCAACGGACCAATTCTGGCATATATCTGCCAACTATCTTGAAAGCCCTTTTCTTTCTTTCGAAAAGATAATTAAAATATCTGCCAACGAGGACGTCTTAGAGTTTTCTGTTTCTGTTGGTTTAAAAAATAAAATAAGTTTCTAAAATATAAATGAAACCGTTTATTTTTTTAAGCAATGAAATATAAAAAAACCCGAGAGAGCTTCGATGAGTCCAATCAGTATTATTCCGTTTTAGGGCTCACCGAAGTCGGTAGCAGCGGTTAACCAGTTGGGTCAGCGACAAACGGGCGTTTATTTCGGAACAAGCAGATGCCTTATAAATGTGTTTCGTGTTTTAAAAACCCTCTTAGCAAAGAACTCTGCGCGAAGTTTGGAACCCGACTCGCGAAAAAATAATGTAACAAAAAGTCGTAAAATGCCTCGGAGACTGAGTGACAAGTGACTGTGACCAATTTAGCACAATCCGGAATACGTTACGGACGGGATATGGCTGCAAATATTGGCATGTATCGCAGCTGCAATGGGACCGTAAAGAAATTTGTTTTGGGATTTGTGGTTGGGCGGGGACTACGACACCCTGCTGATCGCAGCCATGAAAGCATTGCCACAATCCGCATTAAGGCTTAATTCCGGCGAAATCAGCCGATGAATGAGAAAAATGTTGAGATCAAAGAGTAATGATTCTGTTGTTCTCATTGTGAATCACGGACCAGAAATATTAAATATCGGATATCCTTCGAGTATTCACTTAAAGTTAGGCGAAAGAAGGCAAACATGGCGTACAATTTTAAACCTCTAAAAACCCATAAGTGAGTTTTAATACTCTTTAAAATATACTTAACCTAAAAATTCGACCAAAAAAAAAAAAGTAAAAATGTCACTTTCAACAACGGCTTTAATTTTCGGTTCAGTAACTCTTTTATTGTAGTAGATATGATTTCAGTATATTGGTTCTTTTGTTGAAATAATTTCCTTCCGCTCAAATTACGTTTATACTCTTCTTCTTCTTCTTGCAAATATTTTTAGCCTTAAATGAGCAAACACAAACGAATCGATGCCTTGTTAGCTACGCACCTACTCCGCAGATATTTTCCAGTACTTAACTAACATTATTGTTGCTGTAAGGAAGCGTCGCTCAAATGAATGCGCAACTAACTTTATCCTTGTCCACTTATTGCCGGTATTGAATTCCGGTAATGATGCCCTTGTTATCAACTTAATCTGCTGACGTTCGCTTTAGTGCACACACAGATGGGTCGTAGATATAAGTAGGTTTGTATATAAGTAAAGGTTACCAAATAGCATGCGCATAGAATGATTTTGAGTATTACGTATTAAAGAAATAAGGGGGAATAAGTAAAAAAAAATATTTTGAAGAAGGCATAGGTTTAAAGAGATGATAAGGACAATTTCCAGGCAACTATTGGCAATTAGCGCATTGCTGCTAATATCACTGTTGCTTTGCTTTTCGTCCATCCTATCGAGGCGGAAGAAATATCGGTTTGTAGAGAAAGAAATTCTGTATATAACTGCGGTGAAAGTGGTAGGCCGCAACTAATCATTTAGGTGTAAACCATTGTTGTCATTTTCTTCTTAGGTTTTATCAAATGATATGTAATGTATACATGGCGTATGAGTAACATTATTTCGTGTTCTCATAAATGGAGGCAGGTGGAAAGAAGTCATGGTAAGTGTTGATATAAAAACCGATTGGGCTTGGAGAGAGAAAAGTAAAAGTCATACTATAGCAAATTTCATATAATTTATTCACCCCGTTCTCTACGAAGGGTTAATGAGTTAAGTTGAAGTAATTGAATCTTTTTGCGCGACTTCGCAAATATATGTAAAATTTCGATTTTCTTAATTCTTCGACTTTCAGCTTCTTTTAGCTTAATTTCGCTTTAAGAATTTTTTAACAATGGAAAAATCACACCAAACATTGGGGGGAAAGAGAATACATACACGTATGTAACTTTTAAGTATAACCTTTGTTTTTATTTAATGATTGAGCCCATATTTTTTGCGAGTTTTAGATGTTATATCGATCCAATCTTCCCCATATTTTATATTTAGAGTTTTATAATAAAGAGAGACTACAAACTAAATTTCGTCGACATAGGATCCTCCACAAGAGTTGAGGGCGTGGCAATTATCCCATCTTTACCAAATTTAATAGTTCCACATTCCCAAGTAAAATTGGAGCACATGTCAGGTTTCAACGGTTTTGGTGCAGGTTAACCATTATTTCTACCTGCCTCCATTTAGTCGAAACACTGTGGGCGGTAATCATTATAAGGAATATGGATAGCAGACTAAAGAAAATTGAATTGAAAAAATTTCATTAAATTAAAAAGATAAGCTAAATATTATTTTATTGGGATTAAACAAAACGTATTTATGGAATCTTTGATTCAGAAATATCTTGAATAGAGTTGTTATCTATCCCAGTAGTGAAAATGTTAAGAGAATATGTAAGAAAAAGAAAAAAATAAATATATTAAAATTAAATGAAATGTTACAAGATTGCTAGCAAACTAAAAGTGTTTGACAAAGCTTTACTAGACAATATTTTTGAAAAGCAGACTATTATACAAATTTTAATGAAAAAAAGTGACATATTATCAAGTGTCCGGGTATTTGCTAGTATGTATACACAAATTTTAGAATTCTGTGGAACGTTCTCCTACAATGTTTAAAAGTAATCAGCAGCGGAGAGCGGAGGTGTAGTAGTTAAATTGATTCAAATACTCTCCGATTTAATCCCAGTGATGCACGCTACGTCCTATTTGTATTTATCTTAAAATAAAACTGGTCTCATATTCAATGACCTCTGAAATTCAGTTATGTGTGGTTCTATGATTTTGGATTTTTCTGGACTAATTCATCTTTGGTATGCCATTTTACAAAACTTTTTTACAAACGTTCAATAGAGGCCACCGTCGTTGCTTTCTATGACTTTTTGGGCCTCACCTAAATAGATGTCTTCAGATACGTACCTACTTGAGTCTATACCCGGCAAAGAAATTAATCGCAAGTAGATTTATAAAATATTTGCCCATGCCCTCCCTGAGTGTAGAGGCTAAGCATACCAAATGACTAAGCTTTACACTACCCTATTTGCTAATTTCCTGATCTACATATTTGCTAAGGCAAAATATAGAAAAGCAGCAAATTATCGCATAACTTAAATCACCATCAAATTCTTTAACCAAAATTTCAGCTGTCAATTTAACGGCAAAATTTTTATGCAATGAAATTTACAAAGCCGAAATATTTCCAATAGCGATAGATGGTGAAAGAAGAAAAGGGTCAGCAATACCCACGCGAGCACATTAGCCATGCACATGCCAGCCTTGTCGTCCGTCCTTCAATTCTACCACCACTGCGTTGTCACTCACACAAGCTCTGCACATTGCAATGCCTTTACTATTTGCTTAACAGCATAAAATCAGCGATCAAAGTGACAATTTCCATTAAATTCCTAAATTTCTGCCAACAGCAGAGTTCTAAAATGTATGCAGCTGGAAACGAGAGTAAACAGCAAATGACAGTTTATATTGACATATGGACGAGTAGATGGAGGTAGAGAAAAATTGATGTTTAAACGGAATGAAGGTATGCGAAAATAAATATACAAATAGCAAAAAAAAAAGAAGACAGTAACTTTGACTAATATGTGCGGAAAAAAAATCAGCATCAACTGCAAGCGGCAGAAAATGTGGCATGGAGTTTACGTTGCAAGTGTGGATGCTAGTGTATATATGTACGTATGTATATGTAGATGTGCGCCGATGTTTATGTGCGCGCTTGACACTGTCATGAAGTGACAAAGTTTGTATTTGTGAATTAATGGTTTGGAAATTCGTTTGTGAATGACCCCTTTTGCATACAGCCAACAGCGTAGATATATACACCCACATATGGGAACAGTCGAATATGCCCGGTAGGAATTTCCAAACGTTATGAAAAAATACTTACAATCCATTGAATAGTCGTTTATACATTTGGGATAGCGCACGCAGCTTAGAAAGGAATCGTGCAAATAGCGAACAATAGTTATCGATAACATCTAATTATTACTGATATAACATTTTATTAAAGTAGTCGTTTTGTTTTACTTCGTATTTGAAATTTAACATTGTTAATAAGATAAATGTGATGTTGAAGAAATAATTATAAAAAAATTGAAGATAAAGACGAAAATGGAGCTATCGAAAATTATTGAGCCATCGAAGTTTAAGGCTATCGAAATTTCCTCTTAAAAAATCTTCGACATTTCCACATGCTTCGTATGACTTTGGTTGTTATGGCGAGTGTGGATATTCCAATTAGTGCTACCTAACTGCCGTTTCAAAATCGCGTGTCCTTACTAAGAATTTTGTCTAGGCGGGAATTTCAACTTGTTTGGCTTCGTCAGGGTATTCAAGCAAACGTATTCGAACCAAAATTCGGCTCAAATTTCCTTTTGAACAGCACAAGAACAGCTTTTAGAGGGTTTATGCTGAATCCCTCGTTAGCACAGTGGGGGAGAGGAATAGTACCATACCCTCTCAGTTTAGCCAACAGGTCATCGATCACGAGAGACCAAAGTAAAAAAGAAGGAGAACAAATTTTTCTCCCAAGAACAATAGCCTTCAAACAGCAGCCGACAGAGAGAGAGAAACGTATGCCTCTTTGGACCAATTCACACGAGATAGTTCCATAAATATGTATGTGTCGTCTAACTTATGGCGCATATAATTTAGACAACACGCGTAGCTTTGCAAAGGACAAAGGATATCAACAAAGTTTTTTGGTCTCGATCAAAACCGTTAAACTGTTGTAGCATCTAGTAAGAAAACGAACATCATTAACCTTATCTAATAATTGCGATCCAAAAATTTCCTTCAGGCCACATACGATGCCTGCATAAAATAAACATCAGCCCTGTTTGTTGTTGCAACTCATAGCGCACGTAAAGAGCGGCATAGGCGCGTTAACATTTGTGTAAAAGCATATATGTATGTACATATGTACATATGCACTTCAGTTCAAGAGTTCGAGGGTTTTTTGTCCGTCTGCTCCACCTGTGTCAATCACATTTCACAAATTTTGTTGCCTGCTTTTAGGGGTTACATTTGAGGTTCACTGGCTAGACTGTCGTTATTTGACTGCATTTGAGTTGGAAGAATGATGAATGAGCAGTGATATGATAGCAAAAAAAAAAAAATAGTTCTGTTGCTTGATGTAGGCATTGCTGGTCTGTGTATTGAGTTTTTTTTTTGTTTTTATGCGCTTTATCCCAACTTTGCTATTTTGAGAGCGTTGCTGTTCATGCGACATTTTTTTATCCTTTTTCAAAAGGATGCTTTTTTTTGATTCTCTATGTTTCCGTTTTCGCCGATTTTCGTGGCAGCTTCTTATTTTTATTTGCCTACTCGCGGGGGTGAATGCATACATATGTATGTATGTATGTATGTATATGTGCAAATATTTTTATGTACAAATCTGCATGCGTGTGTTTGCCATCAAAGGCATCAAAGTCATTTTATCAGCATGGCTGGCTGGCTGGCTGCAGGTCAGATTGAACGCTTGAAAGCGCGCGCCAAATCCTCTCTACATTCTAAACCAGAAACGCATACAAGTACATACATATGTGTGTGTGTGTACATCCGCTTACAATACATATGTATATCCACTGTAGCATTTATGTATTTGCTATTTGCTTTACTTATCGCTTTGGTCGCATCTGCAAGCGTAAATTGTTGCAAATTTAAAAAAGAACACAAAAACCGACTTCAGTTCGGTAATTTATTTGTGCAGCTGAAATAGCTGAGTAAATGCGTCGAGGGTCGAAGAGTTTCTTGCTGGCAGTGTGTCAGTGCCAACAATGGATATGTAGATTTCCATGTATACATGTCGGTGAGAGCATTATTCTGCTGCTTTATTTTTACAGTTGAGGCTTACCAGCGCTGAAATGTTTGTTTACCTTTGTAGGTATGTGTGTATGTCTGCATGGCTTGTATGCGTCGCCGGCAACAGCATATGTTGCAGCATCGACAAGTTCATCATTCGGCAACAAATTGATTTTTATTGGTATTTTACTTGGAATGGAAACCTGCCAATGGGTTAGGGCAGGAAAGGGTTACTGAAACAAATTAATCGCCTTAAAAGTTGAGTCATGTAACGAATTGAAGGAAAGCTTCAAGGCACAGAAATAGGAAATTCAGTCCTGAAATTGTGACAAAAATTCACAAGTTTTAATTCGGCTGAATAAGAATTCTGGTTTATTTCTGGGAAAAATGTCCTTACTTATTCCTGCAGGTAAAGTATAAATTCTATTCAAGCTATAATCATTATAGCTGAATTTGGAAATCTTAATAGGACTTCTGACCCAGACTAGCACTGGAAAAGGCTTAAGGAGGAAAGGAGATAGCTAGCAGAATACTTTTTGTAACCTCTTTTGATCTTAGGGCTTTGGCATTCAGATTAAAATAGGTTGACTAAAATTTGATGTCCAACATCAAAGAGTTTCTATATTTATCATTAACTGAGATTTTCCCAAACCTTGCCCTAGTATATATAAATGTCTTCACACTACAGCTATGGTTTGATGTATTGAGTCAGCTCTAAGCTGGGACAGAATTTGCCAACTGTCCATTTGTGGCACAATTTTTTACTTTCTGTACAAAAAAAAAAAAAAAAAAAATGTTCGGGTCTTAAGTCTTTCGTTGACATTATTTGCATAAATATACTTTAGTTCTTTTTTGATTTATTCTAATATTCAAACATTTCAAACTAATAGAACTCTAAGAGAAAAATTTTGTTTCCGTGTTGTTCTTTACCAAAACGTTCCGAAGACCTTTGTTTCCATTTTTGCTTTTAGAAATATTCCCGAAAGTATTGTTCGATTTTATTTCTCCTCGGGAATGCTCCACAGGGTTTTGTTCTTATATAATTCCCATTAAGAACGTTGGCGACAGTTTCGTTCTCATTTCGGTTTCGGTTTGGAAGCGCTCTTGGGAACGAAACTACCAGAACGGCATTTAGGTTCGATCATACATTTTGGTTTTGGTGTAGATTAACTTCAACATACCTTTGGAATATCTAGTGTCAGTTCGCAACCAGCGCCTCTTTCTTAATAAAAGCACTGGGAAAGTAACTTTTTCACAACCTCCCTAATGTTTTGAAATAAACATATTTGCCAAAAGTAATGCTTTTAAGGCGGAACAATAAGGAACAATTTGCCGTCCTCCCTTGTCAAATTTGGTTTGGAGACAAACCGGTTTGGGCGTAGTTACATCTTCAGTGCCATTTTTCGTTATGAAATAGTTTCTGTTTGTCCGTTTGTTTAGCTTCTCTGTTAGTGAAATTTCATTTATACAAAATACCCTTAAACGCTAACGAATATAAATTTCAGCTTAGATAACCGCTAAAATCTGTGAAACTTATTTACGTAATAAATGAAAATGGCAAACTCCTGCAAGTATGCCACTTTAGTGTGATATATACGCCTCGCACGTTTTCTAAATTGACACTTACATATGGATGTTTTTCATTGCGAAACGACGTTTTACGCCGCTAGTGGTGGCAGGCTAAAACCTACCATATATTCCATATTCTTACCTAACACCTGTCACGGAATATGTAGATATGTAGCTAAAAAGAAAGCACCAGACTAGGTTTGTTTTAGTATTCGGATAGGCCATTTTCTTTTGTTGCCTCGATGCTTGTCTATGCTGCTCTTCTATCTTCATTTTGTTGTTGTTAATTTTCCTCATTGTCATTTTGTCTTCCACGCATTAAATTCGTCTGTTGCCTTTAGGCATCTTTAGTAAATCAGTTTTGTCTTACGCCTCACTCTTTAGCTGGTAGTAGTTTTTTTTTGTTTTCTTTTTTGTTTTGATAACTTGTTTTATTTTTGTTTAGCTATTTTGTACTATGCACACATGTATTTAGCTTCATTCTTTGTCGCTGTTGTTTTTTTTTTTGCTCTCTCTCGCCTTAAGGCTATTTGCGTTTTCTTATCACGAAACTCTATTTATCCTTAATCGCCAAAGCTGATATGAAGGCGGTAAAAGTTTTGCAATGCCTGCAAAGGCAGAGTCATGTAAAGTGTATCATATATATGTATATACATATGTGTCTTCATGAGACACGCATGTACGTACATAGGTGTAATAGCCTCCACATAAACGCGTCCGCAAGTAAATAGTCGTTGGAAACATGGCTTAAATAAATTGCCTGGTTTTTTCGTACAAAAATAGTCACACACACACACACACACGCATATGTAGGCTACATAGGACACTAATGCATTGAAAGTTCACTATATGTTCAATTTCTTCGTGTCTTTTTTTTGCCTAGATTCACCTATTTGGTCTTCAGTTTTGCTCCCAAATGAAATTCGCACTCATACAAACACACACCTGATTTCCTCATTGCTGGCATTTAAATGCGTCTAATAGCTGTTTGTTAAATTCCATTTATACTCCTCTAAACTGTCTTGCATTCCTTCATTCGCATTCCTTCGATTTTTCACCACTTTATTTTTTATTTTGTTGCCCGCATTTTTTGTATTTCGGTCACGTGTCCATTGACCTCACTAGCATACATATGACCTGTTCGGCCGTTAAATTGAATGGGCGTACGTGTGTATTTGTTTTTGTTGTTGTTGTTATTATTTCCTCGTGATTGTAGTTTGTTAGCTAACAAAACCTATTATGCGTTCAAAGCAGCGTTTATATGGGCTATTAGTGGGTGTGTGTGTGTGTGTGTGTGTGGATGAGGAGTTACAGCACGTGTGCGTGTTTTTTTTTTGTTCAGCGTGTTTGAGTTTGGCTTTAGCGACAGGTTCAATTTGGAAATTTAATATTTTCTTAGGATTAATAGGTGAAATATTATATTGGGATTTCCATTAATTCATGAATCAGATTTCCTTGTGGCGTTAAGACTTATTGTTCTTTTGTAAGTTCAGACCATAACGAAGTTGGAAATCTAGTTAGCTGTTAAGATTAAGGCTATAATATCCGGATCATAACTGGACCAGATTTGAACAAAGATCGATTGAAGTGCTTGTTACTTCTTAGTGAAAAAGACAAGTTCCAATATAATATATTAGGTATAGCCAGCGGTAGTTAGACCAATTTTCTGGTCTGGTCTGGTATAGTAGGAGACGATAACAAATCCTATTCAATCACACAGCAAAGACTCCAACGACAAGCATTCCTATGCACGACAGGAACAGGACACTTGATATGCTCCGAGCTCCGCAGGATAGGATAGTTCTGTACATTCTAAGTATAGATATCTACGCAAAAATAGATCCAACTAAGAACGCTTTGGACTTAAGGTATCATCAATAGGCGGCGAATGGCAGTAGAAAATCTTTTACTTTAAACAGAGTAGGCATGGACTACGGAGGTCGCGCTTATAAGATCAAAGAAGTTGACTAAGACCGCAACTTAGAAATGCGACACAAGGGACTGAGAACTGCAAATCCCGAACCCGAGATCCCTATCTCTACAGTTGGTGTTAAAATGGACATTCGAAAAGAAGTTCGGGAATTCATTCAGAAAATGATTTCGTATGGCAGCGATTGCCATAGTTAAGCAAAGTGGAAATCGATACTCGTTCAAGAATACCGAAGATTCCTACAACCTCTTCGGTGGGATATAGTCAATTTCTCTTAAGGAGTCTAAGATAGAATTGGGAAAGGTGGTCGAAGCTTACAGCCTTTCTCGAGATTCCTGTTATTTATTACGAGTTGAGGCGATCGCTAGAGCAGCCCCTATATCGTATTCACCTCGACGGGTGTAGAACACGGTAGTTGCTAAGGCTATCCGGAGGAAGCGCCTACATTTCTTGAGGGATCACTCCTTCAAAAACTTCAACAGCTTATGAAAAACGCCATTTCAGGATCTACTAGGATTCGCTAGAACAGCAGGATGTACAGGAAGTGGTTTGGGTACTTGCGCTGCTTGGCATCAAATTGAGACTCCGCGATCTCCGAGTGAACCTTTAACCTTTAAAGATTTGCTCACATAATCTGGCCCATCCTTGTTGATGCCGAACGCTTCGTAATTGAAATATAAAAATAAAATAATTCATCTCCGTCAAGTTAATTTATTAAAACTAATGGGAAACGTAATAATTTTAAAGCAACGGAAATTAATGAACGTCAAGAGAGTTTTGGGGATGGCAAACGTACTGAATATAGAGTGGATTGTGCTACTTAAATTGTTGAAGTTCTAACGTTTTTCATTAAAAATGCATAAAATGCGCAGCATATTTTGCAGCACTTAAAACTGTGAGTGAGCTACAAACAACGCTGGAGCAATTGCACAAAGTTCGCTTAAACAACGCGAGTTAAGCGCGACAACAACAATTGCCAACCCAAATGTCAGGCCACACATCCACCCACCCGACACCAACAGTTGGAGTATAAAAAAGTCGTAAAATTTAAAATTCATAATTTAATAAAAATGCCATCAAAAATGGAGCAAATTTTAAACCTGCGCCAAAAAGTAAAACAAACTTTATAGCAATCATTAAAAAAAAACTGAAAAAGCAAGGACGAGGTTGAGGGTAAGGAAATGAATAAAACGACTAGTGGTACATAGAGTGGCAAGTAGTGGGGCACTCAGGGTTGCGTTGTGCGCATTGTTCGCATGCAGTGGCGTAGAAATAATTTAATTTTATTTACAAATGAAATTTATGAGCGCGCGCATTTATGTAGATATGTATGTGTGTGTGTGTATGTAGCGAATCGCGCATAATTTGACCAACTGCAACATAAACAACAACAATGCCAATAGAAAAACATAAAACGCGCGGACCAGAGCACTGAATAAAGAATTAAGCAATAAATAAAAGAAAACATTTGAAGCATTGCTGTTGTAGAAATTTGCATCATTAATAAAATATGAGACATATTTTTTGAAAACAAATGCAGCATTAAAAACGAAAACTTTTATAACAAACGCTGGCAATTAGTATACGCGGAATGCCAGAATGCGCCGAGGGACAGTTATAGGAAATTATGGATAAATAAAAGAGACCAATTTAAATGACGAAATAAATTTAATAGCGCTTATGAACATAAAGCCACACATCTGCAGCTACATATAGTAAAGTTATAATTTGCTTCAGTGGCTCGATTAGTGTTTATTGCATATTTTGCGGCGATATATATATATTATTTTTGTGATGCGGGAAGCTTTTGCATATAAATTGCATTTAAAAATGGCATGCTCCTCCATTTGATGCGTTCACTCAATAATGAAACGAATCTGTAAGGGTTAGGTATGTTTCGATATAACTTAATACTCGAGTACCTCCTTCAGGTTAGGTTAAGTGGGCGGCTCTGAGAAGAGTTCACTCGCAGGTCACAAAGGCCCATTGCGATGCCCAGGGGGGTGGGGTTTTCCCTATGCCTATCCCTACATGTCTTTGCACCATTTCGATTCTCTGGCGAATCCAAGCAGTCCTTCCAGTGGAGCTTTCCCTAAGGTATCCAGGCTCTCGAAGAAATGGTCCCCAAGAAACTTGAGCCGTTTTCTTCGGAGTGCTGGACATTTACAAAGGAAGTGCTGGACGAATTCTACCTCCTCCTCATCTCTACAGCTTCTACAGAAATCGTTATGCGGTGCTCCGAACCTGGCGGTCATGTGGCCAATGGTCCAGTGTTACGTTAGTATTCCTGTGAGAAGCTTAACGTTTGGCTTTGACAGCCTTAATGAACTCATTGTTCTTCGTTCATCGAGCTATGACCAGAGCGATCGCGATACCATGCAGAAGAAAATGTTCATCGTCTTTCATGGATATATTTTTCGGAAAACCCGGAATCAACTGCTTGTTCAAGCATCCAATTGGAAAATATATGGCGTTGCAAATGTTATTCAGGCTTAAGTTCATGAGTTAGTTTAATTTTGTAGACTTTTAGACATGGGCCTTCTGTTAAAATCTGGTGAACGGTGCTGTACGAAAAGTTCAACTTATGTGCATGACGACGAATTGAGTTTGTCCCGGCCTGGTTCACACTTTCTTCCACAGCAGCAATATTTTTTAACCGAATGACCTGTATGAAAACATATGTATGGATGTTGTTACGTTTTGCACCGACGCAGTTTTTTTCAGGTTTATACAAAAAATGTCAAAGGTCTGCATTAATCTTGAATCAGCATATTTTTTTATTGAGAACTGACATTAAGTACATGCGAATATCGGACGAAAAGTATTCTAAATTTTAATTTCGATAGCTCTGATGTGGTGCATTCTGGAAGTCTTATGTGCAGAAATTCCTTCACGACGTCCAAAATTTCTGGGTTGTTCGTATGAAGCAATCATTTGACGTAATCTCGGAGAAAGTAATATAGAGGCGTTTTGTTAGACACTAATTTAAAAACTTTAATAAACACGGTAGCAGCAAAATTAAAACCTTCTAAAAGGGTGTCACATAAAAAATTTTGAACATTCTATTTTAAGGACCACCCTAGTTTACATATTATTTATCAAATTGAAGGCTATTCTAATGTCAATAATTCGAAAAAGATATTTAATTGGACAAAGGATTGTTTGTCGGTTGACTCTAAATATCTTCGCTGTAGTTATACAAAGTATGTATGTATGTATGTGCGTATATTTTTTAATATTGCCATTCATGGTTTATGCAAATACATACTACACATGCCTGCTTTTTGTTAGCATGTAATCATTTTCAAAAATTAACATACAAATTATGTGTTAGTTATGCTGCTTATTAAGCATTCCTCATAACGCGTATTTACATTGTAACTAAGTGCCTTAGAATTCTTTTATTTTCAGTTAACTTCAAATGTCTGCTAATTTAATAGCTTTTAAGAGCGCAAAAGTCAAATAAAATGTAATTAATTAAAGAGTAGGCGACGAAAACTAAAGTAACTTGTCATTAAATTTTGCCCCCAATTTGACCCGCACAGGCGAGTGGGAATGGTTGTTATTGGCGGAAGACATGAAATGTTCTGAAGAGGGTGTAAAAAATATGAATTTTACATAAATGTTAGGCAAAAATATTTTCTCTAAAGGTTTGTTATACAGTATTGGCGAGAAATCACATCAAATGCTTGGTGTAGGTGCTTTAACGACCCTCTTCTGTAAATTTCCGCATTCTAAAAAGACACCGAGCGCTGTCTACTAAATGATTTGCAGTGCATAATTATAACACAATTTTGAGCATGTTTTGCTGTGAAAATTCCCTACCTTTGACTGCTGTCTCTTAATATCAAATTTTCCTAATTAACAAATATTTATCCATTCCACCACAATCACTGCTGGCTCTACGAAAGTCCGTATGTCTCAACTTTTATGCTGTAAGTCACATGCGGCAGTGCTTCAATTCGTAGTCTAGAATTAAACCGTAAACCTTCTTTTTCTATACTTTCTTCATTTCTAAGGCTTCCACACTATCCAATGTCAAGTCGCTGTGCTTGAATAGATGGATAGATGTTTGTCACTTGCACTGCCTCAGCTTTAGACTGCCTCAGCTTTAAGCGCATGTATGTATGTATCGCCTCCCCTTACCTATGCACCAACTTTCCGTGTCGTGATGTCATTTGTTTTATTTGTAATTTTGGCAGTCAGCTTGTACTTCAGTGTCGTTAACGAATTCTTAACTCCTCCTTTCTCTTTATTAACCTATGTATTTCTCTGCTCTATATGATTCCCAAATACTGCCTTGGCATTGCCGACATTTTTGTTGTTGTTGTTGTTGTTTGTTTATCCGTTTGTCTGACAGCCTGTCTAGCAAAGGCACACTCCCTGTCTGTTTGTCTATCAGTCTCTACAACTGTGTGTTTTCCAACTGTCAACCTGTCTAACTTATTGTCTAATTTTGCGCAAACTTCAGAGATCAAGCAGCCGCGCACCGAGTCTTTTGAAACTTTTTTCCTGGCCATCTTGTCTTTGAATCTTTGTTCGCCCTGCAACTTTCACTTTTCCTCCAAAAATCCAAGACAAGAAATGTCACTTAAGCTATATATTCGTTTCGTTTGTTGTACGCTCAAACAATTGCTGTTGTTGTACTTTATTAATTATGCAACAAACGCATTGCTGAAGTACTTGGAAAGGAGAAAAATTCGGCCACATTCACGAACACACTCTCGCAGGTGTAAAGGTATGAGTTTTCCCCATCTCAATGTTGTTTATTTACCGTTGACGCGCTTTCGTAAAAGTATTTATTATTTGCACACTTTTATGTGATTATTTCGCTAGCTCTTTAACTATTTATAAACCATTCGCAAATTCGCACTTATTTACTTAACTACAAACACTTAACTACGCTGAATTGTAAATATGTGTATGTGTTGGTGTTGTATATTTGTTGCTCTTGTTGACTCACAATCTGATCAATTTGTTTACATTACTGATGAAATCACACCTTTGTCACCCCAAAAAAAAAAAAAAAAATACTTCTGCCGTAGTGCGTGACGCTTTCACCCATCCCCATGTAGGCGCTCCTTTCCGCTTTTTTGTAAACTGTGTGAGTGTTTACACAAACAACACCATAATCCTTCGCTTATTCAATGTTCACAGTGTTTACTTTAGTTTTTGTTTGCATTTTTTTTTTTCGTTTTGTGCCAATAGTTTACGCAGGTAAGCTAAAAGGTACAGATGTTGCTGCGGAGAAGGTGTGAAAATAGTGAAAATATTTATATTTCAGCAAATTTTTTTTTTAAGTGCACAGCATTTTTAAATCACTATAGAAATAACAAGTGTGTATGTGGTGTATTTAAAACTCGAATAATGGAGAAAAAATGGCAAATGAAATAGTAAATGTGAACCAAGCACTTACATTTACACATTGGTTAGTGCTTGGCCGAGCTTGTCCTACGATTTGTTGTGTGCACCCAGACTTTGTCACACAAAGGCGAGATAGGTACCTACAGTTTTACGCCGAATCACAACGAATTGCCTGTTGCGGGGAGAACCTAGGATCTACCGTGTCCGCCAATCGACCGCGACTACTGCGCGACACTGATCATCACAAAACTGGAGAACTGTGGCTTAGCAGGCATTCACCCTGCACCAGAAGGATTTTGCGATTGCGTAGGACCTAGTTTACACACAACGTTTGCTGAGCTAACATGAAGGCATCTGACCAAGAATGAACCATAAGTGGGGTTCTGCCTAGTGATATCCATGCCAACGTCACTGTTCCCTGGTACCCATATATGGCACATAAGTAGAATTAGAAAATAGGCCTAATCAATAGAGAGGGAGCACTTGTGGTGATGGACAGCACATAGCAGAGGGTTCATGACTATTTACCCCCAACCACAGCACTCCCCTCAACGATCATTTGAGGTACAGCGTGAAGAGAAATAACTGCGGATAGTGATGGCTGAGTGGGGCTCATCGGTGATTTCAAGGAAGAACGATTTTCCGCGGTACTCTGCAAGAAAGCCTTTTGATATGGAAGTTATTGATCAGCGAACTTTTATTTCGATGGAAAGGTGGTTAGCCGAAGTTAACTGCTATGCATACGTCCTAGACCTAGATGTATTTAATTATGTAAATAATCTCTAACTGAATGAAAAAGGTAGTGGAACCCGATGTAAATTCAGACAAGGCGGGCTTACTGTTAATCTCAGAGATATATAAAAATCCGCCTTGAGATTCTCCTATGCTAGGCATTGTAACGATCACTCCTAAATTATTATCTACGTTATATAAGGACGTCATAATGGTTGAATATTGAGAAAGTGTTAAGAAATCTTCGAATGCCTTATGGGCATGCAAAAAATGACTCGCTCCCATTGGTACTAGCACTGCCATGGCATTCCTGAGGTCCAAGGTTCAAGTCCCCAATTTCATTTTTTACTTTTTTATTTTCAGTTTTTATTGTACTTTTTAACTTTAATAAAATTTATTTTTTATTTTTTTTTTATTTTTTATTGCACACGTCATTGTTGGCACTTATAACTTCGAGATCGTGAAGGACTTAGGATGCAGCATCAACACCACCAATAATGTCAGCCTGTAGGTGAACTTGTGCATTTGTATGCCCATTTCGGCTTGTTCACTTTGAACTCATGCATACAAATTCGTGTTATGAGTTGAGCTGACATTCTCGTTGACTGCACAAATTATAAAGCAATTAAAGTCACTATGTGCCTGTAGTGATCTTATCTATTTAATATTGACAACACTAAATCGACTACTTGATATTTCTAATCACAAGCCATTTGTCATGAGCCCGAGTGAATTATATAATAATAATATTAATTTTCGATGTATAGCGAATTTGAAGCCGCTCACAAAGGTGATTATGTGCTCAAATGCAAATGCCTCATATGCAGTGCCTTGTATGCAGTGTACAAACAATTATGTGTTGCAACATAGTAGATAGTTTTGCTATAATTGCAGCATTCAATTTGTTTTCAGAGTTACTCGAATGCACTCATAAACATATATATATATTTTCGTACGTATGTACGATTACCCTTATATTTTGCATATTCAGGTCCACGCTTAGGTATGTAAATATATTTCTATGTACCCTGTAGTCAAATGAACTAGTTGTAAACTACCTCACAACTAGTATGAACCGCATGCCCAACTAGTCAGCCAACTATCTTTTTTCCATGCAATCAACTGTTATTTTTAACATGGGGATGTCCTACGAGATGGCAATTGTCAGATTTCGGTCAGAAATATACCAGTCTCATACTAGTTCAAAATAGACAGAAAAATACTAGTCCAATTATGGACCAAAACCACTACTTTGGGAGTCAAACAAATGAATTCATGAATATACAATATAAAAACTTTTAAGTACACTTTAGTATATTACAAATTTTTATTTAGCAGGCTTAGATTTGCCAATAATCAGTGTGAAATTTTTTGAGTATTAATTAAAAGCAAATATAAATACATAGCTATTTCAAACTTTCGAATATAAATTTAAATGCATTTTTCATTAAATGTTATTAAAAGTAAAAGGTTTCGGGTACAATAAATACTATATTTTTTGTCTTTTTTAATAATATTGAACAAGCAAAAGAAAACATTTTGGTTAAAAATAAAATGAATTCTTTAGATTATTTTTGAGTAAAATAAAAATAAAAGTTTTCATTAAAATAAATTAAATTCATTAACTTTGCACATTTCAGTTTATTATTTTTAAAAATTTATAAAAGTAATAATTAATGTTTAAAATTTGAGATTTGGATAAGAATAAAATAAATAAATAATAATCAAGCAGTTGTTAAATATTCTTAATTTTTGTCTATAGTTTGGCTTGTTGATTGATAATAGAAATTTATCAAATAATTATATGAATCGTGTAATTAAAAAAAGTCAAAAATAATTGAAAATGATCAAAAATAACAAAATATTGATGTAGTTAAAACTAATGAATTAATTTAAATTTTTTTTTTTTCATTAAAAAGGTGGTAATATCGGTATTTGATCATTAAACGGTTATCCAAAAAAAAAATACTTTAATTAATAATTATTATAATCATTAATCATTATTTAACAGGACTGGTATAATTGAATACGTATTCGATTTAATGGTTTCCAATATACCCAAATAAAAGTTATAATATTTTGTGTACTTTATTGTATTAAACTGTCGAACAACGCAGGGCATGAATAAATCGTTTTGTACGTGGTACAAGTCTGGTCATTTTCGAACTGGTTCGGTTTCTGTCAGGGAATTCGAGTTGTAAACTAGTATTTTTCCTGACAAGTTTGGAATTTTACTGCAGGGTATGTATGCCTTTGAGCGTGCAGATTTTGTGTCCCAACAAACTAAGCGCACAATTACGCAAAGCTTACGTAAACAATAACAACATTTAGTAAGCAGGAAACAAGCTCACAACGCAAACTCACTTAACACTTCATTGAGCAGCAACAGCAGCAGCAGCAGCCTGCAATTACACTCAAATTAACATACCCGCACTTGTATCAGCAAAACGCTGATATGTATGTATATGTGTGAGTGTGTGCCTCTACGTTTATACGCTTGCATGGCAGGTAAATGCACGCAAATTATCTGCTAATTACCACAAAATGTTAAATAAATAATCTAATCAATTATTTTGTAAATTTATTTGCTTATCAAATGCGCATTTCGGGTAATTTGCCAAAGCTGTCAAAAGTGGGGTGTGAGCGGAGCGGTTGCTTGGTAAAGTGGTGAAAGGAAATGGAAGCGTAGTATGATGAATGGAGCGTTTTCATGAGAGCTTTTGTGATGGTGTGTGTGTGCAAGCTTGAGTGAATTTTAATTGAAGATGGAGTTTTGGTGGTTAATGGCACGCACTCGAGGGGACAAAGGAGTTGTATTTATTTATTGCGCTTTATGCACGACTACCTACACACATATGTATGTATGCATGTAAAAATGCTTGTACATACTTTAAACTTGTTTAAGATTTGCTCCATGGAGGGACTCACTTGGAACCTTTATATTGTATATTGTAAATTGTAGAATCTCAAGCAACCGATCTACCCATTGTGGTTAGCATGTTGAGCTTCGCTGAACTTCTCGTAATTAAAGCGTCGCGTCATCTGCAGACTCAGAAGCCTCTCCATTATCTTGAGGAGTCGTAGTTGTTTCAATTAGGTAGAAAAACTTGAAGTTATATTTGAAATTGGTACAACCATCCGCTAGGTACCTTGGCATATTCCTAGTCAGATCAATATCCATTCTTTTGGTTTTATTAGTGGTCGCTCTTCGGAAAATCGAAAACCTTTATTCAGGAAGCTTTTCGAGAGCTTCGACGACCCTTCGCAATGGTGATAGTCGTCGGAGTTTGCTTAGCTTGTTCTACCGCGACTTCACTTCTGCTTTACATCTTAATGTAGATACTGAAATGTTGAAAGCTGCAAAGCCGCTCTACTCTTACTTTTTGAACCATTAGCATTTAGTGGTGGTTTCCGAAATCCCAAATACCTTAAATTTAATTTCACTTGCAATCATATAAAGTTCAAAAGTCGAAGAAAACTCGTTTTTCTTTCCCTTGCTTCTTCTTTTCTTCTTAAGAAAGGTGTCATTATTCAGGCCACTAAGACCACTCAAACGCACCTGAAGATTTTCACTTTTCGGCTCGTTTAATTGAAATACTGTCACCTATAAAATTTCAAGGTATGTACTACCTTACTTGGAGTTGTGCCTGTGTATGTACATACATACATACATCTGCTGGCTTGATTTTAAATCACAGCTAAAGTACCCAGAAAGTATACCATAAATAATGTAACAAATAAATAAGCGCAAAAGATTTATGGCAGCTGAGCGTAGAGGAGCAAATTTTCACCAAAAAAAAAGGCACAGCCAAAAGAAGAGGGAAGCTCAAAAAGCAGTCGAAATTTACGAAGCAGGTAAGAAAGTGTTCCGACACTTTCCTATGCCTGGCCACGCGTGCGTTGTGATGTTTCAAGTCAGCCACTTAAAAGTTCAACAATTGCCACTCAAATAAATTTGCGCACAATTTAAAAACTTCAAAGTTGAAAGGTGAGCAAGCAAAAGAAAAAAAAAAAACGACAGCAAGCATAGCGAAAGCTGCTGTAGAGCTGCTGGGGAGTGTTTCTTTCAGTTCTCGGCTACGCTGTTGCCATGTTTGTAACACTGTGGTAGCTTACCAAGCTGTAATGCGTCTAACGAGCTAACTGTGTGCCACCGTTTACTAGTTCTCTTTGTTTGTATTGTTGTTGCTGTTGTATTTTTTGGTCACCCGCCGCGTTGTTAGCACTTTCGCTTGAGTCGGGAGATTTGCAGTTACTTGCCAACTTGAACGCCCGCCCGCACACTTCTACGACATATTTTAGAAAGTTAGCTGCGAACTTGTGTGGTGTTTGACTTAATTTGTGGCAACGGAGACTGCATATTGCAAATAAAAAAAAAAAAAACAACAACGCACGAGGAGACATAAATTCATGCAAGTTTAAACAGTTGATGGGGAAAAGTGGGAGACATCTTAAAGTGCTGTAGTGTAAAGAAACGGCAACACTGAAATTTGTCGAAGAATTTATATCAAAGTTTCTATTTAACCTTACTTTCTTATAGGATCACATTTGATAAAATTTTTTTTCGTTCAAATTAAATAATGTGGTAAATAAACAATAAACAAATATCTTTCAAGCGTAGTAAATTATCTTATATTTAATTTGGTGTTGTTTATATTGATTTATTGATGTATGTATAGTAGCACGTAATCGACATTACAAGCTTATTTTTACCCCGTTTGCTCGCTCTTTGCTAAGTTTGTTCTTTGACAGCGTGATAAGTAAACCGGGTTTCCATACAAATTTATCATTTTGCAAGGTTTATCGTCAGTTTATCATTTTATACTGCTCTCACAATGGTGGATATTTGGTTTGTAGTATTGACCCGGTATTGGTATTGGTATTGGAATTAATATAGGTATTGGTATTAGTATTGATATTAGTATTGGTATTGATATTGATATTGTTACTGGTATTGTATTGGCATTGTTATTGGTTTCCCATTGGTATTGTATTGATATTTTATTGGTATTGGTATTGGTATTGGTATTTGTATTGGTATTAGTATTGGTATTCATATTGGTATTGATATGGGTATTAGTATTGTATTGGTATTGGTATTGGTATTGCAATGGTATTAGTATGGGTATTGGTATTGGTGTTGG
>NW_023458560.1:68706472-68725364 GCF_013731165.1 Rhagoletis pomonella
GCCGACTTGCAACTCGGCCGTGCAACCGCACTACAGCCACATAACACCGTTTCAGGCTCCTCCCTGTACAGTGCCTCCATGGTATATGCATATCGTTACCTTGATACACACAAACTTTATACATCACATTTCTCTCTTTACAGAGTGGTTATACAACTTTAGGGGTCTTCCCTTAAACTCGAAAAAGCCCCGTAAAAAAAGAACTCACAAAATTTCAACTTCAACTTCAGTGTTGACGAGGTGCCGAGGATTTTATACTAAAATGTAAAATAAAAAACTGAAAATAAATAAAAAAATAATAATAATAGGTGCACAAAAATAATATATTTCTTCCACTAACTTTATCAACATGGATTTTCTGCTAATTCTTGCATTTTAAATTATATTTTAGCTTTCGTTCGAGCTGACAGGCTGTTATGAAAAATACTACGAAATAAAAATGTATTCATACGCACATTTGCAAAAGGGGGGTGCTCCCGTAACAGTCTCATAAACTTACGAGTTTTACACAGTTTAAGTTGCGAATTTCTTCAGAATTCTGGTTTTAAATAAACACTGAAAATAATTCATTGATTTAGTAGGTGTTTTTAAATTCTATTAGGTCCTCAATGAGTAAACCTTGGCAATGCCGATTTTCGAAGAAGTTGGGGCATTTCTATTTATATTAAGGTAACGATATAACAGTAGCGAACGATTCGCCACAAAAAAAAAGTACGCAAGATACTTTCATAAAAAAACCTCTCAGACAAATTTAGCCAGAGATAAGATAATAACCATGTTGCAA
The DNA here is from genome assembly GCF_013731165.1 of Rhagoletis pomonella. Taxonomy (NCBI): domain Eukaryota; kingdom Metazoa; phylum Arthropoda; class Insecta; order Diptera; family Tephritidae; genus Rhagoletis; species Rhagoletis pomonella. The sequence goes on from NW_023458560.1 coordinate 68,707,257, forward strand.
GGTTTTTTTTTTGACACACTGAAACCGAAACCGGAGCCCAGTTTATGCCAACACGTAAGTTTACTGGCTTAACTTCAAAATCTGTTCGCAGCCGCAATAAATGAAAAGCTATTGCTGGTTTTTTTTTACATTAGTTTAGACTCCAAGTCGGAGTTTAAGAGTCGTTACTTTATGAATAGATCTAATCAAGCTCAAACAAATCGACTGCTGTAAAATACATAATTTTCAATTTATTTACTCACTCTGCCATATTCCTTTTAGGCTATGGCTATGGAGTTAGTCCGAAAAACCTGACATTAAAGCTTAAAATAAACCGTGCAGTAAGCATTGTCACACCTTCGCACTTTGTGGAGTATTCAGTCTATTGAAAATAAATATTCTTTATTTCAAAGATAATCTTCCATTTTCAAATTTTACAAAATAGCCAAGAACAAGTCTCGCTCTGAATGCCAAATACCTGTGGCATTTGTTTGAAACGTATCACAAAATTTCAACGTAAACTGCAATTGAAGCAAAGCATTCTCAAATTCACTTTAGAGCAAACACAGGAACTTTTATATTTGATTGTTCATATTTATAGTCCTTTGCATTTGTACATATGTGAAGCTGTAGCTGTGCGAAAATTTCGCCCAAAGCGATTTTGATGTGCAAGTTAAATATTTGTCTATTTCGTTTACCCTGTTGCTCCAGTTTTGTTTGTATAATTGTAGTAAAAGTAGTTTATCATTATAATTAGTAAAAAGCTGGCAGGATGTTGGCAGATGCTATGTAATTGCAAGTGAATGATAGCAAGAAAGGATAAATAGTTTTCAATTCTACATATATACTCACACACACACACACATACCCTGCAGGGAAACCGCGGACTAGTGAATCGAATTTCTAGTTCCGTACTAGGTCTTTATCGCTAAAAAGGAACTAGTCCGATAGGAACTAGATCCCCACCAGTCCAAAATCGGCGAAAAGTGGTACTTTTAAGAAACTAATTTTTTTTTCAGTTTTTTTCACTACAAATCTATATCGAAACTGACGAATTTAGAAATGGTTCGGAACTATAGAAAAAGGGATGCAGAACGAACTAGATCCTATTTGTCGAATTTAGAACTATTTCGTTCAAATACGCTTCTGTTCTGCGCTTCGCAGATGCTTTTTCATAGCTTGGTAATACAAAACAAAAATTTGTGTTAACATTTCAACATCTTGGGACCGTCTGGAATTTAAGAAATAACAGCGAGCACCTCTGCAAACTCAGCTACAGCTAAAGGTATGTAAATGTACATTTCTTACAATCATTCAAACAAATTTAATTTCAAATTGAAAAACCGTTTCTTTGAAAATAATGTAAAATCGCACACGGAACAACCGAAAAGATTGAAAAATCATGATACTTTTTTCTTTCGTCTGTCGATTTTAGAACTGGTTCGGAACTATAGAATTTAGGACTAGTTCGGAACTATCGAAAAAGGGATGCAGCGGGGGGCAATTGACACTTCCTAGGAAATCGCCATGTTAAATTCGCCAGTTGCTTGCATGCAAAAGAGATTTATCGCGAACCAGTACTGGGTCTAAATGTACTAGAAGCGCCCCAGTTCAGAACTAGAGACTTTCCCCACAGGGTATGTATGCACATGTATGTGATGATGTCTGTGAGTCGCACACCGTAATGCTGAAACAAATGAAACCCGAAATTTATATTTGTTTAGCTATGGGCACGTAAGCTTTTAAGTGCGGCGCCGCGCCAAGAGGGTAAGGTTGAGTGGCGAGAAAGGATTTGAGTGATATGTAGTCAGTAAAAGCAAATGCAGTGATTACTGTTGAGCTACACGCTTAAGTATGTACATAGTAAACTATTTGCTGGCAATATGTATGAGTGTGTGTTAGCATTCAGAAATTTGTGAAATTTATCATTTTGTTGAATGCGGTGTTGTTTTGGTTTCATATTTTGACAAATTGTTTTCTACGCACACGATGAGGCAAACGTATCGTGTAAAGGATACAGAGTAGATACAACCATTTACACAAACTCACAATACGCAACAGGAATGTAGTTAAAAATATTTTATGTTCATAGTTGGCATTTAGTTTTAACAAATGTGCCTGTTTTTCCATACTCACACCAGCCAAAAACTATTACACACAAGCTCTGCAAGGCAAATACTACATCAGCTTAAAGCTCCACTGTTGCTTATCAACAAATTACCTACAAAATCTTATTCATTTCAAAACAAGACCTGCTTGGAAATCTTTTCACCTCTTTGCCCCTTTTTGTGGCTTGAGGTTTTCAACTAAATTTGGTTGGTTAGAAAATACAACAAAAAAAAAAAACAGCGTTGGTTTCACACACTGAGAAGAAGATGAATTACGGACGCACTTTTCTACTAGATTTGCTAAATTATTATATTTATGTTGCCTGACAGGTGAGGTTTTGACCCAAGTATTTTGAGTTTCAAAAGTTACATACATACACATACATATTTATTTAGTTTTTAGTTGCTGGTGTTGTCCTTGCGGTTTCACAGCTTTCTCTTCCCAACTGCAAGGTGGAGTTAATAGTTTCAGTTGAATTTTCATAATATTTTACTACAAATGCAAACAAAAACTATGCGAAAAAATTTACTTTACGAATATATGTACATACATACTTCCGTACTTATTTAGATGCATATTACTTATGTGTGGCAGTCTGAGTGGATACTGTGGGATTTCCAACTACATCTACGTATATAAGTGTGCACATTCTTCGCAGAAGTATTTTAATCAAAATTAATATCCCTGTGCTGAGATTTTCACATTCTTGCGTGTTTTAAAGTAGATATGTGGTTAGCTGGTTTGAGCTTAAGGCTCTCGGAAAAGTTTTTGTGCATAGTTCAAAGTAGCTTCAGTAGAAAAATCTTCTCATTAAGAGCGTATTTGAAAAGTTTACAGGTGTAGAGTTTTACTTTTCGACTATACTAAATATATACACATGTTCTAGGGCGCTTTTATTTATTTATTTTTATTTTTTTGACTACCACCTCGAAATTTTGAATTTTGTGAGAAATATCTAAAAACAAGTTCCCTGTAAATTTGAGCCCTTAACATTAGTATTAAGTGTTCGATCACGTATGTAAACTTTGATTGTTTTTCATCAAAATTGTATAGCTCAGAGGCGTTTTATGGTACAATCATGGTCAACGATGGTTTTTTTTTACGAATTGAAGGCTCTACAAGCGTATTCATTGCGGCGTAACTCTCGAATATCGAATGTAACGATTAACCAATTCAAATGCTCGCATAATGGATAACACTTATCGAAGGAGAAATATGGCCGCAGTCGGAGATTAACCGAAACCTTTTGAACGATGCTTTATTGATTGCTCTCAGTGAGCTTGTACAAAAATAACCCGCTACCTAGGTACACGAATAAATATTACCCATAAGCAGATATCGGCTTAAAGATAACCCAGATGCCCGGATATACATATATTAACCTTTACCCGGCTGCCCGGACAAGAATCACCAACCACGCAAGTAAACAGACAAAATCTACCTGTACCCGGGTACTTGCGTGAAAGATAACCATCTATCCGGGTACTCGGATAACGACAACCCGCTACCCGGGGAATCTGGCACATATAACCCACCATCGGTTACCCGGATAACGATAACCGCCTATCCGGGTACTCGTTTAGTCTGTGGCCGTGAAAGTTCCACTTACCGAATGCTTTCTCTTGCAATCGAATTTTTATCACAAAGTTCGGGCTGCAATCAAAAAAGTTTCCGAAACGTTATTTGTTCACTTGCGAGCTCGTTTGCGGACAGTATGATTTCGAATTCGGAAATGTCCACTTAAGATACCCATCATTATCGAGAAATGTGGTTTGCTTAGCTTTTGGACCTCCTTAGACTGCCACCGATTTACCCGTTTCAGGGTATTAGCCAAACGCTACGTGAGCAGCAGACGAGCAGAGTCCATTGAAGGTCCAATACCCTCTTTTCCCAGAAAGAGATTGCACTGTCCTGCCATTTCATATGCCACATATTTAGTTACAACTATAACCAATATAAACTCGAAAGATTTGTAAGTATTCTGATGCATTCCAAAGGGATATCAGATACTTGCTAAGAGCTTTCGAATGAATGTTCACTGATCTCAGGATCCCAATTGCGGCTCTCTAAAATTTTGTTCTTTTTCTATTTTTTCTATGTTTTAATGCGGAAAAACTTTAAAGTTTTAAAACTAATTATTGATCAGTGATACCGGAAATTGCTTCCTGGAACTATCACCATTCAACGCTTGATCCGAAAATTCCATTCAAAAGAATTGACGCCTAAGTTAATCGTTATGTGGTAAATTGGTTTCTTTATTACTACTCTTTGGCAACTCTGCAGTCTTATTAGGGAAATATTCCAGTGTATACGACTCAGCTTTCGTTTAGGTCGACTTAAGAGCGTTTTGGAACTCAACCCAAGAATCAAATAATACTTTCCAACTTCCTGCAACTATTAATTTTACTCTTTCCACTGCGACATTTTTTTAGATTACCAAAATAAAAACATTCTTATGCATGACTCCATTTTCTATCAAGCATACATACATACATACCAAACTTCTTTCCCATCGCAGTATTTACGCAAATGCTGCAACGCTGCTGATGTGACACATTTTTAGGTTACGCATACGCCATGACGTTCTGGAATTTATCATGAAAGGTATTAAGAAAAATACATACTTAGGTACATACCAATGAATGTAAATGCGTATAAAGCATATGTGTTCACAAAGCTGATCATAAATTTTAATTCCAATGCCAATTGATATGCAAGACAACGCGCACGTCGTGCGTATGCGACGCAATGCGGCGATGGTTCAATGCTGCCGCGCTGGGGTCACAGGCCTAGTGGCCTGGAGAGCAAAGCCAAGGTGCGATGGGAAATGTGCTAAAAATGAGCTCTGGGCTATGGCTGTGCTGGATTATGATTTCAAAGTATGTATAGCATGTGCTTTAATTCTATGGCTTTTCCATATTCACGTTCTTTCATATCAACGGTATTTTTAATATTTTTTGCACGCACTCGAATTCGTGAAAATAGCATTCTGATAATATGCAAGGATATTTTTTTTTTCTACTCTGCATTCTTGCTTGCTCATATCCTAGTAAATTTGAAATATAAATCATTTGCAATACGCGTGCTTTTCATTTCCGTATTTTAATGTGCTTTAAGCTTTCGTTTAGAAAATGTGGAACACTCGCAGTGCAAGCTTCGATTTATTTCATAGGGGGTTTTTTTTTCGGTATCGAACAATCCTAGGTGGTGAGAGCATAACCGACGTTACGTTTTCACATGCATTTTTGGATCACCCTAGTTACAATTACTACTGTTACTTTTAGTTATTTCGCTATAAATATTTTAGGTAACTTTTATTGACTAACAACTAACTAACTTTCTCCTCATGCAACACACATACATACATGCATACATACAAATGTACATCCTTTCATGCTACATATTTGCTCTGAATTCCGGCCTTCTTATCAATACTTCACGATCCATCTAAGCCGATTAGCTGTTATGGAAATTCGTAAATCCCAACAAAATAGCTCAGATGCAACATTGTTTGAAGCTGATATATTTATACTTATCTTAAATACCCTCATATGTCTGCACATGCAGATGAAGTGCATACATATATCTCCTTAGTTACCGTCCCTTCCTATAATCTGTGAATTGAGTAATATTTCTTGAAGGTTTGTTAATATTAAATTTTTGGACAAACAAACATTTTGGATGGCAATTAAAAAATATTTATGAGCAGAAATGAAGCAACTGTAGTAAGGAAACTATTTTTTCCTATCTGACAGCCTTTGACAACCTTTGGAGAGAGATGAACTCGTTATTTTCACCAAAAATGAAAAGTGAATTAGGCAGCGAACTGCCAGCCGCCTTCGGCATATTATCGTGATTTAGCTGTTCCGGCTGTTTTCTGTTTCTAAACTTCAACAAGGTTTAGGTGTTAAGATAAATAAAGGAATTTAATTGGAGCCAAATGCATTAAGCTAAAAAGAGATTATGTTGAAAAAAATTTGTATTCCAAAAGTTACTGACTTAACAAATTGTTCTCTTGTGTTGACAAGCACCTTCACCTTGGGTGGTAATTATTTCCTTAAATTGTTCTCCAAAATGACACTTTATCCTCGATACTTTAACTGAATTAATACATCTATCCCCTAACTTTAAAGTTTTCCCTATATACATACTATATAGAAAAGTACCCTGTAATGCTAGCTTAATTGTTTCGTGACGTTACATCGACGTCGATGTTGACAAACATTCTTGGACCGAATATTTGGTCGAGCTCTCCTACAATTCATGATGTGCGTCCTGAAATTACGATACAAGTAAAGAAACCTACAATTTGACATTGCCTCCGAACGGCATATGGTTTTGGGAGCTGCTTTTACAAAGCTAAAATACACTCGGAGGTAGTCACCGCCGGCCGAGGGGCGACCGCTGTTGCTCAGGCCAGTGATCAAACCCAGATTCAACGGAGTGTGGTGCTCACTTCTAACTGCTTTATGCCGCTATCTAAATACCTTATTTAGGATCTTTGATGAGATTGTTAAATACGTTTTTATTTATAAATTTGGTTCACAGAGCATTTAGTAGTTTGGACACGCGCCACAGGCAACATCGCCATCGAGCATTTCTTGCACGCCCGGCTGTGCGTCATTAAAGGCCATTTCCAAATTAATGCAATAAATCATGACATCATACAAGTATATATGTATAACATTGGAACTGATATGTACATATGTGGGGCTTTAGGGACTTGTTATAGCATACATACCTACACACATTCCCGGCTGTCAGCAAAAGTTTTATGCTTCCATTTTCGTTGCAATGTTGATTGCCGGCGACTGCTGTATTATTGTTTAAGCCATTTTGGCAGGCAATTGCTAACGAAAATGTTTACACAAAAGTAACAAAAGAAAATACAAAAATTTTAAATGCTAAACAAGAGAAAATGATGGAAAGAAATACAAACAGCGCCATGTGACTTTGCGACATAACTGTTAATAAAAATGTGGAAACAAAACCGAAAAAAAATTTGTATAGTGAAAAGCAAAAGAGCTGCCGGCAAACAGCGAACAAAAATTGGGAAGTGCTTAGCATGGCAAGTGATGGAGAGATTATTTAGTGCCACTGGACATGCAACCGGCGGGTGGAGGAGTCGCGCGAACCGACGAAAAATATAGTAGTAAAGGAGAAATTGCATGCGGCTCCACTTACTAACGACTTAATGTAGCACTAAGCGGTTTTTTCTTGATGAAATTTAATATTATAACAGTTGTAAAGATACTTTCAGTGATTTTAAAGAGCATTAAAGACATTTTAACTAACAAAATATTAGGTAGAGAGAAATTTTGACTAAGCCCAACAAACATTTTGGTTTTAGAACGATTAGAAACCGCTTTGAGTTCTAATGTGTTTCTCTAAGGTAGAAGATTAGAAGAAGATTAGAAGCCACCCCTCCAGTTCCCCAAAGCAAATTCCACAAGGCGAAAGCTCTTTAAATCATTATGGGCTTAACTATGGTTTCATGGCTCTACCTACCCTGCAGCAATATAAGGCAACCGATGCCTTTCATAATATTTTCTCACTGTTAGATCTCCGCAACAGCTTCCTATCGAAGATCCGCCTCAATTAGCTGACCTTGTCGTAGGGCTGCAGGCGAATAACTCGAAATGAAAGAAATATATGTTTTGAAATCGTATTTCCTATGATACAAGGCCAGTTATGTCTTTTTGACAAGTATGTTGAGCTTTAGCTGGACGCACTCGAGAAATCACGTATCATGTAAAGATATAACTAGGTCAATGAGTCTATCCAGCGTCTTCAGCAGATGTGTAGGTAGACTGACTGGCTTGCAGTAATTAGATAAAGTATGAGCACTTTTTCTGGCCTTCGCAAAAACACCATGCTGACGATCATCAGTCCTAGTCCTGGAGATATACGCACTTCTCTCCGGTTCCCTGTATGTAATTTTCCTTGTCCAGGGAAGTATAGTGAAACTGGAGATGAATGCGTTTAGCAGCGTTTTTCGTCTCTATATGAAAACATTCTTATGCGACACAAATATACGGCCTTGGATGCAGCAAAGACGATCTATGTGTACCATATATTTACTGTGAGAAAAGGCTAAAACAGGCTTCTACGGGCTTTCTCAGTTAGACAACACTCATCTGAGGCAGTTCTTCCCTAATTATAATTGTCTGATAGTCTGCATAGCCAACAGTATCGGGACCACCTCACTTTATTTTAAATACGTTTTCACATTAATAGGTTCCTTAATCATGACGTTCTCCTAAATGTCACAGAAAGGGCAAAAATACAGGATTTCAAGCGATTTTTTTTTTTAATTACTTGAATTTAAATTCTTCGATACTCATCGGCCTGTCGCATTTATTTTACCGCAGTGCAGAGCTAATTTTTAGTTATGGCCACATTCGAATGGCGACAAAGCTGTGCAATGACTTCCTCTACACCGTAGTCAAAAGATATCCTTTCGACTGCCGCCGGCCAACAAATTATTATTCCAAACACATAAGCTGCAGAGCGCACTAGCAACTCTATGTAGACATATACATACGTATGTATATTAGGGTGGTCCGAAACAAGTAAAGTCGGAATTTAATTAATCTCAGCTCTTAGGATTGTTGTTCTATAATGAAAAAAGTACACCCCCAAAAGCGCTCAAAGTTGTCCATATAATTTATGTGAGGAGAAAAACCAACCTTTCATGGTAATGGTATAAAATTCTTGAAAATCAATATTTTTCGATCGGAAAACTCTGGTTCTTTTCAGGAGACTTTCAATAAGAATACCCAATTGTTTATTTAGCCATTTTTTAATACTAATGTTTTTTTATTGGTACCTTCATTGTATTTTTGGGGGTCTTAGGGGCTTTTAGCAGACCTGTAAATTATAGTTACTATGAAGAAATGGTTAAATAAACTATTTGGTATTATTATTGGAATTTTATTTTTTTTGTATCTACGAAAATTTGTTTTTCTCCGTATAAAATACATGGACAATTTTGAACGCTTTGAGCGGCCTCTAATTATTATTTCATAAAAATATTTTTTTTTTTTTCGATTTAGAACAATGCTAGGGGGTGAGAGCATAAAACTACCGACTTTACTTATTCACATGAATTTTTGGACCGCCCTAATGCACATACCTATAGTATCACCGCAGGAAAAATAGCAATTGATTAAAATAACCAACTTATAGTAAGCTTTTTTAGAATTTTTTTTTTAATTGATAGTTTATGTCCAAAAGCAGTTAGCTACAAGTTAGTTGACATCTAATGCGGAGGAAACCAGTTATCACTATTTTGCGGCAATCGCCATTCAAAAGTAGTTAGTTGGCTACGGCCTAAGGAAATAAGTAAAAAAAGTTACATCTAGTGCACTTCTGGGTAATTATAAGTTAGCTAAAAACGAGCCCCTTTTCCTGTGGGGATACTATTTACTACTTATACATTTGTAAGTACATATATGTATGTATAATATGGGCTACACATGTAAGTTTTTCTTACCAACACTCGTGTAATTAAAATCAGATGCACATATATTTGTATGTTGCTATGTTATATATGCACATGTGTACCGTATCTTGTGTGACCTGTCTGAAAAATACAACCTTAAAATGTTTTAATATTAACCTTTATAGCTCGCGGTCTACTGCAATGCCATTGCCACTGCCTCCCACTCTGCTCCCTTCGCTCCCTTTATTACTTTTTTGCTTTTTAGTCAGAGCCTCGCTCCTGCCACTTTGTGTTTGACACAAACGAGGCTTTTCACTTAATTTTCATTATTTCCTGTTTGCATACAAATGCGTTTTGTGGATAGCGGCGGTGCTTTAAAAAAAAAACGTGGCGTGTAGCTTACTCGTTTACCTTTGAACTTTTGTGAATTTTTCTGTTTTACATTCAAGCTCACACAGTTCGTCCTTTTCAAATCTGTTATACATACTTAGTAATTATGTTTTTACTTTGCCTCTTTCGCACATTTAAATATGTATGTATATGCTGCTAATTATGACGTTCACAAATATATACACATACACCATATGTAGATATGTATGTATGTTTAAGTGTGACTTTAAGGCGTTTTAGTATTCGCTACGCTGGATTCTTTTAAAGCTCCGTCAGTGTTACTAACAGCATCATGCGCACAAAATGGGCAAAGGTTAAGAAGTTTATTTGAAGATCTGAAATGTACGAAGTTGTCGAATTTACTACTCATACTAGATTGATATAAGGGTTAATGGTAATCGTGTGCCTTCCCTGTGGTTTCAAGAGCCTGGTTCGTCATGGTCAATGCTAGCAAACCAATTGATATAATATGTAGATAAGTTCCTCGTTAGAATTATTTACAACAGTTAATATGTTTGTCGTATAAATACTCGCCTTTTTGTGCTTTCGTGATTTCTAGACATTTGGTGATTCTATGTCAGCATGCTTTTACATTTTCCATAACCTTCTCCTGTTCAGTAATATTTTTATCTTTCTTTTTATTATCCACCACTTTAGATTTAACCAAATTCGTTTACATTGGCATTTCTCTGACATTCCATGAAGACAAGACAAGGAGTAACGTGTAAAAGGTTAACTTTTCAGCAATCTAAAGTTATGATAATAAAGTAACACTAAATCAGTTCCATTTTATCCTCAAGCTTGAATTTATTATGTGAAAGCATTAATTATAACGTTGGTGTCCTACGCCTGGAAGGATAAGAAGATCATAAAAGAGCTAATATAGCGGTGAGAAAAGGACATTTATTGCCTTTACGAGAACAAATAAATATATGTTTGGCATTAAAAATTTTACTAAGAGCTTGAATTTTTGCCGGGCATTAGTTCAACACGGTTTGATATAAATGGAGAAGTCAACACCGTTACCGTGCATCCGAGAGGAAAATAATAGTAATTCATGGCCGGCGAAGGGCAATCGCTAGTTATTTGAAAAAACTTTGTCTTTCCTTTGATATTTCGCCCGACCGACAGTGATATGTATGTAAGCTCAACTAACTCTTCCCCTAAAATAGTTTTAGAGAAGACGCTTTATTCGGTTCGTCAGTCAAAAGTTCCTACTTTTAAAAATGAATATTCCTGTTCGAAATTTTAGTAAAATTTTAAGAAAAATACATATGACTTGCAAAAAATGTAATATTCTTTATAATAGTGAGTACATAGATGAACGTCACAATGTCCATTACCAATGATTGGAAACCCAGCAGTACCTCCATATATCGTAATATTTCTGACTAGTCTTAATAGGCTACATGCCTAGAACTACAAACTCAGAGGACCAAACAGGGCCGCTTTGTCAAGTAGTCTGTGCCATTTATCTGCCCTTCAAACACATTTCTTAGAACAAAGGGTTGATAAATTTTAAAAGTTTCGTAAGAAACCCATTACCAAATTTCAAAACCAAGAATCCTTAAAGAAGATGCTCCGCCAGTTGTTTATTTACTATATTTCCCTTTTGTTTATTTACTATATTTCGAAACTTCCAGAACTACCTAAGGGAAACCTAGTAATCTAATATGACGATGGTTTCATGATAGCGGTCTTGGGTTGAACTAACCATTTTCACGATATGGAGAATGGAACATAAGTAACCCAAGAATTTTACGATCCACGTTTCACAGTCTGATGCGCATAACTGTGATACAAAATAAAGTACAGAATTGCAACAAAACTTCTAAGTCGTATTCTGGCGCAGACTGGCACAAAATACGACTTTACCCCTAGAATATTTTAAGTGAAGCCATTCTAAAAGACTTACCCATTAAGGGTTTAAAGAAGTGCTTCCCTGGATGCCTGCTTAAAAGAGCTTTCCCATGCAACAAGGATTTTAAGTCTCAATAAAACATACTTGATATGAAGCTTAATTGAATTCCCTAAAGTAGTATGATTTTTATGAATAAAAAGAACATATTTAAAAGAACTTCTCCAAAAGCCCTTTGGAAGTACGTCATACAAAAATTCTTCTGGATGCTCTTCTTTCGGTAGCGCAAGCAGAAGCCCTTCAATTTGTGACCCTCCATACAAAAAAGAAAAGAGAAAGGAATGACTTTCAGAAAGCCATTTTGGAAGAGATTTTAGCTCCTGAAATTATCTACTTGCTCGAAGATAAAAAAGTAAGAGTTTAACCAAATGAACGAAAAAAACCTATCGTTATCTATTTTCGATTACTTATAATAGAAAACTACACCATTCTTCAGAGCATCTGCCAACTTCACCAGGAAAATCTAAGTGTGGACCAGAACACCAGAACTAATTGTCTAAAACTAGGACAAATACTGGAAAACCAAGACGTCTGACAGCCCTACTTCAAGCTTCGTAATTCAAAAAATAACTGCTAGATGCTTTCTTCACCATATTCTTGTTGACAGCTGCGGCGAGTTCCAATATATAGGAGCCCTATTCTCGCCGCTTGCTTGTCTATCCGCAATGGTTGCTACAATTTGCTTAAATAGTTGCAAAAAACTTAGCGGAAGTGTCGGCACTAAGACTGAAAGTAACAGTTTACACAACAATTTCTCTGGCCAACTACGCTACACATTTTCTTTGGGACATTGTGGTCATATCGACTGCTTCGGCTTTAATATTATAGCCGGTTAGATTTGAAACAACAACTTAAGCATTCAAAACATTCGACGCTTTAAAGCTTTAACAGTCAATGGCCTACAAATTATGCATATGAAAGTCAAACAAAAACAATCGCCACATTAGGGCGGGTTGATTTGTATGGATGAAAAAAAAATAAAAATCGTATAGCAAAAACGTAATCTAAATTAAATTCTAAGAAAATTCTCTGAAGAAACCATGGGTCTAAAATCAAACCCTAATCCGCGCCTCTCGACTTGAAAATTTTTTACTTGGGTGAATATTTTTTTTAATGAAAAAAAATTTTGAGTGTAGAAAAAATATAAAGTGCAAAAGAACTACCTTACAAAACAATTTTATTCGATTTCTTTTTGGAAAAACCTATTTTTTCTAACATTTATTTTTTTGGCAAAGGCGGCCATATAAATTTTCAAGTCGAGAGGCGCGGATTAGGATTTTATTTTAGTTACATGATTTCTTCGGGGAATTTTCTTAGAATTTTATGTAGTTTACGTTTTTGCTATACGATTAAAAAAAAAAAAATCAACCCGCCCTAATGTACATATTTGCATGCTATCATGAATTGCAGTATGCAAACACTTGCATTTATAATGGGAAAAGTGAAATATTGTTTGTCGTCTGTTTTGTTGGAGTTGAAGGACAGTCCATAAAAGTGGCAGTAAGAAACAAAATAAATGAGTACGGACTAGGAAAACTGTTTGCGATGGCCAAGGCAAGCGAAGCAACGACGACGGGAGGAAGACTTGATAGAGAGTAAGAAGGACCGTTTTGTGACCAATGAATTATGTACTCGAGGGTGCAATAAATTTTACGTTGATACATCGAGCGATAGGAGAGAGTGCATACATACATACAGGCATATGCCATACATATTTACATACATACATGCATATCATGCGACACACAATACGCCAATATGTAAATATTTTGATTGCCAGCTATTGCTATTGTTTGTTATTATTGTAATTGTAAATTGTTGCATTCATTTATTATAATGCAATGCCAACAGGCGACGATAAACCAAAAGCAAAGCACAAAAAAAAAGTATCAAATTGCCATTTAACATATGTTCTGCCAATCGATTTGTATGCCTAAAGGCCATTAACAATATTTTGTTAAACGACTGTCTGTCTGTCTGTCTGTCTGTCTGTCTATCAAAGCTGTTAGGGAGGCAAATGCATTTGTGTAATGAATTGTGGACGCCAAGCTCGAATTGAGGTATTTATGGCATTGGCGAATTTTCGAAATGCTGCTGTAAATATTTACATAAGCTCTAAATATACTCTTAACTACATACATACACTTACGCTTACGCTTTTCGCGCACAACTGCTGCTGTTGTTGCGGTTGCATCGCAATTAATTGCAAATAATTTGTCGGCGCTGCATTGCGAATGGCGTCGCTATGGCCGCCGCACTGCATTTATTTTGAGAGAATTTTCAAATTCGAATTTAAAGTAAAAAAAAAAAATAACTCCTTTTTGTATAACAACAAACAAAGCATTTTGGCTTGCCTTTGCCTGCATATTTGCACGGTGGCAATAAATTATGTTTTGTATGTGGCCACGCAAACACCGAAACAAGCAAACAAACTTACACAAATTCTTTTGTTGTGCTTTCAACAACAAGCACAATAAATGCGTGGCACCCTCTCCATCACCAAAAAAAAAAAGTCATCGGAAAATATGCAGATAATTCGCGGCGAAACGTTGTATTGTGGCAGGCAATTGTGGCATGTTGCAAACCCACTGCCACTCTGCATTGCACCCGCCCTCCTTTCTACGGCTGGACATTTGAATTATGCGCCTGTCGATACGCCAGACAGTAGAGTGTCACTAATAAATGGGCATATTCGAATACATATTTGAATATGAATATGTACATACATATGTATGTATGCGTCTACGTGATAGCGGTGTTGATATCGACACCAACTGCCAATTTGCCCCTATCAGGCTACCTAATAGCCCGCCAAATGCTATCCGCTGCAAAAGCGTATGCCGGTACATATGTATGTATGTAGATATGCATTTATTATCGTGGCTTGTGTCCTTTCATTTGGCAATTGAGGTGCGTTTACGCCAAAGTTTTGCCGCAAGTGTTAATTATAATATTTGACAGCCGCAATAATTCAGTGGCCCATGTAGTAATACACGCACACACATTCGTATGCTCTTTTCCTCTTGTGTTACATATCCTGGTTGCTTAACTTTTGGCTTGACAACACAGACTTATTAGCGACTTATCGACCTTTGTATATCTATCACTGCTTATGTATGTACATATGTATGTATGAACGCCTACTGGCAGGTGATCCTCGGTTATTATCTTTAGGAATAGTAGGTTTAACGGAACTTTTTGCCAAAATTGACAAATATAACTTTTGACCGGGTTTTCTGTAAAATCCTTCTCTCTAAAACTCCATGAGCCCCTTCATCGGATCTTGTCATTGTCCATTTCTCCGCGGCATACACCACAGCACAGGCTTGATGAGTGATTTTTTTTTACGAAAAGAGAGGACTTTACTTTTCAAGTGACATGAGAGAAGAGACGTGTATGCTGTGGCTGTTTGTCTGATGGCAAGAGATATTTCGCTTTGTCCTCATTCTCAACAGACGATCCCACTTTGCTTCTCTAAGAAGGCATAACAGACGTAGCCCTTGTTTTTACCGGTACTGTTGATGCCGTCGGCATACGCCAGCAATTTTACGCTCTCGTAATAAAATGTATCACAACGGTTCAGTTTTTAAATATTTATTATCTTCTCCAAGAAGTCGAACATAGCACGGTGCGTAGGCAATTGGCGGAGTCAGCTGGGGTCGTTGGATCGAATCCCTCTGAAAGAAGTCTGATGAGGAAATGTGGTGATTTCCGAAATAGCTAACACTTCTGTAATTTTTTCAAAATTATTGTTGCTTTTGCACGATAGTTTTTTATTAAAAAATGGCCACAAGCTCAATAAAAATTGTTGAATATATCTTCTCCAATATCAGACTAAAGATATCACTCGAAAGGAAGTCGCCCTGGCTGAAGCTTCTTTTGGTACCGAACGGCAACATCATTTTACACTGCCGTATTTGGGATTCAGTTATAGTGGTGGATAAGCAACACTTTTTTCGTGTAATCGAAAGCGGTTTCTTTACGAAAAATCCTTCAAAATTTACCCCAACCAAACAATATAAAAATCCATTTTTTTTTGGTTTAAAAAAGTATTTTGTTTATTACCACATATCTCTCGCTTAGTTTGTGACGTTAGTTAGAATATTTTTTAGCAAGTTTTTTTTTCTGTTGCTTTAATAATAAATTTCAGTTATTTCTTACTACATATCAATAATCGTTTTTGTTATTATAAATTTATTTATAGTACATACATACATATGTTTGTGCAGGTATGTATTATTATATAATATTTACGTTAATATATAAAAGTATGAATGTACGTGTGTTGTCGCAGAATTCTTGTAAATCAAAATCCATCAAAAATTTGTGTAAAACATGAAATTGGTTTGCAATTTTTGGGCACCACATAGAAAGCGCAGAATATTCCGAGCCGAATATTTAAACACTTTTGGGTGTAGAGCGCTGCAGATTTGCTATATTATATTCAAATAAATTTTGCGAAAACTGTTGTATAAGGCAAATTAAAATTTTTGGAATAAACTGTCGGCAATTTTTGCTTCATTGTTCTCAGTTTAAGCTAAAGTTAAATTTAAATTTGCATTAAAGTTAGTTTAGCCACTTTTATTTGTAATACTTCTTTTTTTTTGTTTGGATTTGTCTCGTTGAGAATTTCATCATAACACACACACACATACATTTACATTAATTTTTAATTATAATTTAATATGTTTTTTTTTTGTTGTAGGTTTTCTGCATTTGTAAGTTTTGTAATAAATTTTATTTATTATAATAGCAATAATGTATGTATTTATATATTTGTATAGCAATATGTATGTATGTATGTATGTATGTAGTTAATATATAGAATACTAAATGCATTATTTTTAATTTATTTTTACTTTATTTTATTTCCTTAAGTATGTAATTTCATATCAGTTGAGTTAGTTGCGGATAAACATTTCAAAATTTTAACATAGTTTAAATAGGCAAAACTGGCAACAAAATTTCTATTTATTTAGTACTTAAGTTCTTATAGTTTGTAGCTTTTTTCGATCGTCGCTTTTTTTTACTAAGAAAAGCTTTCGTTCACACTTAAATTTAGCTAAATATAGTAACAACATTAAATAAATAAAAAAAAACTTATTTACTTAATAGTTTATTTCATTATTTTTTGTTGAATGTTTAGCAAAGTCAACTAGTAAATAGTTTACAGAAAATATGGTAGCTATTGCCAAAGAATAGGCTGGAGCAGCTTATGGCTATGGTAGTGAACAGCGAATAACAAAAGAATATGTACGTGTATAGCTCTTTCGGAGTTATATAAATAAAAAAATACAAAGCTGTAAAATAGGCAGCCACTTAGCTGAGAGCTTTTTAAAAAGCTTCCATGACGGTAAATTTATAATTTTAAATAAATTGTTTAGCGCGGCTGTAGATATGAGCTTCGTAAGCTGTACCAATATTTTAAAAAACAGATTGCAAAAGCTCCTCTACTTGAAGCAGTGACTCTCAAAACAATGCATGCGGGCGAAGCTGTTTTAAGCTTTCTATAAGTTTTTGTAACTAGGGATCTGCAGTGTGAGAACTATTAAGCGCACGGCACAAATTAGAGGAGAAGCTCAACAGCACATCACGAAAAGTACAAGGTTCCGTTTAGATATGAATATTAACACGCAAAAGTTTCAGAAGACCGTGGGTTCGTTCTCAAAGCTCCGCATTCATAGAGATCGTAAAGATTTTGGCATCTTATGTTTCAGACGAGGACTAAAGATGCATTACGCTTCCGCTTTTTAGCAAAGAAAAGCTTTTTTAAGGTTGCCGGTTCAAAGCTTTCACTGAAGCTTGACATTTGAAAAAAAAAAATCCACATACACTTTTATTTAACCTTGTTGTTTAAGTTTGATAATGGTTTCACTTAGAGTATGGAAACATATACAGCTTTCGTAATCGAATAAGCTTTTACAACGACAGTAGTTTTATACGCAACCAGCTTTTGGACAAAAACACCGAGCTGCACTTTTCTAAACGGATTAAGTTTTTCTATAAGCTTTTACTTTGCATAAAAAGCTTTCGTGTACTATTAACAGAGCAAGAAGCTTTAAGCCCGAAACAAATGAGCTGTAGCTTTGATATCTAAACTTTCAGGTAGTCGCAGATAGTGAACAGTAAACAGTAGGAGCTTAAAGCAAGAAAAATGTACCTCGGAAACGACAAAAACATATTCCGTGTGAGACGGTTTTTGAAGGTTTCTTTAGGTTTTGTATGAACACACATACAAAGTGAAAGCTTTCTCTTTCTATTACTGCTA